>NC_084789.1:35170880-35817547 GCF_028858725.1 Colius striatus
CAGGACGATTAGCCTCTCTTTTTGTTTTTTGCACTGTGTTAATGCACCAAGAAACTGTTCTTTGCCCTGCAAAATGGTCAAATCAATGGGGCAATCTGGATCACGACGATCGACTTGCCGAGTGGTAATGAGGTCAGAAATTTCAGCAATGGTTTGCAGTTGTTCTGCTGTCGGCTGTACTTTTGCCGATGGGTCTGTTCCCTTCAATAGGGGGCGCAGCGGTTCTAGCATGTCATTAGTGATTCCAACAATAGGGCGCAACCATTGCAAATCCCCCATTAATTTTTGTGCATCATTTACAGTTTTTATCTTGGTATGAATATGGAGCTTTTGCGGCCTAATATGAGCCTCTGTAATACTCCAGCCCAAATACTGCCATGCTGGAGATCTTTGTACCTTTTCAGGAGCAAGAGTCAGTCCCTGTGCTTGTAATATGGTTTCTAGATCTCTCTCTTGATCTACAGTAAATGCCTCCTCCTGAGCAATGAGGATATCATGGATACAATGATACACAAGTGCGTTTCTAATACTACTTACATCACTAGTCAAGTCTTCTAATATCATTGAGGTTTGGTTACTTTGGTTACTTTGTTTGCTAAGCCAGCATCCCAATCCGCATAGCTGAGTTAATAAAGCAGATACTCTTACACCTGGAGCAAATATACATAACATAACATAATCATCACATTCGCCAGTAAATACATGCACAAATTGTTTTGGGCAAAGATGTTTCTAAATCATTGTGTGATTAGGCATCAAGATCGTCAGTTGTCCCAAACTGCGTGGTCCCCTTTGTAATCTCGAGGGTATTTCAGGTCATGCCTGGTCCCCACAGATCAGACAAATTCCCTTGTTAACTGTATAGGCACAAGACTAGACCTGGATCTTTTTGGTGAAGTATAATTGCACCAAGACTTTGTGTTCATTGCCGTTAACTAAGGGATTTGGTTTTAATGCATTTGTTACAGGCCATTGTGCCACATCTGATGGAACTCCCACCAAACAGGTAGAAAAAGGATTATCTGGAGTGGCCATTGATAAACATATTGTAGACTGATTGATTCCTTTGGCCAGTGTAAGCCACATGTTTTGCTTGATTTGTTGAAGTTGCCTAAAACCATTTACCACAATCATTTGAAGCATCAATAGTATGACAAAATCCATTTTTTCACTCCCGATTAAAAAAAAAATCCTTTACCAATGAGTCTAAAATACAAACCACCTTTTAGCTTCTCAATATCAAAATGTTCTGTTCTTCCAAGTTCCATTCCTGACACCTAAAACACCTTAGAAAGTTTCCACTGTAAGAAAACCACTATTCATCATCACATTTACAGCAAAATGCATAACATCACGACCAACAGTTTTTACACTCGTTGAGGCAAGGGATTAAGGATGGAAAGGACGAGCCCAGCGGTCGGCGCGCGGTGTGTGTGTGGGGGGGGTACTCCAGAGACACTGACCGGGCGCGGGAAGCGACTGAGCGGCGTCGGCTGCAGATGGAAGGCGCAGGGGGGTCTGGCTCACTCCGTGCCGTCCCCGGCGCCGGCGATGCAGCCGATATCAGTCTCTCCTGTGTTTTCTTTGTCTCTTCTCGCGTGCCCGATGGTGCCCAGTCTAACACGGGGCCACGCTCCCCCACTCCTCTGATCGTCCTGCGACGAATGGGAAGCAGCTCTCCTGCGGGGGCTCTGCTCCGAAGCGCCTTCGCCTCTCTGACTTTGTAAAAACTCTTGTGTAAAGAGGAACTCTTTTTTTTTTCTTTTTCCTCGCAACATTCCCCGCTCAGCGACGGGCTGCGCACCGGGATGGCTTTTGGTGGAGACAGGCTGTGTTTCGATGGTCTCTTGTTGCTCCAGTTTCTTTAATACTTCCTGCAGGAACCTGTCCCTTCCCTTGTCTGTCTCCTTCAACCTCGGCGCAACGGTCAACGCCTGGGCTGCAGCCATGGCCACACGCTGTTCTGCTTGCATTTCTTTTAAAGTATTTATCAGGTCTCTCCAAAGGAGACCTAGATCTTTACTGATCTTACTAGTGTCCTTATCATCACTAACAGTGGCTTCCCAGAGAAGGTTTCCAATTTCTTGCCACTCACCAGAAAAGGGAGGTGAGACATAATTAGTCCCTATACCAAACAGTCCAGCTGATGGCTCGGCTGCAATCTCAGGCATATCAAACCGCTGAGTCACAGCAGCGGCCAAATCCTTTTCCATCTTATATCTCTTCAGACAGTTAATGACCTCTCTCCACTGTTTCATCAGTTTCCGAGCAGTCTTATCTTCGTCTATAACCAAGTCCCAAAGACAAGTCCCATATGATCTCCACTCCTCCTCATCAAGATATTTCTCAGAGTCCTTAAAAAAGCCTTTGCAATTACCATATACAAGTAGACCAGACAAATCGGTCAATTTAAAGTCCACCCCCCGCTTTTCTAAAAAGCGATGTAAAAGTGAGAGTGCTACCTCCTTATCCATGTTGCCGGCTCCTAGTCTCACCGCAACCTGTAGTCACTCCCCTGGGTACAGCAACCTCTGCTTGGGATCTGGCAGGCTTCCTCCTCCGACGACTGTCTCAGCTCCCAGCAGGCAGGCTCTTCACCCGGTAAAACTAAGTGATGGTCCTGTTCAGGCGCCATGTGCCGCGAAGTTTTCGGCTCTTGGCCTGAAAAATGAACCAGACTCGAAGTCTGCAAACCAGGCTCAAAGCCTGAAAAACCAGCTGTCAGCCTACTTCATGCGGCGATCAACCCAGGATCCGATTCTCAGCTGGGTGGGAAGAAATCAGTCCTACTCAATGTGAGTGATAGCAAAAATATTCTTCTTTATTGACAGCAGGTTCTAACTTATATACACAGCAGCTTCAAAGCTAGCTCAGCAATAGCAGCTATGAAATTTCATTTTCTTGTTCATCCTACTTATGGTTTCTGCGATAAGCAAGCTCCCTCACTTTTTCCCATCTTGTTTTTCCCCAAAGTTGTTTACCACTTTTAGCCGAAAACAGTCTGACCTTGAGGGAACAGAAAGCGACCTGCTGTCTACATGACAACAACTGCGGTAACCATGGCTCTGACTCTGGTCTTGATTGTGCATTAAATTCATATAACTGGAGCTCAGGCTGCCTTGTCCCAACACACCTAACATTATACCGCGGGATCCATGTCCATGTTCCCTCATTTTTTCTCCACACTCATAGGAAAGCAGGTACAAATATGACACAGTGCAGGCTGATAGACTACATGAGGACCAACTTAGTACTGTAGATGGGGTCTGCCTTCCTGCTTTCTTGTCCTCCCATTGGCAGTGGTATAGCTTCAATCGACAGAATGTATTTTTAAAGGGAATTGACGAGGCCAAGAGCGTGGGATTGCAGATAGCTCCCACAGGAAAGCAGGTGCAAATGTGACACAGTGCTTGCTGATAGGCTACATGGAGGCCTACTTACTACTGTACGTGGGGTCTGCCATTCAGATTTTTTGTAGCTCCCATACGCAGTGGTATAACTTAACCGACAGCACATATTTTTTCAATGGGACCTGAGCAGTACAAGTGAGTGTTATTGGAGATAGCTCCAACAGGAAAGCAGCTGAAAATGCGACACAGTGGTGGCTGATAGACTACACGGGGACCTACTTACTACTGTAGGTGGGGTCTGCCTTCCTGCTTTCTTGTAGCTCCCTTACGCAGTGGTATATCTTCTACAGACAGCATGTATTTTTTGAATGGGAGATGAGCAGTCAAAGTCAGTGGGATTGGAGATAGCTCTCACAGGAAAGCAGGTGGAAATGTGAAACAGTTCTGGCTGATAGACTACATGGGGACTTACTTACTACTGTAGGTGGGATCTGCCCTCCTGCTTTTTTGTAGCTCCCTTACGCAGTGGTATATCTTCTACAGATAGCTTGTATTTTTTGAATGGGAGATGAGCAGTCAAAGTGAGTGGGATTGGAGAGACCTCCTACAAGAAAGCAGTTGCAAATGTGAAACACTTACGGCTGATAGACTATGTGGGAACCTACTTAGTACCGTAGGTGGGGTCTGCCTTTCTGTTTTCTTGTACCTCCTATATGAAGTGGTATAACTTCTACCGCCAGTCTATATATTTTCAATGGGAGCTGAGCTCTCCAGGTGAGTAGGATTGGAGATAGCTTCCACAGGAAAGCAGCTGCAAAAGTGACACAGTGCTAGCTGATAGACTTCATGCGGACCTACTTACTACTTTAGGTGATTTCTGTCTTCCTGCTTTTTGTAGCTCTCATACACAGTGCTATAACTTAACCTACAGCATATATCTTTTCAATGGGACCTGAACAGTACAAGTGAGTGTTATTGGAGATAGGTCCCACAGGAAAGCAGCTGTAATCTTGACACAGTGCTGGCTGATAGACTACATTGGGACCTTCTTACTACTATAGCTGGGGTCTGCCTTCCTGCTTTCTTGTAGCTCCCATACTCAGCGGTATACCTTAACAGACACATGTATTTTTTCAATGGGAGCTGAGGAGAAAAAGTGTGGTATTGAAGATTCCTCCCACATGAAAGGAGGTGCAAATGTGACACAGTGCTGGCTGATAAACTACATTGGGATCGACTTACTACTGTAGGTGGGGTTTGCCTTCCTGATTTCTTGTTGCTCCCATAGGCAGTGGTATAACTTCTACCGACAGTCTGTATTTTTTGAATTGGGAGTTGAGCAGTCCAAGTGAGTGGGATTAGAGGTAGCTTTCACAGGAAAGCAGCTGCAAATGTTACACAGTGCTGATAATCCAATGATTATAGACAAACTCTTCAGGGTGATTATAAAATGCATGGAACAATGGTTACCTGAATACAATATTCACTGCTGGCATTAAATACTTTTAAAGAGGCATGGGGTTACACTGTTTTTCAAACAAACCCACTTTGAGATGTTCAGAGGTCTGTTTGGTTCAGTCTGATTGCCTCATAAAATGAGGGGTTCATGCGATAACATAGGCAGCAGCAGGATAGTTAACCACTCCATCAGCCTGATGAAAACACACTATCCCTGGATAATGGGTGGGGCCTTTATCAAATAAAATGGTACTTTCCTTTTTAGTTTTCCACCCCACATTCTTTTAGGTGCAACGCTTTTGACCTTCTTAGAGGTAGGCTTGGGATCTTAGGATTCCCAGTTTGAGGCTTTGAGAGACTCTGTACCCCACTCCCAGTACGCCTCTGCCTCCTTTACCTACTCTGTTGCTTAGAGCAGTGAGGGTCATGATCTTCTCGGCAGCAGTCGTAATCTTCAGGGGTATTCTCTGTCTCCTTATAGGCCTCTTTCCTCTTGCCTTTTCCTCCAGCACCCACGGGTTGCCTGAAACACTGGCTTTCACATCCAGGTCTCGGTTCTCCGGACCTTCTATGTATAAAGCACCCTTTTATGAACTTAAATTACAGTCCCCACTGGACTCAGATTGTTCTATACTTTTAAGGTATTTCTATTCAACAATCTGTTACTTTAAAATAGGTATTACAGCCCCACCGATTATCGTACACCTTTCTGACAATCACAATTTAAACATTAAACTCTAATATTTTACAAAAAAGAAATTCCTACACTATACTCCTCAGTGAACATGTCACTTTTTATGCAGCTGAAGTTTCAGTTTTCCTGGGACCTCTGCAGCTTCCCACTGATTCTGGTAAATTGGTCCTTAAATAAGACAAGAAAAGGAACCTCCCATCGGGGGGATTAAAGATGATTCTTTCCAGGTTTTTATCAAGACTTTGTCCCCAGGATTAAACATGTGGATAGCAATATCTAAGGATGGTCTCTGTACCACCATTCCCTTTCTACAACATTTCAAACAGAGAAGTCTCCGTGTCTGTAGCAAAGCTAAGGGTAAACATTTAATCCAGGACATTTCTGTTTCCAACATTAATTTCATTAGCTGTTTCTTAATTTCTCCATTCATTCTGTCCACTCTTCCGGAACTTTGGGGATACCATGGGGTATTGGCTCTTAATACTGGTGGTTTCTATTTCTAATTTCGGAGAGTGGATTAATATACCTTCATATTTTAAGAGCCTAGCATCAGTTATCCATTTTTTCGCCTTTTGTTATAATACCTCCCCCGAATCTTGTGGGAAGAAAACACCTTTAACTCCCCTCCAAAGGTAACAAATAAAAGGTTTTCTAACATCAGGCAGGCTAGGCAGAGGAGCATTAATCAAAACCACTTTTAAATTCTCAAAGTCTCTGTCATCTTGTTTGGGCCATTTAACTAATCCATCTCGAGTTAATTTCTGGTACAAAAATTTTACCTTCTTAATAAAATTTTCAGTCCATTGTCTGCAATATCCAACAGACCTAAAAGCTGTCTAACTTGTCTCTTACTCTTTGGAGCTTGTAGGGACAGTATCCCATTTACTCAATCTAGATGAAGTTTCTTACTTCCCTTTATAAACCAGTGTACAAATATTTTACCTTTTCCTCAGGAAACAGTAATTTAGATTTAGACACTTTCAACCCTTGTAAACTCAGGAAATTAAGCAATGTAATACCTTCCTGTCTAACAGCTTCTTCATCTCTCCCTGCTAATAATAAATCGACCACATATTGAACTAAAATAGCTTCTTTGCCTAACTCATAATTTCTCAAGATCTGTTCTAGTGCTTGTCCAAAAAGATTGGGGGACTCTGTAAATCCCTGTCGTAATAGAGTCCATCTCAACTGTTGTTTTTTATGTGTGTCAGGATCTTCACGTTCAAAAGCAAATAATCCCTGCACTCCTCTTTCAGGGAACATGCCCAAAAGTCATCCTTAAGGTCTATCACACTATACCACTGGTACTCTGGACTCAACTGACTCAATAAGGTGTGCGGGTTAGCTACCACAGGGAACCTAGTAATAGTTCTCTTGTTTATCTCCCGGAGGTTATGTACTAATCTATAAGTCCCATCATATTTCTTTACTGGCAATATGGGAGTATTCCTTATTGTAAGGGGACATACAGGGCTCACGTAGTCCCTTAGATATTAGTCTTTCTATTTCTGGTTAATCCTCGTCTACCTTCTTGTGACAAGGGGCACTGCTTTACCCTTACCGGCAGCCCAGGGTTTTTCCTAAGTCTATAATTACGTCTCTCCCTAATAAATTATGATCAGCCTCTAACTAACAAAAACGATCCTACAGCATATTTTGCTGCTTCAGATTCTATCAGTACCTCCTTCACAAGAGGTACTTTAAATGTTTCCCCTTTTTGCCCCTACTACTTGTCTTACACCCCTGGGGCAATCACTGGATCGTAGATCTCTCAGCCCGAGTCCACTAAAAATTCTACTTCCCGACGCTGAGGACCTAACTTCAGTTTTATCAAGGGCTTGATTACTCTTGTGGTCCTCAGCAAATAGAGCCCCTGACTCCCCCTATTCTTCCTTAAAAAAAATCCATCTTCATTTGATTCTTTTCTTTTTTTTTTCCCTGTTGAATGCACCTGTTTCCCAGGCTTTTGTTTCCTTTTCTAGCCCTTTTTCTTGCCAGTCTTCTAATTTTTCTAGTTTCTTTCAGATATCTACCCATGATTTTGCCACAAACTGGGTCTTTAATAATGCCTGTCCCACTGGAGCTGCTGGATCTACTCCAGAGTACAGTTGAAGGCTTTTACATAATCTCTCAAGCCAATCAGTCAGGGTTTTGTCTTTTCTCTGTCTCTCATTGAATGCTTTGTTAATATTCTTTCCTCGGGGAACAGACTCTCTGATTCCCTGGACAATGATGGCTCGTAGGTCTGCCATATGGGCTCTGTGCTCCGCCATCTGATTATTCCAATTGGGCCTCTGCAAGGGCCATTTCACATCTGCGTCTGGTCCTACCTGGTGCTGTTGATCCCAGATTCTCATTCCTGCTCTTCGAATCATTTCCCTTTCCTAAGAACTGATCTAATCTCTCAGACACACCCAGAGGATCCTCTACCAAATCTCCTCTTCGGGTGGGCTCTTAGCTTTCTTTTCCTTAAGAGTGAACATGGCTACCTTATCAGAAGGTTGGGGTATCCAGAGACTCGCATATTCAATTTCCTCTTGGGTAACGGTCTCCTTATCATTTACCCACAAATTGAGATCTGCTCATAACCAGTCCTCAAAAGACCCAAATATGGGCCAAATAATATGGGGATTTCCTAATGACTCTTCCCCCTCCCAAACTTCCATACAGTAATGTACCACCTTTTTCTTACTCTTTTGTCTTCTACAGGGGGGAATCGTTCCAAAATTTTATCATCATCCCCAGAGGACTTTCTGGGTGAATATCTGGTAGCCTATCCTTATGCCACCCATGGGATCAGAGGGCTTGCTCTTCCTCTGTCCCAACTTCTAGAGTGCCCTTGACTCGTTTTCACAATCGTTACCCTCGGTCGTGACCCACGCCCTCGCGGGCAATGGGAACTGCACTACTGGAGGGTCCGCACTCACTTGGTCTCCTTGAGACCTCCCAGTCACTCGCACTCTAGGAAAACATCCCCGACCGAACGGAACCACGCAAATACTTACTCATTCCAGAGTCTTCGTTCGGATCTTCGTGCACAAAAATTATGGGGTACTGCAGGTTTATTTGCTTATTTGCAAAATTTAGAAGGGGTTCAGAATACAGAGTTTGACAAAGGAATTTCCCACACCAGGGCTATCCGCAGATGGGGTGTCTCCCTAGTCTGGGAATCCAATACCAAATTTACCTGTATCCGAGTCACAGCACCAAATTGTTATAAGTTGCTGTGAAAAAGTTCACAGGCCAATTTAAATGACTCACAGATCAAATTTATTAAGCAAGCAGCAAATAAGCAGAGCAGCGCTGGGCGGCCAGGAGACCCTGCTCCACCAAAGGCGTGCCACCCCCTCCCCCCACCCCGTTTCAGAGTCCTTTTATACAGTCCTTATTGGTCGGGTGCATCGCTCCGTGGTGTACTCTGCGCATGTCCCCGTCTTGTTACTAGGGGTTTATCTTCTGCCTCCTGGTGGTCGTACGGTGGTGACTGGGATGAAGTAAGTAGTCTTCCTCTAGTGGCCCGCTCATGAACTCATCTCTTGGCTCTTATCAGCTCATGCGCAACCTACCTGCTATAAGCACCTTAGCAAACTGCACCTGTGCACATTGTAGAGACTTTACGGTTAAGAGACTGAGAGACTACATGAAGGCCTACTTGCTAATGTAGGTGGGGTCTGTCTTACTGCTTTCTTGCAGCTCCCTTACCCAGTGGTATAACTTATACCGATAGTCTGTATTTTTTAAATGGCAGTTGAGCAGTCCGAGTGAGTGGGATTGGAGATAGCTCCCACAGGAAAGCAGATGAAAATGTGACACAGTACTGGCTGATAGACTACATGAGGACCTACTTACTACTGTAGGTGGGGTCTGCCTTCCTGGTTTTTTGTTGCTCCCATACGCAGTGGTATAACTTAAGCGACAGCATATATATTTTCAATGGGACATGAACAGTCCAAGTGAGTGGGATTGGCCTCTTCCCGGGCCAGGTCTGCGTGGAGGGTGGTCGGTGTCCCAGGGAGGTGAGGGCGTCACACACACAGGGAGGGGTTGGACTACCTTGGCCAGGTGGGCCCGAAGCTTGTTCTTGGCATCTCGGCGATGCAGTTGGTGAGGGCCACGTTCACCCTGTTGAACTGGCACCGCATCTCGGTGGCTGTCACCTCCATCAGGTTCTCAATGGAGTCCCGCAGCTGGGTGGAGGCCACCCGCTCTCTCTGCGACTGGAGGATGTTGTCGTCGCTGAACTTGGCCCACGACTTGGGCACGGAGATGCTGGTGGGGGGAAAGGAGAGGCCCACAATCAGCCCATGCTGGGAGGGCCAGGCCCTGCACAGACACAGCCTTCCCTGGTGGCCTTTCCTTTCGGGGAAAGGGAGCGGCACCGAGCATCCCGGGACAGCCGGGTGCCAGCGCTGCCAGGCGCGCACTCACGTGGTATCCACCCGCTGCACCCCGTGGTAGTAGCTGATGCCGTCGGAGCAGTTCCTCAGCTGGTGGCACTTGTCGTTGATGCGGCGCGCTGCCTGCTTGTTCGCCAGGTCCTTCTCCAGCTCGTGCTGGGTCGCCCAGTTGGTCCTTAAACGCACAGGGACAGCCGTGGTGGCCACGTGTGGGTGGGACGGTCTCCTCCCCTTCCCATGGCCGCGCAGCTCCCTTTCTCCCTTCCTCCCACTCTCCCCTCCATCCCTCCCAGGCAGCTCTGTGCTCCCACCAACATCACTGCCCGCTCCCCAGGGAGATACGGGGCTCCTCCTTACATGAGCTGGGCTTTTGCCTTCTCCAGGAATAGCCGAATCCTCTCCTGGCAGGCCCTGATGCCATCCACTTCCTGGGCAGAGAGAGGCAAAGCACAAGCCATCAGAGGCCACGCTCCAGCGTCACAGCTGACAGCTCTGCTGACCTCAACTGGAAGGTGGGATCTGCGTCCAGACTTACTGTTAAAAGCTCTTTCTCCACCTCGTCATGGACAAGGTCAATGCCCATCCTCTTCTCCCGCTGCAGGAGGCACTCCCGAGCAACCTGTTGGGGAGAGGCCGTTGGTGCCGGCTGCAGGGCTTCCCGCAGGGATGCTGCCCGGCTCAGGACAGGGCAGACAAGAAAGGGGAGGTGGACACAGAGACGAGGACAAGGGCAAGCAGCGCCCTGGGCAGCCGGTTTAGGCCACGACTAATGGGCGGCAGAGCTCGTTTCATGCAGCGGCAGCATGAAAGCCCCAGGAGAGAGCACACGTGTCCCTGGTGCAGCGGCAGCAGTGGGCTACAGCTTGCGGCCCACGCACAGGGTGCTCACCTGGAGAGGGGCCTCTGTCTCGGTCAGAGCTCTCTCCAGCCGTGCCTTCATCTCTCTCAGGGCATCGCTCTCCTTGATGATCTCTGCCAGCTCATGGCAGAGCTCCGCCTTCCAAAACTCAATGTCGTTGACTTGCTGCCCCAGCTTCTTTGTGTTGTCTGCCTGGCTCTTGCTGGTCTGTTGGTATTTGTCCTGCACCAGGCGGAAGGTATCAGCCATCAGCAGCTCCGCCTTGCGCCGGGACGTCTCCGCCTCGTGGTAGTTGCTCTGGTTGGAGCGGTACCAGTTGTCGGGGCTGTAGCGGGTGAAAAGCGCCTTTCTGTTTGACACAGAAGGCAGCATCTCGCTGGGACTCAAGCCCTGGCAGGTGCCAGACAAGGGAGCCAGAGTGGGGTGGGTGGCAACGGCCTTATAGTAGGCTCTGGGCATCCAGGGGAGGCCGTAGCTCTGCAGCACGGCGTAGCGAGGAGCACGGTTCTTGTAGCTCGAAGCCATGGGGCTGATGGCAGGCAGAAAGTGGGCAGGAGTTGACTTGGGGTGAGCGGATGTGGCGGTTAAGGGAGAGCCAAGCAGGTCCATTCTCTTCCGGGACGTGTCCTGCACAGAGGAGACGGGAGAAGACAACTTCCCTCAGTCAGCTCCTGCACTTGCTTGACAGCAACAGCTGAGAGCACAAACGGCGATGCACACGTGGCCTGTGCTAAAGCCCTTGAAAACAAATCCCTCCCCAAGCGTTTGCCTAAGTCAGGGTTGGACTGTGGGGCTGGGATCCAGCACCAGGTCAGAGGAGCAAACCACGGCTGCTGAGGAGAAGGGCTGACACCGGGCCTTCATCTTCCTTCAATCTGTCAGTCCAGGGCAAGTGCACTTGCCCTTCCTCCACTGCCCATCTCTTTCTTTTGGCTGGCGTATCTGCTGACCTCAGAGGCCTCCAGGGATCATTTTCACTTGAAAAGCTCCATTGCCAGCCCCGAGGGCTGTGAAGACACAGCCGCTCCCAGCTCAGCACCAGCTGTGGGCCAGGGACTTCATCCTCATCCTCTCTGTCTTCACAGCATGAAATGCTGGGCTGAGGACTCTGCAGGGGAGCTGAGCTTTGCAGGACGGGGCCCACAGGTGACCAACCCACCCCCTCCTCCCCCAGAACAGCCATCTCTTGATCTCAAAGGAAGAAAACCAGTCTGTGGCTCACCTGACGCCAAGGGAGAGATCCCACAGCCTTGTCAGAGCGTCTTGTAAACAGCAGCCTTGCAGTAACCCTGGGAGGAAAGACCACACAGGAAGATTGAGCTCCTGAGAGCTGCCTATGGCACTCTGGGGGCTCTTTCTCTTTCCAAGTGGAGGTTCTCAGCCCCTTCTGAGCAGAGGGCCACCAAATGTACCCAACACACCCCAGCTGAGGGCAAACGGCCAGGAGGGTCGGCTGAGCTGGGCATGAAGCTCTTGTGTGGGTACAGGTGTCAGCCCCTGGCACAGAAAGTCCCTGTGGCAGTTGCAGGCAGCTGTCGTGTTGCAGGGACGTGTCCTTCCCCGAACCCGTCCCGTCCCTGCTGCTCCCAGCCTGGCTCAGCCCGGGGGGCTGGCGGTGCCCGGGAGCTGCTGCTCACCGTGTGCTGTCGGCTCAGTGGCCCCACGGCCAATGTGGCCCTGTCAGGGACACAGGGACACAGGCCCAGGGAGCGTTGCCAGGGACGCAGGGGGCTCTGTGACCTCATTCTTCGTGGGCCAGTCCCGGCAGCCGAGAGGGCGGCTGGATGCAGGAATGGGCAACCTGCTCCCGGCCTCTCCTCATCCTCCCCTTCTCAAGGAGATGGAGTTGCTCTCTCTGTGAGGGAGCAATTAGACTGCATTGGGCACTGGAATTTCTCACCATGATGAACAAGGCCATCAAAATAGATTTTTACACTGCCTACAGACAGGTGGAGAATTCTGAGTAGGTTCCAGTCCAGTGGTTTTGTATAATGAATAAAGATAAGTCCCAGCAACTAATTCAGGATATCTCAAAAATCTCACAAATCAAAGTCCGCAAGCGCATCAGGGGCAGAGAAATTTTTGTGAGTTGGCGATTTATGAAAGTTGCTGGTCCTAGAATGGGAGTTACATGCCCTGTACCTAGATCTCGCAGAGAAGTTGTGCTTCAGTAAATAATTGCTGGAATCGGGTAATTCCATGCCAACTTGGCTTTCTTTTGAACACCTTTCTTTCAAAATCTCAAGATCTTTCTTAGAACTGCTAGTTTAACTCTGGCTGCCCAGGTGATCAGTACCTGGGTGTCCGCAGACAGCGTGAACAGCCTCTGCAGAATTCAGGATGCACTGAAACAGCAGGTGAGAAGCTGAATTCACGGCCAGGTGGGACTTCTGCCCATAGGCTCCCAACAACGCTGTTTCCGATTTCCCTGAAAGTCTAAGTAACAATTAATTCTGCAAAGTACCAACAGCGGTGGTCATTTCCAAATTAACTTACGTGTTCTGGGAGACAGCCCGGCTCAGTCATCAAGACAGGAACCTTTCAAAAATTATGACTCCAGGGTGACAAATTCTATGGGCAGTGGTGGAATAAAACCAAGTGCTATAGTCCATAGTTTTTTTCTGTTGTACCTGGTGACAGGACAAGGGGCAATGGGAACATTGCTGGAACACAAAAGATCCCATTTAAACACAAGAAAAACCTTGTGTTACAGTTGAAGTGAGGGAGCACTGGCACAGGCTGCCCAGGGAGGGTGTGGAGGCTCTTTCCCTGGGAGGACTTCCAAACCCGCCTGGACGCGTTCCTGTGACCTGATCTAGGTGGACGCGTTTTGGCAGGGGGGTTGGACTAGATGGTCTCGAGAGGTCCCTTCCAACCCCTACAGTTCTATGATTCTATGAGCGTACAGGCCCTCCTGCAAGCCCGTGGTGATGCAAAGTGTCCAGAGTGGCTCTCCCAAAACCACTGGGCTTCTTCCTAATAGATACTGGGTGAAACCCACCCCAGTGAACTCTTACTGTGTCCCCATGTCCCTGACAATTCTTCCTCATCTCCGATCTAAACCTCCCCTGCTGCAACTTGATGCAACTTGCCCTGCCATTCCTTACTGGAGAGAAGAGATCGACCCCCACCTGGCTACAACCTCCTTTCGGCTGCTCTCTGTCCCACCGTGAAAAAGCAGCGGCAGAAAGAGAAAAACCAAAGGCAAAAGAAAACCCGGGAAGACCATGTAACACACCAAACGATCATTTAATTCCCACTCAGGCCTTTCAGAAGGAAGCAGAATCTAACTACGCCACAAAAAGGATCAAAGCAAAAGTGGGAGTGCGCTCGGGCCAAACTGGGAACAGCTCCAACAGGAGATGCGGTGAGGGCCGCTGGGCCCAGCCTAAACGTAGCTGAGTAGACACAAGGTGCTGGGGAAGGCCTTGCGCAGCCCGAGGCACTTCTCCTGGTCCAGGAATAGCGAGTTGGCCTTGACATGCTCCAGCGTGGCCTTGGCATGAACCAACCTCTGCAGGCTCCAAAAAGAAAGCAGGTGCAAATGTGACACAATGCTGGCTGATAGACTACATGGGGACCTATTTACTACTGTAGATACGGTCTGCCTTCAAGCTTTTTTCGAAGCTCCCATACGCACTGTTATAACTTAAGCGACAGCATATATTTTTTCAATGCGATCTGAGCACTAAAAGTGAGTGTTATTAGAGATAGCTCCCACAGGAAAGCAGGTGCAAATGTGACACAGTGCTAGCTGATAGACTACAAGGGGACCTACTTAACAATGTAGTTGGGATCTGCCTTCCTGCTTTCTTGTTGCTCCCATACGCAGTACAATTACTTATCAGAAAGCATGTATTTTTTCAATGAGAACTGAGCAGTCCAAGTGAGTAGGATTGGAGATAGCGCTCACAGGAAAGCAGCTGAAAATGTCAAACAGTGCTGGCTGATAGACTAAATGGGAACCTACTTACTACTGTAGGTGGGGTCTGCCTTCCTGCTTTCTTGTAGAGTCCGCGTAAGTTGAAATAAGAACAGTTTATGGGGGAAAATTGAAGAGTAACAACTTTAACAAAGACAAGGGGATATTACAAAGAAAACTGGTCAGTGATACAGTTGCTCACCACCCGGGACCCGACGTGAGCGACCGCTCCGGACCGGCGACCGAGGGTCCGCACCCCCTGGAAGAGCTTATTCCAGGGAAGAGCTTATTCCGGCCAGTCCCCACCTATACCCTGGGCATGACGGTTAGGGTGGTATCGAATACCTGCTGGCCAGCCTGGGTCAGCTGTGAAGACTGTGCCCTTTTGTGGGGAGTTTTTGTAGAGACTTGGCTAGAGAAAAGAGGACATGATAGAATACAGCTGGTTAGGCAGTAAGCACTAAGCGATAAGTTACTGGACTCCTGCTCAAGGCCGTGAGAGCAAGAGAGCTGTATGATAACAGGATGAAAAAGCAGGAGCTTAGTTTGGGTTAAGCAGCCACAAGTATCAGGAGTTTGTTGAAACAAGGGGGATTTGCACGTAATTGGGAACCAATGATGAGCTTAGCTTTTGCAATATGTATGAGCCTGATTATTGTATCTATAAAAGAGTTGTATCTTTGCAAATAAAGGTGAGACTTGTTGCACTACAGGGTGGGCTTGTCTCCCATCGTCTTCAGCACCCTTTTCCTGGTTCCTCACAGGAATTAACTCTATCCTGACTCAAACCAGGAAACTCCCACAGAAAAGAAGCTAAAAATGTGACACAGTGCTGAATGATAGAGTACATGGGGAACTGCTCACTACTGTAGGTGGAGTCTGCCTTCCTGTTTTCTTGTACCTCCCATACGTAATAGTATAACTTCTGCAGACAGAATGTATTTTTAAAGAGAGCTGACGACGCCACGAGCGTGGCATTAGAGATAGCTCTGACAGGAAAGCAGCTTCAAAGGTGTCACAGTGCTGGCTGACAGACTACATGTGGACCTACTTACTACTGTAGGTGGGATCTGCCTTCCAGCTTTTTTGTACATCCCATACACAGTGGTATAACTTAACGGAAATCATGTATTTTTTCAATTGGAGCTGAGCACACCAGGTGAGTGTTATTGGAAATAGCTCCCACAGGAAAGCAGCTGCAACTGTGACACAGTACTGGCTGATCGACTACATGGGGATCTACTTACTACTGTAGGTGGGGTCTGCCTTCCTGCTTTCTTCTAGCTCCCATACGCAGTGGTATAACTTCTACCGACAGTCTGTATTTTTTCAATGGGAGCTGAGCAGTCCAAGTGAGTGGGATTGGAGATAGCTCTCACAGGAAAGCAGCTGCAAATGTGACACAGTGTTGGCTGATCGACTACATGGGGATCTACTTACTACTGTAAGTGGGGTCTGCCTTCCTGCTTTCTTCTAGCTCCCATACGCAGTGGTATAACATCTACCGACAGTCTGTATTTTTCAATGGGAGCTGAGCAGTCCAAGTGAGTGGGATTGGAGATAGCTCCCACAGGAAAGCAGCTGCAACTGTGACACAGTGCTGGCTGATCGACTACATGGGGATCTACTTACTACTGTAGGTGGGGTCTGCCTTCCTGCTTTCTTCTAGCTCCCATACGCAGTGGTATAACTTCTACCGAAAGTCTGTATTTTTTCAATGGGAGCTGAGCAGTCCAAGTGAGTGGGATTGGAGATAGCTCTCATAGGAAAGCAGCTGCAAATGTGACACAGTGTTGGCTGATAGACTACATGTGGATCTACTTACTACTGTATGTGGGGTCTGCCTTCCTCCTTTCTTGTAGCTCCCATACGCAGTTGTAGAACTTAACCAACAGCCAATATCTTTTTTTCAATGGGATATGAGCAGTCCAAGTGAGTGTTTTTGGAGATAACGCCCACAGGAAAGCAGATGCAAATGACACAGAGTGCTTGCTGATAGATTACATGGGGACCTACTGACTACTGTAGGTGAGGTCTGCCTTCCTGCTTTCTTGTAGCTCCCACACGCAGCGATATTACTTAACGTACAGCATATATTTTTTAAATGTTAGTTGAGCAGTCCAAGTGAGTGGGATTGGAGATAGCTCCCACAAGAAAGAAGCTTCAAAAGTGACACAGTGCTAGCTGATATACTACATGGAGACCTACTTACTACTTTAGGTGGGGTCTGCCTTCCTGCTTTCTAGTAGCTCCCATCGTCAGTGATATAACTTCTACCGCCAGCATGTATTTTTTCAATAGGAGACGAGCAGCCAAAATGAGTTGGATTAGAGGTAGCTCCCACAGGAAAGCAGGTGCAAATGTGACACAGTGCTGGCTGATAGACTACATGAGGACCTACTTACTAGTGTAGGTGGGGTCTCCCTTCCTGCTTTTTTGTAGCTCCCATTCGCAGTGGTATAATCTCTACCGAGTCTGTATTTTTTCAATGGGACCTGAGCAGTACAAGTGAGTGTTATTGGGGATAGCTCCCTGTAGTGGGTCTGGGATGGTATTGATTTTCCACAGCAGTTCCTGCAGTGCTGTGCTTACTGTTGATATCAATATTATGACTACTGCTCGCACAGCATCAGGACTGTCCCTCCAGCATTCCTTCCCCCACCTTCACCAATAGCTGTGGGTGGACATGATCTTGGGAGGGACTATGGCCAGGACAGCTGACCCAGGTTGACCAAGGAGATATTCCATACCATATGACGTCAGCTCAGTAATATAAACTGGGGGAGAGGTGCAGGAAGGGGAGGTGATATTCATTTCTGGCCTTCCAAAAGCAACCGCTAAGCGTCCTGAAGCCCTGCTTCTTGGGAGGTGGCCGGACATCACTGCTGATGGGAAGTAGAGAGTAACAGTTTTATCTGCTTTTGCTTTGCTTCCCGCGCATGCGGCTTTGCTGCTTATTTATTAAACTGCTTTTATCTCAACCCACAAGACTCCCATCTTATTTTCTCCCCTTCCCTGGCTTGCTGAGAAGGTGGGGGATAAAGCGGTGTGGTGGGCACCTGGCATCCAGCCAGGATCAAGCTATCATAGCCCTTTTGGCGCCCAACGTGGGTCGAGATAATAGCAGTTTTACATTAACTGCATTGCAATTACAGTAAGCCAATGAGTGCAAAGTTCCTGTGCTGGTCACAGAGACTTGCTGTTATGCAGCTTATCTTACACTTTCTAATGTTTGGGAACACGATGCTACTAACATTGACTCTATGCTGTGCTTTAACCTTAATAGCTTTGCTAAGCTGGCTATATGATTTTGTGAAAAGGATGAAAGGGCCTGGGAACATGATGGCCCAAATAATAATAGCAAGTCTCATTCTGTTACTGATGGATTTACTGTGCTGTGGGAGCTATCTTGTGGAGGCCATGGGGCAAAGCACCTCTTTCCCCTCAGCTCGGACGATCTAGACAATTTTGTTATACAGACCTCCCAGGTTCTTAGTCACCCTTATATGAGAGTTTTAATATTACTAATTAACATGGTTGGTATATGACATATTTTGTGGAATCTGGACTCATCTGGGTATCAGAGAGGACAAATTTGCGATGGAAACATGTTAAAATGTCCCCTGAAGCGGCCAGTCCCTGGGTGGCAGGGTGTGTGGATGAATTTAGGCAAATTCCTAGGATGGTTATCACCCCCTGTAACCTGGGATTTTACACCTGAACTGATAAAAAACCCTGCTTTACTGGCACGCCACCTGATAGAAGGGTGTCTTACCTACCCTAATGAGGCCCATCAGGTTCAGGCACTATACTGGGGCCTAGCCTCTGCCTACCGAGCTGCATTCCAGTCCTCTCAGAGAACTATGATTGCAGTGGAAACTGAAACGGTACCTGAGACCACCATGGTTGAGTCAGTCGCAGTCCAGTCCTCTCAGAGAACTATGGCCGAGGTGGAAATTCAAACTATACCTGAGACTACCATGGTTGAGTCAGGGAATCAAACAACCACCACAGTGGTTGCCCCAGTAGTGAAAAAGAAGCAGTGGATAAGGAGGTCAAGTCCATATCATCGATTAGTAAGGGCAGAAGAGGAGGAAGAGGAAAGGCTAGAAGAAGAAACTGGTCCTTCGGTAAGGAGATCAGGAGAAGAAGTGAAAGAAATCGAAAAGGAAATGGAAACTACTCGGTCCCTCACCTCAACAGAACTTAGAGATATGCGAAAAGATTACAGTCGCCAGCCAGGTGAGCGGATTGGTGCCTGGCTGCTCCGATGTTGGGATAACGGGGCTGACAGTCAGCAATTGGAAGGCAGAGAAGCCCAACAACTAGGATCTCTTGCTAGGGACCGGGGAATTGATAGAGGCATTGGAAAGAAGACCTCAATTTGTAGTCTCTGGAAACGGCTCCTCTCAAGTGTAAGGGCAAGATACCCATTCAAGGAAGACCTTGTAAATGCCCGAGGAAAGTGGACTAGAGCTAATGAAGGGATCCAATATCTAAGGGAATTAGCTGTGTTGGAAGTCATCTATGGTGATCTAGATAATGCTGAGGCCTCCACAGATCCAGACGATGTCCAGTGTACACGGCCCATGTTGAGAAAAGTGATTCAGAGTGCCCCAGCTACATATTTGAATATCTTGGCAATGGTGTATCATCCAGACATGGATATACCAACAGTGGAGAGGGTATCTTCTTGGTTACAGAACTATGAAGAGAGCCTCTGCACCTCCTCATCAGTGTGGGATGATGGTCTGACTGTCAGAACTGCCTCAAGAATTCGGTCATCCACTGTCCCGACCAGGGGAAAAGGAAGTCCCAGACGCAGGAGTACACCTCAAAATGAACTCTGGCTCTTTTTCCGTGGCCAAGGAGAGGATATGAGGAAGTGGGATGGTGAACCCACTTTTAAGCTGGAAGCGCGTGTACGTGAACTAAGGGGGAAGACAGCTGTTAGAAAAGGACCACCCAAGAGGGCTGTCAGCATAGTAACTGCCAAAACAAAAGAGGACAATCAACAATCTCCAAGACATAGAAGAACTGCTACTACTTCCTTCGATGCCAATGAGGAGACTTCAGGTCTAAAATTGCAAGGATCAGATAGCGAATACTCTGATGAAGAACAGAAATAGAGGGTCCCTGCCTCCAGCCAGGAGGAGGAAAGAGATGACCGAATCTACTGGACTGTGTGGGTTCGATGGCCTGGCACATCAAACCCACAAAGGTATAAAGCCTTAGTAGACACAGGGGCACAGTGTACATTGATGCCATCAAGGTATAGAGGCACAGATTCTGTCTGGATCTCTGGAGTGACAGGGGGATGTGAAGAATTATCTGTATTAGAGGCTGAAGTGAGCTTAACAGGGGACAAATGGGAAAAACACCCCATTGTGACTGGTCCAGAGGCCCCTTGTATTCTTGGCATAGATTACCTCAGGAGAGGGTACTTCAAAGACCCCAAGGGGTATCGATGGGCTTTTGGTATAGCCACTGTAGATACAGAGAAAATCAAACAACTCTCTAATTTACCTGGCCTCTCAGAAGACCCTTTTGTTGTGGGATTGCTGCAAGTTCAAGAGCAACAGGTACCAATTGCTACCAGGACGGTGCACCGGAGGCAATATCGCACAAACCGAGATTCCCTGGCTCCCATCCGTGAGTTGATTCATCAACTGGAGGCTCAAAAAGTAATTAGTAAAACTCATTCTCCATTTAATAGTCCCATATGGCCTGTGAAAAAATCTGATGGAGGGTGGAGGTTAACAGTAGACTATCGTGGCCTGAACGAAGTGACACCACCACTGAGTGCTGCTGCACCAGACGTGTTAGAGCTCCAGTATGAATTGGAGTCAAAAGCAGCCAAGTGGTATGCGACGATTGACATCGCTAATGCATTTTTCTCAATTCCATTGGCAGCAGAGTGCAGGCCACAATTTGCCTTCACATGGAGAGATGTCCAATATACCTGGAATCGATTGCCCCAGGGGTGGAAACATAGTCCTACTATTTTCCATGGTCTAATCCAAACTGTGCTGGAAATGGATGAAGCCCCTGAACATTTATGGTACATTGATGACATAATTGTATGGGGCAACAAGGCAGAAGAAGTGTTTGAGAAAGGGAAAAGAATAATACAGATTCTCCTAAAAGCTGCTTTTGCTGTAAAAAGAAACAAAGTAAAGGGACCTGCACAAGAGATACAGTTTTTGGGCATTGTGGTAGTTTGAACCTGGCTGGATGCCAGGTGCCCACCACACCGCTTTACCCCCCACCTCCCGAGAAGCAAGTCAGGGAAGGGGAGAAAATAAGATGGGAATCTCGTGGGTTGAGATAAAAGCAGTTTAATAAATAAGCAGCAAAGCCGCGCGCGCGGGAAGCAAAGTAGAAGCAGATAAGCTGTTACTCTCTACTTCCCATCAGCAGCGATGTCCGGCCACCTCCCGAGAAGCAGGGCTTCAGTACGCGTAGCGGTTGCTTTGGGAAGGCCAGAAATGAATCTCGCCTCCCCTTCCTGCTCCTTTCCCCCAGTTTATATTACTGAGCTGACGTCATATGGTATGGAATATCTCCTTGGTCAGCCTGGATCAGCTGTCCTGGCCATAGTCCCTCCCAAGATCATGCCCACTCACAGCTATTGGTGAAAGTGGGGGAAGGAATGCTGGAGGGACAGCCCCGATGTTGTGCAAGCGGTAGTCATAATATTGATATCAACAGTAAGCACAGCACTGCAGGAGCTGCTGTGGAAAATCACTACCGTCCCAGACCCACTACAGTCTCCACCCCTTATTCCATACCATTTATGTCATGCTCAGACAAACCATCTTAACAATCCATATACATTCTTATATACTCTCATTAACCAGTACCCCCACTCTTCAACAGACAAACATCATTCTTGTATTCCCTCTTGCATCTTGCATCAAACAAACAAACAACATTCTTATATCTTTCATCCTCTGTAGATGTTCACTGGAGCAGGTCATAACTTCTGTCTCATCCATCAAGATGAATATCCAGGCCAGGGGAAACAGTATGTTCAGTGTTGGGCACCAGCACCGGCTTGGTTTGTCCACTTGTCCGGTTTTTCTTGCAAAGTTCATCTACAACAGATAACTCACATAACAGGTTATTTTTCCCCCAAGGTTAAGTCTCCTTGAGGTACACATCGAGTTTCCCCATCCTTTCTCATCACCCACCAAGTACAGCCAGGCCCTTGAGCAAAGACAATCCCACGAATGGGTTTGCCTTTTCCCATGGGAGGTGCAACCCATACTGCCTTCCCCAGCCATTTCCCTGGGTGCACTACAGGGACCTTATCTCCTCCCACAGTATGTAGTGGTTTTGTTTGGGCAGGACCAGGACGGTTAGTTGAACCTCTGCTATTGACCAGCCAAGTGGCTTCTGCTAAATTTTTATCCCACTGCTTCCATGCCCCATTGCCCAGTGCTCTCAACATGGTCTTTAGCAATCGGTTATATATCTCAATCTTTCCAGAGGCTTGTGGGTGATAGGGGATGTGGTATATCCACTCAATGCCATGTTTCTTTGCCCAGGAGTTTATGAGATTATTTCGAAAATGAGTTCCATTATCTGATTCAATTCTTTCTGGAGTGCCGTGTCGCCACAAAACTTGCCTTTCAAGACCCAAGACAGTATTTCGGGCAGTGGCGTGGTTTACAGAGTATGTTTCCAACCAACCAGTAGTTGCTTCCACCATGGTGAGTATATACCGCTTGCCTTGATGTGTTCGTGGTAGTGGTCCAACATAGTCAATTTGCCAGGCCTCACCATACTGAAAACCCAGCCATCGGCCTCTGTTCCAGGGAGACTTGATTCGTGTGGCTCGCTTGATTGCGGCACATGTTTCACATTCATGGGTGACCTGTGTGATGGCTTCCATGGTCAAGTCCACCCCTCGATCACGAGCCCATCTATATGTTGCATCTCTTCCCAGATGTCCTGATGTTTCATGGGCACATCGAGCTATAAATAGCTCATCTTTACGCTCCCAGTCTAGATCTACCTGAGCTAGTTCAATTTTAGCAACTTTATCTACCTGTTGGTTGTTCCATTGTTCTTCATTGGCACGGCTTTTTGGCACATGAGCATCTACATGACGTACCTTCAGAGTCATATTTTCCACCCGAGCAGCAATGTCTTGCCATAATGCAGCAGCCCAGATGGGTTTACCCTTGCGCTGCCAGTTGGTCTTCTTCCATTGCTGTAGCCATCCCCATAGAGCATTAGCCACCATCCAGGAGTCAGTGTAAAGATAGAGTACTGGCCACTTCTCTCGTTCTGCAATCTTTAGAGCTAGTTGGATAGCCTTCACTTCAGCAAACTGACTTGACTCACCTTCTCCTTCAGTGGCCTCAACAACTTGTCGTGTGGGACTCCACACAGCAGCTTTCCACTTATGATGATTTCCTACCACGCGGCAGGATCCATCAGTAAACAAAGCATAATGCCTCTCATCTTCTGACAGTTCATTATATGGTGGTGCCTCTTGGGCGCGAGCTACTTCCTCAGGCAATGCTCCAAAATCTCTGCCTTCTGGCCAGTCCATGATTTCTTCCAGGATTCCTGGGCGATTAGATTTCCCCAGCCGAGATCGTTGTGTAATCAACGCCATCCACTTACTCCATGTAGCGCTGGTTGCATGATGTATAGAAGGGGTTTTCCCTTTGAACATCCAGTGTAACACAGGCAGACGTGGTGCCAAGAGGAGATGAGCTTCTGTGCCAATGACTTCTGAAGCAGCTCGAAGTCCCTCATATGCTGCTAGTATTTCTTTTTCAGTTGGGGTGTAGTGGGCTTCCGATCCTCAATATCCTTGGCTCCAAAACCCTAATGGTCGACCTCGGGTTTCTCCAGATGTTTTCTGCCAGAGGCTCCAGGTGAGACCATGCTCTCCAGCGGCAGTGTAGAGGATATTCTGCACATCTGGTCCTGTACGGATGGGCCCAAGGGCGACTGCACGAGCTATTTCCTGTTTAATTTGTTGAAAAGCTTGTTGTTGCTCAAGGCCCCACTCAAAACAGTTCTTCTTTCTGGTTACTCTAAAGAGAGGGCTCACAAGCTGACTATAACCTGGGATATGCATCCTCCAGAATCCCACAAGGCCCAGGAAAGCTTGTGTTTCTTTCTTATTAGTCGGTTGAGACATAGTAGCTATTTTATTCACAACATCCATAGGCACATGCCGACGCCCATCTTGCCATTTTATGCCCAAAAACTGTATCTCTTGTGCAGGTCCCTTTACTTTGTTTCTTTTTATAGCAAAACCAGCTTTCAGGAGAATCTGTATTATTCTTTTCCCTTTCTCAAACACTTCTTCTGCCTTGTTGCCCCATACAATTATGTCATCAATGTACTGTAAATGTTCAGGGGCATCACCCGTTTCCAGCACAGTTTGGATTAGACCATGGCAAATAGTAGGACTATGTTTCCACCCCTGGGGCAATCGATTCCAGGTATATTGGACACCTCTCCATGTGAAGGCAAATTGTGGCCTGCACTCTGCTGCCAATGGAATTGAGAAGAATGCATTAGCGATGTCAATCGTAGCATACCACTTGGCTGCTTTTGACTCCAGTTCATACTGGAGCTCTAACATGTCTGGTACAGCAGCACTCAGTGGTGGTGTCACTTCGTTCAGGCCACGATAGTCTACTGTTAACCTCCACCCTCCATCAGATTTTTTCACAGGCCATATGGGACTATTAAATGGAGAATGAGTTTTGCTAATTACTCCTTGAGCCTCCAGTTGATGAATCAACTCACGGATGGGAGCCAGGGAATCTCGGTTCGTGCGATATTGCCTCCGGTGCACTGTCCTGGTAGCAATTGGTACCTGTTGCTCTTGAACTTGCAGCAATCCCACAACAAAAGGGTCTTCTGAGAGGCCAGGTAAATTAGAGAGTTGTTTGATTTTCTCTGCATCTACAGTGGCTATACCAAAAGCCCATCGATACCCCTTGGGGTCTTTGAAGTACCCTCTCCTGAGGTAATCTATGTCAAGAATACAAGGGGCCTCTGGACCAGTCACAATGGGGTGTTTTTTCCATTTGTCCCCTGTTAAGCTCACTTCAGCCTCTAATACAGATAATTCTTCACATCCCCCTGTCACTCCAGAGATCCAGACAGAATCTGTGCCTCTATACCTGGATGGCATCAATGTACACTGTGCCCCTGTGTCTACTAAGGCTTTATACCTTTGTGGGTTTGATGTGCCAGGCCATCGAACACACACAGTCCAGTAGATTCGGTCATCCCTTTCCTCCTCCTGGCTGGAGGCAGGGACCCTCTATTTCTGTTCTTCATCAGAGTATTCGCTATCTGATCCTTGCAATTGCAGACCTGAAGTCTCCTCATTGGCTTCGAAGGAAGTAGCTGGAGTTCTTCTATGTCTTGGAGATTGTTGATTGTCCTCTTTTGTTTTGGCAGTCACTCTGCTGACAGCTCTCCTGGGCGGTCCTTTTCTAACAGCTGTCTTCCCCCTTAGTTCACGTACACGCGCTTCTAGCTTAAAAGTGGGTTCACCATCCCACTTCCTCATATCCTCTCCTTGGCCACGCAAAAAGAGCCAGAGTTCATTTCGCGGTGTACTCCTGCGTCTGGGACTTCCCTTTCCCCTGGTCGGGACAGTGGATGACTGAGTTCTTGAGGCAGATCTAACAATCAGGCCATCATCCCACACTGATGAGGAGGTGCAGAGGCTCTCTTCATAGTTCTGTAACCAAGAAGATACCCTCTCCACTGTTGGTATGTCCATGTCTGGATGATACACCATTGCCAGGATATTAGAATATGTAGCTGGGGCACTCTGGATCACTTTTCTCAACATGGCCCGTGTACACTGGACATCGTCTGGATCTGTGGAGGCCTCGACATTATCCAGATCACCATAGATGACTTCCAACACAGCTAATTCCCTTAGATATTGGATCCCTTCATCAGCTCTGGTCCACTTTCCTCGGGCATTTACAAGGTCTTCCTTGAATGGGTATCTTGCCCGTACACTTGAGAGGAGTCGTTTCCAGAGACTACAAACTGAGGTTTTCTTTCCAATGCCTTTATCAATTCCCCGGTCCCTAGCAAGAGATCCTAGCTGTTGGGCTTCTCTGCCTTCCAATTGTTGACTGTCAGCCCCGTTATCCCAGCATCGGAGCAGCCAGGCACCAATCCGCTCACCTGGCTGGCGACTGTAATCTTTTCGCATATCTCTAAGTTCTGTTGAGGTGAGGGACGGAGTAGTTTCCATTTCCTTTTCGATTTCTTTCACTTCTCCTGATCTCCTTACCGAAGGACCAGTTTCTTCTTCTAGCCTTTCCTCTTCCTCCTCGTCTGCCCTTACTAATCGATGATATGGACTTGACCTCCTTATCCACTGCTTCTTTTTCACTACTGGGGCAACCACTGTGGTTGTTGTTTGGTTCCCTGACTCAACCATGGTAGTCTCAGGTATAGTTTGAATTTCCACCTCAGCCATAGTTCTCTGAGAGGGCTGGACTGCGACTGACTCAACTATGTTGGTCTCAGGTACCGTTTGAGTTTCCATTTCAATCACAGTTCTCTGAGAGGGCTGGACTGCGACTGACTCAACTATGTTGGTCTCAGGTACCGTTTCAGTTTCCATTTCAATCACGGTTCTCTGAGAGGACTGGAATGCAGCTCGGTAGGCAGAGGCTAGGCCCCAGTATAGTGCCTGAACCTGATGGGCCTCATTAGGGTAGGTAAGACACCCTTCTATCAGGTAGCGTGTCAGTAAAGCAGGGTTTTTTATCTGTTCAGATGTAAAATCCCAGGTTACAGGAGGTGATAACCGTCCTAGGAATTTGCCTAAATTCATCCACATACCCTGCCACCCAGGGACTGGCCGCTTCAGGGGGCATTTTAACATGTTTCCATCACAAATTTGTACTCTCTGATACCCAGATGACTCCAGATTCCACAAGATATATAATATACCAACCATGTTAATTAGTAATATTAAAACTCTCGTATAAGGGTGACTAAGGACCTGGGAAGTCTGTGTAACAGAATTGTCTAGATCAGTCCGAGCTGAGGAGAAAGAGGTGCTTTGCCCCATGGCCTCCACAAGATAGCTCCCACAGCACACTAAATTCATCAGTAACAGAATGAGACTTGCTATTATTATTTGGGCCATCATGTTCCCAGGCCCTTTCATCCTCTTCACAAAATTATATAGCCAGCTTAGCAAAGCTATTAAGGTTAAAGCACAGCATAGAGTCAATGTTAGGAGCATCGTGTTCCCAAACATTAGAAAGTGTAAGATAAGCTGCATAGCAGCAAGGCTCCGTGACCAGCACAGGAACTTTGCTCTCATTGGTTTACTGTAATTGCAATGCAGTTAATGTAAATCTGCTATTATCTCGCCCCACGTTGGGCGCCAAAAGGGCTGTGGTAGTTTGAGCCTGGCTGGATGCCAGGTGCCCACCACACCGCTTTACCCACCACCTCCCGAGAAGCAAGCCAGGGAAGGGGAGAAAATAAGATGGGAATCTCGTGGGTTGAGATAAAAGCAGTTTAATAAATAAGCAGCAAAGCCGCGCGCGCGGAGAGCAAAGCAGAAGCAGATAAGCTGTTACTCTCTACTTCCCATCAGCAGCGATGTCCGGCCACCTCCCGAGAAGCAGGGCTTCAGTACGCGTAGCTGTTGCTTTGGGAAGGCCAGAAATGAATATCGCCTCTCCTTCCTGCTCCTTTCCCCCAGTTTATATTACTGAGCTGCCGTCATATGGTATGGAATATCTCCTTGGTCAGCCTGGGTCAGCTGTCCTGGCCATAGTCCCTCCCAAGATCATGCCCACTCACAGCTATTGGTGAAGGTGGGGGAAGGAATGCTGGAGGGACAGCCCCGATGTTGTGCAAGCGATAGTCATAATATTGATATCAACAGTAAGCACAGCACTGCAGGAGCTGCTGTGGAAAATCACTACCGTCCCAGACCCACTACAGTCATAAAATGGCAAGATGGACGTCGGCATGTGCCTGTGGATGTTGTGAACAAATTAGCGACTATGTCTCAACCAACTAATAAGAAAGAAACACAAGCTTCCCTGGGCCTTGTGGGATTCTGGAGGATGCATATCCCAGGTTATAGTCATCTTGTGAGCCCTCTCTTTAGAGTAACCAGAAAGAAGAACTGTTTTGAGTGGGGCCTTGAGCAAAAACAAGCTTTTCAATAAATTAAACAGGCGGAAAAATGGATAACTGATGCTAGGCTCTTAAAATATGAAGGTATATTAATCCACTCTCCGAAATTAGAAATAGAAACCACCAGTATTAGGAGCCAATACCCCATGGTATCCCCAAAGTTCCGGAAGAGTGGACAGAATGAATGGAGAAATTAAGAAACAGATAATGAAATTAATGTTAGAAACAGAAATGTCCTAGATTAAATGTTGACCCTTAGCTTTGTTACACACACGGAGACTTCTCTGTTTGAAATGTTGTAGAAAGGGAATGGTGGTACAGAGACCACCCTTAGATATTGCTATCCACACGGTAAATCCTGGGGAGAAAGTCTTGATAAAAACCTGGAAAGAATCATTTTTAACCCCCCCCGATGGGAGGTTCCTTTTCTTGTCTTATTTAAGGACCAATTTCCCAGGATCAGTGGGAAGCTGCAGAGGTCCCAGGAGAACTGAAACTTCAGCTGCATAAAAAGTGACATGTTAACTGTGGAGTGTAGTGATTTCCTTTTTGTAAAATATTAGAGTTTAATGTTTAAATTGTGATCGTCAGAAAGGTGTGAGATAATCGGTGGGGCTGTAATACCTATTTTAAAGTAACAGATTGTTGAATAGAAATACCTTAGAAGTATAGAACAATCTGGGTCCAGTGGGGACTGTAATTTAAGTTCATAAAAGGATGCTTTATAAATAGAAGGCCCGGTGAACCGAGACCTGGATGTTGAAGCCAGTGTTTCAGGCAGCCCGTGGGTGCTGGAGGAAAAGGCAAGAGGCCTATAAGGAGACAGAGAATACCCCTGAAGATTACGACTGCTGCCGAGAAGATCATAAACCTCACTGCTCTAAGCAACAGAGTAGGTGAAGGAGGCAGAGGCGTACTGGGAGTGGGATATAGAGTCTCTCAAAGCCTCAAACTGGGAATCCTAAGATCCCAAGCCTACCTCTAAGAAGGTCAAAAGCGTTGCACCTAAAAGAATGTGGGGTGAAAAACTAAAAAGGAAAGTACCATTTTATTTGATAAAGGCCCCACCCATTATCCGGGGACGGTATGTTGTTATCTGGCAGATGGAGTGGTTAACTATCCTGCTGCTGGCTATGTTATAGCATGAACCCCCCATTTTATGAGGCAATCGGACTGAACCAATCAGACCTGTGAACAGCTCAAAGTGGGTTTGTTCGAAAACCAGTGTAACCCCATGCCTCTTTAAAGGTATTTAATGCCAGCAGTGAATATTGTATTCTGGTAACCGTTGTTCCATGCATTTTATAATCACCCTGAAGAGTTTGTCTATAATCATTGGAATATCAGGGTGCTCCGGCACAAGTCGGAGCCTTTCACAGCCGTAACTATAGCTACCTTGATGACAATTAGGGCAGCGGGAGCAGGGACAGGGTTTACATCTCTAGTGCATCAGAACCAGAAATTCCAAGCTTTCAGAAGCAGCCTTACAAAATTGCCGGGAGTTGAATCTGCTGTTTTTACAACAAGGGGAGCTGTGTGCAGCCCTAGGGGAAGAATGCTGTTTTTATGCAGATCATACTGGTATAGTGAAACACATGATGACATGCCGCGAAGTTTTCGGCTCTTGACCTGAAAAAACCAGACTTGAAGTCTGCAAACCAGGCTCGAAGCCTGAAACCAGGCTCGAAGCCTGAAAAAACCCAGGCTCAAAGCCTGAAAATCCAGCTCTAAGCCTATTTCATGTGGCGATCAACCCAGGGTCCGATTCTCAGCTGGGTGGGAAGAAATCAGTCCTACTCAATGTGAGTGATAGCAGAAATCTTCTTTATTGAGAGCAGGCTCTAACTTATATACACAGCAGCTTCAAAGCTAGCTCAGCAACAGCAGCTAATAGATAACATTCTTATGTTCATCCTACTTGCGGTTTCTGCCATAAGCAACCTCCCTCACATTTTCCCATCTTGTTTTTCTCTGAAGTTGTTTTCCACCTTGAGCTGTTAGCTCATTATCTGAGAACAGTCCGACCTTGAAGGAGCAGAAAGCGGCCTGCTGTCTATGTTGACTACGTGACAGCAACTGCTTTAACCATGGCTCTGACTCTGGTCTTGATTGTGCATTAAATTCATATAACTAGAGCTCAGGCTGCCTTGCCCCAACAGGCCTAACATTATACCCTGGGATCCATGTCCATTCTCCCTTAACCATTCCTCCACAATGACAAAATTACGAGAGGGCTTGGAGAAACGAAAACAAGAAAGGGAACAGCAATAAGTTTGGTATAAGTCATGGTTCAACTATTCCCCTTGGCTCACAAGACATTATTGTCAGCTATAGCTGGGCCCGTCATTCTACTGGTATTAGTGCTGATGACTGGGCCTTGTATATTCAATAAGGTAATGGAGATTGTAAAAAGCAGGCTAGAAGCAGCCCACTTAATGCTGGTTAGGAAGCAATACAAGCAGACAATGGAGAGGATGAAATAAGTGAAACACCTATTTTAGAAATGGCTAAAGATGTTCTTAGATTTGATGAACGACATGAGGAAAACAAAAGGGGGGATTGTAATGGAAGAGGACATGTTCGTTAATCAAATCATGAAAGAATAGTTGTGCAAGGAACCATTTAAAGTCATTGTAAAAGTCTTGCAAAACTTTAACCGTAAAGTCTTTAAAATGTGCACAGCTTCAGTTGGCTAAGGTGCTTATAGCAGGTACAATAGGTTGTGCATGAGCTGATAAGAGCCAAGAGAAGACTTCATGAGCGGGTCACTAGAAGAAGACTACTGACTTCATCCCAGCGACCACCCTACGACCACCAGGAGGAAGAAGACGACCCCCTAGTAACAAGACGGGCACATGCGCAGAGTACACCAGGGAGTGATGCACCCGACCGATAAGGACTGTATAAAAGGACTGTGATAAGGGTGGGGGCGGGGGGGGGTCGTGCGTCCTTGACGGAGCAGAGTCTCCCGGCCACCCAGCGCCGTTTTGCTTATTTGCCACTTGCTTACTAAATTTGAACTGTGAGTCATTTAACTTGGCTGGTGAACTTTATCACAGCAACTTATAACAGGGGTCCACTTACTATTGTAGGTGGGGTCTGCCTTCATGCTTTCTTGTAGCTCCCATACGCATTGGTATAACTTCTACCGACAGAATGTATTTTTTCAATGGGAGCTGAGAAGTCTAAAGGAGTGGGATTGGAGATAGCTCCCACAGGAAAGCAGATGGAAATGTTACACAGTGCTGGCTGATACACTATATACTACTTCCTGCTGGCCAATTGCAGGAAGATATGATCAGGTGCTGGTCGTGTTCCACTTCACTATTCAATCCTGGCAACAGTTGAGTGACTCCATCTTGATCTACATCACGGCGAGCACTCCGAGAAACACGTCAATCTGCAAGAGAGACTCAGTAGACCGTTATATCTTCTACGCCCCATGCTCTCCCCCTCCCTAAGATGGTTCAGCTGTGAGCGCATTTAACAACCGCCTGTCCCTGGCTACTGTGAGGGATACCGTGGCTCAATGCATGGGGATAGTTGGTATGTCCATGACCTGCTCCACTGATTTTAATAACTAAAACTTTACTAACAAGCATCAGACCTCCATAATCAGCAGCAAAGCTAGCGGGTTTATAGTACTTCTAAATGTTCTTTTATTTAAAAGCCAGCTGTAGTTTTCTGCGACAAGCCTTTCAGTTTCACAGGCTACCCCAGCCTCCTTCTGGTCCGAAGCTGCTATCTCGTATGCATTTTTGCTTCTTCGTTTCTCACAGTCAAGAGCAGCTCAAGGACAATCTGCACATTAGTTTAGCAACTCATACCTGGTAAACTTCTTCTTATCCACTGAAAAAAAAAAGCACAGTTGACAAACAAAGTTATTATACTCGTGCTAAAGGTAAAATCCCTAGCAGATCTATGTTGCAAAGTTCTATGGCTAATACTACTTACATTACTAATCAAGTCTTCTAATGTCATTGAGGTTTGGTTACTTTGTTTGTTAGGCCAGTATCCTAATTTGCATAGCTCAGTTAATAAAGCAGATACTCCTACACCTGGAGCAAATATACTAGTTGCTATTATTGCTGAGGGAGACCAAAGGTAACATAGTCATCACATTCGCCAGTAGATGCATGCACAAATTGTTCTGGACAATGATGTTTCTAAATCATTGTGTCATTAGGCTCTTGGTCGAAAAACCAGACTCGAAGTCTGAAAACCAGTCTCGAAGCCTGAAACCAGGCTCGGGGCCTGAAAAATGAACCAGACTCGAAGTCTGAAAACCAGGCTCGAAGCGTGAAACCGGGCTTGAAGCCTGAAAAATGATCCAGACTCAAAGTCTTAAAAACCCAGCCTCAAAGCCTGAAAATCCAGCTCTAAGCCTATTTCATGTGGCGATCAACCCAGGGTCCGATTCTCAGCTGGGTGGGAAGAAATCAGTCCTACTCAATGTGAGTGATAGCAGAAATCTTCTTCTTTATTGAGAGCAGGCTCTAACTCTACACAGCAGCTTCAAAGCTAGCTCAGCAACAGCAGCTAATAGATTTCATTTTCTTGTTCATCCTACTTGCGGTTTCTGTGATAAGCAAGCTCCCTCACATTTTCCCATCTTATTTTTCCCCAAAGTTGTTTTCCCCCACTTTTAGTCGAAAACAGTCCGACCTTGAGGGAACAGAAAGCGACCAGCTGTCTACACGACAGCAACTGCTTTAACCATGGCTCTGACTCTGGTCTTGATTGTGCATTAAATTCATATAACTAGAGCTCAGGCTGCCTTGCCCCAACAGGCCTAACATTATACCCCGGGATACATGTCCATGCTCCCTCATTTTTTCTCCACAATTCTCCCGTTTTGTTTTTGGACAATCAAGACCGAGTCAGTCAACTTATGCACTGCCTTCATAATACAACTATATACTATCTTAAACATTATAAGCAAAAGCAAAATAATCAATATCCATCTTAACCCTTCTTTGATTAACATAGCCAACCAAGGTGAAAACCCCCTAAAAGCTGATTGAAGCCAATTATCAAAAGGGTTATAACCCATCGTAATATTCTTAGCGTGAGCCTTTAAATATGCCAAAGCTTTGTGAATAGATTCATTATGATCTGAAAGATTAAAACAACACATGCCTTCAAATTCTTGGCATCCGTGCCCTTCCGCCAATAGCAAAAAATCAATACCTGCACGATCTTGCAATAAGGCATGTCTAAGGCTTTTCTGGTCTGCCAACAATTTTTTCAATAACATCAGTAGTAACATTAGCTTGCTGCTCCGACCAACACACTAATTTTTCTAACTGCCGTAAGGCCTGGGCTGCAGCCAACCCAGGTACAAATGCTGAAGCAAATACATTCGCCGTAATGGACCACAATTGTACTTTACCATCACAATCTCCTTTTAAGTTGTGGGTATCTCTTGTTTCCTGTAACTAGGTACTTTTTAACCAGTCCTGCTGTCGAGGAGCAAACAAAGTTAGTTTCCCTAAATAACATGGCCCCCCAATTGGGTTAACTGGGATTCCCTGCCACGCTCGATCCCCACATATTAAGAAGATGTTATTGGGTAGAGCTTTAGCAGACCCATTGCTCCACAGAGTAGGCCCCTGAGGGTTTCCGCGTTCCCAACCAGTGTTACTCCCCCCATATATCAACCCAGATAAATTGGCCATCCAAGTTCCACCAAATTGTCCTATGGCCAATCCACAATATCTTCCTTTTGGATCTACAAATCGACTATATGCACCTTCGGGGGAAACATCAGTGCACTGCTTAACCATATTTTGATATTGTTCCATTCCTCTTAGTCCTTGATATTTAGTCCCAAAGCTAAAACAAGTACGGACTGTATGTTTATTTTTTGGGCAGATGACAATAAACTAAGCTGTAGAGGCTCAGATGTTGCTATGATCCATTCCAGATCTCTTTTCGCTATAGGCACATATATTTTTCCTGGCTCTTGGCCGCTCACCTGTAAGATTCGAGTGCGTCCCTTTCTAATAAGCATTTTTAAGCCCACAGTTTTTTGTTCAATTGTCCATTTAGGCTGTAACGTGGTGAATAGCCATTCCAGGACAATTAGCCTCTCTTTTTGTTTTTTGCACTTTGTTAATGCACCAAGAAACTGTTCTTTGCCCTGCAAAATGGTCAAATCAATGGGGCAATCTGGATCACAACGATTGACTTGACGAGTAGTAATAAGGTCAGAAATTTCAGCAATGGTTTGCACTTGTTCTGCTCTCGTCTGTACTTTTGCCAATGGGTCTGTTCACTTCAATAAGGGGCGCAGCAGTTCTAGCATGTCATTGGTGATTCCAACAATAGGGTGCAACCTTTGCAAATCCCCCATTAATTTTTGACCATCATTTACAGTTTTTATCTTGGTATAAATATGGAGCTTTTGCGGCCTAATATGAGCCTCCGTAATAGTCCAGCCCAAATACTGCCATGCTGGACGTCTTTGCACCTTTTCAGGAGCAAGAGTCAGTCCCTGTGCTTGTAATATGGTTTCTAGATCTCTCTCTTGATCTACAGTAAATGCCCCCTTCTGAGCAATGAGGATATCATGCATACAGTGATACACAAGTGCATGTCTAATACTACTTACATCACTAATCAAGCCTTCTAATGTCATTGAGGTTTGGTTACTTTGTTTGCTAAGCCAGCATCCTAATTTGCATAGCTGAGTTAATAAAGCAGATACTCTTACACCTGGAGCAAATATACTAGTTGCTATTATTGCTGAGGGAGACCAAAGGTAACATAGTCATCACATTCGCCAGTAAATGCATGCATAAATTGTTTTGGACAATGATGTTTCTAAATCATTGTGTCATTAGGCATCAAGATGTGTGTTTTCTTTGTCTCCCCTCGCGTGCCCGATGGTGCCCAGTCTAACACGGGGTCGCGCTCCCCTACTCCTCTGATGATCCTGCGCTGCATCCCCGCCCGACTCCGCCCACTTGGCATTCCCCTGCAAGTCGTCCCAGGGGTAACTCGGCGGGCTGGGCTCGAATGGGAAGCAGCTCTCCTGCAGGGACTCTGCTCCGAAGCCCCTTCGCCTATCTGACTTTGTAAAAACTCTTGTGTAGAGAAATCTTTTTTTTTTTTTTTTCCTCGCAGCACGGGCTGCTCACCGGGATGACTTTCAGTGGCGACAGGCTGTGTTTCGATGGTCTCTTGTCGCTCCAGTTTCTTTAATACTTCCTGCAGGAACCTGTCTGTTCCCTTGTCTGTCTCCTTCAGCCTCGGCGCAATGGTCAACGCCTGGGCTGCAGCCATGGCCACAGGCTGTTCTGCTTGCATTTCTTTTAAAGTATTTATCAGGTCTCTCCAAAGGAGACCTAGATCTTTACTGATCTTACTATTGTCCTTATCACCACTAATAGTGGCTTCCCAGAGAAGTTTTCCAATTTCTTGCCACTCACCAGAAAAGGGAGGTGAGACATAATTAGTCCCTATACCAAACAGTCCAGTTGTTGGCTCGGCTGCAGTCTTAGGCATATCAAGCCGCTGAGTCACAGCAGCGGCCAAATCCTTTTCCATCTTATATCTCTTCAGACAGTTAATGACCTCTCTCCACTGTTTCATCAGTTTCCGAGCAGTCTTATCTTCATCTATAACCAAGTCCCAAAGACAAGTCCCATATGCTCTCCACTCCTCCTCATCAAGATATTTCTCAGAGTCCTTAAAAAAGCCTTTGCAATTACCATATACAAGTAGACCAGACAAATCGGTCAATTTAACGTGCACCACCCGCTTTTCTAAAAAGCGATGTAAAAGTGAGAGTGCTACCTCCTTATGGATGTTGTTGGATCCTCGTCTCACCGCAACCTGTAGTCACTCCCCCGGGTACAGTAACCTCTGCTTGGGATCCGGCAGGCTTCCTCCTCCGACGACTGCCTCTGCCTCCGGATTTTAAAGGCTCAGCTCCCAGCAGGCAGGCTCCTTACCCGGTAACACACAGTGATGGTCCTGTTCGGGCACCATATGCCGCGAAGTTCTCGGCTCTTGGCCTAAAAACCAGACTAGAAGTCTGCAAACCAGGCTCGAAGCCTGAAAGCAGGCTCGAAGCCTGAAAAATGAACCAGACTCGAAGCCTGCAAACCAGACTTGAAGTCTGAAAAATGAACCAGACTCGAAGTCAGAAAAACAGACTCGAAGCCTGAAACCAGGCTCGAAGTCTGAAAAAACCCAGGCTCAAAGCCTCAAAAACCAGTTCTAAGCTTACTTCATGTGGAGATCAACCTAGGGTCCGATTCTCAGCTGGGTGGGAAGAAATCAGTCCTACTCAATGTGAGTGATAGCAGAAATCTTCTTTATTGAGAGCAGGCTCTAACTCTACACAGCAGCTTCAAAGCTAGCTCAGCAACAGCAGCTAATAGATTTCATTTTCTTGTTCATCCTACTTGCGGTTTCTGTGATAAGCAAGCTCCCTCACATTTTCCCATCTTGTTTTTCCCCAAAGTTGTTTTCCCCCACTTTTAGTCGAAAACAGTCCGACCTTGAGGGAACAGAAAGCGACCAGCTGTCTACACGACAGCAACTGCTTTAACCATGGCTCTGACTCTGGTCTTGATTGTGCATTAAATTCATATAACTGGAGCTCAGGCTGCCTTGCCCCAACAGGCCTAACATTATACCCCGGGATCCATGTCCATGTCCCGCATTTTTTCTCAAAACCCATAGGAAAGCAGGTGCAAATATGACACAGTGCTGGCTGATAGACTACATGGGGACCTACTTACTACTGTAGGTGCGATCTGCCTTCCTGCTTTCATGTAGATCCCATGCATATTACTATAACTTAAAGGAAAGCATATATTTTTTCAATGAGAGCTGAGCAGTCCAAGTGAGTGGGATTGGAAATAGCTCCCACAGGAAAGCAGGTGCAAATGTGACACAGGGCTGACTGATAGACTACATAGGGAGCAACTTACGACTGTAGATGGGGTCTGCCTTCCTGCTTTCTTGTAGCTCCCATACGCAGTGGTATAACTTAACCGACAGCATATATTTTTTCAATAGGAGTGTAGCAGTCCAAGTGACTGGGATTGGAGATAGCTCCAACAGGAATGCAGGTGCAAATGTGACACAGTGCTGTCAGATACATTACATGGGGACCTACTTAGTACTGTAGGTGGGGTTTGCCTTCCAGCTTTTTTGTAGCTCCCATAGGCAGTGGTATAGCTTCCATCGACAGTCTTTATTTATTAAATGGCAGTTGAGCAGTAAAAGTGAGTGGGATTGGAGATAGCTCCCATAGGAAAGGAGCTGAAAATGTGACACAGTACTGGCTGATAGACTACATGAGCACCTACTTAGTACTGTAGGTTGGGTTTGCCTTCCTGCTTTCTTATACCTCCTATACGCAGTAGTATAACTTCCTCCGATAGAATGTATTTTTAAATGGAGATGACGAGTCTAAGAGCGTGGGATTGGCGATAGCACCCACAGGATAGCAGGTGAAAATGTGACACAGTACTGGCTGATAGACTACACGGGGGTCTACTTACTACTGTAGGTGGAGTCTGCCTTCCAGCTTTTTTTTAGCTCCCATAGGAAAGCCTTCCTTCCTACTTTCTTATAGCTCTCATACGCAGTAGTATAACTTCTACCGACAAAATGTACTTTTAAAGGGAGCTGACGAGGCCAAGAGTGTGGGATTTGAGATAGCTCCCAGAGGAAAGCACGTACAAATGTGACACAGTGCTGGCTGATAGACTACATGGGGAACAACTATGTCCTGTAAGTGGAGTCTGCCTTCCTGCTTTTTTCTAGCTCCCATACAAAGTGGTATAACTTCTACTGACAATCTGTATTTTTTCAGTGGGAGTTGAGCAGTCCAAGTGACTGCGTATGGCAACTACAAGAAAGCAGGAAGACAGACCCAACCTACAGTAGTAAGTAGGTCCCCATGTAGTCTATCTGCCAGCACTGTGTCACATTTGTAGCTGCTTTCTTGTGGGAGTTATCTCCAATAACACTCACTTGAACTGCTCAACTCCCATCGAAAAAATACAGACTGTCGGTCGAAGTTATACCAGTGCGTATGGGAGATACAAGAAAGCCGGAAGGCAGACCCCACCTACAGTAGTAGGTAGGTCCCCATGTAGTCTATCAGCCAGCACTGTGTGACATTTGCAGCTGCTTTCTTGTGGGAGTTATCTCCAATAACACTCACTTGAACTGCTCAACTCCCATCGAAAAAATACAGACTGTCGGTAGAAGTTATACCACTGCGTATGGGAGATACAAAAAAGCAGGAAGGCAGACCCCACCTACAGTGTTAAGTAGGTCCCCATGTACTCAGTGCTGGCTGATAGACTACGTAGGGACCTACCTACTACTGTATTTGGGATCTACTTTTCTCCTTTCTTTTAGCTCCCATACACACAGCTATAACTTACCGGAAAGCATGTATTTTTTTCAATGGGAGTTCAGCAGTACAAGTGATTGGGATTGGAGAGAGCTCCTATAGAAAAACAGGTGCAAATGTGACACAGTGCTGGCTGATAGACTACATGGGGACCTACTTACTACTGTAGGTTAGGTCTGCCTTCCTGCTTTCTTGTAGCTCCCATACGCAGTGGTATAACTTCTACCGCCAGCATGTATTTTTTCAATGGGAGCTGAGCAGTTCAAGTGAGTGGGATTGGAGATAGCTCCCGCAGGAAAGACGCGGCAAATGTGACAGAGTGCTGGCTGATAGACTACATGGGGAGGTACTTACTACTGTAGGTGGGGTCTGCCTTCATGCATTCTTGTAGCTGCTATACTCAGTGGTATAACTTCTACTGACAGCCTGTATTTTTTCAAAGGCAACTGAGCAGGCGAAGTGCGTGGGATTGGAGATAACTCCCATAGGAAAACAGGTGCAAAGATTGCACAGTGTGAGCTGATAGACTATAACGTAACCTATGTACCGCTGTAGTTGGGGTCTGCGTACCTCCTTTCTTGTAGTGCGCAGATGCGTGGCGTAAGTTCTACCGACAGCATATATTTTTCCAAAGCGCGCTGAGCAGTCCAAGTGAGTGGGAATGGAGATAGCTCCCACAAGAAACTAGGTGCAAATGTGACACAGTGCTGGCTGATAAACTACATGGGGACGTACTTATTACTGTAGGTGGGGTCTGCCTTTCAGGTAGCTCCCATAAGCAGTGGTATAAATTTACCCACAGAATGTATTTTTAAAGGGAGCTGACTAGGCCAAGAGCGTGGGAGTGGAGATAGCTCCGACAGGAAAACAGCTACAATGATTGCACAGTGCTGGCTGATAGACTACAAGAGGAACTACGTATCCCTGTAGATGGGGTCAGCGTACCTGTTTTATTAAAAGTCCAAGAGGCAGTGGCGTAACTTTAAACACCAATCTGTATTATCAATTGGAGCTGAGTTAGCCAAGCTCCCGGGATTGGATGTAGGTGTCACAGTAAACCAGATGCAAAGCTTGTATAGTTCTGGCTGATAGGTTTCAGGGGGATCTACGTACCACTGTAGTTGGGGTCTGCCTTCATGCCTTCTTGTAGTGCTCAGACGCAGTGGCGTAACTTCTACCGACACCTTTTATTTTGTCAATGGGAGCTGAGCAGTACAAGTGAGTGTTATTGGAGATAGCCCCCACAAGAAAGCAGCTGAAAATGTGACACAGTGCTGGCTGATAGATTACATGGGGACCTACTTACTACTGTAGGTGATGTCTGCCTTCCTGCTTTTTTGTAGCTCCCATACGCAGTGGTATAACTTAACCGACAGTCTGTATTTTTTAAAAGGGAGTTGAGCAGTCCAAGTGAGTGAGATTGGAGATAGCGCCCACAGGAAAGCAGGTGCAAATGTGACACAGTACTGGCTGATAGACTACATGGGGACCAACTTAGTACTGTAGATGGGCTCTGCCTGCCTGCTTTCTTGTAGCTCCCATACGCAGTGGTATTACTTCTACCGATAGTCTGTATTTTTTCAAAGGGAGTTGAACAGTCCAAGTGAGTGTGACTGGAGATAGCATTCACAGGAAAGCAGCTGAAAATGTGACACGGTGCTGGTCTACAAAGGGGCCTACTTACTACTGTAGGTGGAGTCTCCCTTCCTGCTTTCTTTTAGCTCCCATAGGTGTGGGGATTTTTGTGGAGACTTAGCTAGAGGAAAGTGGACAGGATAGAATACAGCTGGTTAGGCTGTAAGCATTAAGCGATAAGATATTGAACCCTTGCTCAAGGACGTGATAGCAAGAGAGTTGTATGATAAAAGGATTAGAAAGCAGGAGCTTAGTTTGGGTTAAGCAGCCACAAGTATCTGGAGTATGTTGAAACAAGGGCAAGGTTTGCATCTAACTGGGAACCAATGATGAGCTTAGCTTTTGCAGTATGTATGAGCCTGATTATTGTATCTGTAAAAGCGCTGTATCTTTGCAAATAAAGTTGAGACTTTTTGCACTATAGGGTGGGCTTGTCTCCCGTCGTCTTCAGCAAATGGTGACCCCGACGCGATACACGAAGGACGTGATATACCGACTGGGCGCCATGGCGGAGCGATGAAGGGGTTCGGGTCTTATGCAGCAAGGACGGCAATAAGCGTGAAAATTAGGAACACGCCGTGCCCTGGGTGACCGTATAGACGAGCGCGGCCGATACGTGCCGCCGGACCTTGAAGGGCTGCAACAGCGCGCTGATGATAATAGGTATGGAAAGGCAAGCGGCATATGATTTATTTACTGCATTCTTGCAGAAGCGGCAGATAAAGGGTATAGATCTGCAAAAGGACCTACCAGGGTTGTTTGCTTATGGGTATGCTAAGGGAGTGTTTCAGAATCCACATACAGTGCATGAATTGAGCGAATGGCGTAAATTTGGGGATTTGCTGTGGGAGGCTACCCTGGAGGACGATGAGATAGCTGAAAACTTAGGGAAGCTTTGGAGGATAGTGCACAATGAGTTGTTGCAACATCAGGCAGAAAAGAAGGCCGCTGAGCATGCATCAGCAGCACAGAGTAAGAATAAAAACGATGAGCGTGACTGGTTCCAATCCACCCCGCTGGCTCCTACCGCCTCAAAATTAATGCTCCCCCTACCACGCGTGTAGAGCGGTCAGTGCCGGGAGAAGCGCCGGGAGAGGCACCAACAGTAGTGCCGAGAGTAGCGCGTGGAGAGGTGCCGGGAGCAGTGCCGGGAGCGGCGCTGAGGGGGATGATATCGAGAAAAGAGAAAAGTCAGCCACCCCACGATCCGCCAAAGTTGGCGCCTGACGGAAATGGAGGCGGGACAAAGGGGAAAAGTCAGCCGCCTCGTTGGCCACCGAAGATGAGCGATCTACGTGGAGGAGTGGCAGAAATGAGAGCTAGAAGACGGAGTCTGGTGAGGAGACGGGGGGTGGTGCGGTAACGCGGTGTGAAGCGAAAAGTTCTCTACACAAGAGTTTTTACAAAGTCAGAGAGGCGAAGGGGCTTCGGAGTAGAGCCCCCGTGGGAGAGCTGCTTCCCATTCGAGCCTAGCCCGCCGAGTTACCCCTGGGACGACTTGCAGGGGAATGGTAAGTGGGCGGAGTCGAGCAGGGGTGCACGGTAGGATGATCAGAGGAAAGTTGGGGGAGTGCGACCCCATGTTAGACTGGGCACCATCAGGCACGAGAGGGAAGAAAAAGAAAATGTGGGAGAGAGTAATACCGCCTGCGCCGCCGGGGCCGGGGACGGCACGGAGTGAGCCAGATGCCCCCCCCCGGCCCTACCATCCGCAGTCGCCACCGCGCAGCCGCTCCCCACGCCCGGTCTGTGTCTCCGGAGTGCCCCCCCCAAACACATACCGCGAGCCGACACCGCCGGCCCCAGCCCTCACGGACCGCTGACTTCGTCCTTTCCATCCTCAGTCCCTTGCCTCAAAGAGTGTAAAAACTGTTGGTCGTTATGTTATGCATTTTGATGTAAATGTGATGATGAATAGTGGTTTTCTTACAGTGGAAAATTTCTAAGGTGGTTTAGGTGTCAGGAATGGAACTTGGAAGAACAGAACATTTTGACATTGAGAAGCTAAAAGGTGGTTTATGTTTTAGTGAAGGATTCTTTTTTTTTTTTGATCAGGAGTAAAAAAAAAAAAGGATTTTATCATACTGTTGATGCTTCAAATGATTGTGGTAAATGGTTTTAGGCAATTTCAACAACCCAAGCAAAACATGTGGCTTACACTGGCCAAAGCAATCAATCAGTCTACAATATGTTTATCAATGGCCACTCCAGATAATCCTTTTTCTACCTGTTTGGTGGGAGTTCCATCAGATGTGGCACAATGGCCTGTACCAAATGCATTAAAACCAAATCCCTTAGTTAAAGGTAATGGCAAGTCTAAGGGAGGGGGAGAGCATAGGGCGTAGAAGATATAACGGTCTACTGAGTCTCTCTTGCAGATTGACGTGTTTCTCGGAGTGCTCGCCGTGATGCAGATCAAGATGGAGTCACTCAACTATTGGCAGGATTGAACCGTGAAGTGGAACACGACCAGCACCTGATCATATCTTCCTGCAATTGGCTCAGCTAGCATATGTGCTAGGCAGACACGTTATTTATCAGCCAGTGCCACAGGACACAGCACACAGGATCTCGGGTTGTAACGTGAGAGGTGGAAGGTACAGAAGAGGTGGGCACGGGGTGGAGTGAGAGGAGGTGCTGGTGGTGGCGGATGTGAGCACATGGTGTAAACAAGGGGTTGAAGTTTGGCAGATGAACGTCACTCGTGACAGAGTTTGGAAGACTGAAATATGTGCATGTAACCATAGACACATGGAGCAAATTCGTTTGGGCAACAGCACAGACAGGGGAGAGGACCATACACGTGGAGCGTCATTTATATAGTTGTTTTGCAACCATGGGAATTCCTCAGAAAATAAAGACAGACAATGGGCCGGCCTATATAAGTAGAAGCATAGAACAGTTCACGAGTCAATGGGGAGTTGAATATGTAAAAGGGATTCCCCATTCCCCCACAGGACAAGCCATAATAGAAAGAGCTAATGGGACTCTAAAAAGATATCTTGGTAAATATGGGGATGTGAAAGACCCACATATGAAATTGTTAAAGGCCTTATTTGTTATGAACCACCTGTGTGTGTTTGGGGAACAGAAGCTACCACCTGTAATAATACATCATAATCCAAAGGCACAAAAGGAGAGAAAGAAAGAAATATGGGTTAGATATCGTGACCCTAAAACAGGGATATGGCAGTCTCCGGCTGAAGTATTATACTGGGGACATGGGTGTGTTGATGCTCCCACAGGATCCATTTGGGTGCCAGCCAGGTGGACAACAGCTGTCCTTGAAGCTGTGGAGATCAAACCATCTGACGAAAAAGTACAGGAAAAGACTGAAGAATAAATACACCTTCTTCTTGCGATCATTGGAGGACTGGCTAACAATCAAAAGACTGAACATTATATAACAAAAAGACGGTATCCCTCACACTAGCCAGGGACAGGCGGTCGTTAAATGCACTCAAAGCTCAACCGAGGGGGAGAGCATGGGACGTACAAGATATAACAGTCTACTGAGTCTCTCTTGCAGATTGACGTGTTTCTCGGAGTGCTCGCAGTGATGCAGATCAAGATGGAGTCACTCAACTATTGGCAGGATTGAATAGTGAAGTGGAACACGACCAGCACCTGATCATATCTTCCTGCAATTGGCTCAGCTAGCATATGTGCTGGGCAGACATGTTATGTATCAGCCCGTGCCACAGGACACTGGAGTCATCGAGCATAGGGAGCGGGAGATGTGGTAGGCGTCCGGAAGATCTCAGGTTGTAACGTGAGAGGTGGAAGGTACAGAAGAGGGGGGCACGGGATGGAGTGAGAGGAGGTGCTGGTGGTGGCAGATGTGAGCACATGGTGTAAACAACGGGTTGAAGTTTGGCAGATGGATCTCACTCGTGACAGAGTTTGGAAGACTAAAATATGTGCATGTAACCATAGAAACATGGAGCAAATTCGTTTGGGCAACAGCACAGACGGGGAGAGGGCCATACATGTGGGGCGTCATTTAAATAGTTGTTTTGCAACAATGGGAATTCCTCAGAAAATAAAGACAGACAATGGGCCGGCCTATATAAGTAGAAGCATAGAACAGTTTATGAGGCAATGGGTGTGGGATCACGATCATTCGGACGGGAAATGTCAATGTGAGATAATGAAGTCCCTTAATACCACATTAGCCTCACCCCCTGAGGAAATAGACATGTTTGGAAGTGCCAATGCAAGCTTTGGCACTAATGGAACTGGGGGAAAATTGGATTTATGTTGGATATGGTTTTATGTCATGGGATATCCATGACTTTAATAGAAATCGAAAATATTGGGCCACCTTAGACTCTTCTTTGAAGTCAGAAACGCTATTTAAGCAATTGTATTCCAGCTGTAATATCTCTAGTATTACATCACCGAAGAAATTGCCCACGGGTATATTTTTAATCTGTGAAGAAAGGGCCTGGAACGGAATACCAGTAAATCCCCCGGGTGGACCCTGTTATTTGGGGAAACTCTCTTTATTCCACCCTAACTTAACCACACTAATGCAGCTTGCTGATCATAATAACAGCTGCCGCAAAAAACGTAGTTATGAGTTTGATTGTACTGATATTGGTCTTTCTCTTCTGCTTTTATTAGTTGGTGCTTCCACTGCCCTTCCTCTTGCCAGGTTATTGCCGCCGTTCTAGACTTTCTTCCTGCATCCGTGTATGCTGTCAACGCATCCGCGATGGGGGCCGGCTCTCGTTTGGGTCGTACTAGCCAATTCCATTTTCCTAGCCATTGTAGGGAAAGTCCATGCAACGGCCATTATGCCAAAGGGTGCTCGTTTGTTAGGATCATTCCTATCTGGGCTAGTATGTCTCGACCAATAAGACATTGCACGGTTGGAGGCAGCTGCACAACAGGAAAACTAGCAGTTATGGGTTTCTCATCCACATGAACCAAGATGGGTGGAGAGCGACTAGCCAAAGTAAGTCCTCCTACCCCAGTCACAGTAGTTGCTGCCGGTTGCAGGGGCCAGTGTTGTGGCCAACATCTTGGGCTGATAATGTTGGAATCTGCCCCCGTGTCCAATAATCCCATCAAGGATCTTTTTTGTCCTTGAAATTCAAGGTCTATTTTGCGTCTAGGCCTTTCACTGAGATCCATAGTCAATAGTGTAAGTCCTCCCGTGGAGCTAAATCCCCCTTCTCCTCTTAAGTCCTTTTTTATTGGTCTTATTCCTTTTGACATGTGTTCCAATGGTATTAATTGCGCAGTTCTCTGATTTTTCATAATTTGTATTGGTGGAAAGGCAGTGTGGGCCATGATCATAATTTCTCCCAAATAATCCGCATCAATAATTCCGGGGAGAAAAGAGCCCAAGCATGGTAGTTGACGAGCGTCCTAACAACAATGTGCCCACTGTTCGTCCCCCTATAGTGAATGGACCTTTCACTCCGGTGGGTGTCTTCTGTGGGCTTGTCATAATGGCAACATCTACTGCTGCTGCCAGGTCCATTCTGAGGCTCCCACTTGTGGCTGGCTGGAGGCAGCTGCTGACATCTGTTGAGCTGCAGCGGTGACTTGTGTCTGAGCGCGGCCACTGCGGTTCGACGTGCTCTAATTGGAGTTCCCCGATCTGCGACGACACGCGCAGGTGTTGTGATTGTCCGTTTGGGATTTTTGACACCAGATTCCTGTAGCATTGCATTTACGACAGAAATATCCCATTCAGCCACACCGGTAACACTTTATTTGTCCACTTGAAGAGTCCCTTTGAGTGGTCACAGCGGATGCTTTAAGGGGTGCAAGGGCGGCCAACACCTGATTCTGAGTTGCTTTCACCTGTTCCTTTAATCCTAATCCCAATTCCTTAATAGCTTCCACGAGAAAAGCTTGTTGACCTGTCGGGACCTGGGCCATGCGCTCTAAAGCATCTTCAATTGACCAATTGGCTCCTAACGTACTCAATACTGTCCTGGAAGCTGGATTACAATTCTGTAGGGTGCACTGTTTTAGCACGGCGCCACGCATATATTCCGGGACTCCAGCCCTCTCTATGGCGGAGGCAACTTTATCAATAAAGGTCCTGAACGTTTCATCCCGACCTTGTTTGATTCCCATATATATTGGAACTCCACCTGGGTCCTTTACGTTTTCCATAGCCTCCCTTACTAATCGCATTGCCTCTCTACACTTATCAGGCCCTATCAAAGCCTGAGCCTCCGTACGGAGGAAGGGTCCCAAACCCATCAGCTCTTCCACCGTCACACCATAGAGAGGGTCGCCTTGTTGACGCTGAGTTGCGACACTTTCATTCACTAATGCCTGCCAATGTGCATTAAATAACAGCTGCTGATGTTGTGTATAAATAAGTTTTACTATGCTTCGACAGTCAGCGGGCAGTAGCAACTGGGTTCCCCATACATAGTCAATCATTTGTTTCACTGGTTCACTATTTACTCCGAACTGGCTGACCGTGGACCGCAACTGGGATAACAACTTCAAGTCCAGAGCAGAAATTATTGCTTGCATACCTCCCCCCACAATGGGTTGGAATACCAGTGGCAACGTCAAAGTTCTGGCTGCTTCCAGTGCATCGCCATCCCCTTTTCCCAGACAATCCTTTGCGAGTACAGTCCAAGTCTCCCTCCGCTCCCTTGCGATGGCCTCCGTAAGTTCACTCTCTGCCCCAGGGACAAGCTCACCAAGTGGGCGGGGGGGGGGAGGCGAGGGATCTTTAGGCCGGCACTCCTGTTCCTCAGGAGGGTCTGATGGCTCACATGGTTCTCGTACCCTGTCCGTGCCTCCAGGGCCATTTTCTACACTCGGAGGGGGGAGTATTACTTTTGAGACGGTAGGAGCCAGCGGGATGGATTGGAACCAGTCACGCTCATAGTTTTTATTCTTACTCTATGCTGCTGATGTGTGCTCAGCAGCCGCCTTTTCTGCCTAATGTTGCAGCAACTCATTGTGCACTATCCTCCAAAGCTTCCCTAACTTTTTAGCTGTCTTATCATCCTCCAGGGTTGCTTCCCACAGGAAATCCCCAAATTTACGCCATTCGCTCAATTCATGCACTGTATGTGGATTCTGAAACACTCCCTTAGCACACCCATAAGGTAACAACCCTGGTAGGTCCTTTTGCAGATATATACCCTTTATCTGCCACTTCTGCAAGAATGCAGTAAATAAATCATATGCCGCTTGCCTTTCCATACCTATTATCGTCAGCGCGCTGTTGCAGCCCTTCAAGGTCTGTCGGCACATATCGGCTGGGCTCGTCTATACGGTCACCCAGGGCATGACATATTCCAAATTTTCACGCTTATTGCCATCCTTGTTGCGTAGGACCCGAACCCCTTCGTCGCTCCATCGTGGCGCCAAGCCACTACCACATCGGGGTCACCATTTGCTGAAGATGATGGGAGACAAGCCCACCCTGTAGTGCAACAAATCTCAACTTTATTTGCAAACATACAATAATCAGGCTCATACATATTGCAAAAGCTAAGCTCATCCATGGTTCCCAGTTAGATGCAAACCTCGACCTTGTTTCAAGATTTTCCAGATACTTCTGACGGCTTAACCTAAAATAAGCTCCTGCTTTCTCATCCTTTTATCATAAAACTCTCTTGCTCTCACGTCCTTGAGCAGGAGTCCAATATCTTATTGCTTAATGCTCACTGCCTAACCAGCTGTATTCTATCATGTCCTCTTTCATCTAGCCAAGTCTCCACAAAACTCTCCACACATACTCAGTGGTGTAACTTCTACTGACAGCCTGTATTTTTTCAATGGGACCTGAGCAATCCAAGTCAGTGGGATTGGAGACATCTCCCACCGGAAAGCAGCTGCTAATGTGACACAGTGCAAGTTGATAGACTCCAACGTGACCAACGTACCTCTGTAGGTGGGGTCTGCATACCTGCTTTCTTGTACTGCCTAGATGCAGTGGCGTAAGTTCTAACGGCAGTATTCATTTTTTCAAAGGGAGCTGAGCACGCCAAGTGAGTGTTATTAGAGAGAACTCCCACAGAAAAGTAGCTGCAAATATGACACATTGCTGACTAATAGAGTACATGAGGACCTACTTACTACTTTTGGATTGGGTATTCCTTCTAGCTTTTTTGTAGCTCGAATATGCAGTGGTATAACTTAACTGACAGCATATATTTTTTCAATTGGAGCTGAGCAGTCCAAGTGAGTGGGATTGGAGATAACTCCCTGTAGTGGGTCTGGGATGATAGTGATTTTCCACAGCAGCTCCTGGCAATGCTGTGCTTACTGTTGATATCAATATTATGACTACCGCTTGCAAAACATCAGGGCTGTCCCTCCAGCATTCTTTCCCCCACCTTCACCAAGAGCTGTGGGTGGGCATGATCTTGGGAGGGACTATGGCCAGGACAGCTGACCCAGGTTGACCAAGGAGATATTCCATACCATATGACGTCAGCTCAGTAATATAAACTGGGGGAGAGGTGCAGGAAGGGGAGGCGATATTCATTTCTGGCCTTCCAAAAGCAACCGCTACCCGTCCTGAAGCCCTGCTTCTTGGGAGGTGGCTGGACATCACTGCTGATGGGAAGTAGAGAGTAACAGTTTTATCTGCTTTTGCTTTGCTTCCCGCGCGCGCTGCTTTGCTGCTTATTTATGAAACTGCTTTTATCTCAACCCATGAGACTCCCATCTTATTTTCTCCCCTTCCCTGGCTTGCTGAGGAGGTGGGGGATAAAGCGGTGTGGTGGGCACCTGGCATCCAGCCAGGCTCAAACTACCACACTCCCACAGGAAAGCATGTACAAATGTGACACAGTGCTGGCTGATAGACTACATGGGGACCTACTTACTACTGTAGGTGGGGTCTGCCTTCCTGCTTTCTTCTAGCTCCCATACGCAGTGCTATAACTTAACCTACAGCATATATTTATTCAATGGGAGCTGAGCAATCCAAGTGAGTGTTATTGGAGATAGCTCCCACAGGAAAGCAGCTGAAAATGTGAACACAGTGCTGGCTGATAGACTACATGGGAACTTATTTACTACTATAGGTGGGTTCTGCCTTTCTGCTTTCTTGTAGCAACCATACGCAGTAGTATAATTTCTACTGATAGTATTTTTTCAGTGGGATTTGAGCAGTCCAAGTGAGTGGGATTTTATATAGCTCCCACAGGAAAGCAGCTGAAAATGTGACACAATGCTGGCTGATAGACTACATGGGGATCTACTTACTACTGTAGGTGGGGTCTGCCTTCCTGTTTTTTTGTTGCTCCCATACGCAGTGGTATAACTTAAGCGACAGCATATATATTTTCAATGGGACACGAGCAGTCCAAGTGAGTGGGATTGGCCTCTTCCTGGGCCAGGTCTGCGTGGAGGGTGGTCAGTGTCCCAGGGAGGTGAGGGCGTCACACACACAGGGAGGGGTTGGACTACCTTGGCCAGGTGGGCCCGAAGCTTGTTCTTGGCATCTCGGCGATGCGGTTGGTGAGGGCCACGTTCACCCTGTTGAACTGGCACCGCATCTCGGTGGCTGTCACCTCCATCAGGTTCTCAATGGAGTCCCGCAGCTGGGCGGAGGCCACCCGCTCTCTCTGCGACTGGAGGATGTTGTCGTCGCTGAACTTGGCCAACGACTTGGGCACGGAGATGCTGGTGGGGGGAAAGGAGAGGCTCACGGTCAGCCCCTGCTGGGAGGGCCAGGCCCTGCACAGACACAGCCTTCCCTGGTGGCCTTTCCTTTCGGGGAAAGGGAGCGGCACCGAGCATCCCGGGACAGCCGGGTGCCAGCGCTGCCAGGCGCACACTCACGTGGCATCCACCCGCTGCACCCCGTGGTAGTAGCTGATGCCGTCGGAGCAGTTCCTCAGCTGGTGGCACTTGCCGTTGATGCGGCGCGCTGCCTGCTTGTTGGCCAGGTCCTTCTCCAGCTTGTGCTGGGCCGCCCAGTTGGTCCTTAAACGCACAGGGACAGCCGTGGTGGCCACGTGTGGGTGGGACGGTCTCCTCCCCTTCCCATGGCCGTGCAGCTCCCTTTCTCCCTTCCTCCCACCCCCCCCCTCCATCCCTCCCGGGCAGCTCTGTGCTCCCACCAACATCCCTGCCCGCTCCCCAGGGAGATACGGGGCTCCTCCTTACATGAGCTGGGCTTTTGCCTTCTCCAGGAATAGCCGTATCCTCTCCTGGCAGGCCCTGATGCCATCCACTTCCTGGGCAGAGAGAGGCAAAGCACAAGCCATCAGAGGCCATGCTCCAGCGTCACGGCTGAAAGCTCTGCTGACCTCAACTGGAAGGTGGGATCTGCGTCCAGACTTACTGTTAAAAGCTCTTTCTGCACCTCGTCATGGACAAGGTCGATGCCCATCCTCTTCTCCCGCTGCAGGAGGCACTCCCGAGCAATCTGTTGGGGAGAGGCCGTTGGTGCCGGCTGCAGGGCTTCCCGCAGGGATGCTACCCGGCTCAGGACAGGGCAGACAAGAAAGGGGAGGTGGACACAGAGACGAGGACAATGGCAAGCAGCGCCCTGGGCAGCCGGTTTAGGCCACGACTAATGGGCAGCAGAGCTCGTTTCATGCAACAGCAGCATGAAAGCCCCAGGAGAGAGCACACGTGTCCCTGGTGCAGCGGCAGCAGTGGGCTACAGCTTGCGGCCCACGCACAGGGTGCTCACCTGGAGAGGGGCCTCTGTCTCGGCCAGAGCTCTCTCCAGCCGTGCCTTCATCTCTCTCAGGGCATCGCTCTCCTTGATGATCTCTGCCAGCTCATGGCAGAGCTCCGCCTTCCAAAACTCAATGTCGTTGACTCGCTGCCCCAGCTTCTTTGTGTTGTCTGCCTGGCTCTTGCTGGTCTGTTGGTATTTGTCCTGCACCAGGCGGAAGGTATCAGCCGTCAGCAGCTCCGCCTTGCGCCGGGACGTCTCCGCCTCGTGGTAGTTGCTCTGGTTGGAGCGGTACCAGTCGTCGGGGCTGTAGCGGGTGAAAAGCGCTGTTCTGTTTGACACAGAAGGCAGCATCTCGCTGGGGCTCAAGCCCTGGCAGGTGCCAGACAAGGGAGCCAGAGTGGGGTGGGTGGCAACGGCCTTATAGTAGGCTCAAAGGGATCAAAGGCCACAAAAAGGATCAAAGCAAAAGTGGGAGTGCGCTCGAGCCAAACTGGAAACATCTCCAACAGGAGATGCGGTGAGGGCCGCTGGGCCCAGCCTACACGTAGCCGAGCAGCCGCACGGTGCTGGGGAAGGCCTTGCGCAGCCCGAGGCACTTCTCCTGGTCCAGGAAGAGCGAATTGGCCTTGACAGAGAGGTCGTGCTCCAGCATGGCCTTGGCATGAACCAGCCTCTGCAGGCTCCCAAAAGAAAGCAGGTGCAAATGTGACACAGTGCTGGCTGATAGACTACATGGGGACCTATTTACTACTGTAGATAGGGTCTGCCTTCAAGCTTTTTTCATAGCTCCCATAGGCAGTGTTATAACTTAAGTGACAACATATATTTTTTTCAATGCGATCTGAGCACTAAAATTGAGTGTTATTAGAGATAGCTCCCACAGGAAAGCAGGTGCAAATGTGAAACAGTGCTAGCTGATAGACTACATGGGGACCTACTTAACACTGTATTTGGGATCTGCCTTCCTGCTTTCTTGTAGCTCCCATACGCAGTGGTATAACTTAAGCGACAGCATATATTTTTTTAATGGGACCTGACAAGTACAAGTGAGTGTTATTGGAGATAGCTCCCACAGAAAAACAGGTGCAAATGTGACACAGTGCTGGCTGATAGACTACATGAGGATCTACTTACTACTGTAGGTGGGATCTGCCTTCCTGCTTTCTTGTAGCTCCCATAAACAGTGGTATAACTTAAGCAACAGCATATATATTTTCAATGCGACATGAGCAGTCCAAGTGTGTGGGACTGGAGATAGCTCCCAAAAGAAAGCAGGTGCAAATGTGACCAGGGCGGGCTGATAGACTACATGGGAACGTACTTACTACAGTAGGTTCTGTCTGCCTTCCTGCTTTCTTATACTTCCCATACGCAGTGCTATAATTTCTACTGACAGAATGTATTTTTAAAGGGAGCTGACGAGGTCAAGAGCGTGCAATTGGAGATACCTCCCACAGAAAAGCAGTTGAAAATGTGACACAGTGCTGGCTGATAGACTACATGAGGGCCCACTTAGTACTGTAGATGGGGTCTGCCTTCCTGTTTTCTTGTACCTCCCATACGTAGTAGTATAACTTCTGCAGACAGAATGTATTTTTAAAGAGAGCTGACGACGCCAAGAGCGTGGCATTGGAGATAGCTCTGACAGGAAAGCAGCTTCAAAGGTGTCACAGTGCTGGCTGACAGACTACATGTGGACCTACTTACTACTGTAGGTGGGGTCTGCCTTCCAGCTTTTTTGTAGCTCCCATACGCTGTGGTATAACTTAACGGAAATCATGTATTTTTTCAATTGGAGCTGAGCACTCCAAGTGAGTGTTATTGGAAATAGCTCCCACAGGAAAGCAGCTGCAACTGTGACACAGTGCTGGCTGATCGACTACATGGGGATCTACTTACTACTGTAGGTGGGGTCTGCCTTCCTGCTTTCTTCTAGCTCCCAATATGCAGTGGTATAACTTCTACTGACAGTCTGTATTTTTTCAATGGGAGTTGAGCAATCCAAGTGAGTAGGATTGGAGATAGCTCTCACAGGAAAGCAGCTGCAAATGTGACACAGTGTTGGCTGATAGACTACATGGGGGTCTACTTACTACTGTATGTGGGGTCTGCCTTCCTGCTTTCTTATAGCTCCCATACACAGTGGTAGAACTTAACCGACAGCCAATATCTTTTTTCAATGGGCTATGACCAGTCCAAGTGACTGTTATTGGAGATACCGCCCACAGGAAAGCAGCTGCAAATGACAGAGTGCTGGCTGATAGACTACATCGGGGTCTACTTACTACTGCATGTGGGGTCTGCCTTACAGCATTTTTGTGACTTCCGTACACAGTGGTATAACTTAACCGACAGCATATATTTTTTCAATGGGACCTAACAAGTACAAGTGAGTGTTGTTGGAGATATCTCCTACAGCAAAGCAGATGCAAACGTGACACAGTGCTGGCTGATAGATTACATGGGGACCTACTGACTACTGTAGGTGAGGTCTGCCTTCCTGCTTTCTTGTAGCTCCCATACGCAATGATATTACTTAACCTACAGCATATATTTTTTCAATGTTAGTTGAGCAGTCCAAGTGAGTGGGATTGGAGATAGCTCAAACAGGAAAGAAGCTGCAAAAGTGACACAGTGCTGGCTGATAGACTACATGGGGACCTACTTACTATTTTAGGTGGGGTCTGCCTTCCTGCTTTCTAGTAGTTCCCATCGGCAGTGATATAACTTCTACCGCCAGCATGTGTTTTTTCAATGGGAGATGAGCAGCCAAAGCCAGTTGGATTGAAGAAAGCTCCCACAGGAAAGCAGCTGCAAATGTGACAGAGTGCTGGCTGATAGACTACATGAGGACCAACTTACTAGTGTAGGTGGGGTCTCCCTTCCTGCTTTCTTGTATCTCCCATTCACAGTGGTATAACCTCTACCGAGTCTGTATTTTTTCAATGGGACCTGAGCAGTAGAAGTGAGTGTTATTGAAGACAGCACCCACAGGAAAGCAGCTTCAAGGATGGCACAGTGCTGGGTGAGAGACTACATGAGGACCTACCTAATACTGTAGGAGGGGACTGCCTTCCTGCTTTCTTGTACATCCCATAAGCAGTGATAAAACTTAACCGAGAGCATATATTTGTTTTAAATGGGAGATGAGCAGTCCAAGTAAGTGAGATTGGAGACAGCTCCCACAAGAAAGAAGCTGAAAATGTGACACAGTTTCCTGCTGATAGACTACATGGGGGCCTCCTTACTACTGTAGGTGGGATCTGCCTTCCTGCTCTCTTGTAGCTACCATACGCAGTTGTATAACTTCGACCGACAGTCTGTATTTTTTCCATGGGAGTTGAGCAGTCCAAGTCAATGGGATTGGAGGTAGCGCCCAAAGGAAAGCAGCTACAAATGTAACACAGAGCTGGCAGATAGATTACATAGGGATCTTCTTACTACTGTAGGTGGGGTCTGCCTTCTTGCTTTATTGTAGATCCCATACGCAGTGCTATAACTTAACGGAAAGCATGTATTTTTTCAATGCTACCTGAGCAGTCCAAATGAGTGGGATTGGAGATAGCTCCCACAGGAAAACAGCTGCAAATGTGACACAGTGCTGGCCGATAGACTACATGGGGTCCTACTAATACAGTACTAATACAGTAGGTGGGGTCTGCCTTCCTGCTTTCTTGTAGCTCCCATTCGCAGTGGTATAAATTAACAGACACTCTATTTTTTCAACAGGCGTTGAGCAGTCCAAGTGAGTGGGATTGGAGATAGCTCCCATAGGAAAGCAGCTGCAAATGTGACACAGTCCTGACTGATAGACTACATGGGGACTTACTTACTACTGTACGTGGGGTCTGCTTTCCTGCTTTCTTTTTGCTCCCATAGGCAGTGGTAGAACTTCTACCGCCAGCATGTATTTTTTCAATGGGAGTAGAGCAGTACAAGTGAGTAGGATTGGAGATAGCTCCCAAAGGAAACAGCTGCCAATGTGACACAGTGCTTTCTGATAGACTACATGGGAACCTACTTACTACTGTAGGTCGGGTCTACCTTCCTGCTTTCTTGTAACTTCCCTACGCAGTGGTATAATGCTGAAGACAATGGGAGACAAGCCCACCCTCTAGTGCAACAAGTCTCAACTTTATTTGCAAAGATACAACTCTTTTATAGATACAATAAACAGGCTCATCTTAGCAAAAGCTAAGATCATCATTGGTTCCCGGTTAGATGCAAACCTCGCCCTTGTTTCAACATACTCCTGATACTTGTGGCTGCTTAACCCAAACTAAGCTCCTGTTTTCTAATACTGTTATCATAAAACTCTCTTGCTCTCATGTCCTTGAGCAGGAGTCCAATATCTTACCGCTTAATGCTCACTGCCTAACCAGCTGTATTCAGTCATGTCCTCTTTCCTCTAGCCAAGTCTCCACAAAACTCCCCACAGTATAACTTAAACGACAGCGTATTTTTTTTCAATGGGAACTGAGCAGTTCAAGAGAGTGGGATTGTAGATAGCTCCCACAGGAAAGCAGCTGCAAATGTGACACAGTGTTGCCTGATAGACTACAGGGGGACCTACTTACTACTGTAGCTGGGGCCTGACTTCCTGCTTCTTGTAGCTCCCATAAGCAGTGGTGTAACTTCTACCGACAGTCTGTATTTTTAAAGCAAGCTGACAAGACCAAAATCATAAAAAGCAGGAAAATAAGCTGCCACATGAAAACCACAAGAAAGCAGCTGCCAATGTGACACAGTTCTAACTGATAGAGTACATAGGGACCTACTTACAACTCTAGGGTGGGTCTGCCTTCCTGCTTTCTTGTAGCAAATGTGACACAGTGCAGGCTGATAGACTACTTGGGGACCTCCTTACTACTGGAGGTGGGGTCTGCCTTCTTGCTTTCTTGTAGCTCCCATACGCAGTGGTATAACTTAACGGAAAGCATGTATTTTTTTCAAAGGTAGCTGAGCAGTCCAAGTGAGTGGGATTGGCCTCTTTCCTCTAGCCAAGTCTCCATAAAAATCCCCACATTTCCCCCGTTTTCTTTTTGGACAATGTTATTAGCCTGCCACATCCTCTCAAATGTTCTTTCTATTGTCTGTTAAATACAATTTATAAAACAGGGAAACACTAACAATACAAATAAAACAATACCCATAAAGCCAATTCCTTACATTATAATATTTCACAACCAAGGGTTTATTCCCCATCCCTTAAGCTATCCTTCAAGTCCTAATCCCTCTTCTTGTTTCAACTGATGTCATGCCTGTTGAAGTTCTTTCAGTTTGGCATGTATCGAGGTGGAATGGTCTGACAGGTTCATACAACACATGCCCTCATATTCTTCACATCCATGTCCGTGGGCTAATAATAAAAAGTCTATGGCAGCTCTATTTTGTAACACCGCATGATTTACACTTTGAACGTCAACTGTTAACATATCAATCATTTCTGAAGTTTTATTTAACTCATCTTTAGTCCAAAATCCTAACTGTTTAGCCAAGTTCATGGCCTTATTGGCTGCTCCTCCTGGCAAAAGGGTGGCAACTATGACTTGCTTCAGTTCACTCCAAAATTGTGGGGGACCAATATCAGTACAATCAAACTCATAATAACTACGTTTTTTGCGGGAGCTGTTATTATGGTCAGCAAGCTGCATTAGCGTGGTTAAGTTAGGGTGGAATAAAGAGAGTTTCCCCAAATAACAGGGTCCACCCGGGGGATTTACTGGTATTCCGTTCCAGGCCCTTTCTCCACAGATTAAAAATATACCCGTGGGCAATTTCTTCGGTGATGTAATACTAGAGACATTACAGCTGGAATACAATTGCTTAAATACTGTTTCTGACTTCAAAGAAGAGTCTAAGGTGGCCCAATATTTTCGATTTCTATTAAAGTCATGGATATCCCATGACATAAAACTTATCCAATTTTCCCCCAGTTCCATTAGTGCCAAAGCTTGCCTTGGCACTTCCAAACAGGTCTATTTCCTCAGGGGGTGAGACTAATGTGGTATTAAGGGACTTAATTATCTCACATTGACGTTTCCCGTCCGAATGATCGTGATCATCGCTAATTGTGTTCAGCCCCGTCCTATTAAACAAGATGTTATTGTCTACTAGTCCACAAAATTCCTCCGGATTCCACACGGGCAATCCTATCAAACACATTTTAAAAGGATTAGTAATCCCTCCCAAACTTAGACAAAGAGATGATTGACCAGTTTATAACAAAACACCTCATTATTATTCATTAAATTCACTGTGTTTTTGTTATATATATTTTGTTTTGTTGTTGTAGATAGACTACATGGGGACCTACTTACTACTGTAGGTTGGGTCTGTCTTCCTGCTTTCTTGTAGTTGCCATACGCAGTCACTTGGACTGCTCAACTCCCACTGAAAATATACAGATTGTCAGTAGAAGTTATACCACTTTGTATGGGAGCTAGAATAAAGCAGGAAGGCAGATCCCACTTACAGTACATAGTTGTTCCCCATGTAGTCTCTCAGACAGCACTGTGTCACATTTTCACCTGCTTTCTTGTGGCCACTATCTCCAATCCCAGTAACTTGTACTGCTCAGGTCCCATTGAAAAAATATATGCTGTCGTTTAAGTTATTCCACTCCGAATAGGAGCTACAAGAAAGCAGGAAGGCAGACGTCTCGTACAGTAGTAAGTAGGACCCCATGTAGTCTATCAGCCAGCACTGTGTGACATTTGCAGCTGCTTTCTTGTGGGAGTTATCTCCAATAACACTCACTTGAACTGCTCAACTCCCATCGAAAAAATACAGACTGTCGGTAGAAGTTATACCACTGCGTATGGGAGATACAAGAAAGCCAGAAGGCAGACCCCACCTACAGTAGTAAGTAGGTCCCCATGTAATCTATCAGCCAGCACTGTGTCACATTTTCAGCTACTTTCTTGTGGGAGCTATGTCCAATAACACTCAGTTGTACTGCTCAGGTCCCAATTGAAAAAAATATATGCTCTTGGTTAAGTTATACCACTGCGTATGGGAGCTACAAAGAAGCTGGAAGGCAGATCCCACCTACAGTAGTAAGTAGGCCCCCATGCAGGCTATCAAACAGCACTGTGTCACATTTGCAGCTTCTTTCCTGTGAAAGCTATCTCCATTCCCACTCACTTGGACTGCTCAACTCCCATGGAAAAAATACAGACTGTCGGTAGAAGTTATACCACTGCGTATGGGAGCAAAAATATAGGAGGAAGACAGACCCAATTTACAATAGTAAGTAGGTCCCCATGTAGTCTATCAGCCAGCACTGTGTCACATTTGCACCTGCTTTCCTGTGGGAGCTATCTCCAATCCCACTCACTTTGACTGCTCAGCTCGCATTGGAAAAATACATGTTTTCCGGTAAGTTATAGAACTGTGTACAGAATATACAAGACAGCAGGAAGCCAGTACTAAGTAGGTCCCAATGTAGTCTATCAGCCAGAACTGTGTTACATTTTCAGCTGATTTCCTCTGGGTGCTATCTTCAATAAAACTCACTTGTACTGCTCAGGTCTCAATTGAAAAAACATATGCTGTTGGTTAAGTTATACCACTGCGTATGGGAGCTACAAAAAACCTGGAAGGCAGACCCCATCTACAGTACTAAGTAGACTTCCATGTAGTCTATCAGCCAGCACTGTGTAACATTTGTAGCTGCTTTCCTGTTAAAGCTATCTCCAATACCACTCACTTGGACTGTTCAACTCCCATTGAAAAAATATATGCTGTTGGTTAATTTATCTCACTGTCTATCAGAGCTACAAGAAAGCAGTAACGGAGACCTCAGCTACAGTAGTAAGTAGATCCCCATGTAATCTATCATCGAGCACTGTGTAACATTTGCACCTGCATTCCTGTGGGAGCTATCTCCAATCCCAGTCACTTGGACTGCTACACTCCTTTTGAAAAAATATATGCTGTAGGTTAAGTTATACCACTGAATATGGGAGCAACAAAAAAGCAGGAAGACAGAGCTCACCTACAGTAGTAAGTAGGCCCCTATGTAGTCTATCAGCCAGCACTGTTGTGTGGAGGAATGGTTAAGGGAGCCCAGGCCTTACGGCAGTTAGAAAAATTAGTGTTTTGGTCGGAGCAGTAAGCTAATGTTACTACTGATGTTATTGAAAAAAACGTTGGCAGACCAAAAAACCCTTAGACATGGCAAGATCGTGCAGCTATTGATTTTTTTCTATTGGCGGAAGGGCACAGATGCCAAGACTTTGAAGGCATGTGTTGTTTTAATCTTTCTGATCATAGTTAATCTATTCACTAAGATTTGGCAAATTTAATGGCTCACGCTAAGAATATTACGGTGGGTTATAACCCTTTTGATAATTGGCTTCAATCAGCTTTTAGGGGGTTGTCACCTTGGTTGACTATGTTAATCAAAGAAGGGTTAAGATGGATTTTTGTTATTTTGCTTTTGCTTGTAATATTTAGAATAATATATAGTTGTATTATGAAGGCAGTGCAACAACTGACTCACTCAGTCTTGATTGTGCACAAACAAAACGGGGGAATTGTGGAGGAATGGTTAAGGGAGAATGGACATGGATCCCAGGGTATAATGTTAGGCCTAATGGGACAAGGCAATCTGAGTTCTACTTGTATGAATTTAATGCACAATCAAGACCAGAGTCAGAGCCATGGTTAAAGTAGTTGCTGTCACGTAGTCAGCGCAGACAGCAGGCCACTTTCATCTCCTTCAAGGTCGGGCTGTTTTCAGCTAACGAGCTAACAGCTCAAGGTCAGGCTGTTTTCAGCTAACGAGCTAACAGCTCAAGGTGGAAAACAACTTTGGAGAAAAACAAGATGGGAAAATGTGAGGGAGCTTGCTTATCGCAGAAACCGCAAGTAGGATGAAGATAAGAATTTAATCTATTAGCTGCTATTGCTGAGCTAGCTTTGAAGCTGTTGGATATATAAGTTAGAGCCTGCTTTTAATAAAATGAAGATTTCTGCTGTCACTCACATTGAGTAGGACTGATTTCTTCCCACCCAGCTGAGAATCGGACCCTGGGTTGATCGCCGCATGAAGTAGGTTTGGAGCTGGTTTTTCAGGCTTCGAGCCTTGTTTCAGACCTCGAGACTGGTTTTCAGACTTCGAGTCTGGTTCATTTTTCAGGCTTAGAGCTTGGTTTGCAGACTTCAAGTCTGGTTTGCAGACTTCGAGTCTGGTTCATTTTTCAGGCTTCGAGCCTGCTTTCAGGCTTCGAGCCTGGTTTTCAGACTTCGAGTCTGGTTCATTTTTCAGGCCAAGAGCCGAAAACTTCGAGGCATATGGCGCCCGAACAGGGACCATCACTGGGTGTTACCGGGTAAAGAGCCTGCCTGCGGGGAGCTGAGACTTGAAAATCTGGAGGCAGAGGCAGTCGTCGTCGGAGGAAGTCTGTCGGATCCCAAGCGGAGTTTGCTGTACCTACAGGTTGCAGTGAGACGAGGATCCGACAACATGGAAAAGGACTCTCACTTTTACATCGCTTTTTAGAAAAGAGGGGGGTGGACTTAAAACTGACCGATTTATCCGGTCTACTTGTATATGGTAATTGTAAAGGCTTTTTTAAGGACTCTGAGAAATATTTTGATGAGGAGGAGTGGAGAGCATATGGGACTTGTCTTTGGGACTTGGTTATAGACGAAGATAAGACTGCTCGGAAACTGATGAAACAGTGGAGAGAAGTAATTAACTGTTTGAAAAATTTTAAGTTGGAAAAGGATTTGGCTGCTGCTGTGACTCAGCAGCTTGATATGCCTGAGACTGCAGTCGAGCCGACAGCTGGACTGCTCGGTATCGGTATGTCTCTCCTCCCTTTTCTGGTGAACCTGTTGCAGTTCGTGGGACAGCAACTGCGGCTGCGGTTTCGGCAGCCTCGACTTCTGAGTCAGTCCCTGATTCATGTTGTACTCCAAGCACTCCCCCCGATCTGCCCTCTAGTTCGGCCGCTCCCTTAACAGCTGTGGGAAACGGTGCAAGGGAAAAGACAGAATCTGCTGAGAAAAAGGAATTGCCTGAATCTTCAGCTCCATGTGTTCCTTCAAAGGAGCAGAGTGGGGTCAAAAAGATTATTCAAGTGCGTTATTGTGGTGTTGACTGGCGACGTGTGGCTGAGCAGGCTAGTGGAGAGGGGGATTATGAAGCCGCCGTCACTTTGACTTGTCCAGCATTGTATATGAGAGATGCAGTGGGGAATGTGAATGGTGATTATCACCCCTTAAATTGGAAATTGCTCACCCAATTGCGAGCTACAGTTAACGAAGGAGGTATTCATAGTGAACCTGCCAAACAAATGCTAAACTATATTTGGAGCACCGGGATATTACTCCCGGAGGATATAAAAACTATCATGAGATTAATACTTACTCAGTCTCAACAATTATTATGGCAGGCTTATTGGCAACAGCAATGTGATGCCAGCCAGGCTATTCCCAGACAACAAAATGATCCTCTTTTTGGGGTCATCTCAGCACAATTAATGGGAACAGGACCTTTTGCCGCTGTAGAAATGCAACTATATATGGGACCCGAGGTCAATCGAGAAAGTATGCGAACTGCCCGTCTTGCTTTAGATCATGTACGTGAATCCGCTCCTGTACCTTCTTATATGAGTATACGACAAGGGAGGAGTGAGGCTTTTGGGCCGTTTGTAGACAGAGTGGCTGAGGCTCTAAACAAAGCTGGGGTCCCCGATTACCTTAAAGGACCGCTGTTAAAACAATGCCTCCTTGAAAATAGCAATATACAAACTAGAGGGGTGCTGGTTACCTTGCCAATCGGGGCTTCGATAGAGGATATGCTGGAGCGAATGTCACGAGTTCCTGCTGGGGATCAAGCTATGTTGGTAGAGGTGTTGTCTCGCATGGGGGAAAAAATTGAGAATATGGGAAAAGATTTAGCCGCAGCTCAGGAAAGTGCATTCGCAGCAGCATTAGCCCCCTTAAGATCCAATAGTGGGGCAAGTAAAGGGGAGGAAAAACGGGTTAAGTGTTTTTGTTCTGGTAAAGAGGGTCACTACAAAAGGAATTGTAAAGCTAAAATACGGTGTGAGACCTGTCAAAATAATTCTCATATAACTGGTGGGTGTCGGTTGGGAAACGGACGAGTGAGCGCGACAGGCAGCCGTGCAACGACAACAGTAGCGGCTCTGGCACAATATGTTCACCAAACGTTCCAGCCTGCAGCCCAGCAACCAAGGGGAGCCTGGGATTCGACCTGATTACAGCAGTAGATACCACTCTTATTACACGAGAACCTGTCAAGATACCATCTACTCTGACAGGACCATTACAATGTAACGGGAGCTCTTGTGGTGCTTTGCTTTTAGGACGATCATCATCAGCTATTAACGGTCTCTTGATAGTCCCCAGAGTGATAGATGCAGACTATACTGGGGTAATACAGATTGTGGCTTATACATTGTTTCCTCCTGTACACATTCCAAAAGGCAGCCGTATTGCCCAGCTTGTGCCTGTGCCTCACCTTTTAGCAGATGCTGCAGCAGAGGCACCATGGAGAGGAAATCAAGGATTTGGGTCCTCTGGTGGGACTGCACTGTTAGCATTGCCAATGAATCGACGCCCGATGACTATGGTAAGTTTTAGCTATCAGACTGATTCAATTGTCTTGTGAGCTTTGTTGGACACTGGCGCAGACATTACTATTGTGTCACGAGACAGATGGCCTCGATCCTGGCCGTTACAGCCATCTGTTAGGGGGGTAGAGGGTGTCAGCGGCCCCTCTCCGATTATGCGTAGTATTGACAGAATTTTGATTACCCTCGACCACCAAACAGCAGGACTATTTGTCACAGTAATGCCATTACCACAAGGAGTGGATGCTCTGATCGGTCGAGATTATCTCACCCAAATTCGAGCAGTCCTAACAACAGAACATACACCTTTTTAGCCTTGGGCACTGCTGGACTGTGGTCTTTCCCAATCCGGCTGACGTGGCATTCTAACACACCCGTCTGGATTGAGCAGTGGCCCTTGAAAGGAGAAAGACTACACCAGGCCAATCTCCCGGTACAGGAACAACTTCAATTGGGTCATATTAAGCCATCTACGAGCCCTTGGAATACTTCTATTTTTGTTATACCTAAGAAATCAGGGAAATTTCGCTTGTTGCATGATTTGCGAGCCATCAATGATCAGATGCAGGACATGGGGGCCCTACAACCTGGCATGCCGAATCCGGCAATGTTGCCTGAAAATTGGGCTATCTTAATAATAGATTTGAAGGACTGTTTTTTCTCGATTGCATTACATCCAGATGATCATCAGCGGTTTGCATTTACGATACCAGCAGTGAATAGAGAGAGTCCAGCACAGAGATATGAGTGCACTGTGCTGCCACAAGGGATGAAAAATAGTCCGACAATTTGTCAGCTGTATGTAGATAATGCCCTGAGACCCATTCGGCATAAGTCGCCCCATGCACTTGTGTATCATTATATGGATGATATCCTCATTGCTCAGGAGGAGGCATTTACTGCAGATCAAGAAAGAGATCTAGAAACCATATTACAAGCACAGGGACTGACTCTTGCTCCTGAAAAGGTACAAAGACGTCCAGCATGGCAGTATTTGGGCTGGAGTACTACGAAGGCTCATATTAGGCCGCAAAAGCTCCATATTCATACCAAGATAAAAACTGTAAATGATGCACAAAAATTAATGGGGGATTTGCAATGGTTGCGCCCTATTGTTGGAATCACTAATGACATGCTAGAACCGCTGCGCCCCCTATTGAAGGGAACAGAACAATCGGCAAAAGTACAGCCGACAGCAGAACAACTGCAAACCATTGCTGAAATTTCTGACCTCATTACCACTCGGCAAGTCGATCGTCGTGATCCAGATTGCCCCATTGATTTGACCATTTTGCAGGGCAAAGAACAGTTTCTTGGTGCATTAACACAGGGCAAAAAACAAAAAGAGAGGCTAATCATCCTGGAATGGCTATTCACCACATTACAGCCTAAATGGACAATTGAACAAAAAACTGTGGGCTTAGCAATGCTTATTAGAAAGGGACGCACTCGAATCTTACAGGTGAGCGGCCAAGAGCCAGGAACAATATATGTGCCTATAGCGAAAGTAGGTAGAAGTAATACCACTTTCTATGGGATGTATAAGAAAACAGAAAGGCAGATCCAACCTACAGTACTAAGTAGGGTTCCATGTAGTCTATCAGCCAGCACTGTTTCACCTTTGCAGCTGCTTTCCTGTGGGCGCTATCTGCAATCCCACTCACTGGGATTGTTGAAATCCCATTAAAAAAAACCAGACTGTCGGTTAAGTTATACCACTTCGTATGGGAGCTCCAAGAAAACATGAAGGCAGACCCCACCTACAGTAGTAAGTAGATCCCCATGTAGTCTGACAACCAGCACCGTGTCGCATTTTCAGGTGCTTTCCTGTGGGAGCTATCTCCAATAACACTCATGTATACTACTCAAGTGCCATTGAAAAAATATATGCTGTCTGTTAAGTTATACCACTGCGTATGGGAGCTAGAAGAAAGCAGGAAGGCAGACCCCATCTACAGTAGTAAGTAGGCCCCATGTTGGTAGTAAGTTGGTCCCCATGTAGTCAGTCAGCCAGCACTGTGTCACATTTCAGCTGCTTTCCTGTGGGCGCTACCTCCAATTCTATTCACTTGGACTGTTCAACTCCAATTGAAAAAATATATGCTGTCGGTATAAGTTATACCACAGCGTATGGGAGCTAAAAAAAACCTGGAAGACAGACCCCACCTACAGTAGTAAGTAGGCCCCAATGTAGTCTATCAGTCAGCACTGTGTCACATTTGCAGCTGCTTTCCTGTGGGAGCTGTGTGCAATCCCACTCACCTGGACTGCTCAGCTCCCATTGAAAAAATTGAAAAAACGGTGTCGGTAGAAGTTACTCTGCCACGAAGTTTTCGGCTCTTGGCCTGAAAAACCCAGACCCAAAGTCTGAAAATCAGTCTCAAAGCCTGAAACCATACTCAAAGCCTGAAAAATGAACCAGACTCTAAGTCTGAAAAACCCAGGCTCTAAGCCTGAAACCAGGCTTGAAGCCTGAAAAATCCATGCTCGAAGTCTGAAAAACCAGCTCCAAGCCTACTGCATGCGGCGATCAACCCAGGGTCCGATTCTCAGCTGGATGGGAAGAAATCAGTCCTACTCAATGTGAGTGATAGCAGAAATCTTATCCTTTATTGAGAGCAGGCTCTAACTTATATACACAGCAGCTTCAAGGCTAGCTCAGTAACAACAGCTAATAGATTACATTCTTTTCTTCATCCTACTTGCGGTTTCTGCGATAAGCAAGCTCCCTCACATTTTCCCATCTTGTTTTTCTCCAAAGTTGTTTTCCACCTTGAGCTGTTAGCTCGGTAGCTGAAAACAGCCTGACCTTGAGGGAACAGAAAGCGGCCTGCTGTCTACATGACTAAGTGACAGCAACTATTTTAACCATGGCTCTGACTCTCACAGGAAAGCAGCTGCAAACGTGACACAGTTCTGGCTGATAGACTACATGGGGGCCTACTTACTACTGTAGGTGGGGTCTGCCTTCCAGCTTTTTTGTAGCTCCCATAGGTAGTGGTATAACTTAATCGACAGCATATCTTTTTTCAAAGGGAGCTGAGCAGTACAAGTGAGTGGGATTGGAGACAAAGTTCACAAGAAAGCAGCAGCAAATGTGACACAGTGCTGGCTGATAGACTACATTGGGACCTACTTACTACTGTCGGAGGTGTCTGCCTTCCTGCTTTCTTGTTACTCCCATACGCAGTGGTATAACTGAACGGAAAACGTAGTTTTTAAAGGGAGCTGAGCAGTCCATGTGAGTGGGATTGGAAATAGCTTTCACAGGAAAGCAGCTGCAAATGTGACATGGTGCTGGCTGATAGACTACATGGGGACCTACTTACTACTGTAGGTGGGGTCTGCCTTCCAGATTTTTTTTAGCTCCCATACGCAGTGGTATAACTTAAGCGACAGTGTCGTGGTTTGGGCTAGGATAGAGTTAACTTTGATGAGGAAGTAGGAAGGGGCACAACATGGGCAGCTGACCTGGGCTGGCCAACAGGTATTCCATACCATACTGACATCATGCCCAGTATCTAGATGCAGGGAGCTAGTCGGGGGCGGGGCTTCGGTTGGAGGAGGGGTCGCCCCGGGTCCCGAGTTGTTAGCAGCCGCGGCACGCGCCATTCCTTTTGTATATTCCCCTCGTTTACTGTTAAAACTGTTCCTTTTTCCCCCTGAACCTGTTTCTTCTTATTGTTGTTCTATTAAACCGCTCTTATTTCAACCTACGCAGATTTTCCCCCTTTTTCTCTGATTCGCCTTCCCGCTCCACTGGGAGGGGAGGAGTTAGCGAGCACCCTCGTGGCTCTTTGTTCCCGGCTGGGCAAAATCACAACATTTTTGGCGCCCATCGTGGGGCCTCGAGCTGCTGGAGATTGGGATTTGTGATAAGGATGGTGAATTGGGAGTGGTAAAGGACAAAACAGGCGACTGGGTGAGGCTACCTTGTGTCTAGGGGTGGATTTTTATTTATGTGTATTTATTGTGTTATGTGTATATCATTTATTTTCACGGGGAAGTGTTTGATTCTGTTTGATCTTAGTTACTGTGTGTTGATTTGTGAAGGTGGTTCAGATTCCCTTATGTTTTCTTGAATAAGTGATTCGCAGAGGCGAGAGGTGGAATGTTCTGGTTTAGCAAGGAGCAGCTTTTGGCTTAGTAACAGGGGGAGCGGGTTGCAGTGAAGACCCGGTAAAGAGTTTGCGGACTCTCCCCCGGCTCCTGGGTTCTGACTGGGCCAATCTGGTGCCTCTGCGATCACTATTTAGGGGACGGGAATTCGGAATGCAAGTCGGGAGGTGTATGAGTGATACAAGATGGAGGCGACCACGCGGACCCTTCAGCCAGAGAAGGAGGAAGGAAGGAGAAGCAGTAGACCCGAGGCCCTTCTGCAAGCCGTGGCGAGAATGGAAGCTGTACCCCTGCAACCTATGGAGATCCATGGCAGGACCGAGAGTTACCAGCAGCTCCATGTGAGTGAGCCCGGACGGGCGAGGGACTGTGTGGGGAGATGGCCATGGCCCAGGCCGTGTTGGAGAGCCTGCACGTCGCAGAGCAGCCCCACACGAGAGGCAGAGAGGAGCTGCAGCCTTTGGAGTAAGTGGGTGTCGGAGCAGTCCATGCAGGTCTGCCATGCGTGTGAGTTACCACACGGACTTGCAGGGAGGACTGGTGTGGAGTTCACCCGTCCTGAGGAGGGACAAACGGCTGAAGCTATCGGGAACAGACTAACTGAAACCCCCCACTGCCTGCCCCCCCTGAATCGTTCAGGGGGGACAGGGTAAAAACACCGGGATCAGGGCTCTGAGCCAAGGAAGAGAAGAGGTGTGGCAAGAAGGTTTTCTAAAAAAGGCTGGTTGGACTCTTCGTTGATGTATTACTCTGTGTTGTTTCATTTTGGTTATGTTTTGAGTTTTTGGGGGTATGTTTTAGTTGATGTTGTATTAAATTGGTTTTTTTTGTTTTCTTCCCCAAACCGAGTGGCCTGGTCTGTTTTGTCCTGATCCTTAAGCGGCAATTAAGCTCTCCCTGCCCTTGAGCAATTCTCAGCCTCTTCGGTACTTGAGGCTAATCCTTGTCTTTGTTCCCAGATGGGCCTAAACCATGACAGACAGCATATATTTTTTCGATGGGAGTGAGCAGTCCAGGTGAGTGGGATTGGAGATAGCTCCTACATAAAAGTAGATGCAAACGTTACACAGTGCTGGCTGACAGACTACATGGGGACCTACTTACTACTGTAGGTGGGGTCTGCCTACCTGCATTCTTGTAGCTCCCATACGCAGTTGTATAACTTACACTGACAGAATGTATTTTCAACGGGAGCTGACGAGGCCAACAGCGTGGGATTGGATATAACTCCCACAAGAAAGAAGCTGCAAATGTGACACAGTGCTTGCTGATTGGCTACGTGGGGACCTACTTACCAGTGTAGGTGGGGTCTGCCTTCCTGCTTTCTTGTAGCTCCTATACTCAGTGGTATAACTGAACAGACAGCATATATTTTTTCAATGGCACTTGAGTAGTACACGTGAGTGTTATTGGAGATAGCTCCCACAGGAAAGCAGCAGAAAAGGTGACACAGTGCTGACTGATAGACTACAAGGGGAAGTACGTATCCCTGTAGATGGGATCTGCGTACCTGCTTTATTAGAGATTCCAGAGGCAGTGGCGTAACTTTAAACACCAATCTCTTTTTTCAATGGGAGCTGAGTAAGCCAACCTCCCGGGATTGGACGTACGTGCCACAGGAAAGCAGATGCAAAGATTGCACAGTGCTGGCTGATAGGTTTCAGGGGGACCTATGTAACACTGTAGTTGGGATCTGCCTTCATGCTTTCTTGTAGTGCCCAGACGCAGTGGAGTAATGTGGAGGAAAAATGAGGGAGCATGGACATGGATCCCAGGGTATAATTTTAGGCCTGTAGGGGCAAGGCAGTCTGAGCTCTAGTTATATGAATTTAATGCACAATCAAGACTAGAGTCAGAGCCATGGTTAAAGTAGTTGCTGTCGTGTAGACAGCAGGCCGCTTTCTGTTCCCTCAAGGTCGGACTGTTTTCGGCTAAAAATGGTAAACAACTTTGGAGAAAAACAAGATGGGAAAATGTGAGGGAGTTTTCTTATCGCAGAAACTGCAAGTAGGATGAACAAGAAAGTGAAATTTATTAGCTGCTGTTGCTGAGCTAGCTTTGAAGCTGATGTGTATATAAGTTAGAACTTGCTCTCAATAAAGAAGAAGATTTCTGCTATCACTCACATTGAGTAGGACTGATTTCTTCCCACCCAGCTGAGAATCGGACCCTGGGTTGATCACCGCATGAAGTCAGCTTACAGCTGGATTTTCAGGCTTTGAGTCTGGATTTTAAAGACTTCGAGTCTGGTTCATTTTTCAGGCTTCAAGCCTGCTTTCAGGCTTTGAGCTTGGTTTTCAGACCTCGAGTCTGGTTCATTTTTCAGGCTTCAAGCCTGCTTTCAGGCTTCGAGCCTGGTTTCAGGCTTCGAGATTGGTTTTTAGGCCAAGAGCCGAAAACTTCGCGTCATATGGGAGCTATCTCCACTCCCACTCACTTGGACTGCTCAACTCCCATTGAAAAAACTACAGACTCTCGGTTAAGTTATACAGGAGGTACAAAAAAGCTGGAAGGCAGACCCCACCTACAATAGCAAGTAGGTCGCCAAGTAGTCTATCAGCCAGCACTGTGTCACATTTGCAGCTGCTTTCCTGTGAGAGCTATATCCAGTCCCAGTCACTTGAACTGCTCAACTCCCATTGAAAAAACAAAAGCTGTCGTTAGAAATTATACTACTGTGTATGGGAGCTACAAGAAAGCAGGAAGGCAGATCCCACCTGAAGTGTTAAGTACATCCCCATGTAGTCTATCAGCCAGCACTGTGTCACATTTGTAGCTTCTTTCCTCTGGGAGCTATATCCATTCCCAGTCACTTAGACTGCTCAAATCCCATTGAAAAAATAAAGACTGTCCGTAGAAGTGATACCACTGCGTATTGGAGCTACAAGAAAGCAGGAAGGCAGACCCCACCTACAGTAGTAAGTAGGTCCCCATGTAGTCTATCAGCCAGCACTGTGTCACATTTCCAGCTGCTTTCCTGTAGGAGCTATCTCCAATAACACTCACTTGTACTGCTCAGGTCCCATTTAAAAAATATATGCTGTCGCTTAAGTTATAGCACTGCGTATGGGAGCTGCAAAAAAGGTGGAAGGCAGACCCCATCTACAGGAGTAAGTAGATCGCCATGTAGTCTATCAGCCAGCACTCTGTCACTTTTGCAGCTGCTTTCCTGTGGAAGCTATCTCCAGTCCTACTCACTTGAACTGCTCAGCTCCCATTGAAAACATATAGCCTGATGGTAGAAGTTATACCACTTCATATGGGAGGTACAAGAAAACAGAAAGACAGACCCCACCTACAGAAGTAAGTAGGTCCCCATTTAGTCTATCAGCCAGCGTTGTGTCACATTTGCACCTTCTTTCCTGTGGGAGCTATCTTCAATCCCAGTCACTTGGACTGCTCAGCTCCCATAGAAAAAATATATGCTTTTCGTTAAATTATAGTGTTATGCATGGGATCTACAAGAAAGCAGGAAGGCAGATCCCATCTACAGTAGTAAGTAGGTCTCCATGTAGTCTATCAGCCAGCACTGTGTCATATTTGCACCTGCTTTCCTATGGGTTTGGAGAAAAAATGAGGGACATGGACATGGATCCCTTTCGGAACTATCTCCAATCCCACTCACATGGCCTGCTCAGCTCCCATGAAAAACTGCATGTTTTCCGTTACGTTTTACCACTCGTTATAGGAGCTACAAGAAAGCAGGAAGGCAGACCCCTCCTACAGTTGTAAGTAGGTCTCCATTTAGCCTATCAGCCAGCACTCTGTCACATTTGCAGCTGCTTTCTTGTGAACTTTGTCTCCAATCCCACTCACTTGTACTGCTCAGCTCCCCTTGAAAAAAGATATGCTGTCAGTTAAGTTATACCACTACCTATGGGAGCTACAAAAAAGCTGGAAGGCAGACCCCACCTACAGTAGTAAGTAGGCCCCCATGTGGTCTATCACCCAGAACTGTGTCACGTTTGCAGCTGCTTTCCTGTCAGAGTCAGAGCCATGATTTGTGGAGGAGTGGTTAAGGGAGAATGGACATGGATCCCAGAGTATAATGTTAGGCCTGATGGGGCAAGGCAATCTGAGTTCTAGTTATATGAATTTAATGCACAATCAAGACCCGAGTCAGAGCCATGGTTAAAATAGTTGCTGTCACGTAGTCAGCGCAGACAGCAGGCCACTTTTTGCTCCTTCAAGGTCGGGCTGTTTTCAGCTAACGAGCTAACAGCTCAAGGTGGAAAAAAACTTTGGAGAAAAACAAGATGGGAAAATGTGAGGGAGCTTGCTTATCGCAGAAACCGCAAATAATATGAACAAAAGAAGTAGGCTTGGAGCTGGTTTTTCAGGCTTCGAGCCTGGATTTTTCAGGCTTCGAGCCTGGTTTCAGACTTCGAGTCGGGGTTTTTCAGACTTAGAGTCTGGTTCATTTTTCAGGCTTTGAGCGTGGTTTCAGGCTTCGAGCCTGGTTTGCAGACTTTGAGTCTGTTTCATTTTTCAGGCTTTGAGCCTGGTTTCAGGCTTCAAGCCTGGTTTGCAGACTTTGAGTCTGGTTCATTTTTCAAGCTTCGAGCCTGGTTTCAGGCTTTGAGACTGGTTTTCAGACTTTGGGTCTGGATTTTTCAGGCCAAGAGCCGAAAATTTCCTGGCAGAGTAACTTCTACCGACACCGTTTTTTCAATTTTTTCAATGGGAGCTGAGCAGTCCAGGTGAGTGGGATTGCACACAGCTCCCACAGGAAAGCAGCTGCAAATGAGACACAGTGCTGACTGATAGACTACATTGGGGCCTACTTACTACTGTAGGTGGGGTCTGTCTTCCAGGTTTTTTTTAGTTCCCATACGCTGTGGTATAACTTATACCGACAGCATATATTTTTTAAATTGGAGTTGAGCAGTCCAAGCAAATAGAATTGGAGGTAGCGCCCACAGGAAAGCAGCTGAAATGTGACACAGTGCTGGTTGTAAGACTACATGGGGATCTACTTACTACTGTAGGTGGGGTCTGCCTTCATGTTTTCTTGGAGCTCCCATACGAAGTGGTATAACTTAACCGACAGTCTGGTTTTTTTTAATGGGATTTGAGCAATCCAAGCGTGATTGCAGATAGCGTCCATAGGAAAACAGCTCCAAAGGTGAAACAGTGCTGGCTGATAGACTACGTGGGGACCTTCTTACTGCTGTAGGTGGGGTCTGTCTGCCTGCTTCCTTGTAGCTCCCATATGCAGTGGTATAACTTCTACTGACAGTCTGTATTTTTTCAATGGGACCTGAACAGTACAAGTGAATGTTATTAAAGATAGGTCCCACAGGAAAGCAGCTGTAATCTTGATAAAGTGCTGGCTGATAGACTACGTGGGGACCTTCTTACTGCTGTAGGTGGAGTCTGCCTTCCTGCTTTCTTGTAGCTACCATACACACTGGTATAATTTCTACTGACAGCCTGTATGTTTAATGGACGTTGAGCAGTCAAAGTGAGTGGTATTGGAGATAGCTTTCACAAGAAAGCAACTGAAAATGTGACACAGTGCTGGCTGATAGACTACATGGGGATCTACTTACTACTGTAGGGTGAGTCTGCGTTCCTGCTTTCTTGTACCTCCCATACGCAGTGATATAACTTCTACCGACAGCCTGTATTTTTTCAATGGGAGTTGAGCAGTCCATGTGTGTGGGATTGGAGATTGCTCCCACAGGAAGCAGGTGCAAATATAGCACAGTGCTGGCTGATAGACTACATGGGGATGTACTTATTACTGTAAATTGGGTCATCCTTCCTGCTTTCTTGTAGCTCCCATACACAGTGGTGTTACTTCTACCGACAATCTGTACTTTTTCACTGGGAGTTGAGCAGTGCAAGTGAGTGGGATTGGAGATAGCTGCCACAGGAAAGCAGGTACAAATGTGACACAGTGCTGGCTCATAGACTTGATTATCTCACATTTACTTTACCCTTCTGAATGATCGTGATCACCGCTAATTGTGTTCAGCCCCGTCCTGTTACACAAGGTGTTATTGTGTACTAGTCCACAAAATTCCTCCGGATTCCATACGGGCAATCCTATCAAACACATTTTAAAAGGATTAGTAACCCCTCCCAAACTAAGACAAAGAGATGATTGACCAGTTTCATTAGCAAAGGTTATCCAAATATTATCTCTAGGCTGATTAAAATGCGTCAAGTTGTTAGCTTTTATAGTTACATTAAAAGCTATGGTTATAACAAAACACCTCATTATTATTCATTAAATTCACTGTCTTCTTGTTTTATAATCTTCAGTCTTTTGATTGTTAGCCAGTCCTCCAATGACGGCAAGAAGAGGGTGTATTTATTCTGCAATCTCTTCCTGTCCTTTTTCGTCAGATGATTTGATCTCCGCAGCTTCAAGGACAGCTCTTGTCCACCTGGCTTGCACCCAAATGGATCCTGTGGGAGAATCAACACATAAATACCCACGTCCCCAGTATAATACTTTGTCCGGAGGCTGCCATATCCCTGTTTTAGGCTCACGATATTTAACCCATATTTCTTTCTTTCTCTTCCTTTGTGCCTTTGGATTATGATGTATTATTACAGGCGGTAGCTTCTGTTCCCCAAACACACACAGGTGGTTCATAACAAATAAGGCCTTTAACAATTTCATATGTGGGTCTTTAACATCCCCATATTTACCAAGATATCTTTTGAGAGTCCCATTAGCTCTTTCTATTATGGCCTGTCCTGTGGGGGAATAGGGAATCCCTGCTACATGTTTACCTCCCCATTGCCTCATAAACTGTTCTATGCTTCTACTTATATAGGCCGGTCCATTGTCTGTCTTTATTTTCTTAGGAATTCCCATTGCTGCAAAACAACTATATAAATGACACTCCACATGTATGGCCCTCTCCCCTGTCTGTGCTGTTGCCCAAACAAATTTTCTCCATGTGTCTATGGTTACATGCACATATTTTCGTCTTCCAAACTCTGCCACATGAGTGAAATCCATCTGTCAAACTTCATTTGCAGATAATCCTCTAGGGTTCACCCCCAAGCCTAAGCCAACACCTCCATTTTGATGGCTACAAATGGGACAAGCTCTAACAATAGCCTTTGCATCCTTTAGCGATTACTGAAACTCTCGGTGTAAGCCCCGTGCATTCTGATGAAACAGGGAGTGTGCTTCTCTGGCTAGTATCTGTTTGGACAGAGGCGTGTAATGCGTCATTGTGACCAGCTTACCTGCCCTAGCATTACCTTCTGCCAGTTCAATGTCCCATTTATGGCTCCTGATATGTATAATGGCATAAACATGCTCCCTAAGCTTTATTGCCTTCTCCAGCTGTATTAATAATTCAAAGAGTCTGGGATTCTGCACTTCCTTAATGGAGGTGTCCTCGATTCTCTCTATGATACCCGCGGCATATAACGAGTCTGTAACCACATTAAGGGGCCCTTTCAGGTTCATCATGGCCCATACTACTGCCAACAGTTCCAAGGTTTGTAATGTGTCTTTCTCTTCTGCTTTTATTAGTTGGTGCTTCCACTGCCCTTCCTCTTGCCAGGTTATTGCCACCGTTCTAGACTTTCTTCCTGCATCCGTGTATGCTGTCAACGCATCTGTGATGGGGGTCGGCTCTCGTTTGGGTCATACTAGTCAATTCCATTTTCCTAGCCATTGTAATGGTGCTTTTATTATTTTGTCTGTTGCTACTATACTGCCGCCACCTAAGAGCGCCTCCTGAAGATCTTCCGTATTGTCTAAATACCATTGTAAAGTGTCCTTTTTCATTGGTATCCTTATCGTATGCGGCTCAGCACCAGTTACTTGTAATGCTCTTTCACGACCCTTTTTTATTAGTCCCGTCAACATCTCAATTTTGTGAAAAAGGGTTTTTGTTTGTTGTAAGGCTGGGGAAATCCATTCTAGAACCCATACCTCCCTTGTTTTGTTTTGAGATTGTGTCAAGCCCCCAAGCAAATACTTTGTGCCATACCAGATGGTTAAGTCAATAGGTAAGTCAACATCGTGACGTTGGACCTGCCCTTGTATGACACAGTCCATAATTTGTTGAAGCGCATCCTGAAGCTCTGGTGTTACCTGTATTTGACGCGTGGGGTTGGTTCCTTTCAAAAGTGGTCGTAGTTTTTCTAACAACTCGTTGGGTATTCCCACTATTGGTTTTAACCATTGCAGATGCCCTAAAAGCTTCTGAGCATCATTCGGGGTCTTTATTTGTATTTGGAGCTGTAGCTTCTGTGGTACTACGAGCTGTTCTGATAAAGACCATCCGAGATATTTCCATGGAGCTGTACGCTGAACCTTTCCTGGAGCTATCACAAGGTGGCATAGAGCCAGTGCCTGTCGAATCTCCTCCACCTGTTGTTCCGTAAATGGTGCAGGCTGAGAAAAGAGGATATCATCCATGTAACGGTAGATGATAACGTTAGGCCATCGTCATCGAAGGGGTTATCAAGCTGCGTCAACATACAGCTGACAGATAGTTGGGCTGTTACGCATGCCTTGGGGCAAAACTATCCATTCAAAACGATGGTCGGGACCTTCTCTATTTATTGCAGGCAAGGTAAAATCAAAAGTTGTGTATCCCGCTGATGTAAGGCAATGGTAAAAAAGCAGTCCTTTAGATCAACGATTAACGGTGGCCAACCCTGTGGAATCATAGCCGGACTGGGTAGTCCTGGCTGCAATGCTCCCATAGGTTCCATTTGTTCATTTACTGCACGTAGGTCATGTAACAAACGATACTTGCCAGATCTCTTTTTAATAACAAATATAGGAGTGTTCCACGGGCTTGTAGATAACTTTAAATGTCCTTGGGCAAGTTGCTCTTGCACTAACTCATGAGCATGCTCAAGACTTTCCCTTTTTAAAGGCCATTGCTTAACCCATACTGACTCGGCTGTTTTCCAGGTAATAGGAAGTGGGAAAGTCCATGCAACGGCCATTATGCCAAAGGGTGCTCATTTGTTAGGACCATTCCTATCTGGGCTAGTATGTCTCGACCAATAAGACATTGCATGGTTGGAGGCAGCTGCACAACAGAAAAACTAGCAGTTATGGGTTTCTCATCCACATGAACCAAGATGGGTGGAGAGCGACTAGCCAGAGTAAGTCCTCCTACCCCAGTCACAGTAGTTGCTGCGGGTTGCAGGGGCCGGTGTTGTGGCCAACATCTTGGGCTGATAATGCTGGAATCTTCACCCGTGTCCAATAATCCCATCAAGGACCTTTTTTGTCCTTGAAATTCAAGGTCTATTTTGCGTCTAGGCCTTTCACTTGGATCCATAGTCAACAGTGTAAGTCCTCCCGTGGAGCCAAATCCCCCTTCTCCTCTTAAGTCCTTTTTTATTGGTCTTATTCCTTTTGACATTTGTTCCAATGGTATTAATTGCGCAGTTCTCTGATTTTTCATAATTTGCATGGGTGGAAAGGGGGTGTTGGCCATGATCATAATTTCTCCCAAATAATCTGCATCAATAACTCCGGGGAGAACAAAGAGTCCAAGCATGGTAGTTGACGAGCGTCCTAACAACAATGCGCCCACTGTTCGTCCCCCTATAGTGATTGGACCTTTCACTCCGGTGGGTATCTTCTGTGGGCTTGTTGTCATAATGGCAACATCTACTGCTGCTGCCAGGTCCATTCTGAGGCTCCCACTTGTGGCTGACTGTAGGCAGCTGCTGACATCTATTGAGCTGCAGCGGCGACTTGTGTCTGAGCGCGGCCACTGCGGTTCGAATTGGAGTTTCCCGACCTGCGACGACATGCCCCGGTGTTGTGATTGTCCGTTTGGCATTTTTGACACCAGATTCCTGTAGCATTGCGTTCACGACGGAAATGTCCCATTCCGCCACACCGGTAACACTTTATTCGTCCACTGGAAGAGCCCCTTTGAGTGGTCACAGCGGATGCTTGAAGGGGTGCAAGGGCGGCTAACATCTGATTCTGAGTTGCTTTTGCCTGTTCCTTTAATCCCAATCCCAATTCCTTAACAGCTTCCACGAGAAAAGCTTGTTGACCTGTCGGGACCTGGGCCATACGCTACCAATTGGCTCCTAACGTACTCAATACTGTCCTGGTAGTTGGTTTACAATTCTGTTTATGCAAGGCGCCACGCATATATTCCGGAACTCCAGCCCTCTCTATGGCAGAGGCAAATTTATCAATAAAGGTCCCGAACATTTCATACCGACCTTGCCCATATATATTGGCACTCCACCTGGGTCCTTTACCTTTTCCATAGCCTCCCTTACTAATCGCATTGCCTCTCTACACTTATCAGGCCCTATCAAAGCCTGAGCCTCCGTACGGAGGAAGGGTCCAAAACCCATCAGCTCTTCCACCGTCACACCATAGAGAGGGTCGCCTTGCTGATGCTGAGTTGCAACACTTTCATTCACTAATGCCTGCCAATGTGCATTAAATAACAGCTGCTGATGTGTATAAATAAGTTTTACTATGCCTCGACAGTCAGCGGGCAGTAGCAACTGAGTTCCCCATACATAGTCAATCATTTGTTTCACTGGTTCACTATTTACCCTGAACTGGCTGACTGTGGACCGCAACTGGGATAACAACTTCCAATCCAGAGCAGAAATTGTTGCTTGCATACCTCCCCCCACAATGGGTTGGAATACCAGTGGCAACGCCAAAGTTCTGGTTGCTTCCAGTGCATCGCCATCCCCTTTTCCCAGACAATCCTTTGCGAGTGCAGCCCAAGCCTCCCTCCGCTCCCTTGCGATGGCCTCTGCCAGTTCTCTCTCTGCCCCAGAGAAAGGCTCACCATGTAGGGGGGGCGGAGGCGGGGGTCTTTAGGCCTGCACTGTCGTTCCCTAGGAGGGGTTGAATGGTCATATGGTTCCCGTACTCCGTCCGTGCCTCCAAGGTCATTTTCTACATACGGGGGGGGAGCATTACTTTTGAGACGGTAGGAGCCAGCGGGGTGGATTGGAACCAGTCACGCTCATAGTTTTTATTCTTACTCTATACTGCTGATGCGTGCTCAGTAGCCTTCTTTTCTGCCTAATGTTGCAGCAACTCATTGTGCACTATCCTCCAAAGCTTCCCTAACTTTTTAGCTGTCTTTTCGTCCTCCAGGGTAGCTTCCCACAGCAAATCCCCAAATTTACGCCATTCGCTCAATTCATGCACTGTATGTGGATTCTGAAACACTCCCTTAGCATACCCATAAGCTAACAACCCTGGTATGTCCTTTTGCAGATCTATACCCTTTATTTGCCGCTTCTGCAAGAATGCAGTAAATAAATCATATGCCGCTTGCCTTTCCATATCTATTATCGTCAGTGCGCTGTTGCAGCCCTTCAAGGTCCGGCGGCACGTGTCGGCCGGGATCGTCTATACGGTCACCCAGGGCACGGCATGTTCCTTATTTTCACGCTTATTGCCATCCTTGATGCATAGGACCCGAACCCCTTCATCGCTCTGCCGTGACGCCAAGTCTCTATCACATCGGGGTCACCATTTGCTGAAGACGACGGGAGACAGTCACACCCTGTAGTGCTGAGCAAGTCCCAACTTTACAATAATCAGGCTCACACATATTGCAAAAGCTAAACTCATCATTGGTTCCCAGTTAAATGTCAATCCTGCCCCTGTTTCAACATTCTTCGGATGCTTGTGGCTGCTCAACCAAAACTAAGTTCCTGTTTTCTCATCCTGTTATCATACAACTCGCTTGCTCAAGGACACCACGTTCAATATCTTATCGCTTAATGCTTACGGTCTAACTAGCTTTATTCTGTCATGTCCTCTTTCCTCTAGCCAAGTCTCCAAAAAACTCTCTACACATACTCAGTGGTATAACTTCTACTGACAGCCTGTATTTTTTCAAAGACAACTCAGCAGGCCAAGTGCATGGGATTGGAGATAGCGCCCACAGGAAAACAGCTGCAAAGGTTGCACAGTGCAAGCTGATGGACTCCAATGTGACCTATATACCACTGTAGGTGGGGTCTGCGTACCTGCTTTCTTGTACTGCCCAGATGCAGTTGTGTAAGTTCTAACATCAGTATTCATTTTTTAAAAGGGAGCTGAGCTGGCCAAGTGCTTGGGATTGCAGATAGCTCCCACAGAAAAGTAGCTGCAAATATGACACAGTGCTGGCTGATAGACTACACGGGGATCTACGTATCCCTGTAGATGGGGTCTGCGTACCTCCGTTTTTAAAGGTCCCAGAGGGAGAGGCGTAACTTTAAACATCAACCTGTATTTTCAATGGGAGCTGAGCAAGCCAAGCTCCCCAGGTTGGAGGTAAATGTAATGGGAGAGCAGCTGTAAAGGTTACACAGTGCTGGCTGATAGGTCTCATGGGGATCTACGTACCACTGTAGTTGAAGTCTGCCTTCATGCTTTCTTTTAGTGGCCATAGGCAGTGGTATAACTTCAACCAACAGAATGTATTTTAGTAGGCAGGTGACGAGGCAAAGAGCGTGGGATTGTAGATAACTCCCACAGTAAAGCAGCTGCAAATGTGACATATTGCTGACTGAGAGACTACATGGGGAACTACTAAGTACTGTAGATTGCGTCTGCCTCCTGCTTTCTTGTACCTCCCATATTCAGTGGTATAACATAACGGAAAGCATGTATTTTTTTCAATGGTAGCTGAGCAGTTGAAATGAGTAGAAATGGACATAGCTCCCACTGGAAAGGAGGTGCACATGTGAAACAGTTCTGACTGATAGACTACATGGGGACCAACTTACTACTGTAGGTCAGTCTGCATATCTGCTTTTTTGTACCTCCAATACGTAGTGGTATAACTTAACCGACAGCATATACTTTTTCAATGGGACCTGAGCAGTACAAGTAAGTTTTATTAAAGATAGCTCCCACAAGAAAGCAGCTGCAAATGTGACACAGTGCTGGCTGATAGACTACAATGGGACCTACGTAACACTGTAGATGTGGTCTGCCTTTCTGTTTTCATGTAGCTCCCATATGCGCTATTATAACTTCTACCGACAGTCTGTATTTTTTTAATGGGAGTTGAGCAGTCCAAGTGAGTGGCATTGGAGATAGCTCCCACAGGAAAGCAGGTGCAAATGTGACACAGTGCTGGCTGATAGATTACACGGGGACCTACTTAATACTGAGGTTGGGGTCTGCCTTCCTGCTTTCTTGTAGCTCCCATACGTGTTGTTGTTGTGAAGGCAATAATCACTCAAAGACGTAGAGGGTCTAAGTAATGCACGTGCAGAGACATACAGGGGCAACCACCAGAGCTGACTCGAAGCCACCCTTCCTTTGCTAGCTACCTTCTTATATGCTGCTTCTGCCCATGAGATCACCCAGGGCCCAATTGATTAACTTGCAGCACCTGTTTCTGAAGTAGCATGCCAGCTGCATTAACTTATCCCTACCATCTTTATTCAAGCTGGCTGGTCCAAGCTACGTCTGTGCCTACAATTCCCCCCTTTTTCTTTTTTGAACCAGCCAGCCTTTAGCAACACATTTCAGAATTAAAGGTATATGAAGAAAACAAATATTTTTACCCATGGCCATGAGTTTACAACAAAAGGTCAATAACAGCTACATCGCTGAACAATACAATACAGAAATCCATAAAGTTAAAATAAACAATCTGATATGTGTTGGTAGGAGGGACGCACACTGGCAGGAAGGGATGAGGTCTTGGTAGCTCCACTGATATTTCTTTTTCCTGATGTAGTTCTGGACTTTTCTTCAGATCCTTTAGCATGCTGATCTGTGAGCATTATCAATAAGATGGAAGTATCTCTTCATCTGTTGGTCATCTTAAGTTCTTTAATTCTTTTATAGCTGAAGGAATTTACAGCAGCCTAAGTGGTGCCACAGTTGTGAGGGTTTACATTTTAATAGAGTGATGGATTGAGGGTGGATCACTTGGTTCTTTCCTCAAGATTGTTTTTTCCATTGGTCTTACAGTTAAGTCCTTTCTGTTGATGTGGCTTGATCCATTTTGCCGGAATCCATCGGGGACCTTGATCTGTAATGACACAAGCATAGCCTCTTCCCCACGTTAACAGATCTGCAGGTCCTTGCCACTCTCCAGTAGTGGGATTCTTATACCAAACTTTAGGTTTGTCAGTAAAATCCAAATCCCGACTCATTTGGGCAAAGTGTGTTAATGCCGGTGGTTCATTCCGGTTTGCCACAATTCTGAGATGATTCATTGTATAAAGGGCTTTCATTAGTCTGTCTTGAGGACTCACCCCCTCTTCCCCCGTTTTTTGTTTTTCTAGAAGGCCTTTTAAGGTTTGATGTGTCCGTTCAATAATGGCTTGACCGGTGGAATTTCCTCGGATACCAGTAGTATGTTTAACACCCCATAAGTTTAGAAACTTACGTGTTTTACTGGCTATGTATCCCGAGCCATTATCAGTTTTTATCTCTCTTGGAACACCAAGGACAGCAAAGCAACTCCTCCAATGTCTTATGACGTCTCGAGAGCTGTCACTGGTTAAGGCTGTGGCCCAAACCATGGCTGAATAAGTATCAATAGTAACATGTATACGTTTAAATCGCCCAAAAGGAGCATAGACAGTGATATCTGATTGCCATATACCTAATGGTGCCAGACCCCTGGGATTGACTCCTACTCCTAGGCCGATTTGATTCTGGCATGCAGGGCACGTGGAAACAATACCCTGAGCGTCCGATATGGTCAGGTCAAACTGCTTCGCCAACATTTTCGCACTTTGATGAAAAAAATCGTGCGATCTTCGGGCTTGAGAAAATTTGTCAATTATTGGCCCCGTAGGTATCAATAAAGGAGCTGCCACTATCTTGTCAACAATTTCATTGCCAACTGATAGGCCATCTTTTAAGCCCAAATGGCTTCGAATATGTCCAATATAATAAGCAGTTTGCCGTTCATTTATCTGATGCCAGAGTCGCAGAAATAAGTTATACAAATTATGATTAGAGATTTCTTTCAACAGCGCTCTCTCTAATCGAGTGACAGCATCGACCACATAGAGGGAATCGGAGATGATGTTTAATGGGACATCTGACCATTTCTCAAAAGTTTTAACTACAGCCATCAGTTCCAGCAGTTGAACTGAACTGCCTGGGGAGTGGACAGTTAGATTTTGCCATTTTCCATTTTCCCACCAAACCACTCCTGCTTTGGCTTGGATCTTACTTGCGTCGGTAAAAACAGTCAGGCCTTTAACGGGTACTGCTGATCTCAACGGCCGGTCTTCCATTTGAAATTTAACAGAAAACAATTTATGGGCCGGATAATGATTATTTATAGTTCCTGGATATGACAATAAGGCCCACTGTAATTCATCAGATTGTTGCAGTGCCCAATTCAAGAACTCATCTGTGAGAGGAACGAAAATGACATCTGCCTCAATCCCTGCTATTTCCAGCAGACGTTTCCTGGCCTTAACTATTATTTTTGCAATTGCCTCAAGCCTCGTGGTAATTGTTTTTTGTAAATTATATGGCAAAAATATCCACTCCAAGATCCTCAATGGGTCTTTCGCTACTGAATCCCATTGCATCAAGATTGCCATTACATGCTGTTTTTGACTTATCACAGCTATGTTAATTGACAAGTCAGGATCATATCGATGACTGTAATTATTGACTATCTTGCTTCCTATTTTTTCTATTGCTTGGATTTGCTGCCGAGACAGTCTTCGCGCACTATCAGCCTCTACTGAGCCCTTTAACAAAGGCATTAGTGGCGCAAGATCCTCATTTGTGATACCACATATGGTCCGTACCCATTGGATATCACCTATTAGCTTTTGAACGTCTGTTAAGTTAGCAATATCTGTTTTAATTGCCACCTTCTGAGGATAAATGCGCGCATCAGTGATAATATTACCTAAATATTTCCAAGAGGCGTGCATTTGTACCTTCTCTGGCGCGATCACCAACCCAGAGTTGCTTAACTGCCGGTTCACTTCTTGTAGAATGCGATGCTGGTCCAGGCCTTTCCCTGCAATCAAGATATCATCCATATAATGGTAAAATAAGACACGAGGGTATTTTTTGCGCAGAGGTGCCAGCGCCCAGGCAACATAAGTTTGACAAATAGTTGGCGAGTTCTTCATTCCCTGAGGTAAAACAGTCTATTGATATCGTTTTGCTGGCTCTTGTTTGTTAATCGATGGTACTATAAAAGCAAACTTCTCACTGTCATCCTCATGTAGGGGAATTGTGAAAAAACAGTCCTTTAGGTCAATCACCAACAGGGGCCACTCTTTTGGAAGCATTGCAGGAGAGGGTAATCCTGGCTGTAAAGCACCCATGTCCTGCATCACTGCATTAACAGCTCTTAGATCATGTAACAGCCTCCACTTCCCTGATTTTTTTAGGGATAGTAAAAATTGGTGTTTTCCATGGACTGGTGGATGGCTTAATATGACCTTTCTCTAATTGTTCATTTACTAATTCATGAATGTGGGCGAGCTTTTCTTTGCTTAGCGGCCATTGATCAATCCAAACTGGTTTATCTGTAAGCCAGGTTAACTTCAGGACTGGTCGCCCATCAATGGCTGCCATTAAAAATTTTCATTTGACAAACGAAAGCCCATTTGGCTCAAGGCATCTCTACTTAAAAGCCAAACTGAAGTATTCATTACATAGGGTCTAATTTGCACACATCTATTCTCTTCACCCTGTACGCATACCGAAATCAGGTCTGTGCTAATTTTTGTCATCTGTATTCCTCCTACTCCAACAGCAGGGGTGTCTAAATTCTCTAAAGGCCAGCTTTTTGGCCAATAGGATAATGGAACAATAGTAACATCTGCTCCCATATCCAGTAATGTGTTGTACCCAACCATGTGTTCACCATTTGGATGTTGGAATACAACCATATGAGTGGGCTTTCCCTGTGAAAGTGGCATTGCCAGTCTTACCTCAGGTACTCCAGTGGATCCAAAACCACCGTCTCCATGCTTACGACTTCCTGCAAAAGGAACTTTAGCTCTGAAAGGAACTAATTGAGCTATTTTAGTTCCTTTAGGTATATGAACTGGTGGCTGCCAAACTTTAACCATTATTCCAATATTTCCCTCATAATTCGCATCAATTACACCGGGGAGCACAAAAATACCCTGTCGAGAGGCTGATGACCGTCCTAAAAGCAAAGCACTTAAACCATAGCCAAGGGGTCCATTAGCGTTAGATGAGATAACTGTTACCTCAGTGTTGTGGATGGTTACATCTACTGTTGTTTCCACATCCACTCTTGCGCCTCCTGGAGTGGCTGATCTGAGGCCATCTAGGCAGCTGTTGGTGCTGAAGGGCGTTTTTGTGTCATCGCGCTCGCTTTTTTTGCGCTCGTTAATTCATTTCCCTTACACTTTGTATGTCTGGCCACTTGAGAGCGGCACTCAGTGGCTCTATGGCCAAACTTGCCACATCTGTAACAATTACCATGAAATCTGCCATTGGACCCAGATGGCCTGGCAGAGCTGTTTGTCCATACCAATGGTCTGGACCGACATTGATTTTTCACGTGTCCTATTTTTCCACAGTTAAAGCACTTTGGCCTCCGATCTCCTTTGTGGGCTTGAACTAAAGGTTTCAATGCTGTTGCCATTGCCTCAGCTAAATGTGCTGACGATCCTACCCTAGAGCAGGCTTCTATCATGTCGACCAAAGTTGCTGTCCGTGGGAGAGCCTGCAGGATCTTTTTGCAATCATGGTTAGCGTTAGCAACTGCTAAGTGTAACCCTATTTCCGCCTTTACTTCAGCCGACATGTTTGGTATACGATCCAGAGCTGCTCTTAGACGGTCTAAGAAGGTCATGAAAGGCTCATTAGGGTTTTGAATAATAGTTGTATATGAGGGAACTGGCACCCCCATATCAGGAACAATCTTAAATGCTTGACGTGCCAGTGTCTGTGTTTGCTGCAAGATAGCTTCATGCAGTCGGGCTTGTACCTGAGGATCAGCGAATGGTCCTTTACCCAGCATCATGTCTGCTGTGACGACTCGCCGCGGATCTCCCTGTTGTAAGTCCATGTTTTCCACCACTGTCAGATCAACTCTTTTTTCCCATTCAGACTCCCATAGTAATACCTGAGTGGGCTTCAGGAAAGTTTCTGCAAGCTTCCGGCAGTCAAATGGAGTCATTAACCCACTGGCGAAAATATGATCCAGTAACGTCTGAACGTATGGGTTGGACAAGCCATATTGCATTACCGCTTTCTGGCCTTCTCTTACCAATTTCCAATCTAAAGGTGCCCATTGTCGTTTTCTTTGTGCTGTTATTACTGGAAAGGCTTGTGGAATAAATTCGCCTTCGATTACCGCATCACGTATGAGGCCTCTCCATTTCTTAGCCGGATCATAGTCATCTGGCCGGGGGTCTCTGAGTACCTGTGGGGATGAAACTTTAATCTTTGTTTTGGTTAATTCATTAATTCGTTCCAACAGTTGATTAGCTGTTGCTTTTGGTTTTTCTATCAGTTCCTCCAACTGGGCCAAAGTGTGTTTCATATCTTCTCCGTGTTGTATTAACTCTTCCTTTAATAATTGTCTTTGTTGATCTTCACTAGAAGTTGGGGGTGATGATGGCAGAGGAATACACTCAGGGATTGATGAGCTCAGGGGCAACGGCATATCATTTGTAAAACGTACCTTTCGTTCTCTGTTAGGTACTCCTTCAGGTATAGCAGAAGGGTGGGATGGGGCAGGATGGTGAAGGGTGGGTGGGAGGGGAGGAGAAGCAATGCCCGTATTCGGCTCCTGGAACGGTGCTCTAGGGGGTTCTGGGGGAGGTGGGCTCACATCCATGCTCTCCTCTTCTAGAGGTGGAGCCGAGGGTATTACGACATTATCCCCTCCGAAGAGTCTGTTAGTATTTTCTTCTAGAGGTGGAGCCGATGGTACTATAAAGTCACCACCTCCAAAGAATCTTTTAGCATCTACCGGGAACGCAGATGGCGCAGCAGCTTCTGCTTTCATGGCAGCAGCAGCAGCACGCTCAGCTTCTAGCTGGTGTATAATGGATGATACCAATTTACAGAAGCCAATAGCATTATTCAACATCTCCTAGGTTTTCCCAGTGTCCTTTTTCATATACTTCTTAGGGGGAAGCAAAGAGACCTACTTCCTGTCCCCATCTTACAAGTCTTAGCAAAGGCTCTCTTTCATAATTGAATCCTTTTTCCGCAAGGATATGCTGGAGCGTGTCAATAGGATTTTCCTCTTTGCTTATCATTTTTCCCATTATATCAGTTTACTCAGATCACTTGCCTTTTCCAGCAGGAATCCAAGTGCTTTTCTGCCGAGGATCAGCGAATCACGTCGGGGTCACCAAATGTTGTTGTTGAGCAAGCAATATTCACTCAAAGACGTAGAGGGTCTAAGTAATGCACGTGCAGAGACGTACAGGGGCAACACAGTACAACCACCAGAGCTGACTCGAAGCCACCCTTCCTTTGCTAGCTACCTCCTTATATGCTGCTTCTGCCCATGAGATCACCCAGGGCCCAATTGATTAACTTGCAGCACCTGTTTCTGAAGTAGCATGCCAGCTGCATTAACTTATCCCTACCATCTTTATTCAAGCTGGCTGGTCCAAGCTACGTCTGTGCCTACACATACGCAGTGGTATAACTTAACCGACAGCATATATTTTTTTCCAATGGGAGTTTAGCAGTCCAAGTGAGTGGGATTGGAGATAGCTCCCACAGGAAAGCAGATGCAAATCTTAAACAGTGCTGGCTGATACACTACATGGGGATCAACTCAGTAATGTAGATGGGGTCTGCCTTCCTGCTTTCTTGTAGCTCCCGTACGCAGTGCAATAACTTCTACTGCCAGCATGTGTTTTTTCAATGGGATCTGAGCAGTACAAGTGAGTGTTTTTTAAGATAGCTCCCACAGGAAAGCAGCTGCAAATGTGACATCGTGCTCGCTGATAGACTACATGGGGACCTACTTAATACTGTAGCTTCGGTCTGCCTTCCTGCTTTCTTGTAGCTCCCATACGCAGTGCTATAACTTAACGGAAACCAGGTATTTTTTTCAATGGGAGCTGATCAGTCCAAGTGAGTGGGATTGTAGATAGCTCCCAAAGGAAAGCAGCTGCAAATGTGACACAATGCTGGCTGATAGACTACATGGGGACCTACTTAATACTGAGGTTGGGGTCTGCCTTCCTGCTTTCTTGTAGCTCCCATACGCAGTGGTATAACTTAACCGACAGCATATATTTTTTTCCAATGAGAGTTTAGCAGTCCAAGTGAGTGGGATTGGAGATAGCTCCCACAGGAAAGCAGATGCAAATCTTAAACAGTGCTGGCTGATAGACTACATGGGGATCAACTCAGTAATGTAGATGGGGTCTGCCTTCCTGCTTTCTTGTAGCTCCCGTACGCAGTGCAATAACTTCTACTGCCAGCATGTATTTTTTCAATGGGATCTGAGCAGTACAAGTGAGTGTTTTTTAAGATAGCTCCCACAGGAAAGCAGCTGCAAATGTGAAACAGTGCTGGCTGATAGACTACATGGGGGCCTACTTACTACTGTAGGTGGGGTCTGCCTTCCTTCTTTTTTGTAGCTCCCATATGCAGTGTTATAACTTAAAAGACAGCATATATTTTTTCAGTGGGACCTGAACAGTCCAAGTGAGTGTTCTTGGAGATAGGTCCCACAGGAAAGCAACTGCAAATGTAACACAGTGCTGGCTGATAGACTACATGGGGACCTACTTACTACTGTAGGTGGGAGTCTGACTTCCCCCTTTCTTGTAGCTCCCGTACGCAGTGCTATAACTTAACGGAAACCAGGTATTTTTTCATTGGACACTGAGCAGTCCAAGTGAGTGGGATTGGAGATAGCTCCCATAGGAAAGCAACGGCAAATGTGACACAGTGCTGGCTGATAGACTACATGGGGACCTACTTACTACTGTAGGTGGGAGTCTGCCTTCCTCCTTTCTTGTAGCTCCCGTACGCAGTGCTATAACTTAACGGAAACCAGGTATTTTTTCATTGGACACTGAGCAGTCCAAGTGAGTGGGATTGGAGATAGCTCCCACAGGAAAGCAACGGCAAATGTGACACAGTGCTGACTGATAGACTACATGGAGACCTATTTACTATTGTAGGTGGGGTCTGCCTTCCTGCTTTCTTGCAGCTCGCATACACAGTGGTTTAACTTCTACTGACAGCATGTATTTTTTCAATGAGAGCTGAGTAGTCCAAGTGAGTGGGATTGGAGATAGCTTTCACAGGAAAGCAGCTGCAAAGGTGAGACAGTGTTGGCTGATAGACTACATGGGAACCTACTTACTACTGTAGGTGGGGTCTGCCTTCTAGCTTTTTTGCAGCTTCCATATGCAGTGGTATAACTTAACAGAAAGCATATATATTTTAATGGGAGCTGAGCAGTCCATGTAAGTGGGATATGAGATAGCTTTCACAGGAAAGCAGCTGCAAATGTGACACAGTGCTGGCTGACAGACTACATGGGGGCCTACTTACAACTGTAGGTGAGGTCTGCCTTGCTGCTTTCTTGTAGCTCCCATACGCAGTGGTATACCTTCTACCGATAGTCTGTGTTTTTTCAATGGGACCTGAGCAGTCCAAGTGAGTGGGCTTGGAGATAGTTCCCACAGGAATGCAGATGCAAATCTTAAACAGTGCTGGCTGATAGACTACATGGGGACCAACTCAGTAATGTAGATGGGGTCTGCCTTCCTGCTTTCTTGTAGCTCCCGTACGGAGTGCAATAACTTCTACTGCCAGCATGTATTTTTTCAATGGGATCTGAGCAGTACAAGTGAGTGTTTTTTAAGATAGCTCCCACAGGAAAGCAGCTGCAAATGTGACATCGTGCTCGCTGATAGACTACATGGGGGCCTACTTACTACTGTAGGTGGGGTCTGCCTTCCTGCTTTCTTGTAGATCATATACCCATGCTATAACTTAACGGATAGCATGTATTTTTTGAATCGGACCTGAGCAGTTCTAGTGAGTGTTATTAGAGATAGCTCCCACAGGAAAGCAGGTGCATATGTGACACAGTGCTGGCTCATAGACTATATGTAGGCCTACTCACTACTGTAGGTGGGGTCTGCGTACCTGCTTTTTTGTAGCTCTCATACACAGTGGTATAACTTCTACTGACAAAATTTATTTTTAAAGGGTGCTGAAGAAGCAAAGGATGTGGGATTGGAGATAACTGCCACAGAACAGCAGCTGCAAAGTTGACACAGTGCTGGCTGAGAGATTACATGGAGACATTCTTACTATTGTAGGTGGGGTCTCCCTTCCTGCTTTCTTGCAGCTCCCCTACGCACTGCTAAAACTTCTACCGCCAGCATGTATTTTTTCAATGGGAGCTGATCAGTCCACGTGAGTGGGATTGGAGATAGCTCGAACAGGAAAGCAAGTGCAAATGTGACACAGTGCTGGCTGATAGACTACATGGGGACCTACACTGTAGTTGGGGTCGGCCTTCCTTCTTTTTTCTATCTCCCATATGCAGTGATATAATTTCTACCGACAGTTTGTATTTTTTCAATGGGAGTTGAGCAGTCCAAGTGAGAGGAATTAAAGATAGCTCCCAAAGGAAAGCAGCTGCAAACGTGACACAGTGCTGGCTGATAAACTCCATGGGGACCTACTTACTACTATAGGTGGGATCTGCCTTCCTGCTTTCTTGTAGCTACCACATGCAGTGGTATAACTTCTACCGACATTATTTTTAATTGAGCTGATGAGGCCGAGACCGTTGAATTGGAGATAGCTCCCACAGGAAAGCAGCTTCAAATGTGACACAGTGCTGGCTGATATACTACATGAGGACCTACTTATTACTGTAGGTTAGGTCTGCCTTCCTGCTTTACTGTAGCTCCCATAGGCAGTGGTATAACTTAACCGACAGAATGTATTTTTTCAATGGGAGTTTTGCAGTCCAATTGAGAGGGATTGGAGAGAGCTCCCACAGGAAAGAAGCTGCAAATATAACACTGGTGGCTGATAGACAAAATGGGGATCTACTTACTACTCTAGGTGAGGTCTGCCTCCCTGCTTTCTTATAGCTCCCATACGCAGTGGTATAACTTCTACCTGCAGTCTGTATTTTTTCACTGGGAGTTGAGCGGTCCAAGTGGTATTGGAGATAGGTCCCACAGGAAAGCAGCTGAAAATGTGACACAGTGCTTGCTGATAGACTACATCGGGACCTACTTGCTACTGTAGGTGGGGTCTGCCTTCCTGCTTTCTTGTAGATCCCATAGGCAGTGGTATAACTTCTACCGGCAGCAGGTGTTTTTTCAATGGGAGTTGAGCAGTCCAAGTGAGTGGGATTGAACATAGAGCCCTCTGGAAAGCAGCTGCAAATGTGAAACAGTGCTGGCTGGTAGACTACATCGGGCTTACTACCTACTGTTGGTTGGATCTACCTTCCAGCTTTCTTAATGTTCTAAGAGGCAGTGGTCTAACTTCTCCCGGCACCCTGTATTTCTTCAATGTGAGGTGACGAAGCCAAGACCATGGGATTGGAGATAACTACCAGAGGAAAGCAGCTGAAAATGTGACACAGTGCTAGCTGACAGACTTCATGGGGATCTTCTTACTACTGTAGGTGGGATCTGCCTTCCTGCGTTTTTTTAGCTCCCATACCCAGTGGTATAACTTAACCGACAGGATATATTTTTTCAATTGGAGCTGAGCGGTCCAAGTGAGTGGGATTGGAGATAGCGCCCACAGGAAAGCAGCTGCAAATGTGACATAGTGCTGACTGAGAGACTACCTGGGGTCCTACTTACTACTGTAGGAGGAGTCTGCCTTCCTGCTTTCTTTTAGATCCCATATGAATTGGTATAACTTCTACCGACAGTATGTATTTTTTCAATGGGAGATGAGCAGTCCAGGTGAGTGGGATTGGAGACAGCGCCAAAAGGAAAGCAGGTGCAAATGTGACACAGTGCTGGCTTATAGTCTGCATGGGGGCCTACTTACTAAAGTAGATTGGGTCTGCCTTCCACCTTTTTTTGTAGCTCCCATACGCAGTGGTATAACTTAACTGACAGCATATTTTTTCAATAGGACCTGAGTAGTACAAGTGAGTGTTATTGGAGACAGCTTTCAAAAGAAAGCAGCTGCAAATGTGACACAGTGCTGGCTAATAGACTACATGGGGTTTTAGTTACTACTACAGGAGGGGCCTGCCTTCCTTCTTTATTGTAGCTTCTATACCCAGTGGTATAACTTAATGGGAACTTAGTAGTCCATGTGAGTGGGATTGGAGATAGCTCCCAAAGGAAAGCAGGTGCTAGTGACACAGTGCTGGCGGATAGACTACATAGGGACCTACTTACCACTGTAGGTGGGGTCTTTCTTTCAGCTTTTTTATAGATCCTATACGGAGTGCTATAACTTAAACGACACCATATATTTTGTCAAAGGGAGTTGAACAGTCCAAGTGAGTGGGATTGGAGATAGCTCACACAGGAAAGTAGCTGCAAATGTTACACAGTGCTGGCTTATAGACTAAATGGGGACCTACTTACTACTGTAGGTGATGTCTGCCTTCCTGCTTTCTTGTAGCTCCCCTACGCAGTGGAATAACTTCTACCGACAGTCTGTATTTTTTCAAATGGGAGTTGAGCAGTTCAAGTGAGTGGGATTGGATATAGTTCCCACAGGAAAGCAGCTGCAAATGTGACACAATACTGGCTGATAGACTACATGGGGATCTACTGAACACTGTAGTTGAGGTCTGCCTTCCTGCTTTCTTGTAGCTCCCAAGCCAGTACTAAAACTTAACTGACAGTTTTTATTTTTTCATTGCTAGTTGAGCGGTACAAGTGAGTGTTATTGAAGATATCTCCCACAGGAAAGCAGGTGCAATTGTGACACGGTGCTGGCTGATAGACTACAATGGGACCCACTTACTACTGTAGGTTTGGTCTGCCTTCCTGCTTTGTTGTAGCTCCCATACGCAGTGGTAAAACTTAGACCGACAGAATGTATTTTTAAAGGGAGTTGAAGAGGCCAAGAGCATGGTATAGGAGATAACTCCCAGCGGAAAGCAACTGCACATGTGACACAGTGCTGGTATTCCAATGATTATAGACAAACTCTTCAGGGTGATTATAAAATGCATGGAACAACGGTTACCTGAATACAATATTCACTGCTGGCATTAAATACCTTTAAAGAGGCATGGGGTTACACTGGTTTTCGAACAAACCCACTTTGAGCTGTTCACAGGTCTGATTGGTTCAGTCCGATTGCCTCATAAAATGGGGGGTTCATGCTATAACATAGCCAGCAGCAGGATAGTTAACCACTCCATCAGCCAGATAACAACATACCATCCCCGGATAATGGGTGGGGCCTTTATCAAATAAAATGGTACTTTCCTTTTTAGTTTTTCACCCCACATTCTTTTAGGTGCAACATCTTTGCCCTTCTTAGAGGTAGGCTTGGGATCTTAGGATTCCCAGTTTGAGGCTTTGAGAGACTCTGTACTTCACTCCCAGTACGCCTCTGCCTCCTTCACCTACTCTGTTGCTTAGAGCAGTGAGTGTTATGATCTTCTCGGCAGCAGTCGTAATCTTCAGGGGTATTCTCTGTCTCCTTTTAGACCTCTTTCTTCTTGCCTTTTCCTCCAGCACCTACGGGATGCCTGAAACACTGGCTTTCACATCCAGGTCTCGGTTCTCTAGGCCTTCTTCGTATAAAGCACTCTTTTATAATCTTAAAGTACAGTCCCCACTAGACCCAGATTGTTCTATACTTCTAAGGTATTTCTATTCCACATTCTGTTACTTTAAAATAGATATTACAGCCCCACCGATTATCTTACACCTTTCTGACGATCACAATTTAAACATTAAACTCTAATATTTTACAAAAAGGAAATCACTACACTCCACTCTTTAGTTAACATGTCACTTTTTATGCAGCTGAAGTTTCAGTTCTCCTGGGACCTCTGCAGCTTCCCACTGATCCTGGGAAATTGGTCCTTAAATAAGACAAGAAAAGGAACCTCCCATCAGGGAGTTTAAAGATGATTCTTTCCAGGTTTTTATCAAGACTTTGTCCCCAGGATTAACCGTGTGGATAGCAATATCTAAGGGTGGTCTCTGTACCACCATTCCCTTTTTACAACATTTCAAACAAAGAAGTCCCCGTGTCTGTAACAAAGCTAAGGGTAAACATTTAATCCAGGACATTTCTGTTTCTAACATTAATTTCATTAGCTGTTTCTTAATTTCTCCATTCATTCTGTCCACTCTTCCGGAACTTTGGGGATACCATGGGGTATTGGCTCTTAATACTGGTGGTTTCTATTTCTAATTTCGGAGAGTGGATTAATATACCTTCATATTTTAAGAGCCTAGCATCAGTTATCCGTTTTTCCGCCTTTTGTTGTAATACCTCCCCCAAATGTTGTGGGGAGAAAACACCTTCAACTCCCCTCCAAAGGTAACAAATAAAAGGTTTTCTAACATCAGGCAGGCTAGGCAGAGGAGCATTAATCAAATCCACTTTTAAATTCTCAAAGTCTCTGTCATCTTCTTTGGGCCATTTAACTAATCCATCTCGAGTTAATTTCTGGTACAAAAATTTTACCTTCTTAATAAAATTTTCAATCCATTGTCTGCAATATCCAACAGACCTAAAAGCTGTCTAACTTGTCTCTTACTCTTTGGAGCTTGTAGGGACAGTATCCCATTTACTCAATCTGGATCAAGTTTCTTACTTCCCTTTATAAAGTAGTGTCCCAAATATTTTATCTTTTCTTCAGGAAACATTAATTTAGATTTAGACACTTTCAACCCTTGTAAACTCAGGAAATTAAGCAATTTAATACTTTCCTGTCTAACCGGTTCTTCATCTCTCCCTGCTAATAATCGTCCACATATTGAACTAAAATAGCTTCTTTGCCTAACTCATAATTTCTCAAGATCTCTTCTAGTGCTTGTCCAAAAAGATTGGGGGACTCTGTAAATCCCTGTGGTAATACAGTCCATCTCAACTGTTGTTTTTTATAGGTGTCAGGATCTTCACATTCAAAAGCAGAATAATCCCTGCACTCCTCTTTCAGGGAACATGCCCAAAAAGGCATCCTTAAGGTCTAGCACACTATACCACTGGTACTCTGGACTCAACTGACTCAACAAGGTGTGCGGGTTAGATACCACAGGGAACCTAGTAATAGTTCTCTTGTTTATCTCCTGGAGGTTATGTACTAATCTATAAGTCCCATCAGATTTCTTTACTGGCAATATGGGAGTATTGTAAGGGGACATACAGGGCTCAAGTAGTCCCTTAGATATTAGTCTTTCTATTTCTGGTTAATCCTCGTCTACCTTCTTGTGACAAGGGGCACTGCTTTACCCTTACCGGCAGCCCAGGGTTTTTCCTAAGTCTATAATTACATCTCTCCCTAATAAATTATGATCAGCCTCCGGAACTAACAAAAACGATCCTACAGCATATTTTTGCTGCTTCAGATTCTATCAGTACCTCCTTCACAAGAGGTACTTTAAATGTTTCCCCTTTTGCCCCTACTACTTGTTTTAAACCCCTGGGGTAATCACTGGATCGTAGATCTCTCAGCCCGAGTCCACTAAAAATTCTGCTGCCTGACGGTGAGGACCTAACTTCAGTTTTATCAAGGGCTCGATTACTCTCGTGGTACTTAGCAAACAGAGCCCCTGGTTCTCCCTATTCTTCCTTAAAAATATTCCATCGTCCTTTGATTCTTTTTTTTTTTTCCCCCTGTTGAATGCACCTGTCTCCCAGGCTTTTGTTTCCCTTTCTAGCCCTTTTTCTTGCCAGTCTTCTAATTTTTCTAGTTTCTTTCAGATATCCACCCATGATTTTGCCACAAACTGGGTCTTTAATAATGCCTGTCCCACTGGAGCTGCTGGATCTATTCCAGAGTACAGTTGCAGGCTTTTACATAATCTCTCAAGCCAATCAGTCGGGGTTTTCTCTTTTCTCTGTCTCTCATTGAATGCTTTGTTAATATTCTGTCCTCGGGGAACAGACTCTCTGATTCCCTGGACAATGATGGCTCGGAGGTCTGCCATATGGGCTCTGTGCTCCGCCATCTGATTATTCCAATTGGGCCTTTGCAAGGACCATTTCACATGTGCGTCTGGTCCTGCCTGGTGCTATTGATCCCAGATTCTCATTCCTGCTCTTCGAATCATTTCCCTTTCCTCCATTGTGAATAATATAGTTCATCCCAGGTATAGAGATTCAGCCCTAAGAACTGATCGAATCTCTCAGACATACCCAGAGGATCCTCTACCAAATCTCCTCTTCGGGTGGGCTCTTAGCTTTCTTTTCCTTAAGAGCAAACATGGATACCTTATCAGAAAGTTGGGGTATCCAGAGACTCGCATATTCAATTTCCTCTTGGGTAACGGTGGTCTTATCAGTTACCCACAAATTTAGGTCTGCTCATAACCAGTCCTCAAAAGACCCAAATATGGGCCAAATAATATGGGGATTTCCTAATGACTCTCCCCAGCACCCCAAACTTCCATACAGTAATGTACCATCTTTTCCTTACTCTTTTGTCTTCTACAGGGGGGAATCGTTCCAAAATTTTATCATCATCCCCAGAGGACTTTCTGGCAGCCTATCCTTATGCCACCCATGGGATCAGAGGGCTTGCTCTTCCTCTGTCCCAACTTCTAGAGTGTCCTTGACTCGTTTTCACAATCGTTCCCCTCGGTCGTGACCCACGCCCTCGCGGGCAATGGGAACTGCACTACTGGAGGGTCCACACTCACTTGGTCTCCTTGAGACCTCTCACTCACTCGCACTCTAGGATAACCACCCCGACCGAACGGAATCACGCAAATACTTACCCAATCCAGGGTCTTCGTTCGGATCTTCGTGGACAAAAATTATGGGGTATTGCAGGTTTATTTGCTTATTTGCCAAATTTAGAAGGGGTTCGGAATACAGAGTTTGGCAAAGGAATATCCCACACCAGGGCCATCTGCAGATGGGGCGCCCCCTAGTTAAGGAATCCAATACCAAATTTACCTGTATCCGAGTTACGGCACCAAATTGTTATAAGTTGCTGTGAAAAAGTTCACAGGCCAATTTACATGACTCACAGATCAAATTTATTACGCAAGCGGCAAATAAGCAAAGCAGCGCTGGGCAGCCAGGAGACCCTGCTCCACCAACGGCTCGCAATCCTGCCCCCCTCCCATGTCAGAGTTCTTTTATACAGTCCTTATCATTCAAGTGCATCGCTCCCTGATGTACTCTGCGCATGTGTCCGTCTTGTTACTACGGAGTCTTCTTCTGCCTCCTGGTGGTCGTAGGGTGGTGACTGGGATGAAGTCAATAGTCATATAACTTCTACTGACAGAATCTATTTTTAAAGAGAGCTGATGAGGCCAAGAGCGTGCGATTGTAGATAGCTCCTACAGAAAAGCAGCTTCAAAGGTGACACAGTGCTGGCTGAGAGACTACATGGGGAGCTACTTACTACTGTAGGTTGGGTCTCCCTTCCTGCTTTCTTGTAGCTCCCATGCACAGTGGTATAACTTAACGGAAAGCATGTATTTTTTCAATGGGAGTTGAGCAGTCCAAGTGAGTGTTATTGGAGATAGCTCCCACAGGAAAGAAGCTGCAAATGTGACACAGTGCTGGGTAATCGACTACATGGGAACCTACTTACTACTGTAGGTGGGGTCAGCGTACCTTCTCTTTTGTAGCTCCCATAGGCAGTGGTATAATGCTCAAGACGACGGGAGACAAGGTCACCCTGGAGTGCAACAAGTCTCAACTTTATTTGCAAAGATACAACTCTTTTATAGATACAATAATCAGGCTCATAAATATTGCAAAAGCTAAGCTCATCATTGGTTCCCAGTTAGATGCAAACCTCGCCGTTGTTTCAACATACTCCAGATACTTGTGACTGCTTAACCCAAACTAAGCTCTTGTTTTCTCATCCCGTTATCATACAACTCTCTTTCTCTCATGTCCTTGAGCAGGAGTCCAATATCTTACCTCTTAATGCTCACTGCCTAACGAGGTGGATTCTATCATGTCCTCTTTCCTCTAGCCAAGTCTCCACAGAACTCCCCACATTTCCGCCGTTTTCTTTTTGGATAATAATATTAGCCTGCCACATCCTCTCAAGTGTTCTTTCTATTGTCCATTGAATACAATTTATAAAACAGGGAAACACTAACAATACAAATAAAACAATATCCATAAAACATATTCCATACATTATAACATTTCGCAACCAAGAGCCTATTCCCCATTCCTTAAGCCAACCTTCAAGTCCTAATCCCTCTTCTTGTTTCAACTGATGGAATCCCTGTTGAAGTTCTTTCAGTTTGGCATGTATCGAGGTGGAATGGTCCGACAGGTTCATACAACACGTGCCCTCATATTCTTCACATCCATGTCCGTGGGCTAATAATAAAAAGTCTATGGCAGCTCTATTTTGTAACAACGCATGATTTACACTTTGAACGTCGGCTGTTAACATGTCAATCATTTCTGAAGTTTTATTTAACTCGTCTTTAGTCCAACATCCTAACTGTTTAGCCAAGTTCATGGCCTTATTGGCTGCTCCTCCTGGCAAAAGGGTGGCAACTATGACTTGCTTCAGTTCACTCCAAAATCGTGGGGGACCAATATCAGTAAAATCAAACTCATAATAACTACGTTTTTTGCGGGAGCTGTTATTATGGTCAGCAAGCTGCATTAGCGTGGTTAAGTTAGGGTGGAATAAAGAGAGTTTCCCCAAATAACAGGGTCCACCCGGGGGATTTACTGGTATTCCGTTCCAGGCCCTTTCTCTACAGATTAAAAATATACCCATGGGCAATTTCTTCAGTGATGTAATACTACAGACATTACACCTGGAATACAATTGCTTAAATACCGTTTCTGATTTCAAAGAAGAGTCTAAGGTGGCCCAATATTTTCAATTTCTATTAAAGTCATGGATATCCCATGACATAAAACTTATCCAATTTCCCCCACTTCCAGGAGTAACGAAGCTTGCATTGGCACTTCCAAACAAGTCTATTTCCTCAGGGAGTGAGGCTAATGTGGTATTAAGGGACTTAATTATCTCACATTGACGTTTCCCGTCCAAATGATCGTGATCATCACTAACTGTTTTCAGCTCGGTCCTGTTACACAAGGTGTTATTATCGACTAGTCCACAAAATTCCTCCGGATTCCATACGGGCAATCCTATCAAACACGTTTTAAAACGATTAGTAACCCCTCCCAAACTAAGACAAAGAGATCATTGACCAGTTTGATTAGCAAAGGTTATCCAAATATTATCTCTAGGCTGATTAAAATGCATCAAGCTGTTAGCTATTATAGTTACATTAAAAGCTATGGTTATAACAAAACACCTCATTATTATTCATTAAATTCACTGTCTTTTTGTTATATAACCTTCAGTCTTTTGATTGTTAGCCAGTCCTCCAATGACCGCAAGACGAGGGTGTATTTATTCTCCAATCTCTTCCTATCCATTTTCGTCAGATGATTTGATCTCCGCAGGTTAAAGGACAACTCTTGTCCACCTGGCTAGCACCCAAATGGATCCTGTGGGAGAATGAACACAGAAATACCCACGTCCCCAGTATAATACTTTGGCCGGAGGCTGCCATATCCCTGTTTTAATGTCACGATATTTAACCCATATTTCTTTATTCCCCTCCTTTTGTGCCTTTGGATTATGACGCATTATTAGAGGTGGTAGCTCCTGTTCCCCAAATACACACAGGTGGTTCATAACAAATAAGGCCTTTAACAATTTCATATGTGGGTCTTTCACATCCCCATATTTACCAAGATATCTTTTTAGAGTCCCATTAGCTCTTTCTATTATGGCCTGTCCTGTGGGGGAATGGGGAATCCCTTTTACATATTCAACTTCCCATTGACTCGTGAACTGTTCTATGCTTCTACTTATATAGGCCGGCCCATTGTCTGTCTTATTGTCTGAGGATTTCCCATTACCGCAAAACTACTATATAAATGACACTCCACATGTATGGCCCTCTCCCCTGTCTGTACTGTTGCCCAAACGAATTTGCTCCATGTGTCTATGGTTACATGCACATATTTTCGTCTTCCAAACTCTGCCACATGAGTGACATCCATCTGCCAAATTTCATTTGCAGATAATCCTCTAGTGTTCACCCCCAAGCCTAAGCCAACAGCTCCATTGTGATGGCTACAAATGGGACAAGCTCTAACAATAGCCTTTGCATCCTTTAGCGATAATTGAAACTCTCGGTGTAAGCCCCGTGCATTCTGATGAAACAGGGAGTGCGTTTCTCTGGTTAGTATCTATTTGGACAGAGGCGTGTTATGTGTCACTGTGACCAGCTTATCTGCCCTAGCATTACCTTCTGCCAGCCCAATGTCCCATTTATGGCTCCTGATATGTATAATGACATAAACATGCTCCCTAAGCTTTATTGCCTTCTCCAGCTGTATTAATAATTCAAATAGTCTGGGATTCTGCACTTCCTTAATGGAGGCGTCCTCGATTCTCTCTACGATACCCGCGGCATATAACGAGTCTGTAACCACATTCAGGGGCCCTTTCAGGTTCATCATGGCCCATACTACTGCCAACAGTTCCAAGGTTTGTAATGTGTCTTTCTCTTCTGCTTTTATTAGTTGGTGCTTCCACTCCCCTTCCTCTTGCCAGGTTATTGCCGCCGTTCTAGACTTTCTTCCTGCATCCGTGTATGCTGTCAACGCATCTGCAATGGGGGCTGGCTCTCGTTTGGGTCGTACTAGTCAATTCCATTTTCCTAGCCATTGTAATGGTGCTTTTATTATTTTGTCTGTTGCTACTATACTGCCGCCACCTAAGAGCGCCTCCTGAAGATCTTCTGTATTGTCTAAATACCATTGTAAAGAATCCTTTTTCATTGGTCTCCTTATCGTATGCGGCTCAGCACCAGTTACTTGTAATGCTCTTTCATGACCCTTTTTTATTAGTCCCGCCAACATCTCAATTTTTTGAAAAAGGGTTTTTGTTTGTTGTAAGGCTGGGGAAATCCATTCTAGAACCCATACCTCCCCCATTTTCTTTTGAGATTGTGTCAAGGCCCCAAGCAAATACTTTGTGCTATACCAGATGGCTAAGTCAATAGGTAAGTCAACATCGTGACGTCGGACCTGCTCTTGTATGACACGGTCCATAATTTGTTGAAGCGCATCCTGAAGCTCTGGTGTTACCTGTATTTGACGCATGGGGTTGGTTCCTTTCAAAAGTGGTCGTAGTTTTTCTAACAACTCGTTGGGTATTCCCACTATTGGTTTTAGCCATTGCAGATCCCCTAATAGCTTCTGAGCATCATTCGGGGTCTTTATTTGTATTTGGAGCTGTAGCTTCTGTGGTACTACAATCTGTTCTGATAAAGACCATCCAAGATATTTCCATGGAGCTGTACGCTGAACCTTTCCTGGAGCTATCACAAGGTGGCATAGAGCCAGTGCCTGTCGAATCTCCTCCACCTGTTGTTCCGTAAATGGTACAAGCTGAGAAAAGAGGATATCATCCATGTAGATGATAGACTACATGTGGACCTTCTTACTTCTGTAGTTAGGGTCTGCGTTTCTGCTTTCCTGTAGCTCCCATAAGCAGTGGTATAACTTCTACCGACAGTCTGTATTTTTCCAATGGGAGTTAAGCAATCCAAGTGAGTGGGATTGGAGATAGCGCCCACAGGAAAGAAGCTTCAAAGGTGACACATTGCTGGCTGATAGACTGCACGGGGGACCTGAGACTACATGGGGATCTTCTTAGTACTGTAGGTGGGGTGTGCCTTCCTGCTTTCTTGTAGCTTCCATACGCAGTGGTATATCTTCTACCAACAGAATGTGTTTTTAAAGGGAGATGATGAATCGAAGAGCGTGGGATTGGAGATAGATCCCACAGGAAAACAGCTTCAAAGGTGACACAGTGCTGGCTGTCAGAGAATACATGGGGATCTACTTAGTACTGTAGGTTGGGTCTGCCTTCGTGCTTTCTTGTAGCTCCTATAGGCAGTGGTATAACTTCTACCGACTGCATGTATTTTTTGAATGTGAGCTGTGCAGTCCACGTGAGTGGCATAGGGGATAGCTCCCACAGGAAAGAAGCTGCAAATGTGACACAGTGCTGGCTGATAGACTACATGGGGTCCTACTTACTACTGTAGGTGTGTGGAGAAAAAATGAGGGAGCATGGACATGGATCCCAAAATATAATGTTAGACCTATTGGGACAAGGCAGCCTGAGCTCTAGTTATATGAATTTAATGCACAATCAAGACCAGAGTCAGAGCCATGGTTAAAGCAGTTGCTGTCACGCAGACAGCAGGCCGCTTTCTGTTCTCTCAAGGTCAGACAGTTTTCGGCTAAAAGTGGTAAACAGCTGTGGGGAAAAACAAGATGGGAAAATGTGAGGGAGCTTGCTTATGGCAGAAACCGCAAGTAGGATGAACAAGAAAATGTAATCTATTAGCTGCTATTGCTGAGCTAGCTTTGAAGCTGCTGTGTATATAAGTTAGAGCCTGCTATCACTCACATTGAGTAGGACTGATTTCTTCCCACCCAGCTGAGAATCGGACCCTGGGTTGATCGCCGCATGAAGTAGGCTTAGAGCTGGTTTTTCAGGCTTCGAGCCTGGTTCATTTTTCAGGCTTCGAGCCTGGTTTCAGGCTTCGAGCCTGGTTTGCAGACTTCGAGTCTGGTTTTTAGGCCAAGAGTGGAAAACTTCGCCACATATGGCACCCGAACAGGAACCCTCACTGTGTGTTACTGGGTAAACAGCCTGCCTGCGGGGAGCTGAGACTTGAAAATCCGGAGGCAGAGGCAGTTGTTGGAGGTGGAAGCCTGCCGGATCCCAAGCAGAGGTTGCTGTACCGGGGGAGTCACTACAGTTTGCAATGATATGATGGGCCGGCAACATGGATAACGAGGTAGCACTCTCACTTTTACATCGCTTTTTAGAAAAGCGGGGGGTGGACTTTAAATTGACCGATTTGTCTGGTCTACTTGTATATGTGCCGCGAAGTTTTCGGCTCTTGCCTGAAAAACCAGACTCGAAGTCTGCAACCCAGACTCTAAGTCTGAAAAACCCAGGCTCGAAGCCTGAAACCCAGGCTCAAAGCCTGAAACCAGGCTCGAAGCCTGAAACCAGACTCTAAGTCTGAAACCAGACTCTAAGTCTTAAAAACCCAGGCTCAAAGCCTGAACAACCAGCTCCAAGCCTACTTCATGCGGCGATCAACCCAGGGTCTGATTCTCACCTGGGTGGGCAGAAATCAATGTGAGTGATAGCAGAAATCTTTGCTTTATTGAGAGCAGGCTCTAACTTATATCCAGCAGCTTCAAAGCTAGCTCAGTAACAGCAGCTAATAGATTACATTCTTATGTTCATCCTACTTGCGGTTTCTGCGATAAGCAAGCTCCCTCACATTTCCCCATCTTGTTTTTCTCCGAAGTTGTTTTCCACCTTGAGCTGTTAGCTCGTTAGCTGAAAACAGCCCGACCTTGAAGGAGCAGAAAGCGGCCTGCTGTCTGCGCTGACTACGTGACAGCAACTACTTTAACCATGTCTCTGACTCGGGTCTTGATTGTGCATTAAATTCATATAACTAGAACTCAGATTGCCTTGCCCCATCAGGCCTAACATTATACTCTGGGATCCATGTCCATTCTCCCTTAACCACTCCTCCACAAATCACCCATTTTGTTTTTGCACAGTCAAGACTGAGTCAGTCAGTTTATGCACTGCCTTTGTAATACAACTATATACTATTCTAAACATTTCAAGTAAAAGCAAAATAACCAAAATCCATCTTAACCCTTCTTTGATTAACATAGTCAACCAAGGTGACAACCCCCCAAAAGCTGATTGAAGCCAATTATCAAAAGGCTGATAACCCACCGTAATATTCTTAGCGTGAGCCTTTAAATATGCCAAAGCTTTGTGAATAGATTCACTATGATCAGAAAGATTAAAACAACACATACCTTCAAAGTCTTGACATCCATGCCCTTGTGCCAATAGCAAAAAATCAATAGCTGCACGATCTTGCAATAAGGCATGTATAAGGCTTTTCTGGTCTGCTAGCAATTTTTCAATAATATTAGTAGTAACATTAGCTTGCTGCTCCTACCAACACACTAATATTTCTAACTGTTCTAAGGCCTGGGTTGCAGTCAACTCAGGTACAAATGCTGAAGCAAATACATTCGCCGTATTGGACCACAATTGTACTTTACCATCACAATCTCCTTTTAAGTTGTGGGTGTTTCTTGTTTTCTGTAACTTGGTAATTTTTAACCAGTCCTGCTGTCGAGGAACAAACAAAGTTAGTTTCCCTAAATAACATGGTTTCTAGATCTTTCTCTTGATCTACAGTAAATGTCTCCTCCTGAGCAATGAGGATATCATGCATGTAATGATACACAAGTGCATGTCTAATACTACTTACATCACTAATCAAGCCTTCTAATGTCATTGAAGTTTGGTTACTTTCTTTGCTAAGCCAGCATCCTAATTTGCATAGCTGAGTTAATAAAGCAGATATTCTTACACCTGGAGCAAATATACTAGTTGCTATTATTGCTGAGGGAGACCAAAGATAACGTGGTCATCACATTCACCAGTAAATGCATGCACAAATTGTTTTGGACAATGATGTTTCTAAATCATTGTGTGATTAGGCATCAAGATCGTCGGTAGTCCCAAACTGCGTGGTCCCCTTTGTATTTTTGGGGGTGTTCCAGGCCATGCTTGGTCCCCACAGATCAGAAAAATTCCCTTTGGTAACTGCATAGGCACAAGACTAGGCCTGGATCTTTTTGGTGAAGTATAATTGCAGCAAGATGTTTTGTTCTTATACACGCCCAGGATGGGATCCACATTCTGTCCCAAATGTTTTGGTATTGGTGGTAAAATTAAACATAACACAAAAATCCATCTTTATAGATCCCAATAATTCTAACTCCTGTGGCTCTGTTGTCATTATTGACAACCATGAAATGATCAAATCCCAGCTGTCAACTTTGCCATTACCCTTATCTAAGGGATTTGTTTTTAATGCATTTGGTACAGGCCATTGTGCCACATCTGATGAAACCCCCATCAAACAGGTAGAAAAAGGATTATCTGGAGTGGTCATTGATAAACATATTGTAGACTGATTGATTGCTTTGGCCAGTGTAACCCACATGTTTTGCTTGGTTTTTTGAAATTGCCTAAAACCATTTACCACAATCATTTGAAGCATCAACAGTATGACAAAATCCATTTTTTTTTTTACTTCTGATAAAAAAAAATCCTTCACCAATGAGTCTAAAACACAAACCACCTTTTAGCTTCTCAATGTCAAAATGTTCTGTTCCTGACACCTAAAACAACTTAGGAAGTTTCCACTGTAAGAAAACCAGTATTCATCATCACATTTACAGCAAGATGCATAACATCACGACCAACAGTTTTTACAGTCTTTGAGGCAGGGTATTGAGGATGGAAAGGACGTGCCCAGCGGTCCGTGAGGGCTGGGGCCAGTGGTGTCGGCTCGAGGTGTGTGTGGGGGGGCACTCCGGAGACACTGACCGTGCGCGGGAAGCGGCTGCCCGGCGGCGGCTGCGGATGGAAGGGGTGGGGGGGAGTCTGGCTCACTCCGTGCTGTCCCCGGTGCCGGCGGCGCAGACAATGTTAGTCTCTCCTGTGTTTTCTTTGTCTCCCCTCGCGTGTCCGATGAGGAGGAGTGGAGAGCATATGGGACTTGTCTTTGGGACTTGGTTATAGACGAAGATAAGACTGCTCGGAAACTGATGAAAGAGTGGAGAGAAGTAATTAACTGTTTGAAAAAGTATAAGTTGTAAAAGGACTGTACTGAGTACTGTAACTCAGCGGCTTGATATGCCTGAGACTTTAGTCGAGTCAACAGCTGGACTGTTTGGTATCGGAACTAATTATGCCTCACCTCCCTTTTCTGGTGAGTGGCGAGAAATTGGAAACCTTCTCTGGGAAGCAAATATTAGTGATGATAAGGACAATAGTAAGATCAGTAAAGATCTAGGTCTCCTTTGGAGAGACCTGATAAATACTTTAAAAGAAATGCCTGCAGCCCAGGCATTGACGTTTGCACCAAGGCCGAAGGAGACAGACAAGAGAATGGACAGGTTCCTGCAGGAAGTATTAAAGAAACTGGAGCGACAAGATACCAAGGAAACACAGCCTGTCGCCACTGAAAGGCATCCCGGTGTGCGGCCCGTCGCTGAGCGGGGCGTGTTGCGAGGAAAAAAAAAAATGCAAGGGAAGAAAAAGAAAACACAGGAGAGACTAATACCGACTGCGCCGCCGGGGCCGGCACGGTCCCCCCTGCCCCTTCCATCTGCAGCCTCTGCCATGCAGCCGCTTCCTGCGCCCGGTCAGTGTCTCCGGAGTACCCCACACACACACTGCGCGCCGACACGGCCGGCCCCAGCCCTCACGGACTGCAGGGCTCGTCCTTTACATCCTCAATCCCTTGCCTCAAAGAGTGTAAAAACTATTGGTCGTGATGTTATGCACTTTGCTGTAAATGTGATGATGAACAGTGGTTTTCTTACAGTGGAAACTTTCTACGGTGTTTTAGGTGTTAGGAACAGAACATTTTGACATTGAGAAGCTAAAAGGTGGTTTGTGTTTTAGACTCATTGGTGAAGGATTTTTTTTTTAATTAGGAGTAAAAAAATGGATTTTGTCATGGATGGATTTTGTATGGATTTGATCATTTCATGGTTGTCAATAATGAAAACAGAGCCACAGGAGTTAGAATTATTGGGATCTATAAAGATGGATTTTTGTGTTATGTTTAATTTTACCAGCAAAACCATAACATTTCGGACAGAATGTGAATCCCATCCTGGGCATGTATGAAAACACAACATCTTGGTGCAATTATACTTCACCAAAAAGATCCAGGTCTAGTCTTGTGCCTGTACAGTTACCAAAGGGAATTTTTCTGATCTGTGGGGACCAGGCATGGCCTGGAATACCCTCGAGATTACAAAGGGGACCACGCAGTTTGGGACTACCGAGGATCTTGATGCCTAATCACACAATGATTTAGAAACATCATTGTCCAAAACAATTTGTGCATGCATTTACTGGCGAATGTGATGACTATGTTACCTTTGGTCTCCCTCAGCAATAATAGCAACTAGTATATTTGCTCCAGGTGTAAGAGTATCTGCTTTATTAACTCAGCTATGCAAATTAGGATGCTGGCTTAGCAAACAAAGTAACCAAACCTCAATGACATTAGAAGGCTTGATTAGTGATGTAAGTAGTATTAGACATGCACTTGTGTATCATTGTATGCATGATATCCTCATTGCTCAGGAGGAGGCATTTACTGTAGATCAAGAGAGAGATCTAGAAACCATATTACAAGCACAGGGACTGACTCCTGCTCCTGAAAAGGTACAAAGACGTCCAGCATGGCAGTATTTGGGCTGGAGTATTACGGAGGCTCATATTAGGCTGCAAAAGTTCCATATTCATACCAAGATAAAAACTGTAAATGATGCACAAAAATTAATGGGGGATTTGCAATGGTTGCGCCCTATTGTTGGAATCACTAATGACATGCTAGAACCGCTGCGCCCCTTATTGAAGGGAACAGACCCATCGGCAAAAGTACAGCCGACAGCAGAACAACTGCAAACCACTGCTGAAACTTCTGTCCTTATTACTACTTGGCAAGTTGATCGTTGTGATCCAGATTGCCCCATTGATTTGACCATTTTGCAGGGCAAAGAACAGTTTCTTGGTGCATTAACACAGTGTAAAAAACAAAAAGAGAGGCTAATCATCCTGGAATGGCTATTCACCACGTTACAGCCTAAATGGACAATTGAACAAAAAACTGTGGGCTTAGCAATGCTTATTAGAAAGGGACGCACTCGAATCTTACAGGTGAGCGGCCAAGAGCCAGGAACAATATATGTGCCTATAGCGAAAAGAGATCTGGAATGGATCATGGCAACATCGGAGCCTCTACAGCTTAGTTTATTGTCATCTGCCCAAAAAATAAGCATACAGTCCCTAAAATCTAAGGTGTTGGCGTGTATGACACAACAACAGTGGATTATTCGTCCTTAGCTAAGTGAGCAACCTTTGTCAAATGCCCTTAGAGCATATACAGACGCAGGAAAGAAATCTCAGTGGGCTGTAATAGTCTGGGAAGAGGCAGGACAATGGAAACACCAGCTATTACATGCCACGGAAATGGACTCTTTACAGACTTTAGAACTTTTTGCGGTTGTTCGGGCCCTTGAAATGTGGTGGTGTAAACCGTTGAATATTGTAACTGACTATTTTTCTGTTACAGGAATTGCTCAGCGAATAGAAGATGCTCGCATTAAAGATGTGCGCAATCGACGCCTTTTTGACCTACTTAGAGCCATGCAGGCCGCTATCCGGCAGCGCACATCTCCATATTGTGTAATACATATCAGAAGTCATAAGTATAACATTGGTTTAGGAGCAGGAAATGCTAGAGTGGACAAGCTCGTAGCTTTGGGAGTGCCTGTAAATAAATTCAATCAGGGAAGAGAGGCCCATGCCACCTTTCATCAAAATGCCAGAGGCTTAAAGAGAAGTTTTGACCTCTCAATAGAGGATGCTTGAGCGATAGTGAGGGCTTGCCCGCAGTGTAGCCACTATGGCCCAGGGTTAGGTCTGGGAGTCAACCCCAGGGGTCTGGGACCATTAGAATTGTGGCAGATGGACATCACTCACATTTTTGAATTTGGAAGGCTTAAATATGTTCACGTAACTGTGGATACATTCAGTAAGTATATATGGGCAACGGCTCGAGCAGGAGAAAGGGTAACGCATGTAATCCGACATGCCACTGCATGTTATGCTGTTATGGGGGTGCAAGGCACCATTAAGACTGATAACGGCCCTGCATATGTTAGTCAACGGGTGGGACAGTTTTTCCTAACCTGGGGAGTGAAACACATTACAGGGGTACCACATTCACCAACAGGACAGGCTATAGTGGAACGATCTCATCAAGTGTTAAAATCATATTTAAGTAAGATGTCTGACATACAGGACCCTCAGGAACGGTTATCTAAGGTTGTTTACTATAAATCATTTATGTATCTTTGGGGAGGAGAAAGAACCTCCAGCTCGACTACATCAAGGAATGGTGGAAACATCCAAAAGACCGCCGGCAATGTGGGTAACTTACAGAGATCCACAAAAAGGTATATGGCAGGGCCCAGCTAAAGTGCAGTATTTAGGCAGGGGTTATATGTCTGTGCTTACACCTACAGGTCCAATATGGGTTCCTGCGAAATGGATTAGAGTGGCTGTTACTCCTAATAATCCTGATGGTGACAGTTCACACATCGCCATTGGATCAAGTGAATCCATGTCAGAACATGTGGGTCACCTGGGCGAATCAGACAGGCCAAGTTGACTTTTGTCTGAGTCTTCTGTCTGTGAGTGATACATTCCGCACCTGCCTGGTTGGGATACCAGATTTTGATCCTAGTGATTTCCAGAAATATGTCAGCGGGAGCGCCTCCTGTTCCAGCAAAGTGACATCAGACTGTGCAGTGGCACTCGTTAAGTCGGCTCAAAGTCCCTCTTCCCTGGGACCCACAAGAGTTGGAGTTGCTGGGAAGTCAAGCAATCGGAAACATAACGAATGGGAGTTGGACTCGTACTTGTTTTAGCTTTGGGACTAAATATCAAGGACTAAGAGGAATGGAACAATATAAAAATATGGTTAAGCAGTGGACTGATGTTTCCCCCGAAGGTGCATATAGTCAATTTGTAGATCCAAAAGGAGGATATTGTGGATTGGCCATAGGACAATTTGGTGGGACATGGATGGCCAGCTTATCTGGGTTGATATATGGGGGAAGTAACACTGTTTGGGAACGCGGGACCTCTCAGGGGCCTACTCTGTGGAGCAATGGGTCTGCTAAAGCCCCACCCAATAACATCTTCTTAATATGTGGGGATCGAGTGTGGCAGGGAATCCCAGCTAACCTAAATGGGGGGCCATGTTATTTAGGGAAACTAACTTTGTTTGCTCCTCAACAGCAGGACTGGTTAAAAATTACCAAGTTACAGAAAACAAGAGATACCCACAACTTAAAAGGAGATTGTGATGGTAAAGTACAATTGTGGTCCATTACGGCGAATGTATTTGCATCAGCATTTGAACCTGGATTGGCTGCAGCCCAGGCCTTATGGAAGTTAGAAAGATTAGTGTGTTGGTCGGAGCAGCAAGCTAATGTTACTACTGATGTTATTGAAAAATTGTTGGCAGACCAGAAAAGCCTTAGACATGCCTTATTGCAAGATCGTGCAGCTATTGATTTTTAGCTATTAGCGGAAGGGCACGGATGCCAAGACTTTGAAGGTATGTGTTGTTTTCATCTTTCTGATCATAGTGAATCTATTCACAACACTTTGACATGTTTAAAGGCTCACGCTAACAATATTACGATGGGTTATCAGCCTTTTGATAATTGGCTTCAATCAGCATTTGGGGGGTTGTCACCTGGGTTGACTATATTAATCAAAGAAGAGTTAAGATGTATATTGGTTTTTTTGCTTTTGCTTGTAATGTTTAGAATCATATATAGTTGTATTGTGAAAGCAGTGCAACGACTGACTGACTCAGTCTTGATTGTGCAAAAAAAAACCAGGGGAAATTGTGGAGAAAAAATGAGGGAGCATGGACATGGATCCTGGGATATAATGTTAGGCCTGTTGGGGCAAGGCAGCCTGAGCTCTAGTTATATGAATTTAATGCACAATCAAGACCAGACTCAGAGCCATGGTTAAAGCAGTTGCTGTCATGTAGACAGCAGGCCACTTTCTGTTCCCTCAAGGTCAGACTGTTTTCAGCTAACGAGCTAACAGCTAAAAGTGGTAAACAACTTTGGGGAAAAACAAGATGGGAAAATGCGAGGGAGCTTTCTTATTGCAGAAATCACAAGTAGGATGAACAAGAAAATGTAATCTATTAGCTGCTGTTGCTGAGCTAGCTTTGAAGCTCCTGTGTATATAAGTTAGAGCCTGCTCTCAATAAAGAAGATTTCTGCTATCACTCTGAGTAGGACTGCTTTCTTCCCACCCAGCTGAGAATCGGACCCTGGGTTGATCGCCGCATGAAGCAGGCTTAGAGCTGGTTTTTCAGGCATCGAGCCTGGGTTTTTCAGACTTCGAGTCTGGTTCATTTTTCAGGCTTTGAGCCTGGTTTCAGACTTCAAGCCTGGTTTTCAGACTTCGAGTCTGGTTTTTAGGCCAAGAGCCGAAAACTTCGCGAAATAGGTGGGGATTGCCTTCCTGCGTTCATGTAGCTCCCATACGCAGTGCAATAACTTAACGGAAAGCAGGTATTTTTTCAATGGGAGGGGAGCAGTCCAAGTGAGTGGGATTGGAGATAGCTCCCAAAAGAAAGCAGGTACAAATGTGACACAGTGCTGACTGATAGACTACATGGGGACTTACTTACTACTGTAGGTGGGGTCTGCCTTCCTGGTTTCTTGTAGCTCCCATACGCAGTGGTATAACTTCTACCGACAGTCTGTATATTTTAAATGGGAGTTGAGCAGTTAGAGTTAGTGGGATTAGATATAGCTCCCACAAGAAAGAAGCTGCAAATGTGACACAGCGATGGCTGATAGACTACATGGAGACCCACTTACTACTGTAGGTTGGATCTGCCTTCCTGCTTTCTTATAGCTCTCATATGCAGTGGTATAAATTAACGGACAGTTTTTTTTTTTTTCATTGCTAGTTGAGCGGTACAAGTGAGTGTTATTGGAGATAGCTTTCACAGGAAAGCAGCTGCAAATGTGACACAGTGCTGGCTGATAAACTACATTGGGACCGACTTACTACTGTAGGTGGGGTCCGCCTTCCTGCTTTCTTGTTGCTCCCATAGGCAGTGGTATAACTTCAACCGACAGTCTGTATTTTTGGAATTGGGAGTTGAGCAGTCCAAGTGAATGGGATAAGAGATAGCTTTCACAGGAAAGCAGCTGCAAATGTGACACAGTGCTGGTATTCCAATGATTACAGACAAACTCTTCAGGATGATTATAAAATGCATGGAACAACAGTTACCTGAATACAATATTCACTGCTGGCATTAAATACCTTTAAAGAGGCATGGGGTTGCCCTAGTTTTCGAACAAACGCACTTTGAGCTGTTCACAGGTCTGATTGGTTCAGTCCGATTGCCTCATAAAATGTGGGGTTCATGCTATAACTTAGCCAGCGGCAGGAGAGTTAACCACTCCATCAGGCAGATAACAACGTACCATCCCCGGATAATGGGTGGGGCCTTTATCAAATAAAATGGTACTTTCCTTTTTAGTTTTTCACCCCACATTCTTTTAGATGCAACGCTTTTGCCCTTCTTAGAGGTAGGCTTGGGATCTTAGGATTCCCAGTTTGAGGCTTTGAGAGACTCTGTACCCCACTCCCAGTACGCCTCTGCCTCCTTCACCTACTCTGTTGCTTAAAGCAGTGAGTGTTATGATCTTCTGGGCAGCAGTTGTAATCTTCAGGGGTATTCTCTGTCTCCTTTTAGGCCTCTTTCCTCTTGCCTTTTCCTCCAGCACCCACGGGGTGCCTGAAACACTGGCTTTCACATCCAGGTCTCGGTTCTCTAGGCCTTCTACGTATAAAGCACCCTTTTATAAACTTAAATTACAGTCCCCACTGGACTCAGTTGTTCTATACTTCTAAGGTATTTCTATTCCACAATCTGTTACTTTAAAATAGGTATTACAGCCCTACTGATTATCTCACACCTTTCTGACGATCACAATGTAAACATTAAACTCTAATATTTTACAAAAAGGAAATCACTCCACTCTTTAGTTAACATGTCACTTTTTATGCAGCTGAAGTTTCAGTTCTCCTGGGACCTCTGCAGCTTCCCACTGATCCTGGGAAATTGGTCCTTAAATAAGACAAGAAAAGGAACCTCCCATCGGGGGGGGTTAAAGATGATTCTTTCCAGGTTTTTATCAAGACTTTCTCCCCAGGATTTACCGTGTGGATAGCAATATCTAAGGGTGGTCTCTGTACCACCATTCCCTTTTTACAACATTTCAAACAGAGAAGTCCCCGTGTGTGTAACAAAGCTGAGGGTAAACATTTAATCCAGGACCTTTCAGTTTCGAACATTAATTTCATTAGCTGTTTCTTAATTTCTCCATTCATTCTGTCCACGCTTCCGGAACTTTGGGGATACCATGGGGTATTGGCTCGTAATACTGGTGGTTTCTATTTCTAATTTCGGAGAGTGGATTAATATACCTTCATATTTTAAGAGCCTAGCATCAGTTATCCGTTTTTCCGCCTTTTGTTGTAATACCTCCCCCGAATGTTGTGGGGAGAAAACACCTTCAACTCCCCTCCAAAGGTAACAAATAAAAGGTTTTCTAACATCAGGCAGGCTAGGCAGAGGAGCATTAATCAAATCCACTTTTAAATTCTCAAAGTCTCTTTCATCTTCTTTGGGCCATTTAACTAATCCATCTCGAGCTAATTTCTGGTACAAAAATTTTACCTTCTTAATAAAATTTTCAATCCATTCTCTGCAATATCCAACACACCTAAAAGCTGTCTAACTTGTCTCTTACTCTTTGGAGCTTGTAGGGACAGTATCCCATTTACTCAATCTGGATCAAGTTTCTTACTTCCCTTTATAAAGTAGTGTCCCAAATATTTGATCTTTTCTTCAGGAAACAGTAATTTAGATTTAGACACTTTCAACCCTTGTAAACTCAGGAAATTAAGCAATGTAATACTTTCCTGTCTAACAGCTTCTTCATCTCTCCCTGCTAATAATAAATCGTCCACATATTGAACTAAAATAGCTTCTTTGCCTAACTCATAATTTCTCAGGATCTCTTCTAGTGCTTGTCCAAAAAGATTGGGGGACTCTGTAAATCCCTATGGTAATAGAGTCCATCTCAACTGTTGTTCTTTATGTATGTCAGGATCTTCACATTCAAAAGCAGAATAATCCCTGCACTCCTCTTTCAGGGAACATGCCTAAAAGGCATCCTTAAGGTCTACTCAACTGACTCAATAAGGTGTGCGGGTTAGCTACCACAGGGAACCTAGTAATAGTTCTCTTGTTTATCTCCCGGAGGTCATGTACTAATCTATAAGTCCCATCAGATTTCTTTTCTGGCAATATGGGAGTATTGTAAGTGGACATACAGGGCTCAAGTAGTCCCTTAGATATTAGTCTTTCTATTTCTGGTTAATCCTTGTCTACCTTCTTGAGACAAGGGGTGCTGCTTTACCTTTACCGGCAGCCCAGGGTTTTTCCTAAGTCTATAATTAAGTCTCTCCCTACTAAATTATGATCAGCCTCCGGAACTAACAAAAATGATCCTACAGCATATTTTGCTGCTTCAGATTCTATCAGTACCTCCTTCACAAGGGGTACTTTAAATGTTTCCCCTTTTGCCCCTACTACTTGCGCTTTCTCTGAAGATATCTTACACCCCTGGGGCAATCACTGGATTGTAGATCTCTCAGCCCCAGAGTCCACTAAAAATTCTACTTCCTGACACTGAGGACCTAACTTCAGTTTTATCAAGGGCTCGATTACTCTTGTGGTCCTCAGCAAATAGAGCCCCTGACTCCCCCTCTTCTTCCTTTAAAACATTCCATTGTCCTTTGATTCCTTTTTTTTTTTTTCTTTCCTGATGAATGCACCTGTCTCCCAGGCTTTTGTTTCCCTTTCTACCCCTTTTTCTTGCCAATCTTCTAATTTTTAATGCTTTCTTAATATTCTGTCCTTGGGGAACAGACTCTCTGATCCCCTGGACAATGATGGCTCGGAGGTCTGCCATATGGGCTCTGTGCTCCGCCATCTGATTATTCCAATTGGGCCTTTGCAAGGGCCATTTCACATATGCATCTGGTCCTGCCTGGTGCTGTTGATCCCAGATTCTCATTCCTACTCTTCGAATCATTTCCCTTTCCTCCTTTTTTAATAATATAGTTCAATCCAGGTATAAAGATTCAGCCCTAAGAACTGATCGAATCTCTCAGACACACCCAGAGGATCCTCTACCAAATCTCCTCTTCGGGTGGGCTCTTAGCTTTCTTTTCCTTAAGAGCGAACAAGGATACCTTTTTAGAAGGTTGGGGTATCCAGAGACTCTCATAATCACTTTCCTCTTGGGTAACGGTCTTCTTATCATTTACCCACAAATTGAGGTCTGCTCATAACCAGTCCTCAAAAGACCCAAATATGGGCCAAATAATATGGGGATTTCCTAATGACTCTTCCCCCCCAAACTTCCATACAGTAATGTACCATCTTTTGCTTACTCTTTTGTCTTCTACAGGGGGAATCATTCCAAAATTTTATCATCATCCCCAGAGGACTTTCTGGGGGAATACCTGGCAGCCTATCCTTATGGCCACCCATGGGATCAGAAGGCTTACACTTCCTCTGTCCAGTCTTCCAGAGTGCCCTTGACTCGTTCTCAGAATCGTTCCCCTCGGTCGTGACCCACGCCCTCGCGGGCAATGGGAACTGCACTACTGGAGGGTCCGCACTCACTTGGTCTCCTTGAGACCTCTCAGTCACTCGCACTCTAGGATACCCACCCTGATCGAATGGAATCACGCAAATACTTACCCAATCCAGGGTCTTCTTTCGGATCTTCGTGGACAAAAATTATGGGGTATTGCAGGTTTATTTGCTTATTTTCCAAATTTAGAAGGGGTTCGGAATACAGAGTTTGGCAAGGGAATTTCCCAAACCAGGGCCATCTGCAGATGGGATGCCCCCCTAGTCTGGGAATCCAATACCAAATTTACCTGTATCCGAGTCACGGCACCAAATTGTTATAAGTTGCTGTGATAAAGTTAACTACCCAATTTAAATGACTCACAGATCAAATGTATTAAGCAAGCAGCAAATAAGCAAAACAGCGCTGGACGGCCAGGAGACTCTGCTCCACCAACGACCTGCGCCCCCCCCCCCCTTATCACAGTCCTTTTATACAGTCCTTATCGGTTGGGTGCATTGCTCCCTGGTGTACTCTGCCCATGTGCCCGTCTTGTTACTAGGGGGTCTTCCACTGCCTCCTGGTGGTCGTAAGATGGTCGCTGGGGTGAAGTCGGTAGTCTTCCTCTAGTGGCACGCTCATGAACTCTTCTCTTGGCTCTTATTAGCTCATGCACAACCTGTTCTACCTGCTATAAGCACCTCAGCCAACTGCACCTGTGCATATTGTAGAGACTTTACAGTTAAAGATTTACAAGACTTTTACAATGACTTTAAATGGTTCCTTGCACAACTATTCTTTCATGATTTGATCAACGAACATAACCTCTTCCATTAGAACCCCATGTAGTCTATCAGCCAGTACTGTGTCACATTTGCAGCTGCTTTCCTGTGGGAGCTATCTCCAGTCCCACTCACTTGGACTGCTGACCGCCCATTGAAAAAATACATGCTGGCAGTAGAAGTTATACTACTGCCGATGGGAGCTAAAAGAAAGCAGGAAGGGAGACCCCACCTACAGTACTAAGTAGGTCCCCATGTAGTCTATCAGCCAGCACTGTTTCATCTTTGAAGCTGCTTTCCTCTGGGACCTATCTCCAATCCCTCACTCTTGGCCTTGTCTGCTCCCTTTAAAAAGACAGTCTGTCGGTAGAAGTTATACCACTGCGTATGGGAGGTACAAGAAAAATGGAAGGCAGACCCCAAATACAGTAGTGAGTAGGTCCCCATGTAGTCTATCAGCCAGTACTGTGTCACATTTGCAGCTGCTTTCCTGTGGGCACTATCTCCAATCCCACTTACTTCGACTGCTCAGCTCCCATTGAAAAAAATACATGCTTTCTGTTGAGTTATAGCACTGCGTATGGGAGCTACAAAAAAGCTGGAAGGCTTACCTAAACTAAAGTAGTAAGTACATCCCCATGTAGTCTATCAGCCATCATTGTGCCACATTTGCAGCTGCTTTCCTGTGGGAGCTATCTCCAATCCAAATCACTTGGACTGCCCAGCTCCGATTGAAAAAATACATGCTGGCGGTAGAAGTTATAGCACTGCCTATGGGAGCTACAAGGAAGCAGGAAGGGAGCCCTCACCTACCGTTTTAAGTAGTTCCCTATGTAAGTCTCTCAGACAGCACTGTTTCACGCTCTTGGCTTCGTCAGGTCCCTTTAAAAATATATTCTGTCGCTAGAAGTTATACCACTGCAAATGGGAGCTACAAGAAACCAGGAAAGAGAAACCACCTACAGTAGTAAGTAAGCCCCCATATAGACTATCAACCAGCACTGTGTCACGTTTGCAGCTGCTTTCCTGTGGGAGCTATATGCAATTCCACTCACTTTTACTGCTCAGGTCCCATTGAAAAAATATATTCAGTCGTTTAAGTCATACCACTGTGTAAGGGAGCTATAACAAAGCAGGAAGGCAGACCCCATCAACAGTAGTAAGTAAGGCCCCATGTAGTCTATTAGCCAGCACTGTGTCACATTTACACCTGTTTTCTATTGGGCGCTATCTCCAATCCCACTCACTTGGAGTGCTCAACTCCCATTTAAAAACTATATGCTGTTGCTTAAGTTATACCACTGCGTATGGGAGCTATAAGAAAGCAGGAAGGCAGAAGCCACCTACAGTAGTAAGCAAGCCCCCATATAGACTATCAGACAGCACTGTTTCACATTTTCAGCTGCTTTCCTGTGGGATCTATCTCCAATAACATTCACGTGTACTGCTTATGTCCCATTGAAAAAATGTATGCTGTCGGTTAATTTATACCACTGCCTATGGGAACTAAAAGAAAGCAGGAAGGAATACCCAACCTACAGTACTAAGTAGGTCCCCATGTAGTCTATCCGACAGCACTGTGTCACATTTCCAGTTTCTTTCCTGTGAAAACTCTCTCCAATCCCAATCACTTGGACTGCTCAGCACCCATTGAAAAAAAATATTTTTTCCGTAAAGTTATAGCACTGTGTATGGGATCTACAAGAAAACAGGAAAGCAGACATCTCCTACGTTACTAAGTAGGTCCCCATGTAGTCTATCAGCCAGCACTGTGTCACATTTTCAGCTGTTTTCCTGTGGGAGCTATCTCCAGTCCCACTCACTTGGGCTGCTTAGGTCCCATTGAAAAAATACATGCTGGCGGTAGAAGTCATACCACTGCCTATGGGAGATACAAAAAAACAGGAAGGGAGACACCACTTAGAGTAGTAAGTAGTTCCCCATGTAGTCTCTCAGCCAGCACTGTACCACTTTCTAAGCTGCTTTCCTCTGGGAGCTATCTCCAATCCCACGCTCTTGGCCTCGTCAGCTCCCTACATTCTGTCGGTAGAAGTTATACCACTGCATATGGGAGCTACAAGAAAGGATGAAGGCAGACCCCAAATACAGTAGTAAGGTGGTCCCCATGTACTCTATCAGCCAGCACTGTGTCACATTTTCAGCTGCTTTCCTGTGGGAGCTATCTCCAATAACATTCACTTTTACTGCTTAAGTCCCATTGAAAAAATGTATGCTTTCGATTTAGTTCTACCACTGCTTATGGGAGCTAAAAGAAAGCAGGAAGGAAGACCCAATCTACAGTACTAAGTAGGTCCCCATGTAGTCTCTCAGCCAGCACTGTGTCACCTTTTCAGCTGCGTTCCTATGAAAGCTATCTCCAATCCCACTCACTTGGACTACTCAACTCCCATTGAAAAAATACAGACTGTCGATTAAGTAATACCAATGCATATGGGAGCTACAAGAAAGCAGGAGGGCAGACCCCACCTACAGTAGTAAGTAGATCCCCATGTAGTCGATCAGCCATCACTGTGTCACATTTACAGCTTCTTTCGTTTGGGAGCTATCTCCAATCGCACTCAGTTTGACTGCTCAACTCTGAAAAAATATATGCTGTCACTTAAAATATACCACTGCGTATGGGAGCTATAAAAAAGCTGGAAGGTAGACCCCACCTACAGTAGTGTGAAATATGTTCCCTTGATTCGTGTCAATGTGGATCAACGAATATGGATGATAATTTTTGGTAGCTTTATTTGTTCTTGTGTAACTTGTTCTTGCTTTTCGTAATGGCAGCTTGACAGGTGTCTTGGAAGACTAGCTTGAACCAAGTTTTGCTAAGGAGGGTGTTTCTGCTTCTTGTAACAGCAGCTTGGCAGATGTTTTTGGGAGATTAGCTTGAACCAGTTTTGCAGAGATATACACACGGAGGTCGCCTGGGGGGCTCCGTGATGAAGACTACCGACTTCCTCCAACCACCACCTAAAGAGGGTGAAAAAGATCCTTGAGATGGAACAAAGCATGCGCGAGAAGCAGAGGACCCCTTCCCAGAAATGATTAACATTTTTCAGCCCCTTCGAGTAAAAGTCATGAATACGTATAAGGCCTACCCTACTTAATGCGAACTCGGGATGTGACGGGTGTGCTTCCTGATAGAGCAGAGGCTCTCAGTGCACCCAGCGCTGTTTGCTTGCTCTTATTCATCCAATAAATTCCTAAATGCAACCGGAATCCTGCTCGGGGATACTTTATTTATAACAATTGGGGGCTCGTCCAGGATGGTCTTGGTTCCTGAATTCTGACTTGATTTAGGAGGGGCACCCCACCATTTGGTTACTCTTGATCAGGTCGGGTCAGGACTAACACCAGTCTGAACCTGAATAGAGGCAAGCAAAGAATTTGATTTTTATAAGCTCCCTTGCCGGCTCCAGCAGTTTATTTTGCCCATAATTCTGCGAGTGAAGATCTGAACGAAGACGACGGAGTCGTAAGTATTTAAGGCGTATCCCGTTCGGTTGGGTGGGTTTCGGTTGCCTGTGTGTTTAAGAGTGTGATTGAGACGGAACCTGGTTCCGAAGCGAGTGTGGAGGTCTTCTAACTGCGGTTCCAATCTCCCGCAAGGGACTTGGCCGATGAAGGACCAAAGCGATTCCTATAGTATTCATGGGTGGGTGATAGGTCCTAAACCCCCTGCAAGGCACTCTTACTGGTAACCAAGGGCTGTAGGAATTGCCACAGTAAAATTCCTAGATGGGTCAGAAAAAGTCAAAGACACAGGACCTAAAGAAAGGGAGCAAATTACCAGACATACCATCAGAAAGTCCATTAGGAATAATGATTAGGGATTGGAATGAAAGGAAAGAAAAGGAAAAAGTAAATTCAAATTAGTCCAATATTGTATGACTGAATGGCCAAAGAAACCTTTAAAGCCACATATCTTTTGGCCTGTTTTTGGATCTTTTGAGGACTGGATTTGCCAGGCCTTAAATATATACGTTAATTCAAAGGAACCTTTTTGTCAGGAGGAAAGTGATTATGCAGGATTATGGGTTAGGACTTCACGTCCTTTTCCGGCCTCAATACTTACATTGAAAGCAAATGAAAAGTTTGAGGAAGAAGAAGGGAATAAAAATGGAAAAGTAAAGGAAAAAGATGATAAATGGGAGCCACTGGATAACTTACCGCCTCCATAATTCTAACAATCCACCTCCGGTGGCGGCTTCCGCCCGGGTGGCCGTAGTACCCCCACCAGTGCCACCGTTGCCCCTGTCTCCACCACCAACAGCACCGGAATTAGATCTACCTCCCGCTGCATGTACGCGAAGTAGGACTGCCACATCTGAGGGAGCTTCTCTATATCCCTTACGAGAGGTACCCCTCGGAGGTAATCAGGAAGGCATTGGGTTTGTGGCAGTCCCTTTAAATACCACAGATGTAAGAAATTTTAAGAAAGAAATGGGGACCCTATTAGATGATCCCCTTGGGGTAGCTGAAAAATTAGACCAATTCTTAGGCCCCAATACTTATACCTGGGAAGAAATACAGTCTATTTTAGGGATCTTATTTACTGCTGAGGAAAGGGGTATGATTAGACAAGCTGGAATGACAATTTGGGAAAGACAAAATTAGTCTGGACCTCCTGGGGATCATAAATGGCCAAATATGGACCCTCACTGGGATCGTCAACAACCCCAAGGGAGGCAGAACATGAGAGACCTGAGAACATGAATTATCCAAGGGATAAGAGAAGCGGTCCCCCGAGGACAAAACATTAATAAAGCATTTAATGAGGAACAAGGGAAAAACGAATCACCAACGGAATGGTTAGAAAGGTTAAGAAAAAGTTTACAAATGTATTCTGGAATAGATCCAAATACAGTGGCTGGGACTGCACTCCTTAGAACACGATTTGTAGCAAAATCTTGGGGGGATATAAGAAGAAAATTGGAAAAATTAGAAGACTGGCAAAATAGAGGGTTAGAGGAATTACTTGGAGAAGCTCAAAAAGTCTACATAAGGAGGGACGAAGAAAAGCAAAAAACAAAAGCAAAAATCTTTGTAGCAGCCATGAGAGAGAGTAAGGAAGCTGAAATCTCATCTGGGGAGAAAGGGAAAAAGAAAATAGAGATGACACCCCAGGGACGACCTTCTAGAGAGAGGTCTGGTATTCCCGTCTGTTACTACTGTAACAAGAAGGGGCATATTCAGAAGAACTGTAGAAAACGGGAACAAGATGAAAAAATGTTTAAAGAAGAATAGGGGAGTCAGGGGCTATATTTGTTGGGGACTTCAACATCAACAGAGCCCTTGATAAAATTACTAATAGGTCCCCATAAGGAAGAAGTTTTATTTTTAGTCGATACGGGTGCTGAAAAGTCAACCATCCAAAAGCTCCCAAAAGGGACAGAAAAAGAGAAAAATTATATGTCAGTAATTGGGGCAAAAGGAGAACCCTTTAAAGTGCCCATTCTAAAAGATGTAGAAATAGAGTCAGAGAAGAAAATTTACCTTAATGATTTGTTGCTACCCCCTGAAGCAGAATATAATTTACTGGGGAGAGATCTGATCCTGAAATTAAATCTAAGCATCCAGAGTCAAGGGGACAAGTTACAGATTAAGTTATATCCCCTAACACAAGAAGATGAGAAAAATATTAATCCCTTAGTATGGTATAAAGAGGGAGAAACTGGAAAAATACAAATGGATCCCATAAGTTTTCAAATAATAGACCCACATCGCCCAATAAGAATCAAACAATACCCCATATCCATGGAAGGTTGGAAGGGGTTAAAACCGGTGGTTGACAGACTTTTAGAACAGGGGACTTTGGAACCCTGTATGTCACCCCACAATACACCTATCCTCCCTGTAAAGAAACCAGATGGATTATATAGAATGGTACAAGATCTAAGGGCTGTAAATCAGCGAACCATCACTAAATTCCCTGTGGTGGCAAATCCTTATACTCTATTGAGTCATATTTCTCCAAAATATACTTGGTATAGTGTGATAGATTTAAAAGATGCATTTTGGGCTTGTCCTTTGGACGAGGGGTCCAGAGATTATTTTGCTTTTGAATGGGAGGATCCTGAGACAGGACGAAAGCAACAACTAAGATGGACCGTGCTGCCACAGGGGTTTACGGAATCACCGAATTTATTTGGACAAACTTTCGAAAGAATTTTGCAGGATTTTATAATACCTAAAGAAATTAAATTATTGCAGTATGTAGATGATCTATTAGTGGCAGGGGAAACTGAGGAAGAGACTCGAAAGGCTACCATAAAGTTGTTAAACTTTTTGGGAAAGAGAGGATTGAAAGTGTCCCGGTCAAAATTACAATTTGTAGAACAAGAAGCAAAATACCAAGGACATTGGCTAAATAGAGGAAGAAAAAAATTAGACCCCGAACGAGTATCTGGGATTTTATCTTTAAGACCACCAAAAACAAAAAAAGAAATTCGGCAGATATTAGGATTGTTAGGATATTGCAGACCATGGCTTGAAAATTATAGTGAGAAAGTAAAATTTCTTATATAACAAATTAACTAACAACCAGCTTAAGTGGCTTGCAGAAGATGACCAGAGATTTGAGGAAATAAAAAGTGCATTAATACAAGCACCTGTACTGAGTCTCCCAGACTTAGAGAAACCTTTTTATCTTTTTGTAAATACCTCAAATCAAACAGCGTATGGAGTCCTCACTCAGGACTGGGCAGGAACCAAAAAGCCTGTGGGATATTGCTCTAAACTACTTGACCCAGTAAGCAGAGGACGGCCTGCTTGTCTCCAAGCCCTAGTCACGACGGCTTTATTAATAGAGGAAGCCAGGAAAATTACCTTTAGTGCACTCTTAAAGGTGTACACCCCACATAATGTTAGGACAGTTTTACAACAAAAAGCAGAAAAATGGTTAACGGATAGTCGGATTTTAAAATATGAAGCAATATTAATAGATTCCCCTGACCTAGAATTAAAAGTAACATCTGCACAGAGCCCAGCACAATTTTTATTTGGAGAACCATTAGAGGTACTACAACACAATTGTTTAGAAATAATCGAGACCCAAACAAAAGTTAGACCTGACTTAAGAGATACTGAACTAAAAGAAGGGGAAATACTGTTCATCGATGGATCTTCTCAAATGGTGGAGGGAAAGAGAAAATCGGGGTATGCAATAATAAATAAAGGGTTAGACATAGTAGAGTCAGGACCCTTGAGCCCAACATGGTCAGCTCAAGCTTGTGAGTTGTATGCCCTTTATAGGGTCTTAGAATTATTGAAAGGAAAGAGCGGGACTATATTCACAGACTCTAAATATGCATATGGGATAGTACACACTTTTGGAAAAATTTGGGAAGAAAGAGGCTTAATTAATACCCAAGGGAAGAATTTAATACATCAAGAATTAATAATAAAAATCCTAAAAACTCTAAGGGAACCAAAGAAAATAGCCATAGTACATGTAAGAGGATACCAAAAAGGATTAGATTACCGAACTAGAGGAAATAACTTAGCAGATAAGGAAGTTCAGGAAGCAGCTCTCAGGGCTCAGACGATTAAAGTCTGTGTAGTACAAACTAAGAGGGGCAACAATGAAAAGGAACAAGAATAAAGAGAAAAGAAATTTACCCCTGAGGAATTAAATAAGTTGGAGAAAATAGGGGCCAAATTAGAACAAGGGAAATGGATGTTACCTGATGGACGGGAAATGTTGTCAAAAGCTAGACACGTTATGGAACGCTTACACGCACAAACGCGTTGGGGTACAAAAGCATTAAGTGATCATTTTCTTAAACAATTTGGATGTATTGGAATCTTTGAAATAACAAAGCAAATTACACGGGGTTGCTTAACGTGTCAAAAGATAAATAAGAAAATATTTTGACAAGTAGCAACTGGAGGAAGAAAAACAGCTTACAGACCTTTTGAAAGAGTGCAAGTTGATTTTACAGAATTACCCAAGGTGGGAAGGGTAAAATACTTACTAGTAATCGTGGATCACTTAACACAATGGGTAGAGGCTTACCCTGTGGCACGAGCCACGGCACAGATGGTAGTAAAAATTTTATTAGAACACTTAGTACCTAGATATGGGATAATCCAGTACATAGACTCAGACCAAGGCACGCACTTTACTTCTAAAGTAATAAAATTATTATGTCAATCACTAGGTATCCAGTGGGAATACCATACTCCCTGGCACCCACAGAGTTCGGGAAAAGTAGAAAGGATGAATCAAACAATAAAACAACAGCTAGCTAAATTGATGATTGAGACCCAAATGTCTTGGACAAAGTGCTTGCCATTGGCACTTTTGAATATAAGAACTAAATCCCACAGTGAAACTGGATTATCACCATATGAAATGTTATATGGCATGCCCTATTCCCAAGGGATGCCTCTAGAGAACAATGTAATTGAGGATCAAACTATCCAGAAATATGTGGTAACCATTGGAAAAAGATTAAAAGAATTAAGGGAAATTGGGATGTTAGCCCAGACTCCACCGCTTGGATTTGCAATTCACCAATTAGAACCAGGAGATAAAGTTCTAATAAAAGCATGGAAGGAAGAAACCTTATCTCCTCTCTGGGAGGGACCTTTTCTTGTTTTATTAACCACAGAGACGGCTGTGAGAACTGCTGAAAAGGGATGGACTCACGTTTCGCAAGTAAAAGGTCCAGTGAAAGAATGGAAAGTCGCATCTGAGCCTGGAGAGACTAAATTGACCTTCAGACGATCTTGAAAGAGCACGCAACAAAGGAGACTTTGTGACGGTAACTGAGAGTGGTGGTAAGATCATTTTGCGAAAAATTCCCTCCCTCAACACCTAAGCACGCTTTGAAGATAGAGTGCTATTACAATAAGGTAGGGAGAAACTCCACACAAGTTTAAAGGACTGTAAGGCCACGTGTTAGAAACTGAACTAAATAAACCCGGAAATCCCTTTAATACTGAAGTTTGGCAAAAACCATATGAGTCTCATCTAGCATGATCCATATGAGACCCCTGAAGAATACCCCTGCTGCCGTGAAGATGAATAACCCCGCTGTTGGAAGCACCCCAGTAGGCGGTGGAGGCAGAGGAGTAAAAAGGTGGGGTTTGATTTTGTTTGTATGGATCAACCTAATCCTACATGGAGTTTCAGCCGATTCGTGCTCCAAATGCTACCAACAAGTGGCATATGGGAAACAAACGGTGTCAACTCTGGCCTATCATACCCACATAAATGCTGGGTGTTATAAAAGAACTCAATTGGAAATATGCCAAACAGCGGGATTGACTCTTTGGGTAGCTGAGAATCTTGGAGACAAGACAGGAAGAGTAGTCCATGGCTATGGAACTTGTCCCAAGGGAGAGAAATATATATGTTTCACTCAAGGAGGAATGTGGGGGTATTCAGATGGAGGAGGACAACAAGATAGATTTAAAGAAGAATTAGTAAAGAATGTTACACGAAGATTAAAAACAAATCACAAATGACCTCCTTCAACTTCAAAAACATTATGTGAAAAACTCAAAGAAAGGATGAGCACATGGGATTTATCAACTAAAGGACAGAATTTATTTGTAGATTTGATGCAGAAAATAGCTGCAGAATTGAATGTATCCTCTTGTTGGATATGTGGAGGGACTCAGATGACTGAGCAGTGGCCATGGAGAGGAGACAGTGTGGAACCCCAACAATTATTGGAATGGAACAACACCCATAAATCCAGCACAAACAGACCTGAAGGATGGGTGCTAAGTCATGAAGTAATAGGCCAGTTTTGTATATCTAGAAATAGCAGTGATTTTACACAATATGTTGGACATACAACTTGCAAAATGATCTTGACCACTAACTCAACAAGTAGTACCTGGTGGCCAAAGTCACCCAATGGGTACTGGACTACCAACTGCTCTGGCAATCAAATTCAATGTTGGAAAAACAAAATGAATGCAAACCCATTTGAAGAAATTAGGGATTTGAAGTCCTTTTGGGAAAACCCCAGAAAAACAAATAGCAATTGGAAGTCTCCTGATGGGCTATTTTGGATATGTGGGCAAAGAGCATATAACGAATTACCAAAGAGATGGAGAGGTAGCTGTACCATTGGAATGATCCAACCCGCCTTTTTTTTGCTGCCAAAAATGAAAAATAATCATTTGGGAATACCTTTGTATGAGACCCTGAACCGAAGAAAGAGAAGTATATTAATAGGGGGAGCACAAAAGTGGAAAGATAATGAATGGCCCCCTGAACGAATCATTAATTATTATGACCCAGCTACATGGGCACAAGATGGAAGTTGGGGTTATAGAACTCCTATCTACATGCTAAACCGTATCATTCGGTTACAAGCAGTAGTTGAAATAATTACTAATCAAACTGCTTGGGCTTTAGAATTAGTAGCAAAACAATTATCTCAAACTCGAGCAGCCGTGTATCAGAATCGGCTAGCCTTGGATAATCTACTGGCAGCAGAAGGAGGCGTGTGTGGAAAATTTAATACATCTGAATGTTGTATAGAAATTGATGATCATGGGGATACAATTACAAAGATTGCAAATGAAATTAAACGAGTCGCACATGTACCTGTACAACGACGGGACTCAATTTTGAAGAATGACTGGTGAGATAATTTATTTAGCGGTGTTTGGTGGAAAAATTAGGATTTATGATATTGTCTTCAATATTAAGCTTATTGTTTTTACCTTGTATGACCCCATGTTTCATTAGACTGATCCACTCTATAATCCAAGCTATGCAAATTACTGCTATGCCCATAGATCCTGAAAAAGCAACAAGCGGTAAAACCGACCCTTTGATGATATTAAAATTGAAGGAAGATCCAAAATTGATATCAATCAAACAAGTATTAAGTCCATTAGAAGCTAAAACACGAATCAATAGTATCAAAAAGAAAATGGGGGATTGTGAAATGTGTTCCGTTGATTCGTGTCAATGTGGATCAACGAATATGGATGATAATTTTTGGTAGCTTTATTTCTTCTTGTGTAACTTGTTCTTGCGTTTCGTAACGGCAGCTTGACAGGTGTCTTGGAAGACTAGCTTGAACCAGGTTTTGCTAAGGAGGGTGTTTCTGCTTCTTGTAACAGCAGCTTGGCAGATGTTTTGGGGAGATTAGCTTGAACCAGTTTTGCAGAGATATACACACGGAGATTGCCTGAGGGACACCGTGAGGAAGACTACTGACTTCCTCCAACCACCACCTAAAGAGGGTGAAAAAGACCCCCGAGATGGAACAAAGCATGCGCGAGAAGCAGAGGACCCCTTCCCAGAAATGATTAACATTTTTCAGCGCCTTCGAATAAATGTCATGAATACGTATAAGGCCTACCCTACTTAATGCGAACTTGGGATGTGACGGGTGTGCGTCCTGATAGAGCAGAGGCTCTCAGTGCACCCAGCGCTGTTTGCTTGCTCTTATTCATCCAATAAATTCCTCAACGCAACCGGAATCCTGTTTGGGGATATTTCATTTATCACAGTAGTAAGTAGGTCCCCATGTAGTGTATCAGCCAGCACTGTGTCACATTTGTACCTACTTTCTTTTGGGAGTTATCTCCAATCCCACTCACTTGGACTGCTCAGCTCCCATTGAAAAAATACTTTCTTTCCGTTAAGTTACACCACTGCGTATGGGAGCTACAAGAAAGCAGGAAGGCAGACCAAACCTACAGCAGCAAGTAGGTCCCCATGTAATCTATCAGCCAGCACTGTGTCACATTTGCAGCTCCTTTCCTGTGGGAGCTATCTCCAATCCCAGTATGTGGACTGCTAATCTCCCATTAAAAAAATACAGACTGTCGGTAGAAGTTATACCACTGAGTATGGGAGCTACAAGAAAGAAAGAAGGAAGACCCCACGTACAGTAGTATGTGCGCCCCAATGTAGTCTATCAGCCAGCACTGTTTCACATTTGCAGCTGCTTTCCTGTGGGAGCTATCTCCAATCCCACTCGCTTGGACTGCTCAGCACCCATTAAAAAAATATATGCTGTCGCTTCAGTTATACCACTGCGTATGGGAGCTACAAGAAAGCAGGAAGGCAGACCCTACCTACCGTAGTAAGTAGATTTACATGTAGTCTAACACCCACCACTGTGTTACATTTGCAGCTGCTTTTTTGTGAGAGCTATGTCCAATAACACTCACTTGGACTGCTCAGTTCCCATTGAAAAAACACAGACTGTTGATAAAAGTAATACCACTGTGTATGGGAGCTACAAGAAAGCAGGAAGGCAGACCCCACCTACAGTAGTAAGTACATCCCCATGTAGTCTATTAGCCAGAACTGTGTCACATTTGCAGCTGCTTTCCTGTGGCAGCTATCTCCAGTCCCACTCACTTGGACTACTAAGCTCCCATTGAAAAAATATATGCTGCAGGTTAAGTTATACCACTGTGTATGGGAGCTCCAAGAAAGCAGGAAGGCAGACCCCATCTACATTATATACCAGTATAGAAGTTATACCACTGCCTATGTGCTGAAGACGACAGGAGACAAGCTCACCCTGTAGTGCAACATGTCTCAACTTTATTGGCAAAGATACAGGTCTTTTATAGATACAATAATCAGGCTCATACATATTGCAAAACTTAAGCTCATAATTGATTCCCAGTTAGATGCAAACCTCGCCCTTGTTTCAACATACTCTAGATACTTGTGGCTGCTTAACCCAAACTAAGCTCCTGCTTTCTCATCCAGTTATCATACAACTCTCCTGCTCTCACGTCCTTCAGCAAGGGTCCAATATCTTATCGCTTAATGCTTACTGCCTAACCAGCAGTAGTCTATCATGTTCTCTTTCCTCTAGCCAAGTCTCCACAAAACTCCCCACATTTCCCCCGTTTTCTTTTTGGACAATGATATTAGCCTGCCACATCCTCTCAAATGTTCTTTCTATTGTCCGTTGAATACAATTTATAAAACAGGGAAACACTAACAATACAAATAAAACAATACCCATAAAGCCAATTCCATACATTATAACATTTCACAACCAAGGGCTTATTCCCCATCCCTTAAGCCATCCTTCAAGTCCTAATCCCTCTTCTTGTTTCAGTTGATGTAATCCCTGTTGAAGTTCTTTCAGTTTGGCATGTATCGAGGTGGAATGGTCCGACAGCTTCATACAACACGTGCCCTCAAATTCTTCACATCCATTTCCCTGGCCTAATGATAAAAAGTCTATGGCAGCTCTATTTTGTAACACCGCATGATTTACACTTTGAACATCAGTTGTTAACATATCAATCATTTCTGAAGTTTTATTTAACTCATCTTTAGTCCGACATCGTAAATGTTTAGCCACGTTCATGGCCTTATTAGCTGTTCCTCCTGGCAAAAGGGGGCAACTATGACTTGCTTCAGTTCACTCCAAAATCGTGAGGGACCAATATCAGTACAATCAAACTCATAAGAACTACGTTTTTTGCGGGAGCTATTATTATGGTCAGCAAGCTGCATTAGAGTGGTTAAGTTAGTGTGGAATAAAGAGAGTTTCCCCAAATAACAGGGTCCACCCGGGGGATTTACTGGTATTCCGTTCCAGGCCCTTTCTCCACAGATTAAAAATATACCCGTGGGTGATGTAATACTAGAGACATTACACCTGGAATACAATTGCTTAAATACCGTTTCTGACTTCAAAGAAGAGTCTAAGGTGGCCCAATATTTTCGATTTCTATTAAAGTCATGGATATCCCGTGACATAAAACTTATCCAATTTCCCCCAGTTCCATTAGTACCAAAGCTTGCATTGGCACTTCCAAACATGTCTGTTTCCTCAGGGGGTGAGGCTAAAGTGGTATTAAGGGACTTAATTATCTCACATTGACGTTTCCCGTCCAAATGATCGTGATCATCGCTAACTGTGTTCAGCCCCGTTCTATTACACAAGGTGTTATTGTCTACTAGTCCACAAAATTCCTCCGGATTCCACATGGGCTATCCTATCAAACACATTTTAAAAGGATTAGTAACCCCTCCCAAACTAAGGCAAAGGATGATTGACCAGTTTGATTAGCAAAGGTTATCCAAATATTATCTCTAGGCTGATTGAAATGCGTCAAGCCGTTAGCAATTATAGTTACACTAAAAGCTATGGTTATAACAAAACACCTCATTATTATTCATTAAATTCACTGTCTTTTTGTTATATAACCTTCAGTCTTTTGATTGTTAGCTAGTCCTCCAATGACCGCAAGACGAGGGTGTATTTATTCTTCAATCTCTTCTTGTCCTTTTTCGTCAGATGATTTGATCTCCGAAGCTTCAAGGACAGCTCTTTTCCACCTGACTGTATTCTGGTTTAGCAAGGAGCAGCTTTTGGCTTAGTAACAGGGGGAGCGGGTTGCAGTGAAGACCCGGTAAAGAGTTTGCGGACTCTCCCCCGGCTCCTGGGTTCAGACCCACCTCCGGCCCGACTGGGCCAATCTGGCGCCTCTGCGATCACTATTTAGGGGACGGGAATTCGGAATGCAAGTCAGGAGGTGTATGAGTGATACAAGATGGAGGCGACCATGCGGACCCTTCAGCCAGAGAAGGAGGAAGGAAGGAGAAGCAATAGACCAGAGACTCCTCTGCAAGACATGGCGAGAATGCAAGCTGTGCCTCTGCAACCTATGGAGATCCATGGCAGGACCGAGAGTTACCAGCAGCTCCATGTGAGTGAGCCCGGACGGGCGAGAGACTGTGTGGGGAGACGGCCATGGCCCAGGCCGTGTTGGAGAGCCTGCACGTCGCAGAGCAGCCCCACACGAGAGGCAAAGAGGAGCTGCAGTCTTTGGAATAAGTGCGCGTCGGAGCAGCCCGTGCACGTCTGCCGTGTGTGTGAGTTACCCCACGGACTTGCAGGGAGGACTGGTGTGGAGTTCACCCGTCCTGAGGAGGGACAAACGGCAGAAACTATCGGGAACAGACTAACTGAAACCCCCACTGCCTGTCCCCCCGAATTGTTCAGGGAGGGACAGGGTAAAAACACTGGGATCAGGGCTCTGAGCCCGGGAAGAGGGGAGGTGTGGCAAGAAGGTGTTCTTAAAAAGACTGGTTGGACTCTTCATTGATGTATTACTCTGTGTTGTTTAATTTTGGTTATGTTTTGGGTTTTTGGGGGTATGTTTTAGTTGATGTTGCATTAAATTATTTTTCTGTTTTCTTCCCCAAACCCAGTAGCCTGGTCTGTTTTACCCTGAAACTTAAGCGGCAATTAAGCTCTCCCTGCCCTTGAGCAATTCTCAGCCTCTTCTGTACTTGAGGCTAATCCTGGTCTTTGTTCCCTGATGGGCCTAAACCAGGACAGGCTGGCACCCAAATGGATCCTGTGGGAGAATCAACACACAAATACCCACGTCCCCAGTATTATACTTTGGCCGGAGGCTGCCATATCCCTGTTTTAGGGTCACGATATTTAACGCATATGTTTTTCTTTCTCTCCTTTTGTGCCTTTGGATTATGATGTATTATTACAGGTGGTAGCTTCTGTTCCCCAAACACACACAGGTGGTTCATAACAAATAAGGCCTTTAACAATTTCATATGTGGGTCTTTCACATCCCCATATTTACCAAGATATCTTTTTAGAGTCCCATTAGCTCTTTCTATTATGGCCTGTCCTGTGGGGGAATGAGGAATCCCTGCTATACGTTTAACTCCCCATTGCCTCATAAACTTTTCTATACTTCTACTTATATAGGCCGGCTCTTTGTTTACACCATGTGCTTATATCTGCTACCACCAGCACCTCCTCTCACTCCACCCCGTGCCTCCCTCTTCTGTACTTTCCACCTCTCACATTACAACCTGAGATCTTCCGGACGCCTACCACATCTCCCCCTCCCTATGCTCGATGACTCCAGTGTCCTGTGGCACGGGCATATGATCAGGTGCTGGTCGGGTTCCACTTCACTATTCAATCCTGCCAATAGTTGAGTGACTCCATCTTGATCTGCATCACAGGGAGAAATCCGAGAAACACGTCAATCTGTAAGAGAGACTCAGTAGACCTTTATATCTTCTACGCCCCATGCTCTCTCCATCCCTAAGACGGTTGAGCTGTACTTTTAAAGTAGTGTGAGCACATTTAAAGACCGCCTGTCCCTGGCTAGTGTGAGGGATACCGTGGCTCAATGCATGGGGATAGATGGTATGTCCATGACCCCTCCGGGAAGCCTGCTCCACTGTTTTTAATAACTCAAATTTTACTAACAAGCATCAGACCTCCATAATCAGCAGCAAAGCTAGCGTGTTTATAGCACTTCTAATTGGTCCTTTCTCTAAAAGTCAGCTGTAGTTTTCTGTGACAAGCCGTGCAGTTTCACACGCTGCCCCAGCCTCCTCCTTGTTCCAAGTTGTTATCTCGTAGGTATTTTTGCTTCTTCGTTTCTCACAGTCGAGAGCAGCTCAAGGACAATCTGCACATTAGTTTAGCAACTCATGCCTGCTAAGATTCTTCTTATCCACTGAAAAAAAGCACAGCTGACAAACAAAGTTATTATACTCATGCTAAAGGTAAAATCCATAGCAGGTCTATGTTGCAAAGGTGTATGGCTAATACTACTTACATTACTAATCAAGTCTTCTAATGTCGTTGAGGTTTGGTTACTTTGTTTGCTAGGCCAGCATCCTAATTTGCATAGCTGAGTTAATAAAGCAGATACTCCTACACCTGGAGCAAATATACTAGTTGCTATTATTGCTGAGGGAGACCAAAGGTAACATAGTCATCACATTCGCCAGTAAATGCATACTCAAATTGTTTTGGACAATGATGTTTCTAAATCATTGTATGATTAGGCATCAAGATCGTCAGTTGTCTCAAACTGCATGGTCCCCTTTGTAATCTCGAGGGTATTCCAGGCCAAGCCTGGTCCCCACAGATCAGAAAAATTCCCTTTGGTAACTGTACAGGCACAAGACTAGACCTGAATCTTTTTGGTGAAGTATAATTGCACCAAGACGTTGTGTTCTTATACATGCCCAGGATGGGATCCACATTCTGTCCCAAATGTTTTGGTATTGCTGGTAAAATTAAACATAACACAAAAATCCATCTTTATAGATCCCAATAATTCTAACTCCTGTGACTCTGTTGTCATTATTGACAACCATGAAATGATCAAATCCATACAAAATCCATCCATGACAAAATCCATTTTTTTACTCCTAATTAAAAAAAAAATCCTTCACCAATGAGTTTAAAACAGAAACCACCTTTTAGCTTCTCAATGTCAAAATGTTCTGTTCTTCCAAGTTCCATTCCTGACACCTAAACCACCTTAGAAAGTTTCCACTGTAAGAAAACCACTATTCATCATCACATTTACAGCAAAATGCATAACATCACGACCAACAGTTTTTACACTCTTTGAGGCAAGAGACTGAGGATGGAAAGGATGAGCCCAGCGGTCCGTGAGGGCTGGGGCCGGCCGTGTCGGCGCGAGGTGTGTGTGGGGAGGCACTCCGGAGACACTGACCGGGCGCGGGAAGCGGCTGCGCGGCGGCGACGGCTGCGGATGGAAGGGGCGGGGAGGGGTCTGGGTCACTCCGTGCCGTCCCCGGCGCCGGCGGTGCAGCCGGTATTACTCTCTCCTGTGTTTTCTTTGTCTTCCCTCGCATGCCCGATGGTGCCCAGTCTAACATGGGTTTGCGCTCCCCCACTCTCCTCTGATCATCCTGGGCTGCACCCCCGCCCGACTCCGCCCGCTTGGCATTCCTTTGCAAGTCGTCCCAGGGGTAACTCGGCGGGCTGGGCTCGAATGGGAAGCAGCTCTCCCGCGGGGGCTCTGCTCCGAAGCCCCTTCGCCTCTCTGACTTTGTAAAAACTCTTGTGTAGAGGAGAACTTTTTTCTTCACTCCGCGTAGCTGCACCACCCCAGTCTCCTCACCAGACTCTGTCTTCTAGCTCTCATTTCTGCCACTCCTCCACGTAGATCACTCATCTTCGGTGGCCAACGAGGCGGCTGACTTTTCCCCTTTGTCCCGCCTCCATTTCCGTCAGGCGCCAAATTTGGCACATCATGGGGTGTCTGACTTTTCTCTTTTCTCAGTATCATCCGCATCAGTGCCGCTCCCGGCATTACTATCAGCGCTGCTCCTGGCGCTGCTCTCGGCGCCTCTCCCGGCACTGCTCCCAGCGCTTCTCCCGGCGCTACTCTCGGCACTACTGTCTGTTCCTCTCCCGGCACTTCTCCCGGCGCTGACCGCTCTACAGGCGGGGGCGGGGGGAACATTACTTTTGAGGTGGTAGGAGACAGTGGGGTGGATTGGAACCAGTCAAGCTCATAGTTTTTATTCTTACTCTGTGCTGCTGATGCGTGCTCAGCAGCCTTCTTTTCTGCCTGATGTTTCAACAACTCATTGTGCACTATCCTCCAAAGCCTCCCTAACTTTTCAGCTATCTCATCGTCCTGCAGGGTAGCTTCCCACAGCAAATCCCCAAATTGAGCCATTCGGTCAATTCATGCACTGTATGTGGATTCTGAAACACTCCCTTAGCATACCAATAAGATAACAATCCTGGTGGGTCCTTTTCCAGATCTATACCCTTTATCTTCCGCAAGAATGCAGTAAATAAATCATATGCCGCTTGCCTTTTCATACCTATTATCGTCAGCGCACTGTTGCAACCCTTCATGGTCAGACTGCACGTATCGACCAGGCTCGTCTATACGGTCACCCAGGGCACGGCATGTTCCCAATTTTCACGCTTATTGCGGTCCTTACTGCATAGGACCCGAACCCCTTCGTCGCTCCGCCGTGGCGCCCAGTCGGTATATCACGTCCGTCGTGTATCACGTCGGGGTCACCATTTGCTGAAGACGACAGAAGACAAGCCCACCCTGTAGTGCAACAATTCTCAACTTTATTGACAAAGATACAGTTCTTTTATAGATACAATAATCAGGCTCATACATATTGCAAAAGCTAAGCTCATCATTGGTTCCCAGTTAGATGCAAACCTTGCCCTTGTTTCAACATACTCCAGATACTTGTGGCTGCTTAACCCAAACTAAGCTCCTGCTTTCTCATCCTTTTATCATACGACTCTCTTGCTCTAACGTCCTTGAGCAACAGTCCAATATCTTATCGCTTAATGCTTACTGCCTAGCTATTCTATCATGTTCTCTTTCCTCTAGCCAAGTCTGCACAAAACTCCCCACACCTATGGGAGCTAAAAGAAAGCAGGAAGGAATACCACACCTACAGTAGTAAGTAGGCCCCCATGTAGACTCTCAGCCAACAATGTGTCATCTTTGAAGCTGCTTTCCAGTGGGAGCTATCTCCAATCCCACGCTCTTCGCCCCTTCAGCTCCCTTGAATAAATAAATTCTGTCGGTAGAAATTATAACACTGCGCATGGGAGTTACAAGAAAGCAGGAAGACAGACCCCACCTATATTGCTAAGTTGGTCCCCATGTAGTCTATCAGCGAGCACTGTGTCACATTTGCACCTGCTTTCCTGTGGGAGCTATCTCTAATCCCACTCACTTGGACTGCTCAGCTCTCATTGAAAAAATACATGCTGGCGTTAGAAGGTATACGACTGCCTATGGGAGCTACAAGAAAGCAGGAAGGGAGACCCCACCTACAGTAGTAAGTAGGTCCCCATGTAGTCTCTCAGCCAGCACTGTGTCACCTTTGAAGCTGCTTTCCTGTGGGAGCTGTCTCCAATCCCAGGCTCTTGGCCTCGTCAGTTCCCTTTAAAAATACATTCTGTCGGTAGAAGTTATATGACTGCGTATGGGAGCTACAATAAAGTAGGAAGGCATAACCCAACTACAGTGTTAAGTACGTCCCCATGTAGTCTATCAGCCAGCACTGTGTCACATTTGCAGCTGCTTTCCTGTGGGCGCTATCTCCAATCCCAGTTTCTTGGACTGCTCAACTCCCATTGAAAAATATATGCTATCGATTAAGCTATACCACTGCGTATGGGAACTACAAGAAAGAAAGAATGCAGACCCAACGTACAGTAGTAACTAAGTCCCCATGTAGTCTATCAGCCAGCACTGTGTCACATTTACAGCTGCTTTCCTATGAGCGCTATCTCCAGTCTGTAATGGAATAGGTCATGTTTGTTAATCAAATAATGAAAGAATAGTTGTGCAAGGAACCATTTAAAGTAATTGTAAAAGTCTTTTAAAACCTTAATTGCAAAGTCTCTACAATGTGCACAGGTGCCAAGAGATGAGTTTATGAGCAGATCACTAGAGGAAGACTACTGACTTCATCCCAGGACTGTATAAAATGACTCTGATGGGGGGGGGGGGGGGGGGGTTCACACGCCGCTGGTGAAGCAGGGTCTCCCGGCCGCCCAGTGCTATTTTGCTTATTTGCTGCTTGCTTAATAAATTTGATCTGTGAGTCATTTAAATTGGGTAGTTAACTTTATCACAGCAACTCCACGAAGATCCGAACGAAGACTCTGGATTGAGTAAGTATTTGCGTGTTTCCGTTAGGTCAGGGTGGTTATCCTAGAGTGTGAGTGACTGAGAGGTCTCCAGGAGACCAAGTGAGTGCGGACCCTCCAGTAGTGCAGTTCCCATTGCCCGCGAGGGCGTGGGTCACGACCGAGGGGAACGATTGTGAGAACGAGTCAAGGGCACTCTAGAAGTTGGGACAGAGGAAGAGCAAGCCCTCTGATCCCATGGGTAGCATAAGGATAGGCTGCCAGATATTCCCCCAGAAAGTCCTCTGGGGATGATGATTAAATTTTGGAATGATTCCCCCCTGTAGAAGACAAAAGAGTAAGGAAAAGATGGTACATTACTGTATGGAAGTTTGGGGGGGAAGAGTCATTAGGAAATCCCCATATTATTTGGCCCATATTTGGGTCTTTGGAGGACTGGTTATGAGCAGACCTCAATTTGTGGGTAAATGATAAGAAGACCGTTACCCAAGAGGAAATTGAATATGTGAGTCTCTGGATACCCCAACTTTCTAATAAGGTATCCTTGTTCGCTCTTAAGGAAAAGAAAGCTAAGAGCCCACCCGAAGAGGAGATTTGGTAGAGGATCCTCTGGGTGTGTCTGAGAGATTAGATCAGTTCTTAGGGCCGAATCTCTATACATGGGATGAACTATATTATTCACAAAGGAGGAAAGGGAAATGATTCGAAGAGCAGGAATGAGAATCTGGGATCAACAGCACCAGGCAGGACCAGACGCAAATGTGAAATGGTCCTTGCAAAGGCCCAATTGGATTAATCAGATGGCGGAGCACAGAACCCATATGGCAGAGCTACGAGTCATCATTGTCCAGGGAATCAGAGAGTCTGTTCCCCGAGGACAGAATATTAACAAAGCATTCAATGAGAGACAGAGAAAAGACAAAACCCCAATTGATTGGCTTGAGAGATTATGTAAAAGCCTTCAACTGTACTCTGGAGTAGATCCAGCAGCTCCAGTGGGACAGGTATTATTAAAGACCCAGTTTGTGGCAAAATCATGGGTGGATATCTGAAAGAAACTAGAAAAATTAGAATACTGGCAAGAAAAAGGGCTAGAAAGGGAAACAAAAGCCTGGGAGACAGGTGCATTCAACAGGAGAAAAAAAAAAAAAAGGAATCAAAGGACGATGGAATGTTTTTAAGGAAGAATAGGGAGAACCAGGGGCTCTGTTTGCTGAGGACCACGAGAGTAATCGAGCCCTTGATAAAACTGAAGTTAGGTCCTCAGCGTCAGGAAGTAGAATTTTTAGTGGACTCGGTCTGAGAGATCTACGATCCAGTGATTACCCCAGGGGTGTAAGACAAGTAGTAGGGGCAAAAGGGGAAAAATTTAAAGTACCTCTTGTGAAGGAGGTACTGATAGAATCTGAAGCAGCAAAATATGCTGTAGGATCGCTTTTGTTAGTTCCGGAGGCTGATCATAATTTATTAGGGAGAGATGTACTTATAGACTTAGGAAAAACCTTGGGCTGCCGGTAAGGATAAAGCAGTGCCCCTTGTCACGAGAAGGTAGACGAGGATTAACCAGAAACAGAAAGACTGATATCTAAGAGACTACTTGAGCACTGTATGTCCCCTTACAATACTCCCATATTGCCAGTTAAAGAAATCTGATGGGACTTATAGATTAGTACATAACCTCCGGGAGATAAACAAGAGAACTATTACTAGGTTCCCTGTGGTAGCTAACCCGCACACCTTACTGAGTCAGTATAGTCCAGAGTACCAGTGGTATAGTGTGATAGACCTTAAGGATGCCTTTTGTGCATGTTCCCTGAAAGAGGAGTGCAGGGATTATTCTGCTTTTGAATGTGAAGATCCTGACACCCATAAAAAGTATTAAATTGCTTAATTTCCTGAGTTTACAAGGGTTGAAAGTGTCTAAATCTAAATTACTTTTTCCTGAAGAAAAGATAAAATATTTGGGACACTGTTTTATAAAGGGAAGTAAGAAACTTGATCCAGATCGAGTAAATGGGATACTGTCCCTACAAGCTCCAAAGAGTAAGAGACAAGTTAGACAGCTTTTAGGTCTGTTGGATATTGCAGACAATGGATTGAAAATTTTATTAAGAAGGTAAAATTTTTGTACCAGAAATTAGCTCGAGATGGATTAGTTAAATGGCCCAAAGAAGATGAAAGAGACTTTGAGAATTTAAAAGTGGATTTGATTAATGCTCCTCTGCCTAGCCTGCCTGATGTTAGAAAACCTTTTATTTGTTACCTTTGGAGGGGAGTTGAAGGTGTTTTCTCCCCACAACATTTGGGGGAGGTATTACAACAAAAGGCGGAAAAACGGATAACTGATGCTAGGCTCTTAAAATATGAAGGTATATTAATCCACTCTCCGAAATTAGAAATAGAAACCACCAGTATTAGGAGCCAATACCCCATGGTATTTCCAAAGTTTTGGAAGAGTGGACAGAATGAATGGAGAAATTAAGAAACGGATAATGAAATTAATGTTAGAAACAGAAATGTCCTGGATTAAATGTTTACCCTTAGCTTTGTTACAGACACGCGGACTTCTCTGTTTGAAATGTTGTAAAAAGGGAATGGTGGTACAGAGACCACCCTTAGATATTGCTATCCACACAGTTAATCCTGGGGACAAAGTCTTGATAAAAACCTGGAAAGAATCATCTTTAAACTCCCCGATGGGAGGTTCCTTTTCTTGTCTTATTTAAGGACCAATTTCCCAGGATCAGTGGGAAGCTGCAGAGGTCCCAGGAAAACTGAAACTTCAGCTGCATAAAAAGTGACATGTTCACTGAGGAGTGGAGTGTAGGGATTTCCTTTTTGTAAAATATTAGAGTTTAATGTTTACATTGTGATCATCAGAAAGGTGTGAGATAATCGGTGGGGCTGTAATACCTATTTTAAAGTAACAGATTGTGGAATAGGAATAGCTTAGAAGTATAGAACAACTGAGTCCAGTGGGGACTGTAATTTAAGTTTATAAAAGGGTGCTTTATACGTAGAAGGCCCGGAGAACCGAGACCTGGATGTGAAAGCCACTGTTTCAGGCAGCCCGTGGGTGCTGGAGGAAAAGGCAAGAGGAAAGAGGCCTAAAAAGAGACAGAGAATACCCCTGAAGATTACGACTGCTGCCGAGAAGATCATAAACCGCACTGCTCTAAGCAACAGAGTAGGTGAAGGAGGCAGAGGCATACTGGGAGTGGGGTACAGAGTCTCTCAAAGCCTAAAACTGGGAATTCTAAGATCCCAAGCCTACCTCTAAGAAGGGCAAAAGCGTTGCACCTAAAAGAATGTGGGGTGAAAAACTAAACAGGAAAGTACCATTTTATTTGATAAAGGCCCCACCCATTATCCGGGGATGGTATGTTGTTATCTGGCTGATAGAGTGGTTTACTCTCCTGCTGCTGGCTAAGTTATCGCAAGAACCCCCCATTCTATGAGGCAATCGGACTGAACCAATCAGACCTGTGAATAGCTCAAAGTGGGTTTGTTCGAAAACCAGTGCAACCCCATGCCTCTTTAAAGGTATTTAATGCCAGCAGTGAATATTGTACTCAGGTAATCGTTGTTCCATGCATTTTATAATCACCCTGAGGAGTTTGTCTATAATCATTGGAATACCAGCACTGTGTCACATTTGCAGCTGCTTTCCTGTGAAAGCTATCTCTAATCCCACTCACTAGGACTGCTCAACTCCCAATTCCAAAAATACAGACTGTCAGTAGAAGTTATACTACTGCCTATGGGAGCAACAAAAAAGCAGGAAGGCAGACCCCACCTACAGTAGTAAGTCGGTCCCAATGTAGTTTATCAGCCAGCACTGTGTCACATTTGCAGCTGCTTTCCTGTAGGAGCTATCTCCAATAACACTCACTTCTACCGCTCAATTAGCAGTGAAAAAAAAAAAACTGTCCGTTAAGTTATAGTAGTGCGTATGGGAGCTAAAAGAAAGCAGGAAGGCAGACCCTAACTACATTGTTAATTAGGTCTCCATGTAGTCTATCAGCCAGCACTGTCTCACATTTGCAACTGCTCTCCTGTGGGCACTATCTCCAATCCCGGTCACTTGGACTGCTCAACGCTCATTGAAAAAATACACACTGTCCGTTAATTTATACCACTGCATATGAGAGCTACAAGAAAGCAGGAAGGCAGACCCAACCCATTATAGTAACTGTGTCACCATGTAGTCTATAGCCAGCACTGTGTCACATTTGAAGCTGCTTTCCTGTGGGAGTTATCTCCAATCCCATGCTCTTGGCCTCATCACCTCCCTTTTAAAATACATTCTGTCGGTAGAAGCTATACCACTGCGTATGGGAGCTACAAAAAAGCAGGAAGGAAGACCCAACTTACAGTAGTAAGTGGGTCCCAATGTAGTCTATAAGTCAGCACTGTGTCACCTTTGAAGCTGCTTTCTTTTGGGAGCTATCTCCAATTCCACGCTCTTGGCCTTATCAGCTCCCTTTAAAAATACATTCTGTCGATAGAAGTTATACCACTTCGTATGGGAGCTACAACAAAGCAGGAAGGCAGACCCCATCTACAGTAGTAAGTAGGTCCCCATGTATTCTATCAGCCAGAACTGTGTCACATTTGCAGCTGCTTTCCTGTGGGAGCTGTCTCCAATCCCACTCACTTGGACTGCTCAGCACCCATTGAAAAAAATACATGCTTTCCGTTGAGTCATAGCACTGCGTATGGGACCTACAAGAAAGCAGGAAGGCAGACCCCAACTACAGTAGTAAGTAGGCCCCTATGTTGACAGTAGAAGTTATATCATTTTGTATGGGAGCTACAAGAAAGGATGAAGGGAGACCTCACCCACAGTAGTAAGTAGGTCGCCATGTATTCTATCAGCCAACACTGTATGACCTTTGAAGCTGCTTTCCTGTGGGAGCTATCTCCAATCCCAGTCACTTGGACTGCTCAGCTCCCATGGAAAAAATAAATGCTGTCGCTTAAGTTATAACACTTCGTATGTGAGCTCCAAGAAAGCAGGAAGGCAGATCTCAACTACAGTAGTAAATAGATCCCTATATAGTGTATCAGCCAGCACTGTGTCACATTTGCAGTTGTTTTCCTGTGAAAACTATCTCCAATCCCACTCACTTGGACCGCTCAACTCTCATTGAAATTATGCAAACTGTTGGTAGAAGTTATACCACTGCGTAAGACACCCACTTGTACTGCTCAGGTCCCATTGAAAAAATATATGCTGTCTCTTAAGTTATACCACTGGTTATGGGAGCTGCAAAAAAGCAGGAAGACAGACCCCACCTACAGTAGTAAGTAAGGCCCATGTAGTCTATCAGCCAGTACTGTGTCACATTTGCATCTGGTTTCCTGTGGGAGCTTTCTCCAATCCCAGTCACTTCGACTGCTCATCTCCCAATGAAAAAATATATGCTGTCGGTTAAGTTCTTCCATTGTTTATGGGAGCTCCAAGAACGCAGGAAAAAAATCCCCAACTAGCGAAGTTTTCGGCTCTTGTCCTAAAAACCAGACTCGAAGTCTGAAAACCAGGCTCGAAGCCTGAAACCAGGCTCAAAGCCCGAAAAATGAACCACACTCGAAGTCTGAAAAAACCCAGGCTCGATGCCTGAGAAACCAGCTCTAAGCCTGCTTCATGTGGCGATCAACCTACGGTCCGATTCTCAGCTGGGTGGGAAGAAAGCAGTCCTACTCAGTGTGAATGATAGGAGAAAGCTTCTTTATGGAGAGCATGCTCTAACATATACACAGCAGCTTCAAAGCTAGCTCAGCAACAGCAGCTAATAGATTTCATTTTCTTGTTCATCCTACTTGCGGTTTCTGCAATAAGCAAGCTCCCTCACATTTTCCCATCTTGTTTTTCCCCAAAGTTGTTTACCACTTTTAGCCGAAAACAGTCTGACCTTGAGGGAACAGAAAGCGACCTGCTGTCTGTGTGACAGCAACTGCTTTAACCATGGCTCTGACTCTGGTCTTTATTGTGCATTATATTCATATAACTAGAGCTCAGGCTGCCTTGCCCCAACAGGCCTAACATTATATCCCGGGATCCATGTCCATGCTCCCTCATTTTTTCTCCACAATTCCCCCTGTTTTGTTTTTGCACAATCAAGACTGAGTCAGTCAATTTATGCACTGCCTTCATAATACAACTATATATGATTCTAAACATTACAAGCAAAAGCAAAATAACCAATATACATCTTAACTCTTCTTTGATTAATATAGTCAACCCAGGTGACATGGCCCCCCAAAAGCTGATTGAAGCCAATTATCAAAAGGCTGATAACCCATCGTAATATTGTTAGACCCATTGCTCCACAGAGTAGGCCCCTGAGGGGTCCCGCGTTCCCAACCAGCGTTACTTACCCCATATATCAACCCAGATAAGTTGGCCATCCATGTCCCAACAAATTGTCCTATGTTCAGTCCACAATATCCTCCTTTTGGATCTACAATTCGACTATATGCACCTTCGGGGTAAACATCAGTCCACTGCTTAACCATATTTTTATATTGTTCCATTCCTCTTAGTCCTTGATATTTAGTCCCAAAGCTAAAACAAGTACGAGTCCAACTCCCATTTGTTATGTTTCCGATTGCTTGACTTCCCAGCAACTCCAACTCTTGTGGGTCCCAGGGAAGAGGGACTTTGAGCCGACTTAACGAGTGCCACTGCACAGTCTGATGTCACTTTGCTGGAACAGGAGGCGCTCCCGCTGACATATTTCTGGAAATCACTAGGATCAAAATCTGGTATCCCAACCAGGCAGGTGCGGAATGTATCACTCACAGACAGAAGACTCAGACAAAAGTCAACTTGGCCTGTCTGATTCGCCCAGGTGACCCACATGTTCTGACGTGGATTCACTTGATTCAATGGCGATGTGTGAACTGTCACCATCAGGATTATTAGGAGTAACAGCCACTCTAGTCCATTTCGCAGGAACCCATATTGGACCTGTAGGTGTAAGCACAGACATGTAACCCCTGCCTAAATACTGCACTTTAGCTGGGCCCTGCCGTATACCTGTTCGTGGATCTCTGTAAGTTACCCACATTGCCGGCGGTCTTTTGGATGTTTCCACCATTACTTGATGTAGTCGAACTAGAGGTTCTTTCTCCTCCCCAAAGATACATAAATGATTTATAGTAAACAATACCTTAGACTTGAGGGTCCTGTATGTCGGACATCTTACTTAAATATGATTTTAAAACTTGATGAGCTCATTCCACTATTGCCTGTCCTGTTGGTGAATGTGGTACCCCTGTAATGTGTTTCACTCCCCAGGTTTGGAAAAACTGTTTCACCCGTTGACTAACATATGCAGGGCAGTTATCAGTCTTAATGGTGCCTTGTACCCTCATAACAACAAAACATGTAGTGGCATGTCGGATTACATGCGTCAAAAAGGCGTCGATTGCGCACATCTTTAATGCGAGCATCTTCTATTCGCTGAGCAATTCCTGTAACAGAAAAAGAGTCAGTTACAATATTCAACGGTTTACACCACCACATTTCAAGGGCCCGAACAACCGCACAAAGTGCTAAAGTCTGTAAAGAGTCCATTTCCGTGGCATGTAATAGCTGGTGTTTCCATTGTCCTGCCTCTTCCCAGACTATTACAGCCCGCTGAGATTTCTTTCCTGCGTCTGTATATGCTGTAACGGCATTTGACAAAGGTTGCTCACTTAGCTAAGGACGAATAATCCACTATTGTTGTGTCATACACGCCAATACCTTAGATTTTAGGGACTGCCTTTTTATTTTTTGGGCAAATGACAATAAACTAAGCTGTAGAGGCTCCGATGTTGCTATGATCCATTCCAGATCTCTTTTTGCTATAGGCACATATATTGTTCCTGGCTCTTGGCCGCTCACCTGTAAAATTCGAGTGAGTCCCTTTCTAATAAGCATTGCTAAGCCCACAGTTTTTTGTTCAATTGTCCATTTAGGCTGTAACGTGGTGAATAGCCATTCCAGGACGATTAGCCTCTCTTTTTGTTTTTTGCACTGCGTTAATGCACCAAGAAACTGTTCTTTGCCCTGCAAAATGGTCAAATCAATGGGGCAATCTGGATCACGACGATCAACTTGCCGAGTGGTAATGAGGTCAGAAATTTCAGCAATGGTTTGCAGTTGTTCTGCTGTGGGCTGTACTTTTGCCGATGGGTCTGTTCCCTTCAATAAGGGGTGCAGCGGTTCTAGCATGTCATTGGTGATTCCAACAATTGGGCGCAACCATTGCAAATTTTTATGCATCATTTACAGTTTTTATCTTGGTATGAATATGGAGCTTTTGCAGCCTAATATGAGCCTCTGTAATACTCCAGCCCAAATACTGCCATGCTGGACGTCTTTGTACCTTTTCAGGAGCAAGAGTCAGTCCCTGTGCTTGTAATATGGTTTCTAGATCTCCCTCTTGATCTACAGTAAATGCCTCCTCCTGAGCAATGAGGATATCATGCATACAATGATACACAAGTGCATGTCTAATACTACTTACATCACTAATCAAGCCTTCTAATGTTATTGAGGTTTGGTTACTTTGTTTGCTAAGCCAGCATCCTAATTTGCATAGCTGAGTTAATAAAGCAGATACTCCTACACCTGGAGCAAATATACTAGTTGCTATTATTGCTGAGGGAGACCAAAGGTAACATGGTCACCACATTCACCAGTAAATGCATGCACAAATTGTTTTGGACAATGATGTTTCTAAATCATTGTGTGATTAGGCATCAAGATCGTCAGTTGTCTCAAACTGCATGGTCCCCTTTGTAATCTCGAGGGTATTCCAGGCCATGCCTGGTCCCCACAGATCAGAAAAATTCCCGTTGATACACTGTACAGGCACAAGACTAGGCCTGGATCTTTTTGGTGAAGTAAAATCGCACCAAGATGTTGTGTTCTTATACACGCCCAGGATGGGATCCACATTCTGTCTCAAATGTTTTGGTATTGCTGGTAAAATTAAACATAAAAATCCATCTTTATAGATCCCAATAATTCTAACTCCTGTGGCTCTGTTGTCATTATTGGCAACCATGAAATGATCAAATCCATACAAAATCCATCCATGATAAAATCCATTTTTTTACTCCTGATCAAAAAAAAATCCTTCACCAATGAGTCTAAAACACAAACCACCTTTTAGCTTCTCAATGTAACAATGTTCTGTTCCTGACACCTAAAACACCTTAGAAAGTTTCCACTGTAAGAAAACCACTGTTCATGATCACATTTACAGCAAAATGCATAACATTACGACCAACAGTTTTTACACTCTTTGATGCAAGGGATTGAGGATGGAAAGGACGCGCCCTGTGGTCCGTGAGGGCTGGGGCCGGCCGTGTCGGCGCGCGGTGTGTGTGTGGGGGGGCACTCCGGAGACACTGACCGGACGCGGGAAGCTGCTGCGCGGCGACAGCTGCAGATGTAAGCGGCAGGGGGGATTTGGCACACTCCGTGCCGGCCCCGGTGACGCAGTCGGTATTAGTCTCTCCTGTGTTTCCTTTTTCTTCCCTCGTGTGCCCGACGGTGCCCAGTCTAACACGGGGTCACGCTCCCCCACTCCTCTGATGGTCCTGCGCTGAACCCCCGCACCGACTCCTCCCACTTGGCATTCCCCTGCAAGTTGTCCCAGGGGTAACTCGGCGGGCTGGGCTCGAATGGGAAGCAGCTCTCCCGCAGGGGCTCTGCTCCGAAGCCCCTTCTCTTCTCTGACTTTGTAAAACTCTTGTGTAGAGTTTTTTTTTTTTCTCAGCATGCCTCACCCAGCGACGGGCTGGACACCGGGATGGCTTTCAGTGGCGACAGACTGTGTTTTGATGGTCTCTTGTCGCTCCAGTTTCTTTAATACTTCCTGTTCGTTCCTTTGTCTGTCCACCCCCCGCTTTTCTAAAAAACGATGTAAAAGTGAGAGTGCTACCTTCTTATCCATGTTGCTGGCTCCTCGTCTCACCGCAACCTGTAGTCACTTCCCCGGGTACAGCAACCTCTGCTTGGGATCCGGCAGGCTTCCTCCTCCGACGACTGCCTCTGCCTCCGGATTTTCAAGTCTCAGCTCCCCGCAGGCAGGCTATTTACCCGATAACACCCAGTGAGGTTCCCTGTTTGGGCGCCATTTGGCACGAAGTTTTCGGCTCTTGGCCTAAAAACCAGACTCGAAGTCTGAAAACCAGACTCGAAGTCTGAAAACCAGGCTTGAAGCCTGAAACCAGGCTCGAAGCCTGAAAAATGAACCAGACTCGAAGCCTGAAAAACCCAGGCTCAAAGCCTGAAAAACCAGCTCTAAGCCTGCTTCATGCGGCGATCAACCCAGGGTCCGATTCTCAGCTGGGTGGGAAGAAAGCAGTTCTACTCAGTGTGAGTGATAGCAGAAATCATCTTTATTGAGAGCAGGCTCTAACTTATATACACAGGAGCTTCAAAGCTAGCTCAGCAACAGCAGCTAATAGATTACATTTTCTTGTTCATCCTACTTGCGGTTTCTGCAATAAGAAAGCTCCCTCACATTTTCCCATCTTGTTTTTCCCCAAAGTTGTTTATCACTTTTAGCCGAAAACAGTCTGACCTTGAGGGAACAGAAAGCGGCCTGCTGTCTACATGACAGTAACTGCTTTAACCATGGCTCTGACTCTGGTATTGATTGTGCATTAAACTCATATAACTAGAGTTCAGGCTGCTTTACCCCAACAGGTCTAACATTATATCCCGGGATCCATGTCCATGCTCCCTCATTTTTTCTCCACACACCTACCTGTAAGTAGGTCCCCATGTAGTCTCTCAGCCAGCACTGTGTCACATTTGCAGCTGCTTTCTTTTGGGAGCTATCTCCAATCCCACTCACTTGGACTGCTCAACTCCCATTCTCTGTCTCCTTTTAGGCCTCTTTCCTCTTGCCTTTTCCTCCAACACCCACGGGGTACCTGAAACAGTGGCTTTCACATCTAGGTCTCGGTTCTCCGGGCCTTCTACGTATAAAGCACCCTTTTATAAACTTAAATTACAGTCCCCACTTGACTCAGATTGTTCTGTACTTCTAAGGTATTTCTATTCCACAATCTGTTACTTTAAAATAGGTATTACAGCCCCACCGATTATCTCACACCTTTCTGACGATCACAATGTAAACATTAAACTCTAATATTTTACAAAAAGGAAATCACTACACTCTACTTCTCAGTTAACATGTCACTTTTTATGCAGCTGAAGTTTCAGTTCTCCTGGGACCTCTGCAGCTTCCTACTGATCCTGGGAAATCGGTCCTTAAATAAGACAAGAAAAGGAACCTCCCATCGGGGAGTTTAAAGATGATTCTTTCCAGGTTTTTATCAAGACTTTGTCCCCAGGATTAACCGTGTGGATAGCAATATCTAAGGGTGGTCTCTGTACCACCATTCCCTTTTTACAACATTTCAAACAAAGAAGTCCCCGTGTCTGTAACAAAGCTAAGGGTAAACATTTAATCCAGGACATTTCTGTTTCTAACATTAATTTCATTATCCGTTTCTTAATTTCTCCATTCATTCTGTCCACGCTTCCGGAACTTTGGGGATACCATGGGGTATTGGCTCCTAATACTGGTGGTTTCTATTTCTAATTTCGGAGAGTGGATTAATATACCTTCATATTTTAAGAGCCTAGCATCAGTTATCCGTTTTTCCGCCTTTTGTTGTAATACCTCCCCCGAATGTTGTGGGGAGAAAACACCTTCAACTCCCCTCCAAAGGTAACAAATAAAAGGTTTTCTAACATCAGGCAGGCTAGGCAGAGGAGCATTAATCAAATCCACTTTTAAATTCTCAAAGTCTCTTTCATCTTCTTTGGGCCATTTAACTAATCCATCTCGAGCTAATTTCTGGTACAAAAATTTTACCTTCTTAATAAAATTTTCAATCCATTCTCTGCAATATCCAACACACCTAAAAGCTGTCTAACTTGTCTCTTACTCTTTGGAGCTTGTAAGGACAGTATCCTATTTAATCGATCTGGATCAAGTTTCTTACTTCCCTTTATAAAACAGTGTCCCAAATATTTTACCTTTTCTTCAGGAAACAGTAATTTAGATTTAGACACTTTCGACCCTTGTAAACTCAGGAAATTAAGTAATTTAATACTTTCCTGTCTAACAGCTTCTTCATCTCTCCCTGCTAATAATAAATTGACCACATATTGAACTAAAATAGCTTCTTTGCCTAACTTATAATTTCTCAAGATCTGTACTAGTGCTTGTCCAAAAAGATTGGGAGACTCTGTAAATCCCTGTGTTAATAGAGTCCATCTCAACTGTTGTTTTTTATAGGTGTCAGGATCTTCACATTCAAAAGCAGAATAATCCCTGCACTCCTCTTTCAGGGAACATGCCCAAAAAGGCATCCTTAAAGTCTAGCACACTATACCACTGGTACTCTGGACTCAACTGATTCAATAAGCTGTGCGGGTTAGCTACCACAGGGAACCTAGTAATAGTTCTCTTGTTTATCTCCCGGAGGTTATGTACTAATCTATAAGTCCCATCAGATTTCTTTACTGGCAATATGGGAGTATTGTAAGGGGACATACAGGGCTCAAGTAATCCCTTAGATATTAGTCTTTCTATTTCTGGTTAATCCTCGTCTACCTTCTTGTGACAAGGGGCACTGCTTTACCCTTACCGGCAGCCCAGGGTTTTTCCTAAGTCTATAATTACGTCTCTCCCTAATAAATTATGATCAGCCTCCGGAACTAACAAAAACGATCCTACAGCATATTTTGCTGCTTCAGATTCTATCAGTACCTCCTTCAAAAGAGATACTTTAAATGTTTCCCCTTTTGCCCCTATTACTTTTCTTACACCCCTGGGGCAATCACTGGATCGTAGATCTCTGAGCCCAAGTCCACTAAAATTCTGCTTCCTGACGCTGAGGACCTAACTTCAGTTTTATCAAGGGCTCGATTACTCTTGTGGTCGTCAGCAAATAGAGCCCCTGACTCCCCCTATTCTTCCTTAAAAACATTCCATCGTCCTTTGATTCTTTTTTTTTTTTTTCCCCTGTTGAATGCACCTGTCTCCCAGGCTTTTGTTTCCCTTTCTAGCCCTTTTTCTTGCCAGTCTTCTAATTTTTCTAGTTTCTTTCAGATATCCACCCATGATTTTGCCACAAACTGGGTCTTTAATAATGCCTGTCCCACTGGAGCTGCTGGATCTACTCCAGAGTAGAGTTGAAGGCTTTTACATAATCTCTCAAGCCAATCAGTTGCGGTTTTGTCTTTTCTCTGTCTCTCATTGAATGCTTTGCTAATATTCTGTCCTCGGGGAACAGACTCTCTGATTCCCTGGACAATGATGGCTCGTAGGTCTGCCATATGGGTGGGCTCTGTGCTCCGCCATCTGATTATTTCAATTGGGCCTTTGCAAGGGCCATTTCACATCTGCGTCTGGTCCTGCCTGGTGCTGTTGATCCCAGATTCTCATTCCTGCTCTTCGAATCATTTCCCTTTCCTCCACTGTGAATAATATAGTTCATCCCATGTATAGAGATTCAGCCCTAAGAACTGATCAAATCTCTCAGACACACCCAGAGGATCCTCTACCAAATCTCCTCTTCGGGTGGGCTCTTAGCTTTCTTTTCCTTAAGAGCGTATAAGGATACCTTATCAGAAGGTTGGGGTATCCAGAGACTCGCATATTCAATTTCCTCTTGGGTAACGGTCTTCTTATCAATTACCCACAAATTGAGGTCTGCTCATAACCAGTCCTCAAAAGACGCAAATATGGGGATTTCCTAATGACTCTTCCCCCCCAAACTTCCATACAGTAATGTACCATCTTTTCCTTAGTCTTTTGTCTTCTACACGGGGGGATCATTCCAAAATTTAATCATCATCCCCAGAGGACTTTCTGGGGAAATATCTGGCAGCCTATCCTTATGCCACCCATGGGATCAGAGGGCTTGCTCTTCCTCTGTCAAAACTTCTTGAGTGCCCTTGACTCGTTCTCACAATCGTTCCCCTCGGTCATGACCCACGCCCTCGCGGGCAATGAGAACTGCACTACTGGAGGGTCCGCACTCACTTGGTCTCCTTGAGACCTCTCAGTCACTCGCACTCTAGGATAACCACCCTGACCGAACGGAACCACGTAAATACTTACTCAATCCAGAGTCTTCGTTCGGATCTTCGTACACAAAAATTTTGGGGTATTGCAGGTTATTTGCTTATTTGCCAACTTTAGAAGGGGTTCGGAATACAGAGTTTGGCAAGGGAATTTCCCACACTAGGGCCATGCGCAGATGAGGCACCCCCTAGTCTGGGAATCCAATACCAAATTTACCTGTATCGGAGTCATGGCACCAAATTGTTATAAGTTGCTGTGAAAAAGCCCCACCCCCCCACCCCCCCCCCCCCGGATCAGAGTCCTTTTGTACAGTCCTTATAGGTCGAGTGCATCGCTCCCTGGTGTACTGTGCGCATGTGCCAGTCTTGTAACTAGGGGGTCTACTGCCTCCTGGTGGTCGTAGGGTGGTGACTGGGATGAAGTCAGTAGTCTTCCCCTAGTGGCCCGCTCGTGAACTCATCTCTTGGCTCTTATCAGCTCATGCGCAACCTATTGTACCTGCTATAAGCATCTTAGCCAAGTGCACCTGTGCACACTGTAGAGACATTACATTAAAGTTTTACAAGACTTTTAAAATGAGTTTAAATGGTTCCTTGCACAACTATACTTTCATGATTTGATTAACGAACATGACCTATTCCATTACAGACTGGAGATAGCGCTCACAGGAAAGCAGCTGCAAATTTGACACAGTACTGGCTGATAGATTACATTGGGACCTACTTACTACTGTAGGTGGGGTCTGCCTTCCTGCTTTCTTGTAGCTGCCATACGCAGTACTATAACTTAAGTTAAAGCATGTATTTTTCCAATGGGAGCAGAGAATCCACGTGAGTGTTATGAGAGATAGCTCCTACAGGAAAGTAGCTGCAAATGTGACACAGTGCTATCTGATAGACTACATGAGGACATACTTACTACTGTACGTGGGGTCTGCCTTCCTGCTTTCTTTTTGCTCCCACAGGCAGTGGTATAACTTCTACCACCAGCATGTATTTTTTCAATGGGAGCAGAGCAATCCAAGTGAGTGGGATTGGAGATAGTGCCCAAAGGAAAGCAGCTGCCGATGTGACATAGTGCTGGCTGATAGACTACGTGGGAACCGACTTACTGCTGTAGGTCGGGTCTACATTCCTGCTTTCTTGTAGCTCCCCTTCGCAGTGGAATAATGCTGAAGATGACGGGAGACAAGCCCACCCTCTAGTGCAACAAGTCTCAACTTTATTTGCAAAGATATAACTCTTTTATAGATACAATAATCAGGCTCATACATATTGCAAAAGCTAAGCTCATCATTGGTTCCCAGTTAGATGCAAACCTCGCCCTTGTTTCAACATATTCCAGATACTTGTGGCTGCTTAACCCAAACTAAGCTCCTGTTTTCTAATCCTGTTATCATAAAACTCTCTTGCTCTCAAGTCCTTGAGCAGGAGTCCAATATCTTACCGCTTAATGCTCACTGCCTAACGAGCTGTATTCAATCATGTCCTCTTTCCTCTAGTCAAGTCTCCACAAAACTCCACACAGTATAACTTAAATGACAGCGTATATTTTTTCAATGAGAGCTGAGCAGTCCAAGGGAGTGGGATTGTAGATAGCTCCCACGGGAAAGCAACTGCAAATGTGACACAGTGTTGACTTATAGACTACATGGGGACCTACTTACTACTGTAGGTGGGGTCTGTCTTCCTGCATTCTTGTAGCTCCAATACGCAGTGGTATAACTTATACCAACACAATGTATTTTTTCAATGGGAGTTGAGCAGTCTAAGTGAGTGGGATTGGAGATAGCTCTAGTGGGAAAGCAGCTGCAAATGCGACACAGTGCTGACTGGTAGAATACATGTGGGCCTACTTACTACTGTAGCTGGGGTCTTCCTTCCTGCTTTTTTTGTAGCTCTCATACGCAGTGGTATAACTTAACCGACAGCGTATATTTTTTCAATGGGCGCTGAGCAGTCCAAGTGAGTGGGATTGGAGATAGCTCCCACAGGAAATTAGGTGCAAATGTGACACAGTGCTTGCTGATAGACTACATGTGGACCTACATACTAATGTAGGTGGGGTCTGCCTTCCTGCTTTGTTGTACCTCCCATACGCAGTGGTATAACTTCTCCCGACAGTCTGTATTTTTAAAGTGACCTGACAAGGCCAAAATCACAAAAAAGCAGGAAAATCAGCTGCCACATGAAAACCACAGGAAAGCAGCTGCCAATGTGACACAGTTTTGACTTAATGAGTACATGGGGACCTACTAAACAACTGTAGGGTGGGTCTGCATTCCTGCTTTGTTGTAGAAAATATGACAGTGCTGGCTGATAGACTATTTTGGGACCTCCTTACTACTGCAGGTGGGGTCTGCCTTCCTTCTTTCTTGTACCTCCCATACGCAGTGGTATAACTTGACGGAAAGCATGTATTTTTTTAAAAGGTAGCTGAGCAGTCCATGTGAGTGGGATTGGATAGAGCTCCCACAGGAAAGCAGGTACAAATGTGACACAGTGCTGGCTAATAGAGTATATGGGGGCCAACTTACCTCTGTAGGTGGGGCCTGCTTTCCTGTAGCTCCAATAAGCAGTGGTATTACTTCTACCGACACTCTATATTTTTTCAAGTGGAGTGGAGAAGTCCAAGCGAGTGGGATTGGAGACAGCGTCCACAGGAAAGCAGCTGCCAATGTGACACAGTGCCGGCTGATAGACTACATGGGAATGTACATACTACTGCAGTTGGGGCCTGCTTTCCTGCTTTCTTGTACCATCTATACACAGTGGTATAACTTAACCTACACCAAATATTTTCTCAATGGGCGCTGAACAGTCCAAGTGAGAGGGATTGGAGATAGCTTTCACAAGAAAGCAGTTGCAAATGTGACACAGTGCTGACTGATAGACTACATGGGGGCCTAATTACTACTGTAGGTGGGGTCTGTGTTTCAGCTTTTTTCTAGCTCCTATAGGCAGTGCTATAACTTAAGTGACAGCTTATATTTTTTGAATGGGACCTGAGCAGTACAAGTGAGTGTTATTGGAGATAGCTCCCACGAGAAAGCATCTAAAACTGTGACACAGTGCTGGCTGATAGACTACATGGGGATCTACTTACTACTGTAGGTGGGGTCTGCCTTTCTACTTTCTTGTAGGTCCCATACGCAGTAGTATAACTTACCCGACAGCATATATTTTTTCAATGGGACCTGAGCAGTCCAAGTGACTGGCATTGGAGACTGCTTTCACAGGAAAGCAGCTGCAAATGTGACACAGTGCTGGCTGATAGATTACATGGGGGCCTACTTTACACTGCAGTTCCGGTCTTCCTTCCTGCTTTCTTGTACCTCCCATACACAGTGGTATAACTTCGACCGACAGAATGTATTTTTAAAGGAAGCTGATGAGGCCAAGAGCATGGTATTGGAGATAGCTCGCTCAGGAAAGAAGCTGCAAATGTGACACAGTGCTGGCTGATAGACTACATGGGGTCCTACTTACTACTGTAGGTGGAATCTCCCTTCCTACTTTCTTGTAGCTCCCATAGGCAGTGGTATGACTTCTACAGCCAGCTTGTATTTTTTCAATGGGAGATGAGCAGGTCAAGTGCGTGGGATTGGAGATAGCGCCCATGGGAGAGCAGCTGCAAATGTGACACAGTGCTTATTGATAGACTACATGGGGACCTACTTATTACTGTTGGTGGGGTCTTCCTTTCTGCGTTCTTGTAGATCCCATACACAGTGGTATAACTTAAACGACAGCATATATTTTTTCAATGGGACCTGAGCAGTACAATTCAGTGTTATTGGAGAAAGCTCCAACAGGAAAGCAGGTTCAAATGTGACACAGTGTTGACTGATAGACTTAATTATCTCACATTGACGTTTCCCATACGAATGATCGTGAGCACCGCTAATTTTGTTCAGCCCAGTCCTGTTACACAAGGTGTTATTGTCTACTAGTCCACAAAATTCCTCCGGATTCCATACGGGCAATCCTATCAAACACGTTTTAAAACGATTAGTAACCCCTCCCAAACTAAGAGAAAGAGATGATTGACCAGTTTGATTAGCAAAGGTTATCCAAATATTATCTCTAGGCAGATTAAAATGCGTCAAAATGTTAGATTTTATAGTTACATTAAAAGCTATGGTTATAACAAAACACCTCATTATTATTCATTAAATTCACTGTCTTTTTGTTATATAACCTTCAGTCTTTTGATTGTTAGCCAGTCCTCCAATGACCGCAAGACGAGGGTGTATTTATTCTTCAATCTCTTCCTATCCATTTTCGTCAGATGGTTTGATCTCCGCAGCTTCAAGGACAGCTCTTGTCCACCTGGCTGGCACCCAAATGGATCCTGTGGGAGAATCAACACACAAATACCCACGTCCCCATAATAATACTTTGGCCGGAGGCTGCCATATCTCTGTTTTAGGGTCACGATATTTAACCCATATTTCTTTCTTCCCCTCCTTTTGTGCCTTTTTATTATGATGCATTATTACAGGTGGTAGCTCCTGTTCCCCAAACACACACAGGTGGTTCATAACAAATAAAGCCTTTAACAATTTCATATGTGGGTCTTTAACATCCCCATATTTACCAAGATATCTTTTTAGAGTCCCATTAACTCTTTTTATTATGGCTTGTCCTGTGGGGGAATGGGGAATCCCTGTTAAATATTAAACTCCTCATTGACTCGTGAATTGTTCTATGCTTCTACTTATATAGGCCGGCCCATTGTCTTTCTTATTGTCTGAGGATTTCCCATTACCGTATAAATTACCATATAAATGACACTCCACATGTATGGTCCTCTCCCCTGTCTGTGCTGTTGCCCAAATGAATTTGCTCCATGTGTCTATGGTTACATGCACATATTTTAGTATTCCAAACTCTGCCACACAAGTGACATCCATCTGCAAAACTTCATTTGAAGATAATCCTCTAGTGTTCACCCCCAAGCCTAAGCCAACACCTCCATTTTGATGGCTACGAATGGGACAAGCTCTAACAATAGCCTTTGCATCCTTTAGCGATAATTGAAACTCTCAGTGTAAGCCCCGTGCATTCTGATGAAACAGGGAGTGCGCTTCTCTGGCTAGTATATGTTTGGACAGAGGCGTATTATGCGTCACTGTGACCATCTTACCTGCCCTAGCATTACCTTCTTTCAGCCCAATGTCCCATTTATGGCTCCTGATATGTATAATGGCATAAACATGCTCCCTAAGCTTTATTGCCTTCTCCAGCTGTATTAATAATTCAAATAGTCTGGGATTCTGCACTTCCTTAATGGAGGCGTCCTAGATTCTCTCTACGATACCCGTGACATAGAACGAGTCTGTAACCACATTCAGGGGCCCTTTCAGGTTCATCATGGCCCATACTACTGCCAACAGTTCCAAGGTTTGTAATGTGTCTTTCTCTTCTGCTTTTATTAGTTAGTGCTTCCACTCCCCTTCCTCTTGCAAGGTTATTGCCGCCGTTCTAGACTTTCTTCCTGCATCCGTGTATGCTATCAATGCATCCGCGATGGGGGCCGGCTCTCGTTTGGGTCATACTAGCCAATTCCATTTTCCTAGCCATTGTAATGGTGCTTTTATTATTTTGTCTGTTGCTACTATACTGCCACCTAAGAGCGCCTCCTGAAGATCTTCTGTATTGTCTAAATACCATGGTAAAGAGTCCTTTTTCATTGGTATCCTTATCGTATGCGGCTCAGCACCAGTTACTTGTAATGCTCTTTCACGACCCTTTTTTATTAGTGCCGCCAACATCTCAATTTTTTAAAAAAGAGCTTTTGTTTGTTGTAAGGCTGGGGAAATCCATTCTAGAACCCATACCTCCCCCATTTTCTTTTGAGATTGTGTCAAGGTCCCAAGCAAATACTTTGTGCTATACCAGATGGTTAAGTCAATAGGTAAGTCAACATCGTGACGTCGGACCTGCCCTTGTATGTCACGGTCCATAATTTGTTGAAGCGCATCCTGAAGCTCTGGTGTTACCTGTATTTGATACGTGGGGTTGATTCCTTTCAAAAGTGGTCATAGTTTTTCTAACAACTCGTTGGGTATTCCCACTATTGGTTTTAGCCACTGCAGATCCCCTAAAAGCTTCTGAGCATCATTTGGGGTCTTTATTTGTAGTTGGAGCTGTAGCTTCTTTGGTACTACCAGCTGTTCTGATAAAGACCATCGGAGATATTTCCATGGAGCTGTACGCTGAAACTTTCTGGAGCTAGCACAAGGTGGCATTGAGCCAGTGCCTGTCGAATCTCCTCCACCTGTTGTTCCGTAAATGGTGCAGGCTGAGAAAAGAGGATATCATCCATGTAACGGTAGACGATAACATTAGGCCATCGTCATCGAAGGGGTTGTCAAGCTGTGTCAACATACAACTGACAGATAGTTGGGCTGTTACACATGCCTTGGGGCAAAACTGTCCATTCAAAACGATGGTCGGGCCCTTCTCTATTTATTGCAGGCAAGGTAAAAGCAAACCGTTGTGTATCCCGCTGATGTAAGGCAATGGTAAAAAAGTAGTCCTTTAGATCTACGATTAACAGTGGCCAACCCTGTGGAATCATAGCCGGACTGGGTAGTCCTGGCTGCAATGCTCCCATAGGTTCCATTTGTTCATTTACTGCATGTAGGTCATGTAACAAACGATACTTGTCAGATCTCTTTTTAATAACAAATATAGGAGTGTTCCACGGGCTTGTAGATAACTTTAAATGTCCTTGGGCAAGTTGCTCTTGCACTAACTCATGAGCATGCTCAAGACTTTCCCTTTTTAAAGGCCATTGCTTAACCCATACTGACCCGGCTGTTTTCCAGGTAATAGGAAGTGAGATAGTCCATGCAACAGCCATTATGCCAAAGGGTGCTCATTTGTTAGGACCATTCTTATCTGGGCTAGTATGTCTCGACCAATAAGACATTGCACGGTTGGAAGCAGCTGCACAATAGAAAAACTAGCAGTTATGGGTTTCTCATCCACATGAACCAAGATGGGTGGAGAGCGACTAGCCAAAGTAAGTCCTCCTACCCCAGTCACAGGTCTCAGATCTCAGGTTGTAACGTGAGAGGTGGAAGGTACAGAAGAGGGGGGCACGGGATGGAGTGAGAGGAGGTGCTGGTGGTGGCAGATGTGAGCACATGGTGTAAACAAGGGGTTGAAGTTTGGCAGATGGATCTCACTCGTGACAGAGTTTGGAAGACTAAAATATGTGCATGTAACCATAGAAACATGGAGCAAATTCGTTTGGGCAACAGCACAGACGGGGAGAGGGCCATACATGTGGGGCGTCATTTAAATAGTTGTTTTGCAACAATGGGAATTCCTCAGAAAATAAAGACAGACAATGGGCCGGCCTATATAAGTAGAAGCATAGAACAGTTTATGAGGCAATGGGTGTGGGATCACGATCATTCGGACGGGAAATGTCAATGTGAGATAATGAAGTCCCTTAATACCACATTAGCCTCACCCCCTGAGGAAATAGACATGTTTGGAAGTGCCAATGCAAGCTTTGGCACTAATGGAACTGGGGGAAAATTGGATTTATGTTGGATATGGTTTTATGTCATGGGATATCCTTGACTTTAATAGAAATCGAAAATATTGGGCCACCTTAGACTCTTCTTTGAAGTCAGAAACGCTATTTAAGCAATTGTATTCCAGCTGTAATATCTCTAGTATTACATCACCGAAGAAATTGCCCACGGGTATATTTTTAATCTGTGAAGAAAGGGCCTGGAACGGAATACCAGTAAATCCCCCGGGTGGACCCTGTTATTTGGGGAAACTCTCTTTATTCCACCCTAACTTAACCACGCTAATGCAGCTTGCTGATCATAATAACAGCTGCCGCAAAAAACGTAGTTATGAGTTTGATTGTACTGATATTGGTCTTTCTCTTCTGCTTTTATTAGTTGGTGCTTCCACTGCCCTTCCTCTTGCCAGGTTATTGCCGCCGTTCTAGACTTTCTTCCTGCATCCGTGTATGCTGTCAACGCATCCGCGATGGGGGCCGGCTCTCGTTTGGGTCGTACTAGCCAATTCCATTTTCCTAGCCATTGTAGGGAAAGTCCATGCAACGGCCATTATGCCAAAGGGTGCTCGTTTGTTAGGATCATTCCTATCTGGGCTAGTATGTCTCGACCAATAAGACATTGCACGGTTGGAGGCAGCTGCACAACAGAAAAACTAGCAGTTATGGGTTTCTCATCCACATGAACCAAGATGGGTGGAGAGCGACTAGCCAAAGTAAGTCCTCCTACCCCAGTCACAGTAGTTGCTGCCGGTTGCAGGGGCCAGTGTTGTGGCCAACATCTTGGGCTGATAATGTTGGAATCTGCCCCCGTGTCCAATAATCCCATCAAGGACCTTTTTTGTCCTTGAAATTCAAGGTCTATTTTGCGTCTAGGCCTTTCACTGAGATCCATAGTCAATAGTGTAAGTCCTCCCGTGGAGCTAAATCCCCCTTCTCCTCTTAAGTCCTTTTTTATTGGTCTTATTCCTTTTGACATGTGTTCCAATGGTATTAATTGCGCAGTTCTCTGATTTTTCATAATTTGTATTGGTGGAAAGGCAGTGTGGGCCATGATCATAATTTCTCCCAAATAATCCGCATCAATAACTATGGGGAGAACAAAGAGTCCAAGCATGGTAGTTGACGAGCATCCTAACAACAATGCGCCCACTGTTCTTCCCCCTATAGTGATTGGACCTTTCACTCCGGTGGATTTCTTCTGTGGGCTTGTTGTCATAATGGTAACATCTACTGCTGCTGTCAGGTCCATTCCGAGGCTCCCACTTGTGGCTGGCTGGAGGCAGCTGCTGACATCTGTTGAGCTGCAGTGGCGACTTGTGTCTGAGCGCGGCCAATGCAGTTCGAATTGGAGTTCCCCGATCTGCGACGACACGCGCAGGTGTTGTGATTGTCCGTTTGGCATTTTTGACACCACATTCCTGTAGCATTGCATTCACGACGGAAATGTCCCTTTCCGCCACACCGGTAACACTTTATTTGTCCACTTGAAGAGTCCCTTTGAGTGGTCACAGCGGATGCTTGAAGGGGTGCAAGGGCGGCTAACACCTGATTCTGAGTTGCTTTCGCCTGTTGCTTTAATCCCAATCCCAATTCCTTAATAGCTTCCACGAGAAAAGCTTGTTGAGCAGTCGGGACCTGGGCCATACGGTCTAAAGCGTCTTCAATTGACCAATTGGCTCCTAACGTACTCAATACTGTCCTGGTAGCTGGTTTACAATTCTGTAGGGTGCACTGTTGTAGCAAGGCGCCACGCATATATTCTGGAACTCCAGCCCTCTCTATGGCGGAGGCAACTTTATCAATAAAGGTCCCGAACGTTTCATCTCGACCTTGTTTGATTCCCATATATATTGGCACTCCACCTGGGTCCTTTACCTTTTCCATAGCCTCTCTTACTAATCGCATTGCCTCTCTACACTTATCAGGCCCTGTCAAAGCCTGAGCCTCCGTACAGAGGAAGGGTCCCAAACCCATCAGCTCTTCCACCGTCACACCATAGAGAGGGTCGCCATGCTGACGCTGAGTTGCAACACTTTCATTCACTAATGCCTGCCAATGTGCATTAAATAACAGCTGCTGATGTTGTGTATAAATAAGTTTTACTATGTCTCGACAGTCAGCGTGCAGTAGCAACTGGGTTCCCCATACATAGTCAATCATTTGTTTCACTGGTTCACTATTTATCCCAAACTGGCTGACCGTGGACCGCAACTGGGATAACAACTTCCAATCCAGAGCAGAAATTGTTGCTTGCATACCTCCCCCCACAATGGGTTGGAATACCAGTGGCAACACCAAAGTTCTGGCTGCTTCCTTTGCATCTCCATCCCCTTTTCATAGACAATCCTTTGCGAGTGCAGTCCAAGTCTCCCTCCGCTCCCTTGCGATGGCCTCCGTCAATTCACTCTCTGCCCCAGGGACAGGCTCACCAAGTGGGGGGGGGCGGAGGCGGGGACTCTTTAGGCCGGCACTCCTGTTACTCAGGAGGGGCTGATGGCTCACATGGTTCTCGTACCCGGTCCGTGCCTCCAGGGCCATTTTCTATACGCGGGGGGGGAGCATTACTTTTGAGACGGTAGGAGTCAGCGGGATGGATTGGAACCAGTCACGCTCATCGTTTTTATTCTTACTCTATGCTGTGGATGCGTGTTCAGCAGCCTTCTTTTCTGCCTAATGTTGCAGCAACACATTGTGCACTATCCTCCAAAGCTTCCCTAACTTTTCAGCTGTCTTATCGTCCTCCAGGGTAGCCTGCCACAGAAAATCCCCAAATTTACATCATTCGCTCAATTCATGCACTGTATGTGGATTCTGAAACACTCCCTTAGCATACCCATAAGGTAACAACCCTGGTAGGTCCTTTTGCAGATCTATACCCTTTATCTGCCGCTTCTGCAAGAATGCAGTAAATAAATCATATGCCGCTTGCCTTTCCATACCTATTATCGTCAGCGCGCTGTTGCAGTCCTTCAAGGTCTGTCGGCACATATCGGCCAGGCTCGTCTATACGGTCACCCAGGGCACGGCATGTTCCCAATTTTAACGCTTATTTCCGTCCTTGTTGCATAGGACCCGAACCTCTTCATCGCTCCGCCATGGCGCCAAGCCTCTATCACGTCGGGGTCACCATTTACTGAAGACGACGGGAGACAGAAACACCCTGTAGTGCTGAGCAAGTCTCAATTTTATTTGCAAAGATGTAACTGTTTTATAGATAAAATAATCAGGCTCACACATATTGCAAAAGCTAAGCTCTTCATTGGTTCCCACTTAAATGTCAAACCTGCCCCCGTTTCAACATAATTCAGACTCTTGTGGCTTCTCAACCCAAACAAAGTTCATGTTTTCTCATCCTGTTATAATACAACTCTCTTGCTGAAGGACACCACGTCCTTGAGCAAGGGTCCAATATCTTATCGCTTAATGCTTATTGCCTAACCAGCTGTATTCTATCATGTCCTCTTTCTAGCCAAGTCTCCACAAAACTCTCCATACATACTCAGTGGTATAACTTCTACTGACAGCCTGTATTTTTTCATAGCCAACTGAGCAGGCCAAGTGCGTGGGATTGGAGATATCTCCCACAGGAAACCAGCTGCAAATGTGACACAGTGCAAGTTAATAGACTCACACGTGACCTACGTACCATTGTAGGTGGGATCTACGTACCTGCTTTCTTGTACTGTCCAGATGCAGTGGCGTAAGTTCTAACGGCAGTATTCATTTTTTCAAAGGGAGCTGAGCACGCCAAGTGCTTGGGATTGGAGATAACTCCCACAGAAAAGTAGCTGCAAATATGACACAGTGCTGGCTGATAGACTACACGGGGATCTACGTATCCCTGTAGATGGAGTCTGCGTACCTCTTTTATTAAAGGTATCAGAGGCAGAGGTGTAAGTTTAAACACTAACCTGTATTTTCAATGGGAGCTGAGCAAGCCAAGCTCAAGGGATTGGAGGTAGGTGCCATGGGAAAGCAGCTGCAAAGGTGGCACAGTGCTGGCTGAGAGACTACATGGGGACCTAGGTACCACTGTAGTTGGGATCTGCCTTCATACTTTCTTGTAGTGCCCAGACGCAGTGGCATAAATTCTACCAACACCGTTTATTTTTTCAATGGGAGCTGAGCAGTCCAAGTGAGTGGGATAAGAGATAGCTCCCACAGGAAAGCAGTTGCAAATGTGACAGTGCTGGCTGATAGACTACATGAGGATCTCTTTACTACTGTAGTTGGGATCTGCCTTCCTGCTCCCATACTCAGTGGTATAACTTAGACCAACAGAATGTATTTTTAAAGGCAGGTGACAAGGCAAAGAGCGTGGGATTGGAGATAACTCCCACAGTAGAGCAGCTGCAAAGGTGAAATATTGCTGGCTGAGAGACTATATGGGGAAGTACTGTAGATGGGATCTGCCTCCTGCTTTCTTGTAGCTCCTATACTCAGTGGTATAACTTAACAAAAAGCATGTATTTTTTGCAATGGGAGCTGAGCAGTCGAAGTGAGTGGGATTGGAGATAGCTCCCACAGGAAAGCAGGTGCAAATGTGACACAGTGCTGTCTGAGAGACTCCGTGGGAACCTACTTACTACTGTAGATGGGGTCTTGTGGGGAGTTTTGTGGAGACTTGGCTAGAGGACAGAGGACATGATAGAATCCAGCTGGTTAGGCAGTGAGCAATAAGATAGTGGACTCCTGCTCAAGGACGTGAGAGCAAGAGAGTTTTATGATAAAAGGATGAGAAAGCAGGAGCTTAGTTTTGGTTAAGCAACCACAAGTATCTGGAGTATGTTGAAACAAGGGCGAGGTTTGCATCTAACTGGGAACCAATGATGAGCTTAGCTTTTGCAATATGTATGAGCCTGATTATTGTATCTATAAAAGAGATGTATCTTTGCAAATAAAGTTGAGACTTGTTGCACTACAGGGTGGGCTTGTCTCCCGTCGTCTTCAGCAAATGGTGACCCCGACGCGATACACGAAAGACGTGGTATACCGACTGGGTGCCACAGCGGAGCAACGAAGGACGGCAATAAGCGTGAAAATTGGAAACACGCCGTGCCCTGGGTGACCGTATAGACGAGCCCGGCCGATACGTGCCGCCGGACCTTGAAGGGCTGCAACAGCGTGCTGACGATAATAGGTATGGTTTTAGGCAATTTCAACAACCCAAGCAAAATATGTGACTTACACTGGCCAAAGCAATCAATCAGTCTACAATATGTTTATTAATGGCCACTCCAGATAATCCTTATTCTACCTGTTTGGTGGGAGTTCCATTAGATGTGGCACAATGGCCTGTACCAAATGCATTAAAACCAAATCCCTTAGTTAAGGGCAGTGGCAAAATTGACAGCTGGGATTTGATCATTTCATGGTTGCCAATAATGACAACAGAGCCACAGGAGTTAGAATTATTGGGATCTATAAAGACGGATTTTTGTGTTATGTTTAATTTTACCAGCAATACCAAAACATTTGGACAGAATGTGGATCCCATCCTAGGCGTGTATAAGAACACAACATCTTGGTGCAATTACACTTCACCAAAAAGATCCAGGTCTAGTCTTGTGCCTGTACAGTTACCAAAGGGAATTTTTCTGATCTGTGGGGACCAGGCATGGCCTGGAATACCCTCGAGATTACAAAGGGAACCATGCAGTTTGAGACAACTGACGATCTTGATGCCTAATCATACAATGATTTAAAACATCATTGTCCAAAACAATTTGTGCATGCATTTACTGGCGAATGTGATCACTATGTTACCTTTGGTCTCCCTCAGCAATAATAGCAACTAGTGTATTTGCTCCAGGTGTAGAGGAGTATCTGCTTTATTAACTCAGCTATGCAATTTAGGATACTGGCCTAACAAACAAAGTAACCAAACCTCAACGACATTAGAAGACTTGATTAGTAATGTAAGTAGTATTAGCCATACAATTTTGAAACATACCCCTGCTAGAGATTTTACTTTTAGCACAAGTATAATAACCTTGTTTGTCAGCTGTGCTCTTTTTTTTTTTGCAGTGGATAAGAAGAATCTTAGCAGGTATGAGTTGCTAAACTAATGTGCAGATTGTCCTTGAGCTGCTCTCGACTGTGAGAAACGAAGAAGCAAAAATGCATACGATATAGCAGCTTCGGGAAGGGAGGAGGCTGGGGCAGCGTGTGAAACTGCAAGGCTTGTCACAGAAAACTACAGCTGGCTTTTAGAGAAAGGACCAATTAGAAGTACTATAAACACGCTAGCTTTGCTCCTGATTATAAAAGACTGATGCTTGTTAGTAAAATTTGAGTTATAGGCTGCCCGGAGTGTTCATGGACATACCAGCTATCCCCATGCACTGAGCCAGGGTATCCCTCACACTAGCCAGAGACAGGCGACCGTTAAATGCGCTCGCAGCTCAACCGTCTTAGGGAGAGGCATAGCATGGGACATAGAAGATATGACGGTCTACTGAGTCTCTCTTGCAGATTGACGTGTTTCTCGGAGTGCTCCCCGTGATGCGGATCAAGATGGAGTCACTCAACTATTGGCAAGATTGAACAGTGAAGTGGAACACGACCAACACCTGATCATATCTTCCTGCAATTGGCTCAGCTAGCATATGTGCTGGGCAGACACGTAATGTATCAGCCCGTGCCACAGGACACTGGAGTCATCGAGCATAGGGAGGGGGAGATGTGGTAGGCGTCCGGAAGATCTCGGGTTGTAACGTGATACGTGGAAGGTACAGAAGAGGTGGGCACGGGGTGGAGTGAGAGGACGTGCTTGTGGTAGCAGATATAAGCACATGGTATAGACAATGGGTCTATAAGTAGAAGTATAGAAAAGTTTATGAGGCAATGGGGAGTTATCATGTGGCAGGGATTCCCCATTCCCCCACAGGACAGGCCATAATAGAAAGAGCTAATGGAACTCTAAAAAGATATCTTGGTAAATATGGGGATGAGAAAGACACACATATGAAATTGTAAAAGGCCTTATTTGTTATGAACCACCTGTGTGTGTTTAGGGAACAGAAGCTACCATCTGTAATAATGCATCACAATCCAAAGGCACAAAAGGAGAGAAAGAAAGAAATATGGGTTAAATATCGTGACCCTAAAACAGGGATATGGCAGCCTCCGGCCAAAGTATTATACTTGGGTATTTCTGTGTTTATTCTCCCACAAGATCGATTTGGGTGCCAGCCAGGTTTGCTTAACAAGAGCTGTTAAGAAATTGTATTCCAGCTGTAATGTCTCTAGTATTACCTCACCGAAGAAATTGCCCACGGGTATATTTTTAATCTGTGGAGAAAGGGCCTGGAACGGAATACCAGTAAATCCCCCGGGTGGACCCTGTTATTTGGGAAACTCTCTTTATTCTACCCTTAGCGTAGTTAAGTTAGGGTAGAATAAAGAGAGTTTCCCAAATAACAGGGTCCACCCGGGGGATTTACTGGTATTCCGTTCCAGGCCCTTTCTCCACAGATTAAAAATATACCCGTGGGCAATTTCTTCGGTGATGTAATACTAGAGACATTACAGCTGGAATACAATTGCTTAAATACCGTTTCTGATTTCAAAGAAGAGTCTAAGGTGGCCCAATATTTTCGATTTCTATTAAAGTCATGAATATCCCGTGGCATAAAACTTATCCAATTTTCCCCCAGTTCCATTAGTGCCAAAGCTTGCATTGGCACTTCCAAACAAGTCTGTTTCCTCAGGGGGTGACGCTAATGTGGTATTAAGGGACTTAATTATCTCACATTGACGTTTCCCGTACGAATGATCGTGATCATCGCTAATTGTGTTCAGCCCCGTCCTATTACACAAGGTGTTATTGTCTACTAGTCCACAAAATTCCTCCGGATTCTATACGGGCAATCCTATCAAACACGTTTTAAAAGGATTAGTAACCCTTCCCAAACTAAGACAAAGAGATGATTGACCAGTTTCATTAGCAAAGGTTATCCAAATATTATCTCTAGGCTGATTAAAATGCATCAAGCTGTTAGCAATTATAGTTACACTAAAAGCTATGGTTATAACAAAACACCTCATTATTAAATTCACTGTCTTTTTGTTATATAACCTTCAATCTTTTGATTGTTAGCCAATCCTCCAATGACCGCAAGACGAGGGTGTATTTATTCTCCAATCTCTTCCTGTCCTTTTTCGTCAGATGGTTTGATCTCCACAGCTTCAAGGACAGCTCTTGTCCACCTGGCTGGCACCCAAATGGATCCTGTGGGAGAATCAACACACAAATACCCACGTCCCCAGTATTATACTTTGGCTGGAGGCTGCCATATCGATGTTTTAGGGTCACGATATTTAACCCATATTTGTTTCTTCCCCTCCTTTTGTGCCTTTGGATTATGATGCATTATTACAGGTGGTAGCTTCTGTTCCCCAAACGCACACAGGTGGTTCATAACAAAGAATGCCGTTAATTTCATATGTGGGTCTTTCTCATCCCCATATTTACCAAGATATCTTTTTAGAGTTCCATTAGCTCTTTCTATTATGGCCTGTCCTGTGGGGGAATGGGGAATCCCTGCTACAATTTTAACTCCCCATTGCCTCATGAACTGTTCTATACTTCTACTTATATAGGTCTGCCCATTGTCTACACCATGTGCTTATATCTGCTACAACCAGCACCTCCTCTCACTCCACCGCGTGCCCACCTCTTCTGTACCTTCCACCTCTCACGTTACAACCCGAGATCTTCCGGACGCCTACCACATCTCCCCCTCCCTATGCTCGATGACTCCAGTGTCCTGTGGCACGGGCTGATACATATCGTGTCTGCCCAGCACATATGCTAACTGAGCCAATTGGAGGAAGATATGATCAGGTATGGTCGTGTTCCACTTCACTATTCAATCTTGCCAATAGTTGAGTGACTCCATCTTGATTCGCATCACGGCGAGCACTCCGAGAAACACGTCAATGTGCAAGAGAGACTCAGTAGACCGTTATATCTTCTATGCCCCATGCTCTCCCCCTCTTTAAGACGGTTGAGCTGCGAGCGCATTTAACGATCGCCTGTCCCTGGCTAGTGTGAGGGATACCGTGGCTCAGTGCATGGGGATAGCTGGTATGTCCATGACCCCTCCGGGCAGCCTATAACTCAAATTTTACTAACAAGCATCAGTCTTTTATAATCAGCAGCAAAGCTAGCATGTTTATAGTACTTCTAATTGGTCCTTTTTCTAAAAGCCAGCTGCAGTTTTCTGTGACAAGTCTTGCAGTTTCACACGCTGCCTCAGCCTCCTCCTTGCTCGAAGCTGTTATCTCGTACAACTACATGGTGGCCTACTTAACAGTGTAGTTGGGGTCTGCCTTCCTGCTTTCTTGTACCTCCCTTAAGCAGTGGTGTAACTTCTATCGACAGAATGTATTTTTAAAGGGAGCTAACGAGGCCAAGAGCGTGGGATTGGAGAGAGATCCCAAAGGAAAGCAGCTGAAAATATGACACACTGCTGGCTGATAGACTACATGGAGACCTACTTACTACTGTAGCTGGGGTCTCAATTCCTGCTTTCTTCTAGCTCCAATACGCAGTGGTATAACTTAAGTGACAGCAAATATTTTTTCCATGGGAGTTGAGCAGTCCAAGTGAGTGGGATTGGAGATAGGGCCCATAGGAAAGCAGCTGCAAATGTCACACAGAGCTGACTCGTAGACTACATGGGGACCTACTTACAACTGTTGGTGGGGTCTCCCTTCCTGCTTTCTTGTAGCTCCCATACTTTCTGAAGATGACAGGAGACAGTCACACCCTGTAGTACTTAGCAAGTCTCAAGTTTATTTGCAAAGATACAACTCCTTTAAAAATACAATAATCAGGCTCATACATATTGCAAAAGCTAAGCTCATCATTGGTTCTCAGTTAAATGTCAATCCTGCCCCTGTTTCAACATACTTCGGATGCTTGTGGCTGCTCAACCCAAACTAAGTTTCTGTTTTCTCATCCTGTTATCATACAACTCTCTTGCTCAAGGACACCACGTCCTTGAGCAAGGATCCTATATCTTATTGCTTAATGCTTACTTCCTAGCCACCTCTATTCTATCATGTCCTCTTTCCTCTAGCCAAGTCTCCAAAAAACACTCTACACTTCCCCCGTTTTCTTTTCGGACAATGATATTAGCCTGCCACATCCTCTCAAAAGTTCTTTCTATTGTCCGTTGAATACAATTTATATAACAGGGAAACACTAACAATACAAATAAAGCAATACCCATAAAGCCAATTCCATACATTATAACATTTCGCAACCAAGGGCCTATTCCCCATCCCTTAAGTCATTTTTCAAGTCCTAATCCCCCTTCTTGTTTCAGCTGTTGGAATCCCTGTTGAAGTTCTTTCAGTTTGGCATGTATCGAGGTGGAATGGTCCGACAGGTTCATACAACACATGCCCTCAAATTCTTCACATCCATAATAATAAAATAATAATAATAATAAAATGGGGTAATAATAAAAAGCCTATGGCAGCTCTATTTTGTAACACCGCATAATTTACTCTTTGAACGTCAGCTGTTTACATGTCAATCATTTCTGAAGTTTTATTTAACTCGTCTTTAGTCCAACATTCTAACTGTTTAGCCAAGTTCATGGCCTTATTAGATGCTCCTCCTGGCAAAAGGGTGGCAACTATGACTTGCTTCAGTTCACTCCAAAATCGTGGGGGACCAATATCAGTACAATCAAACTCATAATAACTACTTTTTTTGCGGGAGCTGTTATTATGGTCAGCAAGCTGCATTAGCGTGGTTAAGTTAGGGTTTAATAAAGAGAGGTTCCCCAAATAACAGGGTCCACCCGGGGGATTTACTGGCATTCCGTTCCAGGCCCTTTCTCCACAGATTAAAAATATACCCGTGGGCAATTTCTTCGGTGATGTAATACTAGAGACATTACAGCTGGAATACAATTGCTTAAATACCGTTTCTGATTTCAAAGAAGAGTCTAAGGTGGCCCAATATTTTCGATTTCTATTAAAGTCATGGATATCCCGTGACATAAAACTTATCCATTTTCCCACAGTTCCATTAGTACCGAAGCTTGCATTGGCACTTCCAAACAAGTCTGTTTCCTCAGGGGGTGAGGCTAATGTGGTATTAAGGGACTTAATTATCTCACATTGACATTTCCAGTCCGAATGATCATGATCATAGCTAACTGTATTCAGCCCCGTCCTATTACAGAAGGTGTTATTGTCTACTTGTCCACAAAATTCCTCCGGAATCTACATGGACAATCCTATCAAACACGTTTTAAAAGGATTAGTAACCCCTCCCAAACTAAGACAAAGAGATCATTGACCAGTTTGATTAGCAAAGGTTATCCAAATATTATCTCTAGGCTGATTAAAATGCGTCAAGCTGTTAGTAATTCTAGTTACACTAAAAGCTATGGTTATAACAAAACACCTCATGATTATTCATTGAATTCACTGTTTTTTTGTTATATAATCTTCAGTTTTTTGATTGTTAGCCAGTCCTACAATGACCGCAAGACGAGGGTGTATTTATTCTCCAATCTCTTCCTGTCCTTTTTCGTCAGATGATTTGATCTCCGCAGCTTCAAGGACAGCTCTTGTCCACCTGGCTGGCACCCAAATGGATCCTGTGGGAGAATCAACACACAAAACCCACGTCCCCAGTATAATACTTTGGCCAGAGGCTGACATATCCCTTTTTTAGTGTCACGATATTTAACCCATTTCTTTCTTCCCCTATTTCTTTCTTCCCCTCCTTTTGTGCCTTTGGATTATGATGTATTATTACAGGTGGTTGGTTCTGTTCCCCAAACACACACAGGCGGTTCATAACAAATAAGGTCTTTGACAATTTCATATGTGGGTCTTTAACATCCCCATATTTACCAAGATATCTTTTTAGAGTCCCATTAGCTCTTTCTATTATGGCTTGTCCTGTGGGGGAATGGGGTATCCCTGCTATATGTTTAACTCCCCATTGCCTCATAAACTTCTACTTCATGCTTCTACATATATAGGCCGGCCCATTGTCTTTATTTTCTGAGGAATTCCCATTGTTGCAAAACAACTATATAAATGACACTCCACATGTATGGCCCTCTCCCTTGTCTGTGCTGTTGCACAAATGAATTTGCTCCATGTGTCTATGGTTACATGCACATATTTTAGTCTTCCAAACTCTGCCACATGAGTAACATCCATCTGCCAAACTTCAACCCCTTGTTTACACCATATGCTCACATCTGCCACCACCAGCACCTCCTCTCACTCCACCCCATGCCCCCCTCTTCTGTACCTTCCACCTCTCACGTTACAACCTGAGATCTTACGGACGCCTACCACATCTCCCGCTCCCTATGCTTGATGATTCCAGTGTCCTGTGGCACGGGCTGATACATAACGTGTCTGCCTAGCACATATGCTAGCTGAGCGAATTGCGGGAAGATATGATCAGGTGCTGGTCGTGTTCCACTTCACTGTTCAATCCTGCCAATAGCTGAGTGACTCCATCTTGATCTGCATCACAGGGAGCACTCCGAGAAACACGTCAATCTGCAAGAGAGACTCAGTAGACCGTTATATCTTCTACACCCCATGCTCTCCCCGTCCCTAAGACGGTTGAGCTATGAGCGCATTTAATGACCGCCTGTCCCTGGCTAGTGTGAGGGATACCGTGGCTCAATGCATCGAGATAGCTGCTATGTCCATGACCCCTTCGGGCAGCCTGCTCCAATGTTTTTAATAACTCAAATTTTACTAACAAGCATCAGACCCTTACAATCAGCAGCAAAGCTAGCGTGTTTATAGCACTTCTAATTGGTCCTTTCCCTAAAAGCCAGCTGTAGTTTTCTGTGACAAGCCTTGCAGTTTCACACGCTGCCCCAGCCTCCTCCCTGCCCGAAGCTGCTATCTCGTATGCATTTTTGCTTCTTTGTTTCTCACAGTCGAGAGCAGCTCAAGGACAATCTGCACATTAGTTTAGCAACTCATGCCTGGTAAGATTCTTCTTATCCACTGAAAAAAAAAAAGCACAGCTGACAAACAAAGTTATTATACTCGTGCTAAAGGTAAAATCCCTAGCAGGTCTATGTTGCAAAGTTGTATGGCTAATACTACTTACATTACTAATCAAGACTTCTAATGTCATTGAGGTTTGGTTACTTTGTTTGCTAGGCCAGTATCTTAATTTGCATAGCTGAGTTAATAAAGCAGATACTCCTACACCTGGTGCAAATATACTAGTTACTATTATTGCTGAGGGAGACCAAAGGTAACATAGTCATCACATTCACCAGTAAATGCATGCACAAATTGTTTTGGACAATGATGTTTCTAAATCATTGTGTGATTAGGCATCAAGATCGTCAGTTGTCTCAAACTGCATGGTCCCCTTTGTAATCTCGAGGGTATTCCTGGTCCCCACAGATCAGAAAAATTCCCTTTGGTAACTGTACAGGCACAAGACTAGACCTGGATCTTTTTGGTGAAGTATAATTGCACCAAGATGTTGTGTTCTTATACACGCCTAGGATGGGATCCACATTCTGTCCCAAATGTTTTGGTATTGCTGGTAAAATTAAACATAAAAATCCATCTTTATAGATCCCAATAATTCTAACTCCTGTGGCTCTATTATCATTATTGGCAACCATGAAATGATCAAATCCCAGCTGTCAACTTTGCCATTACCCTTAACTAAGGGATTTGGTTTTTAATGCATTTGGTACAGGTCATTGTGCCACATCTGATGGAACTCCCACCAAACAGGTAGAAAAAGGATTATCTGGAGTGGGCATTGATAAACATATTGTAGACTGATTGATTGCTTTGGCCAGTGTAAGCCACATGTTTTGCTTGGGTTGTTTAAATTGCCAATCATTTGAAGCATCAATAGAATGACAAAATCCTTTCTTTTTTTTTTTTTTTTCTCCTGATCTTTCGCCAATGAGTCTAAAACATAAATCACTTTTTAAAAACCTTTTTAACCCTATTTTCTTTCTTTTTTACTGTGTTACTGACTTTTCAATGCCAAAATGTTCCGTTCTTCCAAGTTCCATTCCTGACACCTAAACCACCTTAGAAAGTTTCCACTGTAAGAAAACCACTATTCATCATCACATTTACAGCAAAATGCATAACATCACGACCAACAGTTTTTACACTCTTTGAGGCAAGGGATTGAGGATGGAAAGGATGAGCCCAGCAGACCGTGAGGGCTGGGGCCGGCGGTGTCGGCACACAGTGTGTGTGTGGGGGCACTCCGGAGACAGTGACCGGGCGCGGGAAGCGGCTGCGCTGTGGTGGCGGCGGCTGTGGATGGAAGGGACGGGGGGGGTCTGGCTCACTCCGTGCCGTCACCTGCGCCGGCGGCGCAGTCGGTATTATGCTCTCCCGTGTTTTCTTTTTCTTCCCTCGCGTGCCCGATAGTGCCCAGTCTAACATGGGCTCGCGCTCCCCCACTGTACTGACCGTCCTGCGCTGCACACCCGGCCGACTCCGCCCGCTTGGCATTCCCCTGCAAGTCGTCCCAGGGGTATCTCAACGGGCTGGGCTCGAATGGGAAGCAACTCTCCCGCGGGTGCTCTGCTCCGAATTCCCTTCGCCTCTCTGACTTTGTAAAAACTCTTGTGTAGAGAAGAAGGGTTTTTTTACTCCGCGTAGTCGCACCACCCCCCGTGTCTTCACCAGACTCAGTCTTCTAGCTCTCATTTCTGCCACTCCTCCACGTAGATCGCTCATCTTCGGTGGCCAACGAGGCGGCTGACTTTTCCCCTTTGTCCCGCCTCCATTTCCATCAGGTGCCAACTTTGGCGGATAATGGGGTGGCTGACTTCTCTCTTTTCTCGGTATCATCTGCCTCAGCGCCGTTCCCGGCACTACTCTCGGTGCTGCTCCTGGCGCTACTCTCGGCGCCTCTCCCGGCACTACTCCCGGCGCTTCTCCCAGCGCTACTCTCGGTGCCTCTCTCGGCACTACTGTCGGTGCCTCTCCCGGCGCTTCTCCCGGCGCTGACTGCTGTACACAGGGGGGTGGAGCATTACTTTTTAGAAGGTAGGAGACAGCTGGGTGGATTGGAACCAGTCATGCTCATCGTTTTTATTCTTACTCTGTGCTGCTGATGCGTGCTCAGCAGCCTTTTTTTCTTCCTGATGTTGCAACAACTCATTGTGCACTATCCTCCAAAGCTTCCCTAACTTTTCAGCTATCTCATCGTCCTCCGGTGTAGCTTCCCACAGCAAATCCCAAAATTTACACCATTGGCTCAATTGATGCACTCTATGTGGATTCTGAAACACTATCTTAGCATACCCATAAGCTAACAACCCTGGTAGGTCTTTTTGCAGATCTATACCCTTTATCTGCGGCTTTTGCAAGAATGCAGTAAATAAATCATATGCTGCTTGCCTTTCCATACCTATTTGTCAGTACACTGTTGCAGCCCTTCAAGGTCCGGCGGCACGTATCATTCGGGCTCGTCTATACGGTCACCCAGGGCACGGCGTGTTCCCAATTTTCACGCTTATTGTCGTCCTTGCTGCATAGGTCCCGAACCCCTTCATCACTCCGCCGTGGCGCCCAGTTGGTATATCACGTCCTTCGTGTATCACGTCGGGGTCACTATTTGCTGAAGACGACGCGAGACAAGCCCACTCTGCAGTGCAACAAGTCTCAACTTTATTGGCAAAGATGCAGCTCCTTTATAGATACAATAATCAAGCTCATACATATTGCAAAAGCTAAGCTCATCATTGGTTCCCAGTTAGATGCAAACCTCGCACTTGTTTCAACATACTCCAGATACTTGTGGCTGCTTAACCCAAACTAAGCTCCTGCTTTCTCCTCCTGTTATCATACAACTCTCTTGCTCTCACGTCTTTGAGCAGGAGTCCAATATCTTATCGCATAATGCTCACTGCCTAACCAGCTGTATTCTATCATGTCCTCTTTCCTCTAGCCAAGTCTCCACAAAACTCCCCACAGTATAACTTAAACGGCAGCGTATATTTTTTCAATGGGAGATGAGCAGTCCAAGAGAGTGGGATTGTAGATAGCTCCCACAGGAAAGCAGCTGCACATGTGACACAGTGCTGGCTGACAGTCTACATAGGGGCCTACTTACTACTGTAGGTCGGGTCTACCTTCCTGCTTTCTTGTATCTCCCATACTCAGTGGTATAACTTCTACTGACAGTCTATATTTTTTCAATGGGAGTTGAGAAGTCCAAGTGAGTTGGATTGGAGATAGCTCCCACAGGAAAGCAGTTGCAATTGTGACACTTTACTGGCTGATAAACTACGTGGGGACCCACTTACTATGGAAGTTGTGTTCTGCCTCCTGCTTTCTTATAGCTCCCATACTCAGTGGTATAACTTAACGGAAAGCATGTATTTTTTCAATGGGGTGCTGAGCAGTCCAAATGAGTCAGTTGGGATATAGATCCGACATGACAGAAGTGACAAATTTGACACAGTGCTGGCTGATAGACTACATGCGAACCTACTTGCTACTGTAGGTGGGGTCTGCCTTCCTGCTTTCTTGTAGCTCCCATAAGCAGTGTTATAACCTCTAGCGACATTCTGGATTTTTTGAATGGGAGTTGAGCAGTCCAAGTGACTGGGATTGGGGATAGCTTTCAGAGGAAAGAAGCTGCAAATGTGACACAGTGCTGTCTGACTGACTACATTGGGACCTTCTTAATACTGTAGCTGGGGTCTGCCAGTCTGCCTTTTTTGTAGCTCCAATACGCAGTGGTATAACTTAACGGACAGCATATATTTTCTCAATGGGCGTTGTGAGTCACTTGTGTCTTGAGCAGTCCAAGTTAATGGGATTGGGGATACGCAGTGGTATAACTAAACGTAAAGGTGGTATTTCTTCAATGGGAGCAGAGAGTCCAAGTGAGTGGAATTGGAGATCAACTTTCACAGGAAAGCAGGTGCAAATTTCACACAGTGCTGGCTGTTAGACTCCATATGGACCTACTTACTACTGTAGGTGGGGTCTGCCTTCCTGCTTTCTTGTAGCTCCCATCCACAGTGGTATAACTTAACCGACAGTCTGTATTTTTTCAATGGGACCTGAGTAATCCAAGTGAGTTGGATTGGAGATAGCTCCCACAGGAAAGCAGCTGAAAATGTGACACAGTGCTAGCTGACAGACTACACGGGGACCTACTTACAACTGTAGGTGGGGTCTACCTTCCTGCTTTCTTGTAGCTCCCATACTCAGTATTATAACTTCTACTGAAAGCCTATATTTTTTCAAAGGCAACTGAGCAGGCCAAGTGCGTGGCATTGGAGAGAACTCCCCACAGGAAAGCAGCTGCAAATGAGCCACAGTGCAAGCTGATAGACTACAATGGGACCTACGTACCACTTTAGTTGGGGTCTTCCTTCCTGCTTTCTTGTAGCTCCCATACACAGTGGTATAACTTCTACCGACAGTCTGTATTTTTTCAATGGGAGTTGAGCAGTCCATGTGAGTGGGACTGGAGATAGCTTTCACAGGAAAGCAGGTTCAAATGTGACACAGTGCTGGCTGATTGACTACATGGGGATCTACTTAGTACTGTAGGTGAGATCTGCCTTCCTGCTTTCTTGTAGCTCGCATACGGACTTGTACAACTTATACCGACAGAATGTATTTTTAAAGGGAGGTAACAAGGCCAATAGCATGGAATTGGAGATAACTACCACAGGAAAGCAGCTGCAAATGTCACACAGTGCTGGCTGATAGACTACATGGGGATATACTTACTACTCTATTTTGGGTCTGCCTTCCTGCTTTCTTGTACATCCTATACGCAGTGTTGTAACGTTAACGGAAATCAAGTATTTTTTCAAAGGGAGTTAGTTGAGCAGTCCAAGTGAGTGGGATCGAAGACAGCTTTCACAGGAAAGCAGCTGCATATGTGACACAGCGCTGAGTGACAGACTACATGGGGACCTACTTACTACTTTTTGTGGTGTCTGCTTTCCTGCTTTCTTGTTCCTCCCATATGCAGTGGTATAACTTCTACCGACAGTCTGTATTTTTAAAGAGAGCTGATGAGGAAAAGAACGTGGGATTGGAGATAGTTCCCTCAGGAAAGAATCTTCATAAGTGACACACTGTTGACTGAGAGACTACATGGGGGCCTACTTACTACTGTAGGTGTGGTATTCATTCCAGCTTTTTTGTAGCTCCCATACGCAGTAGTATAACTTAAATGACAGCATATATTTTTTCAATGGGAACTGAGCGGTCAAAGTGAGTGGGATTGGAGATAGCTCCCACAGGAAAGCAGGTGCAACTGTGACACAGTGCTGCCTGACAGACTACATGTGCACCTTCTTACTACCTAGGTGGGATCTCCCTTCCTGCTTTCTTGTAGCACTCATAGGCAGTGGTGTAATTTAACGGAAAGCATGTATTTTTTCAATGGGAGTTGACCAGTCCATGTGAGTGGGATTGGAGATAGCTCCCACAGGAAAGCAGGTGCAAATGTGACACAGTGCTGGCTGATAGACTACATGGGGACCAACTTAGTAATATAGGTGGGGTCTGCCTTCCTGCTTTCTTGTACCTCCCATGCGCAGTGGTATAATTTCTACAGACAGAATTTATTTATTAATGGGAGCTGACGGGGCCAAGAGCGTGGGATTGGAGATAGCTCCCACAGGAAAGCAGCTTCAAAGGTGACACAATGTTTGCTGAGAGACTACATGGGGGCTTACTTACTACTGTATGTGTGATACTCCTTCCTGCTTTCTTTTAGCTCCCGTTGGTGTGGGGAGTTTTGTGCAGACTTGGCTAGAGGAAAGAGGACATGATAGAATACAGCTGGTTAGGCAGTAAACATTAAGCGATAAGATATTGGACTCTTGCTCAAGGACGTTAGAGCAAGAGAGTTGTATGGTAACTGGATGAGAAAGCAGGAGCTTAGTTTGGGTTAAGCAGCCACAAGTATCTGGAGTATGTTGAAACAAGTGCGAGGTTTGCATCTAACTGGGAACCAATGATGAGCTTAGCTTTTGCAGTGTGTATGAGCCTGATTATTTTATCTATAAAAGAACTGTATCTTTGTCAATAAAGTTGAGACTTGTTGCACTACAGGGTGGGCTTGTCTTCTGTCGTCTTCAGCAAATGGTGACCCCGACGTGATACACGAAGGACGTGATATACCGACTGGGCGCCACGGCGGAGCGACGAAGGGGTTCGGGTCCTATGCAGCAAGGATCGCAATAAGCGTGAAAATTGGGAATATGCCGTGCCCTGGGTGACCGTATAGACGAGCCCGGTCGATACGTGCAGTCGGACCTTGAAGGGTTGCAACAGTGCGCTGACGATAATAGGTATGAAAAGGCAAGCGGCATATGATTTATTTACTGCATTCTTGCAGAAGCGGAAGATAAAGGGTATAGATCTGGAAAAGGACCCACCAGGATTCTTAGCTTATGGGTATGCTAAGGGAGTGTTTCAGAATCCACATACAGTGCATGAATTGAGTGAATGGCGTAAATTTGGGGATTTGCTGTGGGAAGCTACCCTGGAGGACGATGAGATAGCTGAAAAGTTAGGGAAGCTTTGGAGGATAGTGCACAATGAGTTGTTGCAACATCAGGTAGAAAAGATGGCTGCTGAGCACGCATCAGCAGCACAGAGTAAGAATAAAAACGATGAGCATGACTGGTTCCAATCCACCTAGCTGGCTCCTACCGTCTCAAAAGTAATTCACCCCCCCCCCCCCGCCTGTAGAGCGCTAGAAGCGTCGGGAGAGGCACAGACAGTAGTGCCGTGAGTAGCGCCGGGAGAAGCGCTGGGAGCAGTGCCGGGAGAGGCGCCGAGAGCAGCGCCAGGAGCAGCGCCGATAGTAATGCCGGGAGCGGCGCTGAGGCAGATGATACCGAGAAAAGAGAAAAGTCAGACACCCAAAGATCCGCCAAAGTTGGCGCCTGACGGAAAGGGAGGCGGGACAAAGGGGAAAAGTCAGTCACCTCGTTGGCCACCGAAGATGAGCGATCTACGTGGAGGAGTGGCAGAAATGAGAGCTAGAAGACGGAGTCTGGTGAGGAGACGGGGGTGGTGCGGCTACGCAGAGTGAAGAAAAAAGTTCTCCTCTACACAAGAGTTTTTACAAAGTCAGAGAGGCGAAGGGGCTTCGGAGCAGAGCCCCCGCGGGAGAGCTGCTTCCCATTCGAGCCCCGCCTGCCGAGTTACCCCTGGGACCACTTGCTAGGGAATGCCAAGTGGGCGGAGTCGGGCGGGGGTGCAGCGCAGGATGATCAGAGGAGAGTGGGGGAGAGCGATCCCATGTTAGACTGGGCACCATCGGGTACGAGAGGGAAGAAAAAGAAAACACGGGAGAGAGTAATATCGACTGCGTAGCTGGCACCGGGGACGGCACGGAGTGAGCCAGACCCCCCTCCCCACCCCTTTCATCCGCAGCCGCTTCCCGCGCCCAGTCAGTGTCTCCGGAGTGCCCCCCACACACACACCGCGCGCTGACACCGCCGGCCCCAGCCCTCACGGACCGCTGGGCTCATCCTTTCCATCCTCAGTCCCTTGCCTCAAAGAGTGTAAAAACTGTTGGTCGTGATGTTATGCATTTTGCTGTAAATGTGATGATGAATAGTGGTTTTCTTACAGTGGAAACTTTTCTAAGGTGGTTTAGGTGTCAGGAATGGAACTTGGAAGAACAGAACATTTTGACATTGAGAAGCTAAAAGGTGGTTCCCTTTTAGACTCATTGGTGAAGAATTTTTTTTTTGATCAGGAGTAAAAAAAAAAAAGGATTTTGTCATACTGTTGATGCTTCAAATGATTGTGGTAAATGGTTTTAGGCAATTTCAACAACCCAAGCAAAACATGTGGCTTACACTGGCCAAAGCAATCAATCAGTCTACAATATGTTTGTCAATGGTCACTCCAGATAATCTTTTTTCTACCTGTTTGGTGGGAGTTCCATCAGATGTGGCACAATGGCCTGTACCAAATGCATTAAAACCAAATCCCTTAGTTAAGGGTAATGGCAAAGTTGACAGCTGGGATTTGATCATTTCATGGTTGCCGATAATGACAACAGAGCCACAGGAGTTAGAATTATTGGGATCTATAAAGATGGATTTTTATGTTTAATTTTACCAGCAATACCAAAACATTTGGGACAGAATGTGGATCCCATCCTGGGCATGTATAAGAACACAACATCTTGGTGCAATTATACTTCACCAAAAAGATCCAGGTCTAGTCTTGTGCCTGTACAGTTACCAAAGGGAATTTTTCTGATCTGTGGGGACCAGGCATGGCCTGGAATACCCTCGAGATTACAAAGGGGACCATGCAGTTTGAGACAACTGACGATCTTGATGCCTAATCACACAATGATTTAGAAACATCATTGTCCAAAACAGTTTGTGCATGCATTTACTGGCGAATGTGATGACTATGTTACCTTTGGTCTCCCTCAGCAATAATAGCAACTAGTATATTTGCACCAGGTGTAAGACTATCTGTTTTATTAACTCAGCTATGCAAATTAGGATACTGGCCTAGCAAACAAAGTAACCAAACCTCAATGACATTAGAAGACTTGATTAGTAAAGTAAGTAGTATTAGCAGATATAAGCACATGGTGTAAACAAAGAGCCGGCCTATATAAGTAGAAGTATAGAAAAGTTTATGAGGCAATGGGGAGTTAAACATATAGCAGGGATTCCTCATTCCCCCACAGGACAGGCCATAATAGAAAGAGCTAATGGGACTCTAAAAAGATATCTTGGTAAATATGGGGATGTGAAAGACCCACATATGAAATTGTTAAAGGCCTTATTTGTTATGAACCACCTGTGTGTGTTTGGGGAACAGAAGCTACCACCTGTAATAATACATCATAATCCAAAGGCACAAAAGGAGAGAAAGAAAAACATATGCGTTAAATATCGTGACCCTAAAACAGGGATATGGCAACCTCCGGCCAAAGTGTAATACTGGGGACGTGGGTATTTGTGTGTTGATTCTCCCACAGGATCCATTTGGGTGCCAGCCTGTCCTGGTTTAGGCCCATCAGGGAACAAAGACCAGGATTAGCCTCAAGTACAGAAGAGGCTGAGAATTGCTCAAGGGCAGGGAGAGCTTAATTGCCGCTTAAGTTTCAGGGTAAAACAGACCAGGCTACTGGGTTTGGGGAAGAAAACAGAAAAATAATTTAATGCAACATCAACTAAAACATACCCCCAAAAACCCAAAACATAACCAAAATTAAACAACACAGAGTAATACATCAATGAAGAGTCCAACCAGTCTTTTTAAGAACACCTTCTTGCCACACCTCCCCTCTTCCCGGGCTCAGAGCCCTGATCCCAGTGTTTTTACCCTGTCCCTCCCTGAACAATTCGGGGGGACAGGCAGTGGGGGTTTCAGTTAGTCTGTTCCCGATAGTTTCTGCCGTTTGTCCCTCCTCAGGACGGGTGAACTCCACACCAGTCCTCCCTGCAAGTCCGTGGGGTAACTCACACACACGGCAGACGTGCACGGGCTGCTCCGACGCGCACTTATTCCAAAGACTGCAGCTCCTCTTTGCCTCTCGTGTGGGGCTGCTCTGCGACGTGCAGGCTCTCCAACACGGCCTGGGCCATGGCCGTCTCCCCACACAGTCTCTCGCCCGTCCGGGCTCACTCACATGGAGCTGCTGGTAACTCTCGGTCCTGCCATGGATCTCCATAGGTTGCAGAGGCACAGCTTGCATTCTCGCCATGTCTTGCAGAGGAGTCTCTGGTCTATTGCTTCTCCTTCCTTCCTCCTTCTCTGGCTGAAGGGTCCGCATGGTCGCCTCCATCTTGTATCACTCATACACCTCCTGACTTGCATTCCGAATTCCCGTCCCCTAAATAGTGATCGCAGAGGCGCCAGATTGGCCCAGTCGGGCCGGAGGTGGGTCTGAACCCAGGAGTCGGGGGAGAGTCCGCAAACTCTTTACCGGGTCTTCACTGCAACCCGCTCCCCCTGTTACTAAGCTGAAAGCTGCTCCTTGCTAAACCAGAACACAGCCAGGTGGAAAAGAGCTGTCCTTGAAGCTTCGGAGATCAAATCATCTGACGAAAAAGGACAAGAAGAGATTGAAGAATAAATACACCCTCGTCTTGCGGTCATTGGAGGACTAGCTAACAATCAAAAGACTGAAGGTTATATAACAAAAAGACAGTGAATTTAATGAATAATAATGAGGTGTTTTGTTATAACCATAGCTTTTAGTGTAACTATAATTGCTAACGGCTTGACACATTTCAATCAGCCTAGAGATAATATTTGGATAACCTTTGCTAATCAAACTGGTCAATCATCCTTTGCCTTAGTTTGGGAGGGGTTACTAATCCTTTTAAAATGTGTTTGATAGGATAGCCCATGTGGAATCTGGAGGAATTTTGTGGACTAGTAGACAATAACACCTTGTGTAATAGAACGGGGCTGAACACAGTTAGCGATGATCACGATCATTTGGACGGGAAACGTCAATGTGAGATAATTAAGTCCCTTAATACCACTTTAGCCTCACCCCCTGAGGAAACAGACATATTTGGAAGTGCCAATGCAAGCTTTGGTACTAATGGAACTGGGGGAAAATGGATAAGTTTTATGTCACGGGATATCCATGACTTTAATAGAAATCGAAAATATTGGGCCACCTTAGACTCTTCTTTGAAGTCAGAAACGGTATTTAAGCAATTGTATTCCAGCTGTAATGTCTCTAGTATTACATCACCCACGGGTATATTTTTAATCTGTGGAGAAAGGGCCTGGAACGGAATACCAGTAAATCCCCCGGGTGGACCCTGTTATTTGGGGAACCTCTCTTTATTAAACCCTAACTTAACCACGCTAATGCAGCTTGCTGACCATAATAATAGCTCCCGCAAAAAACGTAGTTCTTATGAGTTTGATTGTACTGATATTGGTCCCTCACGATTTTGGAGTGAACTGAAGCAAGTCATAGTTGCCCCCTTTTGCCAGGAGGAACAGCTAATAAGGCCATGAACGTGGCTAAACATTTACGATGTCGGACTAAAGATGAGTTAAATAAAACTTCAGAAATGATTGATATGTTAACAACTGATGTTCAAAGTGTAAATCATGCGGTGTTACAAAATAGAGCTGCCATAGACTTTTTATCATTAGGCCAGGGAAATGGATGTGAAGAATTTGAGGGCACGTGTTGTATGAAGCTGTCGGACCATTCCACCTCGATACATGCCAAACTGAAAGAACTTCAACAGGGATTACATCAACTGAAACAAGAAGAGGGATTAGGACTTGAAGGATGGCTTAAGGGATGGGGAATAAGCCCTTGGTTGTGAAATGTTATAATGTATGGAATTGGCTTTATGGGTATTGTTTTATTTGTATTGTTAGTGTTTCCCTGTTTTATAAATTGTATTCAACGGACAATAGAAAGAACATTTGAGAGGATGTGGCAGGCTAATATCATTGTCCAAAAAGAAAACGGGGGAAATGTGGGGAGTTTTGTGGAGACTTGGCTAGAGGAAAGAGAACATGATAGACTACTGCTGGTTAGGCAGTAAGCATTAAGCGATAAGATATTGGACCCTTGCTGAAGGACGTGAGAGCAGGAGAGTTGTATGATAACTGGATGAGAAAGCAGGAGCTTAGTTTGGGTTAAGCAGCCACAAGTATCTAGAGTATGTTGAAACAAGGGCGAGGTTTGCATCTAACTGGGAATCAATTATGAGCTTAAGTTTTGCAATATGTATGAGCCTGATTATTGTATCTATAAAAGACCTGTATCTTTGCCAATAAAGTTGAGACATGTTGCACTACAGGGTGAGCTTGTCTCCTGTCGTCTTCAGCACATAGGCAGTGGTATAACTTCTATACTGGTATATAATGTAGATGGGGTCTGCCTTCCTGCTTTCTTGGAGCTCCCATACACAGTGGTATAACTTAACCTGCAGCATATATTTTTTCAATGGGAGCTTAGTAGTCCAAGTGAGTGGGACTGGAGATAGCTGCCACAGGAAAGCAGCTGCAAATGTGACACAGTTCTGGCTAATAGACTACATGGGGATGTACTTACTACTGTAGGTGGGGTCTGCCTTCCTGCTTTCTTGTAGCTCCCATACACAGTGGTATTACTTTTATCAACAGTCTGTGTTTTTTCAATGGGAACTGAGCAGTCCAAGTGAGTGTTATTGGACATAGCTCTCACAAAAAAGCAGCTGCAAATGTAACACAGTGGTGGGTGTTAGACTACATGTAAATCTACTTACTACGGTAGGTAGGGTCTGCCTTCCTGCTTTCTTGTAGCTCCCATACGCAGTGGTATAACTGAAGCGACAGCATATATTTTTTTAATGGGTGCTGAGCAGTCCAAGCGAGTGGGATTGGAGATAGCTCCCACAGGAAAGCAGCTGCAAATGTGAAACAGTGCTGGCTGATAGACTACATTGGGGCGCACATACTACTGTACGTGGGGTCTTCCTTCTTTCTTTCTTGTAGCTCCCATACTCAGTGGTATAACTTCTACCGACAGTCTGTATTTTTTTAATGGGAGATTAGCAGTCCACATACTGGGATTGGAGATAGCTCCCACAGGAAAGGAGCTGCAAATGTGACACAGTGCTGGCTGATAGATTACATGGGGACCTACTTGCTGCTGTAGGTTTGGTCTGCCTTCCTGCTTTCTTGTAGCTCCCATACGCAGTGGTGTAACTTAACGGAAAGAAAGTATTTTTTCAATGGGAGCTGAGCAGTCCAAGTGAGTGGGATTGGAGATAACTCCCAAAAGAAAGTAGGTACAAATGTGACACAGTGCTGGCTGATACACTACATGGGGACCTACTTACTACTGTGATAAATGAAATATCCCCAAACAGGATTCCGGTTGCGTTGAGGAATTTATTGGATGAATAAGAGCAAGCAAACAGCGCTGGGTGCACTGAGAGCCTCTGCTCTATCAGGACGCACACCCGTCACATCCCAAGTTCGCATTAAGTAGGGTAGGCCTTATACGTATTCATGACATTTATTCGAAGGCGCTGAAAAATGTTAATCATTTCTGGGAAGGGGTCCTCTGCTTCTCGCGCATGCTTTGTTCCATCTCGGGGGTCTTTTTCACCCTCTTTAGGTGGTGGTTGGAGGAAGTCAGTAGTCTTCCTCACGGTGTCCCTCAGGCAATCTCCGTGTGTATATCTCTGCAAAACTGGTTCAAGCTAATCTCCCCAAAACATCTGCCAAGCTGCTGTTACAAGAAGCAGAAACACCCTCCTTAGCAAAACCTGGTTCAAGCTAGTCTTCCAAGACACCTGTCAAGCTGCCGTTACGAAACGCAAGAACAAGTTACACAAGAAGAAATAAAGCTACCAAAAATTATCATCCATATTCGTTGATCCACATTGACACGAATCAACGGAACACATTTCACAATCCCCCATTTTCTTTTTGATACTATTGATTCGTGTTTTAGCTTCTAATGGACTTAATACTTGTTTGATTGATATCAATTTTGGATCTTCCTTCAATTTTAATATCATCAAAGGGTCGGTTTTACCGCTTGTTGCTTTTTCAGGATCTATGGGCATAGCAGTAATTTGCATAGCTTGGATTATAGAGTGGATCAGTCTAATGAAACATGGGGTCATACAAGGTAAAAACAATAAGCTTAATATTGAAGACAATATCATAAATCCTAATTTTTCCACCAAACACCGCTAAATAAATTATCTCACCAGTCATTCTTCAAAATTGAGTCCCGTCGTTGTACAGGTACATGTGCGACTCGTTTAATTTCATTTGCAATCTTTGTAATTGTATCCCCATGATCATCAATTTCTATACAACATTCAGATGTATTAAATTTTCCACACACGCCTCCTTCTGCTGCCAGTAGATTATCCAAGGCTAGCCGATTCTGATACACGGCTGCTCGAGTTTGAGATAATTGTTTTGCTACTAATTCTAAAGCCCAAGCAGTTTGATTAGTAATTATTTCAACTACTGCTTGTAACCGAATGATACGGTTTAGCATGTAGATAGGAGTTCTATAACCCCAACTTCCATCTTGTGCCCATGTAGCTGGGTCATAATAATTAATGATTCGTTCAGGGGGCCATTCATTATCTTTCCACTTTTGTGCTCCCCCTATTAATATACTTCTCTTTCTTCGGTTCAGGGTCTCATACAAAGGTATTCCCAAATGATTATTTTTCATTTTTGGCAGCAAAAAAAAGGCGGGTTGGATCATTCCAATGGTACAGCTACCTCTCCATCTCTTTGGTAATTCGTTATATGCTCTTTGCCCACATATCCAAAATAGCCCATCAGGAGACTTCCAATTGCTATTTGTTTTTCTGGGGTTTTCCCAAAAGGACTTCAAATCCCTAATTTCTTCAAATGGGTTTGCATTCATTTTGTTTTTCCAACATTGAATTTGATTGCCAGAGCAGTTGGTAGTCCAGTACCCATTGGGTGACTTTGGCCACCAGGTACTACTTGTTGAGTTAGTGGTCAAGATCATTTTGCAAGTTGTATGTCCAACATATTGTGTAAAATCACTGCTATTTCTAGATATACAAAACTGGCCTATTACTTCATGACTTAGCACCCATCCTTCAGGTCTGTTTGTGCTGGATTTATGGGTGTTGTTCCATTCCAATAATTGTTGGGGTTCCACACTGTCTCCTCTCCATGGCCACTGCTCAGTCATCTGAGTCCCTCCACATATCCAACAAGAGGATACATTCAATTCTGCAGCTATTTTCTGCATCAAATCTACAAATAAATTCTGTCCTTTAGTTGATAAATCCCATGTGCTCATCCTTTCTTTGAGTTTTTCACATAATGTTTTTGAAGTTGAAGGAGGTCATTTGTGATTTGTTTTTAATCTTCGTGTAACATTCTTTACTAATTCTTCTTTAAATCTATCTTGTTGTCCTCCTCCATCTGAATACCCCCACATTCCTCCTTGAGTGAAACATATATATTTCTCTCCCTTGGGACAAGTTCCATAGCCATGGACTACTCTTCCTGTCTTGTCTCCAAGATTCTCAGCTACCCAAAGAGTCAATCCCGCTGTTTGGCATATTTCCAATTGAGTTCTTTTATAACACCCAGCATTTATGTGGGTATGATAGGCCAGAGTTGACACCGTTTGTTTCCCATATGCCACTTGTTGGTAGCATTTGGAGCACGAATCGGCTGAAACTCCATGTAGGATTAGGTTGATCCATACAAACAAAATCAAACCCCACCTTTTTACTCCTCTGCCTCCACCGCCTACTGGGGTGCTTCCAACAGCGGGGTTATTCATCTTCACGGCAGCAGGGGTATTCTTCAGGGGTCTCATATGGATCATGCTAGATGAGACTCATATGGTTTTTGCCAAACTTCAGTATTAAAGGGATTTCCGGGTTTATTTAGTTCAGTTTCTAACACGTGGCCTTACAGTCCTTTAAACTTGTGTGGAGTTTCTCCCTACCTTATTGTAATAGCACTCTATCTTCAAAGCGTGCTTAGGTGTTGAGGGAGGGAATTTTTCGCAAAATGATCTTACCACCACTCTCAGTTACCGTCACAAAGTCTCCTTTGTTGCGTGCTCTTTCAAGATCGTCTGAAGGTCAATTTAGTCTCTCCAGGCTCAGATGCGACTTTCCATTCTTTCACTGGACCTTTTACTTGCGAAACGTGAGTCCATCCCTTTTCAGCAGTTCTCACAGCCGTCTCTGTGGTTAATAAAACAAGAAAAGGTCCCTCCCAGAGAGGAGATAAGGTTTCTTCCTTCCATGCTTTTATTAGAACTTTATCTCCTGGTTCTAATTGGTGAATTGCAAATCCAAGCGGTGGAGTCTGGGCTAACATCCCAATTTCCCTTAATTCTTTTAATCTTTTTCCAATGGTTACCACATATTTCTGGATAGTTTGATCCTCAATTACATTGTTCTCTAGAGGCATCCCTTGGGAATAGGGCATGCCATATAACATTTCATATGGTGATAATCCAGTTTCACTGTGGGATTTAGTTCTTATATTCAAAAGTGCCAATGGCAAGCACTTTGTCCAAGACATTTGGGTCTCAATCATCAATTTAGCTAGCTGTTGTTTTATTGTTTGATTCATCCTTTCTACTTTTCCCGAACTCTGTGGGTGCCAGGGAGTATGGTATTCCCACTGGATACCTAGTGATTGACATAATAATTTTATTACTTTAGAAGTAAAGTGCGTGCCTTGGTCTGAGTCTATGTACTGGATTATCCCATATCTAGGTACTAAGTGTTCTAATAAAATTTTTACTACCATCTGTGCCGTGGCTCGTGCCACAGGGTAAGCCTCTACCCATTGTGTTAAGTGATCCACGATTACTAGTAAGTATTTTACCCTTCCCACCTTGGGTAATTCTGTAAAATCAACTTGCACTCTTTCAAAAGGTCTGTAAGCTGTTTTTCTTCCTCCAGTTGCTACTTGTCAAAATATTTTCTTATTTATCTTTTGACACGTTAAGCAACCCCGTGTAATTTGCTTTGTTATTTCAAAGATTCCAATACATCCAAATTGTTTAAGAAAATGATCACTTAATGCTTTTGTACCCCAACGCGTTTGTGCGTGTAAGCGTTCCATAACGTGTCTAGCTTTTGACAACATTTCCCGTCCATCAGGTAACATCCATTTCCCTTGTTCTAATTTGGCCCCTATTTTCTCCAACTTATTTAATTCCTCAGGGGTAAATTTCTTTTCTCTTTATTCTTGTTCCTTTTCATTGTTGCCCCTCTTAGTTTGTACTACACAGACTTTAATCGTCTGAGCCCTGAGAGCTGCTTCCTGAACTTCCTTATCTGCTAAGTTATTTCCTCTAGTTCGGTAATCTAATCCTTTTTGGTATCCTCTTACATGTACTATGGCTATTTTCTTTGGTTCCCTTAGAGTTTTTAGGATTTTTATTATTAATTCTTGATGTATTAAATTCTTCCCTTGGGTATTAATTAAGCCTCTTTCTTCCCAAATTTTTCCAAAAGTGTGTACTATCCCATATGCATATTTAGAGTCTGTGAATATAGTCCCGCTCTTTCCTTTCAATAATTCTAAGACCCTATAAAGGGCATACAACTCACAAGCTTGAGCTGACCATGTTGGGCTCAAGGGTCCTGACTCTACTATGTCTAACCCTTTATTTATTATTGCATACCCCGATTTTCTCTTTCCCTCCACCATTTGAGAAGATCCATCGATGAACAGTATTTCCCCTTCTTTTAGTTCAGTATCTCTTAAGTCAGGTCTAACTTTTGTTTGGGTCTCGATTATTTCTAAACAATTGTGTTGTAGTACCTCTAATGGTTCTCCAAATAAAAATTGTGCTGGGCTCTGTGCAGATGTTACTTTTAATTCTAGGTCAGGGGAATCTATTAATATTGCTTCATATTTTAAAATCCGACTATCCGTTAACCATTTTTCTGCTTTTTGTTGTAAAACTGTCCTAACATTATGTGGGGTGTACACCTTTAAGAGTGCACTAAAGGTAATTTTCCTGGCTTCCTCTATTAATAAAGCCGTCGTGACTAGGGCTTGGAGACAAGCAGGCCGTCCTCTGCTTACTGGGTCAAGTAGTTTAGAGCAATATCCCACAGGCTTTTTGGTTCCTGCCCAGTCCTGAGTGAGGACTCCATACGCTGTTTGATTTGAGGTATTTACAAAAAGATAAAAAGGTTTCTCTAAGTCTGGGAGACTCAGTACAGGTGCTTGTATTAATGCACTTTTTATTTCCTCAAATCTCTGGTCATCTTCTGCAAGCCACTTAAGCTGGTTGTTAGTTAATTTGTTATATAAGAAATTTTACTTTCTCACTATAATTTTCAAGCCATGGTCTGCAATATCCTAACAATCCTAATATCTGCCGAATTTCTTTTTTTGTTTTTGGTGGTCTTAAAGATAAAATCCCAGATACTCGTTCGGGGTCTAATTTTTTTCTTCCTCTATTTAGCCAATGTCCTTGGTATTTTGCTTCTTGTTCTACAAATTGTAATTTTGACCGGGACACTTTCAATCCTCTCTTTCCCAAAAAGTTTAACAACTTTATGGTAGCCTTTCGAGTCTCTTCCTCAGTTTCCCCTGCCACTAATAGATCATCTACATACTGCAATAATTTAATTTCTTTAGGTATTATAAAATCCTGCAAAATTCTTTCGAAAGTTTGTCCAAATAAATTCGGTGATTCCGTAAACCCCTGTGGCAGCACGGTCCATCTTAGTTGTTGCTTTCGTCCTGTCTCAGGATCCTCCCATTCAAAAGCAAAATAATCTCTGGACCCCTCGTCCAAAGGACAAGCCCAAAATGCATCTTTTAAATCTATCACACTATACCAAGTATATTTTGGAGAAATATGACTCAATAGAGTATAAGGATTTGCCACCACAGGGAATTTAGTGATGGTTCGCTGATTTACAGCCCTTAGATCTTGTACCATTCTATATAATCCATCTGGTTTCTTTACAGGGAGGATAGGTGTATTGTGGGGTGACATACAGGGTTCCAAAGTCCCCTGTTCTAAAAGTCTGTCAACCACCGGTTTTAACCCCTTCCAACCTTCCATGGATATGGGGTATTGTTTGATTCTTATTGGGCGATGTGGGTCTATTATTTGAAAACTTATGGGATCCATTTGTATTTTTCCAGTTTCTCCCTCTTTATACCATACTAAGGGATTCATATTTTTCTCATCTTCTTGTGTTAGGGGATATAACTTAATCTGTAACTTGTCCCCTTGACTCTGGATGCTTAGATTTAATTTCAGGATCAGATCTCTCCCCAGTAAATTATATTCTGCTTCAGGGGGTAGCAACAAATCATTAAGGTAAATTTTCTTCTCTGACTCTATTTCTACATCTTTTAGAATGGGCACTTTAAAGGGTTCTCCTTTTGCCCCAATTACTGACATATAATTTTTCTCTTTTTCTGTCCCTTTTGGGAGCTTTTGGATGGTTGACTTTTCAGCACCCGTATCGACTAAAAATAAAACTTCTTCCTTATGGGGACCTATTAGTAATTTTATCAAGGGCTCTGTTGATGTTGAAGTCCCCAACAAATATAGCCCCTGACTCCCCTATTCTTCTTTAAACATTTTTTCATCTTGTTCCCGTTTTCTACAGTTCTTCTGAATATGCCCCTTCTTGTTACAGTAGTAACAGACGGGAATACCAGACCTCTCTCTAGAAGGTCGTCCCTGGGGTGTCATCTCTATTTTCTTTTTCCCTTTCTCCCCAGATGAGATTTCAGCTTCCTTACTCTCTCTCATGGCTGCTACAAAGATTTTTGCTTTTGTTTTTTGCTTTTCTTCGTCCCTCCTTATGTAGACTTTTTGAGCTTCTCCAAGTAATTCCTCTAACCCTCTATTTTGCCAGTCTTCTAATTTTTCCAATTTTCTTCTTATATCCCCCCAAGATTTTGCTACAAATCGTGTTCTAAGGAGTGCAGTCCCAGCCACTGTATTTGGATCTATTCCAGAATACATTTGTAAACTTTTTCTTAACCTTTCTAACCATTCCGTTGGTGATTCGTTTTTCCCTTGTTCCTCATTAAATGCTTTATTAATGTTTTGTCCTCGGGGGACCGCTTCTCTTATCCCTTGGATAATTCATGTTCTCAGGTCTCTCATGTTCTGCCTCCCTTGGGGTTGTTGACGATCCCAGTGAGGGTCCATATTTGGCCATTTATGATCCCCAGGAGGTCCAGACTAATTTTGTCTTTCCCAAATTGTCATTCCAGCTTGTCTAATCATACCCCTTTCCTCAGCAGTAAATAAGATCCCTAAAATAGACTGTATTTCTTCCCAGGTATAAGTATTGGGGCCTAAGAATTGGTCTAATTTTTCAGCTACCCCAAGGGGATCATCTAATAGGGTCCCCATTTCTTTCTTAAAATTTCTTACATCTGTGGTATTTAAAGGGACTGCCACAAACCCAATGCCTTCCTGATTACCTCCGAGGGGTACCTCTCGTAAGGGATATAGAGAAGCTCCCTCAGATGTGGCAGTCCTACTTCGCGTACATGCAGCGGGAGGTAGATCTAATTCCGGTGCTGTTGGTGGTGGAGACAGGGGCAACGGTGGCACTGGTGGGGGTACTACGGCCACCCGGGCGGAAGCCGCCACCGGAGGTGGATTGTTAGAATTATGGAGGCGGTAAGTTATCCAGTGGCTCCCATTTATCATCTTTTTCCTTTACTTTTCCATTTTTATTCCCTTCTTCTTCCTCAAACTTTTCATTTGCTTTCAATGTAAGTATTGAGGCCGGAAAAGGACGTGAAGTCCTAACCCATAATCCTGCATAATCACTTTCCTCCTGACAAAAAGGTTCCTTTGAATTAACGTATATATTTAAGGCCTGGCAAATCCAGTCCTCAAAAGATCCAAAAACAGGCCAAAAGATATGTGGCTTTAAAGGTTTCTTTGGCCATTCAATCATACAATATTGGACTAATTTGAATTTACTTTTTCCTTTTCTGGGGCCCCTTTCATTCCAATCCCTAATCATTATTCCTAATGGACATTCTGACGGTATGTCTGGTAATTTGCTCCCTTTCTTTAGGTCCTGGGTCTTTGACTTTTTCTGACCCATCTAGGAATTTTACTGTGGCAATTCCTACAGCCCTTGGTTACCAGTAAGAGTGCCTTGCAGGGGGTTTAGGATCTACCACCCACCCATGAATACTATAGGAATCGCTTTGGTCCTTCACCGGCCAAGTCCCTCTCGGGAGATTGGAACCGCAGTTAGAAGACCTCCACACTCGCTTCGGAACCAGGTTCCGTCTCAATCGCACTCTTACACACACAGGCAACCGAAACCCACCCAACCGAACGGGATACGCCTTAAATACTTACGACTCCGTCGTCTTCGTTCAGATCTTCACGCGCAGAATTATGGGCAAAATAAAATGCTGCAGCCGGCAAGGGAGCTTATAAAAATCAAATTCTTTGCTTGCCTCTATTCAGGTTCAGGCTGGTGTTAGTCCTGATCCGACCTGATCAAGAGCAACCAAATGGTGGGATGCCCCTCCTAAAACAAGTCAGAATTCAGGAACCAAGACCATCCTGGACGAGCCCCCAATTGTGATAAATAAAGTATCCCGGAGCAGGATTCCGGTTGCGTTTAGGAATTTATTGGATGAATAAGAGCAAGCAAACAGTGCTGGGTGCACTGACAGCCTCTGCTCTATCAGGAAGCACACCCGTCACATCCCGAGTTCGCATTAAGTAGGGTAGGCCTTATACGTATTCATGACTTTTCCTCGAAGGGGCTGAAAAATGTTAATCATTTCTGGGAAGGGGTCCTCTGCTTCTCGCGCATGCTTTGTTCCATCTCGAGGATCTTTTTCACCCTCTTTAGGTGGTCGTTGGAGGAAGTCAGTAGTCTTCCTCACGGTGCCCCCCAGGCGATCTCCGTGTGTATATCTCTGCAAAACTGGTTCAAGATAATCTCCCCAAAACATCTGCCAAGCTGCTGTTACAAGAAGCAGAAACACCCTCCTTAGCAAAACCTGGTTCAAGCTAGTGTTCCAAGACACCTGTCAAGCTGCCGTTACGAAACGCAAGAACAAGTTACACAAGAACAAATAAAGCTACCAAAATTTATCATCCATATTCGTTGATCCACATTGACTCGAATCAAGGCAACATATTTCACACTACTGTAGGTGGGGTCTGCCTTCCAGCTTTTTAATAGCAGTGGTATAATTTAAGTGACAGCATATATTTTTTCAGAGTTGAGCAGTCAAACTGAGTGCGATTGGAGATAGCTCCCACAAGAAAGAAGCTGTAAATGTGACACAGTGCTGGCTGATAGACTACATGCGGACCTACTTACTACTGTAGCTGGGGTCTGCCCTCCTGCTTTCTTGTAGCTGCCATATGCATTGGTATTACTTAACCAACAGTCTGTATTTTTTCAATGGGAGTTGAGTAGTCCAAGAGAGTGGGATTGGAGATAGCTTTCACAGGAACGCAGCTGCAAGGGTGACACAGTGCTGGCTGAGAGACTTCATGGGGACCTACTTAGTACTGTAGGTTGGGTCTTCCTTCCTGCTGTCTTTTAGCTCCCATAGGCAGTGGTATAACTTAACCGACAGCATTCATTTTTTCAATGGGACCTAAGCAGTACAAGTGAATGTTATTGGAGATAGCTCCCACAGGAAAGGAGCTGAAAATGTGACACAGTGCTGTCTGATAGACTACATGGGGACCTACGTACTACTGTAGGTGGCTTCTGCCTTCCTGCTTTCTTGTAGCTCCCATATGCAGTGGTATAACTTCTACCCACAGTATATATTTTTTCAATGGGAGTTGAGCAGTCCAAATGACTGGGATTGGAGACAGTGCCCACAGGAAAGCAGCTGCTTATGTGACACAGTGCTGACTGAGAGACTACACGGGGACCTACTTACTACTATACGTAGGGTCTTCCCTCCTGCTTTCTTGTAGCTCCCATACGCAGTGGTATAACTTCTACCCACAGTTTGTATTTTTTCAATGGGATTTGAGCAGTCCAAGTGAGTGGGATTGGATATAGCTTCCACAGGAAAGCAGCTGCAAACGTGACACAGTGCTTACTTACTACTATACGTGGTTTCTCCTTTCCTGGTTCCTTGTAGCTCCCATTTGCAATGGTATAACTGCTAGGGACAGAATATATTTTTAAAGGGAGCTGACGAAGCCAAGAACATGAAACAGTGCTGTCTGAAAGACTTACATAGGGAGCTACTTAAAAGGGTAGGTAAGGGCTCCCTTCCTGCTTTCTTGTAGCTCCCATAGACAGTGCTATAACTTCTACTGCAATCATGTATTTTTTCAATCGGAGCTGGGCAGTCCAAGTGATTTGGATTGGAGATAGCTCCCACAGGAAAGCAGCTGCAAATGTGGCACAATGCTGGCTGATAGACTACATGGCGGTGTACTTACTACTTTAGTTTGGGTAAGCCTTCCAGCTTTTTTGTAACTCCCATACGCAGTGCTATAACTCAACAGAAAGCATGTATTTTTTTCAATGGGAGCTGAGCAGTCGAAGTAAGTGGGATTGGAGATAGCTCCCACAGAAAGCCAGTGCAAATGTGACACAGTGCTGGCTGATAGACTATATGGGGATCTACCTACTACTATAGGTGGGGTCTGTCTTCCTGCTTTCTTGTAGCTCCCATACGCGGTGGTTTAAATTAACCTAGAGCATATATTTTTTCAATGGGATTTGAGCAGCCCAAGTGATTGGGATTGGAGATAGTGCCCACAGGAAAGCAGCTGCAAATGTGACACAGTACTGGCTGATAGACTACATGGGGACCTACTTACTACTGTATTTGGGGTCTGCCTTCCATTTTTCTTGTACCTCCCATACGCAGTGGTATAACTTCTACCGACAGACTGTCTTTTTAAAGGGAGCAGACAAGGCCAAGAGTGAGGGATTGGAGATAGGTCCCAGAGGAAAGCAGCTTCAAAGATGACAGAGTGCTGGCTGATAGACTACATGGGGACCTACTTAGTATTGTATGTGGGGTCTCCCTTCCTGCTTTCTTTTAGCTCCCATCGGCAGTAGTATAACTTCTACCGCCAGCATGTATTTTTTCAATGGGCGGTCAGAAGTCCAAGTGAGTGGGATTTGAGATAGCTCCCACAGGAAAGCAGCTGCAAATGTGACACAGTACTGGCTGATAGACTACATGGGGTTCTAATGCAAGAGGTCATGTTCGTTGATCAAATCATGAAAGAATAGTTGTGCAAGGAACCATTTAAAGTCATTGTAAAAGTCTTGTAAAACTTTAACCGTAAAGTCTCTACAATGTGCACAGGTACAGTTGGCTAAGGTGCTTATAGCAGGTACAATAGGTTGTGCATGAGCTGATAAGAGCCAAGAGAAGAGTTCATGAGCGGGCCACTAGAGGACGACTACCGACTTCACCCCAGCGACCACCTTACGACTACCAGGAGGCAGTGGAAGACCCCCTAGTAACAAGACGGGCACATGGGCAGAGTACACCAGGGAGAGATGCACTCGACCGATAAGGACTGTATAAAAGGACTGTGATAAGGGGGGGGGGGCCGCACGTCGTTGGTAAAGCAGAGTCTCTTGGCGGCCCAGTGCTGTCTTGCTTATTTGCTGCTTGCTTAATAAATTTGATCTGTGAGTCATTTAAATTGGGTAGTTAACTTTATCACAGCAACTTATAACAATTTGGTGCCGTGACTCCGATACAGGTAAATTTGGTATTGGATTCCCAGACTAGGAGGGCGTCCCATCTGCGGATGGCCCTGGTGTGGGAAATTCCCTTGCCAAACTCTGTATTCCGAACCCCTTCTAAATTTGGAAAATAAGCAAATAAACCTGCAGTACCCCATAATTTTTGTCCACGAAGATCCGAATGAAGACCCTGGATTGGGTAAGTATTTGGTGATTCCGTTCGGTCGGGGTGGTTATCCTAGAGTGCGAGTGACTGAGAGGTCTCAAGGAGACCAAGTGAGTGCGGACCCTCCAGTAGTGCAGTTCCCATTGCCCGCGAGGGCGTGGGTCACGACCGAGAGGAACGATTCTGAGAACGAGTCAAGGGCACTCTGGAAGACTGGACAGAGGAAGTGTAAGCCTTCTGATCCCATGGGTGGCCATAAGGATAGGCTGCCAGGTATTCCCACAGAAAGTCCTCTGGGGATGATGATAAAATTTTGGAATGATTCCCCCTGTAGAAGACAAAAGAGTAAGCAAAAGATGGTACATTACTGTATGGAAGTTTGGGGGGGAAGAGTCATTAGGAAATCCCCATATTATTTGGCCCATATTTGCGTCTTTTGAGGACTGGTTATGAGCAGACCTCAATTTGTGGGTAAATGATAAGAAGATCGTTACCCAAGAGGAAATTGAATATGCAAGTCTCTGGATACCCCAACCTTCTAATAAGGTATCCTTGTTCGCTCTTAAGGAAAAGAAAGCTAAGAGTCCACCCGAAGAGGAGATTTGGTAGAGGATCCTCTGGGTGTGTCTGAGAGATTCGATCAGTTCTTAGGGCTGAATCTCTATACTTGGGATGAACTATATTATTCACAAAGGAGGAAAGGGAAATGATTCGAAGAGCAGGAATGAGAATCTGGGATCAACAGCACCAGGCAGGACCAGACGCACATGTGAAATGGCCCTTGCAAAGGCCCAATTGGAATAATCAGATGGCGGAGCACAGAGCCCATATGGCAGACCTCTGAGCCATCATTGTCCAGGGAATCAGAGAGTCTGTTCCCCGAGGACAGAATATTAACAAAGCATTAAAAATTAGAAGATTGACAAGAAAAAGGGCTAGAAAAAGAAACAAAAGCCTGGGAGACAGGTGCATTCATCAGGAAAAAAAAGAAAAAAGGAATCAAACGACAATGGAATGTTTTAAAGGAAGAAGAGGGGGAGTCAGGGGTAATCGAGTAATCGAGCCCTTGATAAAACTGAAGTTAGGTCCTCAGTGTCAGGAAGTAGAATTTTTAGTGGACTCTGGGACTGAGAGATCTACAGTCCCGTGATTGCCCCAGGTGTGTAAGATATCTTCAGAGAAGGTGCAAGAAAAGTAGGGGCAAAAGGGGAAACATTTAAAGTACCTCTTGTGAAGGAGGTACTGATAGAATCTGAAGCAGTAAAAATATGCTGTAGGATCATTTTTGTTAGTTCCAGAGGCTGATCATAATTTATTAGGGAGAGACGTAATTATAGACTTAGGAAAAACCTTGGGCTGCCGGTAAAGGTAAAGCAGTACCCCTTGTCACAAGAAGGTAGACAAGGATTAACCAGAAATAGAAAGACTAATATCTAAGGGACTACTTGAACTCTGTATGTCCCCTTACAATACTCCCATATTGCCAGTAAAGAAATCTGATGGGACTTATAGATTAGTACATGACCTCCGGGAGATAAACAAGAGAACTATTACTAGGTTCCCTGTGGTAGCTAACCCGCACACCTTATTGAGTCACTTGAGTAGACCTTAAGGATGCCTTTTAGGCATGTTCCCTGAAAGAGGAGTGCAGGGATTATTCTGCTTTTGAATGTGAAGATCCTGACACACATAGAAAACAACAGTTGAGATGGACTGTATTACCAGTGGGGACTGTAATTTAAGTTTATAAAAGGGTGCTTTATACTTAGAAGGCCTGGAGAACCGAGACTTGGATGTGAAAGCCAGTGTTTCAGGCACCCTGTGGGTGCTGGAGGAAAGGCAAGAGGAAAGAGGCCTAAAAGGAGACAGAGAATACCCCTGAAGATTACAACTGCTGCCGAGAAGATCATAACCCTCACTGCTCTAAGCAACAGAGTAGGTGAAGGAGGCAGAGGCGTACTGGGAGTGGGGTACAGAGTCTCTCAAAGCCTCAAACTGGGAATCCTAAGATCCCAAGCCTACCTCTAAGACGGGCAAAAGCGTTGCACCTAAAAGAATGTGGGGTGAAAAAATAAAAAGGGAAGTACCATTTTATTTCATAAAGGCCCCACCCATTATCCAGGGATGGTATGTTATCTGGCTGATGGAGTGGTTAACTCTCCTGCCGCTGGCTAAGTTATAGCATGAATCCCCCATTTTATGAGGCAATCGGACTGAACCAATCAGACCTGTGAATAGCTCAAAGTGCGTTTGTTCGAAAATCAGTGCCACCCCATGCCTCTTTAAAGGTATTTAATGCCAGCAGTGAATATTGTATTCAGGCAACCGTTGTTCCATGCATTTTATAATCACCCTGAAGAGTTTGTCTGTAATCAGTGGAATACCAGCACTGTGTAACATTTGCAGCTGCTTTCCTGTGAAAGCTATCTCTAATCCCACTCACTTGGACTGCTCAACTCCCAATTCCAAAAATACAGACTGTCGGTAGAAGTTATACCACTGCCTATGGGAGCTACAAGAAAGCAGGAAGGCAGACCCCACCTACAGTAGTAAGTCTGTCCCAATGTAGTCTATCAGTCAGCACTGTGTCACATTTGTACCTGCTTTCTTTTGGGAACTAGCTCCAATCCCACTCACTTGGGCTGCTCAGCTCCCATTGAAAAAATACCTGCTTTCCGTTAAGTTATTGCACTGCTTATGGGAGCTACAAGAACGCAGGAAGGCAATCCCCACCTATGCCGCGACGTTTTCGGCTCTTGGCCTAAAAACCAGACTCGAAGTCTGAAAACCAGGCTCGAAGCCTGAAACCAGGCTCAAAGCCTGAAAAATGAACCAGACTCGAAGTCTGAAAAACCCAGGCTCAATGCCTGAAAAACCAGCTCTAAGCCTGCTTCGTGCGGCGATCAACCCAGGGTCCGATTCTCAGCTGGGTGGGAAGAAAGCAGTCCTACTCAATGTGAGTGATAGCAGAAATCTTCTTTATTGAGAGCAGGCTCTAACTTATATACACAGGAGCTTCAAAGCTAGCTCAGCAACAGCAGCTAGTAGATTACATTTTCTTGTTCATCCTACTTGCGGTTTCTGCGATAAGCAAGCTCCCTCACATTTTCCCATCTTGTTTTTCCCCAAAGTTGTTTACCACTTTTAGCCGAAAACAGTCTGACCTTGAGGGAACAGAAAGCGGCCTGCTGTCTACATGACAGCAACTGCTTTAACCATGGCTCTGACTCTGGTCTTGATTGTGCATTAAATTCATATAACTAGAGCTCAGGCTGCCTTGCCCCAACAGGCCTAACATTATATCCCGGGATCCATGTCCATGCTCCCTCATTTTTTCTCCACAATTTCCCCTGTTTTGTTTTTGCACAATCAAGACTGAGTCAGTCAGTCATTGCACTGCCTTCATAATACAACTATATATGATTCTAAACATTACAAGCAAAAGCAAAATAACCAATATACATCTTAACTCTTCTTTGGTTAATATAGTCAACCCAGGTGACAACCCCCCAAAAGCTGATTGAAACCAATTATCAAAAGGCTGATAACCCACTGTAATATTCTTAGCGTGAGCCTTTAAACATGCCAAAGCATTGTGAATAGATTCACTATGATCAGAAAGATGAAAACAACACATGTCTTCAAAGTCTCGGCATCCGTGCCCTTCCGCCAATAGCAAAAAATCAATAGCTGCACGATCTTGCAATAAGGCATGTCTAAGGCTTTTCTGATCTGCCAACAATTTTTCAGTAACATCAGTAGTAACATTAGCTTGCTGCTCTGACCAACACACTAATCTTTCTAACTGCCGTAAGGCCTGGGCTGCAGCCAACCCAGGTTCAAATGCTGATGCAAATACATTCGCCGTAATTGACCACAATTGTACTTTACCATCACAATCTCCTTTTAAGTTGTGGGTATCTCTTGTTTTCTGTAACTTGGTAATTTTTAACCAGTCCTGCTGTCGAGGAGCAAACAAAGTTAGTTTCCCTAAATAACATGGCCCCCCATTTGGGTTAGCTGGGATTCCCTGCCACACTCAATCCCCACATATTAAGAAGATGTTATTGGGTAGAGCTTTAGCGGACCCATTGCTCCACAGAGTAGGCCCCTGAGGGGTCCCGCGTTCCCAACCAGCGTTTCTTCCCCCGTATATCAACCCAGATAAGTTGGCCATTCAAGTCCCACCAAATTATCCTATGGCCAATCCACAATATCCTCCTTTTGGATCTACAAATCGACTATATGTACCTTCGGGGGAAACATCAGTCCACTGCTTAACCATATTTTTATATTGTTCCATTCCTCTTAGTCCTTGATATTTAGTCCCAAAGCTAAAACAAGTACGAGTCCAACTCCCATTCGTTATGTTTCCGATTGCTTGACTTCCCAGCAACTCCAACTCTTGTGGGTCCCAGGGAAGAGGGACTTTGAGCCGACTTAACGAGAGCCACGGCACAGTCCAATGTCACTTTGCTGGAACAGGAGGTGCTGACATATTTCTGGAAATCACTAGGATCAAAATCTGGTATCCCAACCAGGCAGGTGCGGAATGTATCACTCACCGATTGAAGACTCAGACAAAAGTCAACTTGGCCTGTCTGATTCGCCCAGGTGACCCACATGTTCTGACATGGATTCACTTCATTCAATGACGATGTGTGAACTGTCACCATCAGGATTATTAGGAGTAACAGCCGCTCTAGTCCATTTCGCAGGAACCCATATTGGACGTGTAGGTGTAAGCACAGACATGTAACCCCTGCCTAAATACTGCACTTTAGCTGGGCCCTGCCATATACCTGTTCGTGGATCTCTGTAAGTTACCCACATTGCCGACGGTCTTTTGGATGTTTCCACCATTCCTTGATGTAGTCGAGCTGGAGGTTCTTTCTCCTCCCCAAAGATACATAAATGATTTATAGTAAACAATACCTTAGACAACCGTTCCTGTGGGTCCTGTATGTCAGACATCTTACTTAAATATGATTTTAACACTTGATGAGCTCGTTCCACTATTGCCTGTCCTGTTGGTGAATGTGGTAGCCCTGTAATGTGTTTCACTCCCCAGGTTTGGAAAAACTGTCCCACCCGTTGACTAACATATTCAGGGCCGTTATCAGTCTTAATGGTGCCTTGCACCCCCATAACAGCATACCATGCAGTGGCATGTCGGATTACATGCATTACCCTTTCTCCTGCTTGAGCCGTTGCCCATATATACTTACTGAATGTATCCACAGTTACATGAACATATTTAAGCCTTCCAAATTCAGAAATGTGAGTGACGTCCATCTGCCACAATTCTAATGGTCCCAGACCTCTGGGGTTGACTCCCAGACCTAACCCTGGGCCATAGTGGCTACACTGCGTGCAAGCCCTCACTATCGCTCAAGCATCCTCTATTGAGAGGTCAAAACTTCTCTTTAAGCCTCTGGCATTTTGATGAAAGGTGGCATGGGCCTCTCTTGCCTGATTGAATTTATTTACAGGCACTCCCAAAGCTACCAGCTTGTCCACTCTAGCATTTCCTGCTCCTAAACCAATGTCATACTTATGACTTCTGATGTGTATTACACAATATGGAGATATGTGCTGATGGATAGCGGCCTGCATGGCTCTAAGTAGGTCAAAAAGGCGTCGATTGCGCACATCTTTAATGCGAGCATCTTCTATTCGCTGAGCAATTCGGGCAACATAAAAAGAGTCAGTTACAATATTCAACGGTTTACACCACCACATTTCAAGGGCCCGAACAACCGCACAAAGTGCTAAAGTCTGTAAATAGTCCATTTCCGTGGAATGTAATAGCTGGTGTTTCCATTGTCCTGCCTCTTCCCAGACTATTACAGCCCGCTGAGATTTCTTTCCTGCGTCTGTATATACTGTAACAGCATTTGACAAAGTTTGCTCACTTAGCTAAGGACGAATAATCCACTGTTGTTGTGTCATACACGCCAACACCTTAGATTTTAGGGACTGTATGTTTATTTTTTGGGCAGATGACAATAAGTTAAGCTGTAGAGGCTCTGATGTTGCTATGATCAATTCCAGATCTCTTTTCGCTATAGGCACATATATTGTTCCTGGCTCTTGACCACTCACCTGTAAAATTCGAGTGTGTCCCTTTCTAATAAGCATTGCTATGCCCACAGTTTTTTGTTCAATTGTCCATTTAGGCTGTAACGTGGTGAATAGCCATTCCAGGACGATTAGTCTCTCTTTTTGTTTTTTACACTGTGTTAATGCACCAAGAAACTGTTCTTTGCCCTGCAAAATGGTCAAATCAATGGGGCAATCTGGATCACGACGATCAACTTGCCGAGTGGTAATGAAGTCAGAAATTTCAGCGATGGTTTGCAGTTGTTCTGCTGTCGGCTGTACTTTTGTCGATGGGTCTGTTCCCTTCAATAAGGGGTGCAGCGGTTCTAGCATGTCATTAGTGATTCCAACAATAGGGCGCAACCATTGCAAATCCCCCATTAATTTTTGTGCATCATTTACAGTTTTTATCTTGGTATGAATATGGAGCTTTTGTGGCCTAATATGAGCCTCTGTAATACTCCAGCCCAAATACTGCCATGCTGGACGTCTTTGTACCTTTTCAGGAGCAGGAGTCAGTCCCTGTGCTTGTAATATGGTTTCTAGATCTCTCTCTTGATCTACAGTAAATGCCTCCTCCTGAGCAATGAGGATATCATGCATACAATGATACACAAGTGCATGTCTAATACTACTTACATCACTAATCAAGTCTTCTAATGTCATTGAGGTTTGGTTACTTTGTTTGCTAAGCCAGCATCCTAATTTGCATAGCTGAGTTAATAAAGCAGATACTCTTACACCTGGAGCAAATATACTAGTTGCTATTATTGCTGAGGGAGACCAAAGGTAACATAGTCATCACATTCGCCAGTAAATGCATGCACAAATTGTTTTGGACAATGATGTTTCTAAATCATTGTGTGATTAGGCATCAAGATCCTCGGTAGTCCCAAACTGCGTGGTCCCCTTTGTAATCTCGAGGGTATTCCAGGCCATGCCTGGTCCCCACAGATCAGAAAAATTCCCTTTGGTAACTGTACAGGCACAAGACTAGACCTGGATCTTTTTGGTGAAGTATAATTGCACCAAGATGTTGTGTTTTCATACATGCCCAGGATGGGATTCACATTCTGTCCGAAATGTTATGGTTTTGCTGGTAAAATTAAACATAACACAAAAATCCATCTTTATAGATCCCAATAATTCTAACTCCTGTGGCTCTGTTTTCATTATTGACAACCATGAAATGATCAAATCCATACAAAATCCATCCATGACAAAATCCATTTTTTTACTCCTAATTAAAAAAAAAATCCTTCACCAATGAGTCTAAAACACAAACCACCTTTTAGCTTCTCAATGTCAAAATGTTCTGTTCCTAACACCTAAAACACCGTAGAAAGTTTCCACTGTAAGAAAACCACTGTTCATCATCACATTTACAGCAAAGTGCATAACATCACGACCAATAGTTTTTACACTCTTTGAGGCAAGGGATTGCGGATGGAAAGGACGAGCCCTGCAGTCCGTGAGGGCTGGGGCCCGCCGTGTCGGCACACGGTGTGTGTGTGGGGTACTCCGGAGACACTCACCGGGCACGGGAAGCGGCTGCACGGCGGAGGCTGCAGATGGAAGGGGCAGGGGGGATCTGGCTCACTTCGTGCCTGCCCCGGCGGCGCAGTCGATATTAGTCTCTCCTGTGTTTTCTTTTTCTTCCCTCGCATTTTTTTTTTTTCCTCGCAACACGCCCCGCTCAGCGATGGGCTGCGCACCGGGATGGATTTCAGTGGCGACAGGCTGTGTTTCGATGGTCTCTTGTAACTCCAGTTTCTTTAATACTTCCTGCAGGAACCTGTCCATTCCCTTGTCTGTCTCCTTAGGCCTCGGTGCAAACGTCAACGCCTGGGCTGCAGGCATTTCTTTTAAAGTATTTATCACATCTCACCATAGGAGACCTAGATCTTTACTGATCTTACTATTGTCCTTATCACCACTAATAGTGGCTTCCCAGAGAAGGTTTCCAATTTCTCGCCACTCACCAGAAAAGGGAGGTGAGGCATAATTAGTCCCGATACCAAACAGTCCAGCTGTTGACTCGACTACAGTCTCAGGCATATCAAGCCGCTGAGTTACAGCAGCGGCCAAATCCTTTTCCAACTTATACTTTTTCAAACAGTTAATTACTTCTCTCCACTGTTTCATCAGTTTCCGAGCAGTCTTATCTTCGTCTATAATCAAGTCCCAAAGACAAGCCCCATATGCTCTCCACTCCTCCTCATCAAAATATTTCTCAAAGTCCTTAAAAAAGCCTTTAGAATTACCATATACAAGTAAACCAGACAAATCGGTCAATTTAGAGTCCACCCCCCCCTTTTCTAAAAAGCGATGTAAAAGTGAGAGTGCTACCTCGTTATCCATGTTGCCGGCCCCTCATATCATCGCAAACTGTAGTCACTCTCCCGGGTACAGCAACCTCTGCTTGGGATCCGGCAGGTTTCCACCTCCGATGACTGCCTCTGCCTCCGGATTTTCAAGTCTCAGCTCCCCGCAGGCAGACTGTTTACCCGGTAACACACCGTGAGGGTTCTTGTTCGGGCGCCATTTGAGGCGAAGTTTTCTGCTCTTGGCCTAAAAACCAGACTCGAAGTCTGCAAACCAGGCTCGAAGCCTGAAACCAGGCTCAAAGCCTGAAAAATGAACCAGACTCGAAGCCTGAAAAACCAGCTCTAAGCCTACTTCATGCGGCGATCAACCCAGGGTCCGATTCTCAGCTGGGTGGGAAGAAATCAGTCCTACTCATTGTGAGCGATAGCAGAAATCTTCTTCTTTATTGAGAGCAGGCTCTAACTTATATACACAGCAGCTTCAAAGCTAGCTCAGTAATAGCAGCTAAAAGATTACATTTTCTTGTTCATCCTACTTGCGGTTTCTGCCATAAGCAAGCTCCCTCACATTTTCCCATCTTTTTTTTCCCCAAAGTTGTTTACCACTTTTAGCCGAAAACTGTCTGACCTTGAGGGAACAGAAAGCGGCCTGCTGTCTGCGTGACAGCAACTGCTTTAACCATGGCTCTGACTCTGGTCTTGATTGTGCATTAAATTCATATAACTAGAGCTCAGGCTGCCTTGCCCCAACAGGTCTAACATTATATCTTGGGATCCATGTCCATGCTCCCTCATTTTTTCTATACACACCTACAGTAGTAAGTAGGTCCCCATGCAGTCTTATCAGCCAGCACTGTGTCACATTTGCAGCTGCTTTCTTTTGAGAGCTATCTTCCATCCCACTCATTTGGACTGCTCAGCTCCAATTGAAAAAATATATGCTTTCAGTTAAGTTAAGCACTCCATATGAGAGCTACAAGAAAGCAGGAAGGCAGACCCCACCTACAGTAGTAAGTAAGTCCCCATGTAATCTATCAGCCAGCACTGTGTCACATTTGCAGCTTCTTTCCTGTGGGAGCTATCCCCTATGCCACTCACTTGGACTGCACAGCTCCCATTCAAAAAATACATGCAGTCGGTAGAAGTTATAACACTGCCTATAGGAGCTACAACAAAGCAGGAAGGCAGATCCCACCTACAGTAGTAAGTAGGTCCCCATGTATTCTCTGACAGCCAGCACTGTGTCACCTTTGAAGCTGTTTTCCTGTTGGATCTATCTCCAATCCCACGCTCTTCGATTCATCATCTCCCTTTAAAAATACATTCTGTCGGTAGAAGATATAACACTGCGTATGGGAGCTACAAGAAAGCAGGAAGGCAGACCCCACCTACAGTGGTAAGTAGGTCCCCATGTAGTCTATCAGCCAGCACTGTGTGACGTGCAGCTGCTTTCCTGTGAAAGCTATCTTCAATAACACTCACTTGTACTGCTCAGATCCCATTGAGGAAATATATGCTGTCACTTAAGTTATACCACTGCGTATGGGATGTACAAAAAAGCAGGAAGGCAGACCCTACCTAACGTAGTAAGTAGGCCCCCGTGCAGTCTATCAGCCAGCACTGTGCAACATTTGCAGCAGCTTTCCTCTGGGAGTTATCTGCAATCCCACGCTCTTGGGTTTTTCACCTCCCTTTAAAAAAACATTATTTCGGTATAAGTTATATTACTGCGGATGAGAGCTACAAAAAAGCAGGAAGGCAGACCCCACCTACAGTACTAAGTAGATCCCCATGTAGTCTCAGGTCCCCCGTGCAGTCTATCAGCCAGCACTGTGTCACCTTTGAAGCTTCTTTCCTGTGGACGCTATCTCCAGTCCCACTCACTTGGACTGCTTAACTCCCATTGGGAAAATCCAGACTGTCGGTAGAAGTTATACCACTGCTTATGGGAGCTACAAGAAAGCAGGAACGTAGACCCTAACTACAGAAGTAAGAAGGTCCACATGTAGTCTATCAGCTACATGGATGATATTCTCTTTTCTCAGCCTGCACCATTTACGGAACAACAGGTGGAAGAGATTCGACAGGCACTGGCTCAATGCCACCTTGTGATAGCTCCAGAAAAGGTTCAGCATACAGCTCCATGGAAATATCTCGGATGGTCTTTATCAGAACAGCTTGTAGTACCACAGAAGCTACAGCTCCAAATACAAATAAAGACCCCGAATGATGCTCAGAAGCTTTTAGGGGATCTGCAATGGCTAAAACCAATAGTGGGAATACCCAACGAGTTGTTAGAACAACTACGACCACTTTTGAAAGGAACCAACCCCACGCGTCAAATACAGGTAACACCAGAGCTTCAGGATGCGCTTCAAAAAATTATGGACTGTGTCATACAAGGGCAGGTTCGACGTCACGATGTTGACTTACCTATTGACTTAACCATCTGGTATAGCACAAAGTATTTGCTTGGGGCCTTGACACAATCTCAAAAGAAAATGGGGGAGGTATGGATTCTAGAATGGATTTCCCCAGCCTTACAACAAACAAAAACCCTTTTTCAAAAAATTGAGATGTTGGCGGGACTAATAAAAAAGGGTTGTGAAAGAGCATTACAAGTAACTGGTGCTAAGCCGCACACGATAAGGACACCAATGAAAAAGGACTCTTTACAATGGTATTTAGACAAAACAGATCTTCAGGAAGCGCTCTTAGGTGGCGGCAGTATAGTAGCAACAGACAAAATAATAAAAGCACCATTACAATGGCTAGGAAAATGGAATTGGCTAGTACGATGCACGGAGCTTATACCGAGAGTTTCAATTATCGCTAAAGGATGCAAAGGCTATTGTTAGAGCTTGTCCCATTTGTAGCCATCACAATGGAGGTGTTGGCTTAGGCTTGGGGGTGAACCCTAGAGGATTATCTGCAAATGAAATTTGGCAGATGGATGTCACTCATGTGGCAGAAATTGGAAGACTAAAATATGTGCATGTAACCATAGACACATGGAGCAAATTCGTTTGGGCAACAGCACAGACAGGGGAGAGGGCCATACATGTGGAGTGTCATTTATATAGTAGTTTTGCGGTAATGGGAATTCCTCAGAAAATAAAGACAGAGAATGGGCCCGTCTATATAAGTAGAAGCATAGAACAGTTCACGAGTCAATGAGGAGTTGAATATGTAGCAGGGATTCCCCATTCCCCCACAGGATAGGCCATCATAGAAAGAGCTAATGGGACTCTAAAAAGATATCTTGGTAAATATGGGGATGTTTGTCATGGTTTGACATGACAACCTTTTCTGGTATGGGGAAGGGGCTGCAAAGATGGCTCCTGCAAGAAGTTGCTCACAACTCTCCCCAGCTCAGAAAAGGCTCACTTCTGGGGCTGAGCCAATTAGATGCCTCCACGATTACTTTTTAAGAAGAAGCCGGAAGGGGAGGTGTCTTCCTCCATCTTCTTTTTCTTTCTTCTGCCCCTTCTTCGCTTCTTCTGGCTGGTGGTGGTGCAAGGAGTAGGAACGGTGAGAGAAACAACCATGCGGACTCCAAGGTCAGTGATGAAAGGGAGGAGGTGTACTGTAGCAGAGACTCCCCTGCATTCTATGGAGAGAACTGGTGAAGCTGAGATTTATTTTCATTTCTTTAAAGACCCCACATCAGCGGGAGAGACTCATTTTGATAATGAGCCCGCATCAGGGGCAGAGATTCATTTTGCTAAAGCTGACCCCGGACCAGGGGCAGTGATTCACTTCATTAAAGGCCCCGAGCCAGGGACAGTGATTTTGGCCGGAGGAGGCCTTGTCCCGAGGAAGGGACCCTTTATCACTGTGGCCGGAGCAGGCCTTGTCCCGAGGAAGGGACCCAATATCCACAGCTGCAACTGTGGGGAGGAACCCACGACAAAGCAGCTCATTAAACTTATGCCCGGAAGAGGCCTTGTCCCGAGAGAGGGACCTTGCAACTGCAGAAACTGCAACCGCGGTGAAGAATCCACGTCAGAGATATTCACCAAGGACTGTGTCCCGAGGAAGGGACCTTGCAAGTGCAGAAACTGCAACCGCGGTGAAGAATCCATGTCAGAGATATTCACCAAGGACTGTGTCCCGTGTGAGGGAACCTGTATCGGCAGAAGCCACAGCTGTTGGGAACAACCCACACCAGAGAAGTTTGTTAAGGACTGTGTTCCGGGGGAGGAACCCCGTGTTGGAGCAGGGGAAGAATGCCAGGAGTCATCCTCATCTGAGAAGACAGAAGCGGCAGAGCCCATCTGTGAGAGACTGACCACATCCCCCACTCCCTGCCCCCCTGAGCTGTTGTGGGGGGAGGAGGTAGAGATATCGGGAGCAGTGAGCTGGGCCCGGGAAGAAAGGAGGGATGGGGGAGGGAGATCTTAAAGTGCTGGTTGTAATTTTCTCATCATCCTACTCCCTTTTTGCTTTTATTCTGTTCTGTTTCTTGTAGAATAAACTTTCCTACTTTCCTCTCTAAGTCGAGTACTAGAGTCTGTTTTGCCCAGAACCATAATTGGCAGTGAGCCCTCCCTGCCCTTGTCTCAATCCACAACAATCTGGCTTATCTTTTTACTCCCATTTCACTGGGTCCTCCGCCATCTTAACGAGGGTGGGGGTGAATGGGGGCATCGAGCGAGAAACTGTCGTGGTGCTGTTGTGCTAGCTGGGCCAAACCACGACAATGTTAAAGACCCACATATGAAATTGTTAAAGGCTTTATTTGTTATGAACCACCTGTGTGTATTTGGGGAAAAGGAGCTACCACCTCTAATAATGCGTCATAATCCAAAGGCACAAAAGGAGGGGAAGAAAGAAATATGGGTTAAATATCGTGACACTAAAACAGGGATATGGCAGCCTCCGGCCAAAGTATTATACTGGGGACGTGGGTATTTGTGTGTTGATTCTCCCACAGGATCCATTTGGGTGCTAGCCACGTGGACAAGAGCTGTCCTTTAACCTGCGGAGATCAAATCATCTGACGAAAATGAATAGGAAGAGATTGGAGAATAAATACACCCTCGTCTTGCGGTCATTGGAGGACTGGCTAACAATCAAAAGACTGAAGGTTATATAACAAAAAGACAGTGAATTTAATGAATAATAATGAGGTGTTTTGTTATAACCATAGCTTTTAATGTAACTATAATAGCTAACAGCTTGACGCATTTTAATCAGTCTAGAGAAAATATTTTGATAACCTTTGCTAATGAAACTGGTCAATCATCTCTTTGTCTTAGTTTGGGAGGGGTTACTAATCGTTTTAAAACGTGTTTGATAGGATTGCCCGTATAGAATCCGGAGGAATTTTGTGGACTAGTAGACAATAACACCTTGTGTAATAGAACGGGGCTGAACACAGTTAGCGATGATCACGATCATTCGGACGGGAAACGTCAATGTGAGATAATTAAGTCCCTTAATACCACATTAGCCTCACCCCCTGAGGAAACAGACTTGTTTGGAAGTGCCAATGCAAGCTTTGGTACTAATGGAACTGGGGGAAAATGGATAAGTTTTATGTCACGGGATATCCATGACGTTAATAGAAATTGAAAATATTGAGCCACCTTAGACTCTTCTTTGACGTCAGAAACAGTATTTAAGCAATTGTATTCCAGCTGTAATGTCTCTAGTATTACATCACCGAAGAAATTGCCCACGGGTATATTTTTAATCTGTGGAGAAAGGGCCTGGAACGGAATACCAGTAAATCCCCCGGGTGGACCCTGTTATTTGGGGAAACTCTCTTTATTCCACCCTAACTTAACCACGCTAATGCAGCTTGCTGACCATAATAATAGCTCCCGCAAAAAACGTAGTTATTATGAGTTTGATTGTACTGATATTGGTCCCCCACGATTTTGGAGTGAACTGAAGCAAGTCATAGTCCATCCTTTTGCCAGGAGGAGTAGCCAATAAGGCCATGAACTTGGCTAAACAGTTAGGATGTTGGACTAAAGATGAGTTAAATAAAACCTCAGAAATGATTGATATGTTAACAGCTGATGTTCAAAGTGTAAATCATGCGGTGTTACAAAATAGAGCTGCCATAGACTTTTTATTATTAGCCCATGGACATGGATGTGAAGAATTTGAGGGCACGTGTTGTATGAACCTGTCGGACCATTCCACCTCGATACATGCCAAACTGAAAGAACTTAAACAGGGATTACATCAGTTGAAACATGAAGGGGGATAAGGACTTGAAGGATGGGTTAAGGGACGGGGAATAGGCCCTTGTTTGCGAAATGTTATCATGTATGGAATTGGCTTTATGGGTATTGTTTTATTTGTATTGTTAGTGTTTCCCTGTTATATAAATTGTATTCAATGGACAATAGAAAGAATACTTGAGAGGATGTGACAGGCTAATATCATTGTCCAAAAAGAAAACGGGGGAAGTGTAGAGAGTTTTTTGGAGACTTGGCTAGAGGAAAGAGGACATGATAGAATACAGCTGGTTAGGAAGTAAGCATTAAGTGATAAGATATTGGACCCTTGCTCAAGGACGTGGTGTCCTTGAGCAAGAGAGTTGTATGATAACAGGATGAGAAAACAGGAACTTAGTTTGGGTTGAGCAGCCACAAGCATCCGAAGTATGTTGAAACAGGGGCAAGATTGACATTTAACTGGAAACCAATGATGAGTTTAGCTTTTGCAATGTGTATGAGCCTGATTATTGTATCTATAAAACAGTTGTATCTTTGCAAACAAAGTTGAGACTTGCTCAGCACTACAGGGTGTGACTGTCTCCCGTCGTCTTCAGGAAGTATGGGAGCTACAAGAAAGCAGGAAGGCAGACCCAACCTACAGTAGTAAGTAGGCCCCCATGTATTCTATCATTCAGCACTGTGTCACATTAGCATCTGCTTTCCTGTCGGAGCTATCTCGAATCCCACTCACTTAGACTGCTCAGCTGCCATTGAAAAAATAGATCTTTTCCGTTAAGTTATAGTACTGCGTATAAGATCTAAAAGAAAGCAGGAAGGGAGACACCACCTACAGTAGTAAGTAGGCCCCCATGTAGTCTATCAGCCAGCACTGTGTCACATTTGCAGCTTATTTCCGGTGGGAGCTATCTCCAATACCATTCGATTGGACTGCTCTAATCCCTTTGTAAAAATACAGACTATGTGTAGAAGTTATAACACTGTGTATGGTAGATATAGGAAAGCAGGAAGGCAGACCCCATCTACAGTACTAAGTTTGTCCCCATGTAGTCTATCAGCCAGCACTGTGTCACATTTGCATCTGCTTTCCTGTGGGAGCTATCTACAATCCCACTGACTTGGACTGCTCAACTCCCATTGAAAAAATACATACTGTCGGTAGAAGTTATTCCACTACGTATGGGAGTTACTAGAAATCAGGAAGGCAGACCCCATGTACAGTACTAAGTTTGTCCCTATGTAGTCTATCAGCCAGCACTGTGTCACATTTGCACCTACTTTCCTGTTGCAGGTATCTCCAATCCCACTCACTTGGACTGCTAAGCTCCCATTGAAAAAATACATGCTTGCCGTTAAGTTACAGCATTGCGTATGGGAGCTACAAGAAAGCAGGAAGGCAGACCCCACGTACAGTAGTACGTAGGCCCCCATGTAGTCTATCAGCCAGCGCTGTGTCACATTTGCAGTTGCTTTCCTGTGAAAGCTATCTCCAATCCCACTCCCTTGGACTGCTCAACTCCCATTGACAAAATACAGACTGTCGGTAGAAGTTGTACTACTGCGTATGGGAGGTACAAGAAAACAGTAAGGCAGATCCCAACTTCAGTAGTAAGTAGGTCCCCATGTAGTCTATTAGCCAGCACTGTGTCACATTTGCACCTGCTTTCCTATGGGCGCTATCTCCAATCCCACTCATTTGGACTGCTCAACTCTCATTGAAAAAATAGATGCTGCCAGTTCAGTTATACCACTGCGTATCGGAGGTACAGGAAAACAGGAAGGCAGACCCCAACTACAGTAGTAAGTAGGTCCCCATGTAGTCTATCAGCCAGCACTGTGTCACATTTGCAGCTGTTTTCCTGTGAAAGCAGTCTGCAATCACAGTCACTTGGACTGCTAAACTGCCATTGAAAAAATATATATGCTGTCGGGTGTAGGCAGAGATGTAGCTTGGACCAGCCAGCTTGAATAAAGATGGTAGGGATAAGTTAATGCAGCTGGCAAGCCACTTAGGAAACAGGTGCTGCAAGTTAATCAATTGGGCCCTGCTTGATCTCATGGGCAGAAGCAGCATATAAGGAGTTAGTCAGCAATGGAGGGGTGCCTTTGAATCAGCTGTGGTGGTTGTACTATGTTGCTTGTGTATGTCTCTGCATGTGCATTACTTAGACTCTCTATGTCTTTGAGTGAATATTGCCTGCACTACTACAACATTTGGTGACCCTGACGTGATTCGCCGAATTGGTTGCATTAAGAACCCTCGGCAGAAAAGCACTTGGTATCCTGCTTGAAAAGGCAAGTGATCTGAGTAAAGTGATATAATGGGAAAAATGATAAGCAAAGAGGAAAATCCTATTGACATCCTTCAGCATATCCTTGCTGAGAAACGTTTCAATTATGAAAGAGGATTTGCTAAGACTTGTAAGATGGGGACAGGAAGTAGGTCTCTTTGTTTTCCCCCAAGAAGTATATGGAAAGGGACACTGGGAAAACCTAGGAGACATGTTGAATAATGTTTTACAAATGACAATGTGGATATGCTATTGCCCCTGAGCTCATCAATCCCTGAGTGCATTCCTCTTCCATCATCACCCCCAACATCTAGTGAAGTTGAAGATCAACAAAGACAATTATTAAGGGAAGAATTAATACGACATGGAGAAGATATAAAACAGACTTTGGCCCATTTGGAGGAACTGATGGAAAAACTAAAAGCAACAGCTAATCAACTGTTGGAACGAATTAATGAATTAACCAACCGAGAGATTATAGTTTCATCCCCACAGGTGCTCAGAGACCCCCGGCCAGATGACTATGATTCGGCTAAGAAATGGAGAGGCCTCATACGTGATGCGGTAATCGAAGGAGAATTTATTCCACAAGCATTTCCAGTAATAGTAGCACAAAGAAAACGACAATGGGCACCTTTGGATTGGAAGTTGGTAAGGGAAGGCCAGAAAGCTGTAATGCAATATGGCTTGTCCAACCCATACGTTCAAACGTTATTGGATCATATTTTCGCCAGTGGATTAATGACTCCATTTGACTGCCGGAAGCTAGCAGAAACTTTCCTGAAGCCCACTCAGGTATTACTATGGGAGTCTGAATGGGAAAAAAGAGTTGATGTGGCAGTAGTAGAAAATATGGACTTACAACAGGGAGATCCACGGCGAGTCGTCACAGCAGATATGATGTTGGGTAAAGGACCGTTTGCTGATCCTCAGGTACAAGCCCGACTGCATGAAGCTATTTTTCAGCAAACACAGACACTGACTCGTCAAGCATTTAAGATTGTTCCTGACATGGGGATGCCAGTTCCCTCATATACAACTATTATACAGAAACGTAATGAGCCTTTCATGACCTTTTTAGACCGTCTAAGAGCAGCTCTGGATCGTATACCAAACCTGTCAACTGAAGTAAAGGCAGAAATAGGGTTACACTTAGCAGTTGCTAACGTTAACCATGACTGCAAAAAGATCCTGCAGGCTCTCCCGCGGACAGCAGCTTTGGTCGACATGATAGAAGCCTGCTCTAGGGTAGGATCGTCAGCACATTTAGCTGAAGCTATGACAACAGCATTGAAACCTTTAGTTCAACCTCACAAAGGAAATCGGAGTCCAAAATGCTTTAACTGTGGAAAAATAGGACACGTGAAAAATCAATGTCGGTCCAGACCATTGGTATGGACAAACAGCTCCACCAGACCAGCTGGGTCCAACGGCAGATTTCATGGCAGTTGTTACAGATGTGGCAAGTTTGGCCATAGAGCCACTGAGTGCCGCTCTCGAGTGGCCAGACATACAATGTGTAAGGGAAATGAATTAACGAGCGCAAAAAAAGCGAGCGCGATGACACAAAAACGCCCTTCAGCACCAACAGCTGCCTAGATGGCCTCAGATCAGCCACTCCAGGAGGCGCAGGAGTGGATGTGGAAACAACAGTAGATGTAACCATCCACAACACGGAGGTAACAGTTATCTCATCTAACGCTAATGGACCCCTTGGCTATGGTTTAAGTGCTTTGCTTTTAGGACGGTCATCAGCCTCTCGACAGGGTATTTTTGTGCTCCCCGGTGTAATTGATGCGAATTATGAGGGAAATATTGGAATAATGGTTAAAGTTTGGCAGCCACCAGTTCATATACCTAAAGGAACTAAAATAGCTCAATTAGTTCCTTTCAGAGCTAAAGTTCCTTTTGCAGGAAGTCGTAAGCATGGAGACGGTGGTTTTGGATCCACTGGAGTACCTGAGGTAAGACTGGCAATGCCACTTTCACAGGGAAAGCCCACTCATATGGTTGTATTCCAACATCCAAATGGTGAACACATGGTTGGGTACAACACATTACTGGATATGGGAGCAGATGTTACTATTGTTCCATTATCCTATTGGCCAAAAAGCTGGCCTTTAGAGAATTTAGACACCCCTGTTGTTGGACTAGGAGGAATACAGATGACAAAAATTAGCACAGACCTGATTTCGGTATGCGTACAGGGTGAAGAGAATAGATGTGTGCAAATTAGACCCTATGTAATGAATACTTCAGTTTGGCTTTTAAGTAGAGATGCCTTGAGCCAAATGGGCTTTCGTTTGTCAAATGAAAATTTTTAATGGCAGCCATTGATGGGCGACCAGTCCTGAAGTTAACCTGGCTTACAGATAAACCAGTTTGGATTGATCAATGGCCGCTAAGCAAAGAAAAGCTCGCCCACATTCGTGAATTAGTAAATGAACAATTAGAGAAAGGTCATATTAAGCCATCCACCAGTCCATGGAATACACCAATTTTTACTATCCCTAAAAAAATCAGGGAAGTGGAGGCTGTTACATGATCTAAGAGCTGTTAATGCAGTGATGCAGGACATGGGTGCTTTACAGCCAGGATTACCCTCTCCTGCAATGCTTCCAAAAGAGTGGCCCCTGTTGGTGATTGACCTAAAGGACTGTTTTTTCACAATTCCCCTACATGAGGATGACAGTGAGAAGTTTGCTTTTATAGTACCATCGATTAACAAACAAGAGCCAGCAAAACGATATCAATAGACTGTTTTACCTCAGGGAATGAAGAACTCGCCAACTATTTGTCAAACTTACGTTGCCTGGGCGCTGGCACCTCTGCGCAAAAAATACCCTCGTGTCTTATTTTACCATTATATGGATGATATCTTGATTGCAGGAAAAGACCTGGACCAGCATCGCATTCTACAAGACGTGTACTGGCAGTTAAGTATCTCCGGGTTGGTAATCGCGCCTGAGAAGGTACAAATGCACGCCTCTTGGAAATATTTAGGTAATATTATCACTGATGCATGCATTTATCCTCAGAAGGTGGCAATTAAAACAGATTTTGCTAACTTAAAAGATGTTCAAAAGCTAATAGGTGATATCCAATGGGTACGAACCATATGTGGTATCACGAATGAGGATCTTGCGCCACTAATGCCTTTGTTTAATGGCTCAGTAGAGGCTGATAGTGCGTGAAAACTGTCTCAGCAGCAAATCCAAGCAATAGAAAAAATAGGAAACAAGATAGTCAATAACTACAGTCACCGATATGATCCTGACTTGTCAATTAACATTGCTGTGATAAGTCAAAACCAGCATGTAATGGCAGTCTTGATGCAATGGGATTCAGTAGCGAAAGACCCATTGAGGATCTTGGAGTGGATATTTTTGTCATATAATTTGCAAAAAACAATTACCACGAGGCTAGGGGCAATTGCGAAAATAATAGTTAAGGCCAGGAAACGTCTGCTGGAAATAGCAGGGATTGAGACAGACGTCATTTTCGTTCCTCTCACAGATGAGTTCTTGAACTGGGCACTGCAACAATCTGATGAATTACAGTGGGCCTTATTGTCATATCCAGGAGCTATAAATAATCATTATCCGGCCCATAAATTGTTTTCTGTTAAATTTCAAATGGAAGACCGGCCGTTGAGATCAGCAGTACCCGTTAAAGGCCTGACTTTTTACCGACGCAAGTAAGATCCAAGCCAAAGCAGGAGTGGTTTGGTGGGAGAATGGAAAATAGCAAAATCTAACTGTTCGCTCCCCAGGCAGTTCAGTTCAACTGCTGGAACTGATGGCTGTAGTTAAAACTTTCGAGAAATGGCCAGACGTCCCATTAAACATCATCTCTGATTCCCTCTATGTGGTCGATGCCGTCACTCAATTAGAGAGAGCGTTGTTGAAAGAAATCTCTAATCAGAATTTGTATAACTTATTCCTGCGGCTCTGGCATCAGATAAATGAACGTCAAACTGCTTATTATATTGGACATATTCGAAGCCATTCGAGTTTAAAAGATGGACTATCAGTTGGCAATGAAATTGTTGACAAGATAGTGGCAGCCCTTTTATTGATACGTACGGGGCCAATAATTGACAAATTTTCTCAAGCCCGAAGATCGCACGATTTTTTTCATCAAAGTGCGAAAATGCTGGCGAAGCAGTTTGACCTGACCATATCAGACGCTCAGGTTATTGTTTCCACGTGCCCTGCATGCCAGAATCAAATCGACCTAGGAGTAGGAGTCAATCCCAGGGATCTGGCACCATTAGGTATATGGCAATCAGATATCACTGTCTATGCTCCTTTTGGGCGATTTAAATGTATACATGTCACTATTGATACTTATTCAGCCATGATTTGGGCCACAGCCTTAATCAGTGACAGTTCTCGAGATGTCATAAGACATCGGAGGAGTTGCTTTGCAGTCCTTGGTTTTCCAAGAGAGATTAAAAACTGATAATGGCTCGGGATACATAGCCAGTAAAACACGTAAGTTTCTAAACTTATGGGGTGTTAAACATACTACTGGAATCCCAGGAAATTCTACCGTTCAAGCCATTATCGAACGTACACATCAAACCTTAAAAGGACTGCTAGAAAAACAACAAATGGGGGAAGAGGGGGTGAGCCCTCAAGATAGACTAATGAAAGCTCTTTATACAATGAATCATCTCAGAATTGTGGCAAACCGAAATGAACCACCGCCATTAACACACTTTGCCCAAATGAGTCGGGATTTGTATTTTACTGACAAACATAAAGTTTGGTATAAGAATCCCACTACTGGAGAGTGGCAAGGACCTGCAGATCTATTAACGTGGGGAAGAGGCTATGCTTGTGTCATTACAGATCAAGGTCCCCGATGGATTCCGGCAAAATGGATCAAGCCACATCAACAGAAAGGACTTAACTTTAAGACCAATGGAAAACACAATCTTGAGGAAAGAACCAAGTGATCCACCCTCAATCCATCACTCTATTAAAATGTAAACCCTCGCAACTGTGGCACCATGTACGCTGCTGTAAATTCCTCCGGCTATCTGTATTGCATTAAAAGAATTGAAGAGATACTTCCATCTTACAGATAATGCTCACAGATCAGCATGCTAAAGGATCTGAAGAAAAGTCCAGAACTACATCAGGAAAAAGAAATATGAGTGGAGCTACCAAGAACTCATCCCTTCCTGCCAGTGTGCGTCCCTACTAGCAACACATATCAGATGATGTTTATTTTGAGTTTATGGATTTCTGTATTGTGTTGTTCAGCGATGTAGCTGTTATTGACCTTTTGTTGTAAACTCATGGCCATGGGTAAAAATATTTGTTTTCTTCATGTACCTTTAATTTTGAAATGTGTTGCTAAAGGCTGGCTGGTTCACAAAAGAAAAAGGGAGGAATTGTAGGCACAGATGTAGCTTGGACCAGCCAGCTTGAATAAAGATGGTAGGGATAAGTTAATGCAGCTGGCAGGCCACGTCAGAAACAGGTGCTGCAAGTTAATCAATTGGGCCCTGTGTGATCTCATGGGCAGAAGCAGCATATAAGGAGGTAGTCAGCAATGGAGGGGTGACTTTGAGTCAACTCTGGTGGTTGTGCTACGTTGCTTATGTACGTCTCTACATGTGCATTACTTAGAATCTCTATGTCTTTGAGTGAATATTGCCTGCACTACTACAAGACTTGGGTAAGTTATACCACTGCATATGGGAGCTACAAGAAAGCAGGAAGGCAGACCGCACCTACAGTAGTAAGTAGGCCCCCATGTAGTCTATCAGCCAGCACTGTGTCACATTTGCAGCTGCTTTCCTGTGGGAGCTATCTTCAATCCCACTCATTTGGACTGCTCAGCTCCCATTGAAAAAATACATGCTGGCGGTATTAGTATGAGAGAAATACAGACTGTTGGTAGAAGTTATACCACTGCGTATGGGAGGTAAAAGAAAGAAGGAAGACAGACCTCACATACAGTAGTAAGTAGGTCGCCATGTAGTCTATCAGGCAGAACTGTGTCACATTTTCAACTGCTTTCCTGTGAGCGTTATCTCCAATCCCACTGACTTGGACTGCTCATCTCCCATTGAAAAAATAAATGCTGGCAGTAGAAGTTATACCACTGGTGATGGGAGCTACAAGAAAGCAGGAAGGGAGACCCCACCTACAGTAGTAAGTAGGACCCCATGTAGTCTATGAGCCAGCACTGTGCCACATTTTCAGCTGCTTTCCTGTGAGAACTATTGCCAATCCCATGCTGTTAGCCTCGTCAGCTTCCTTTAAAAATACATTCTGTCGGAGGAAGTTATACCCATGCGTATTGGATTTACAAGAAAGCAGGAAGGCAGACCCGAACTACACTGTTAAGTAGGTCCCCATGTAGTCTAACAACCAGCACTCTGTCACATTTTCAGCGGCTTTCCTGTGGGAGCTATCTCCAATCCCACTCACTTGGACTGCTCAACTCCCGTTGAAAAAATGCAGACTGTCTGTAGAAGTTATACCACTGTTTATGGGAGCTACAAGACAGAAGGAAGGCAGACCCCACCTAAAGTAGCAAGTACGTCCCCATGTAGTCTATCAGTCAGCACTGTGTCACCTTTGAAGCTGCTTTCCTTTCGGAGCTATCTCCAATCCCACTCACTGGGGCTACTTAACTCCCATTGCAAAAATACAGACTGTAGGTAGAAGTTATACCACTGCGTATGGGAGCTACAAGAAAGCAGGAACGCAGACCCCACCTAAAGTAGTAAGTAGGTGTCCATATAGTCTATCAGCCAGCACTGTATCACGTTTGCACCTGCTTTCCTGTGGGAGCTATCTCCAATCCCACTCACTTGGTCTGCTTTGATCACAGTGAAAAAATATATGCTGGAGGTAGAAGTTATACCACTGCGTATAAGAGCTACAAGAAAGCAGGAAGGCAGACCCGAACTACACTGTTAAGTAGGTCCCCATGTAGTCTATCAGCCAGCACTGTGTCACATTTGCACCTGCTTTCCTGTGGTAGCTATCGCCAATCCCACTCACTTGGACTGCTCTGCTCCCATTGAAAAAATATATGCCGGCGCTAGAATTTATACCACTGCATATGGGAGCGAGAAGAAAGCAGGAAGGGAGACCCCACCTACAGTAGTAAGTAGGTCCCCATGTAGTCTATCAGCCAGCACTGTGTCATACTTACTTTCCTGTTGGCGCTATCTCCAATCCCAGTCACTTGGACTGCTCAACACCCATTGAAAAAATATTTGCTGTCGGTTAAGTTATACCACTGCATATGGCAGCTACAAAAAAGCAGGAAGGTAAACCCCAGCTACAGTAGTAAGTAGGCCCCCATGTAGGCTATCAGCCAGCACTGTGTCACATTTACAGTTTCTTTCCTGTGGGAGCTATCTCCAATCCCACGCTCTTGACCTCGACAACTCTCTTGAAAAATACATTCTGTCGGTAGAAGTTATACCACTGCACATGGAAGCTACAAGAAAACATGAAGTCAGACCCCAACTACAGTGGTACGTAGTTCCCCGTGAAACCTATCAGCCAGCACTGTCCCACCTTTGCAGCTGCTTTCCTGTGGCACCTACCTCCAAACCCCGGGATCCTGGCTTTCTCAGCTCTCATTGAAAATACAGGTTCGTGTTTAAAGTTACACTTCTGCCTCTGGGACCTTTAATAAAAGAGGTACGCAGACCCCATCTACAGGGATACATAGATCCCCGTGTAGTCTATCAGCCAGCACAGTGTCATATTTGCAGCTACTTTTCTGTAGGAGCTATCTCCAATCCCAAGCACTTGGCATGCTCGACTCCCTTTAAAAAAAAGGAATACTTCTGTTAGAACTTACGCTACTGCATCTGGGCAGTACAAGAAAGCAGGTACGCAGACCTTACCTACAGTGGTACATAGGTCACGTTGGAGTCTATCAGCTTGCACTTTGTCACATTTGCAGCTGCTTTTCTGTGAGAGTTATCTCCAATCCCACGCACTTTGCCTGTTCATTTGCCTTTGAAAAAATACAGGCTGTCAGTAGAAGCTATACCACTGAGTATGTGTGGAGAGTTTTGTGGAGACTTGGCTAGAGGAAAGAGGACATGATAGAATACAGCTGGTTAGGCGGTAAGCATTAAGCGATAAGATATTGGACCCTTGCTCAAGGACGTGGTGTCCTTGAGCAAGCGAGTTGTATGATAACAGGATGAGAAAACAGGAACTTAGTTTGGGTTGAGCAGCCACAAGCATCCGAATTATGTTCAAACAGGGGCAGGATTGACATTTTACCGGGAACCAATGACGAACTTAGCTTTTGCAATATGTGTGAGCCTGATTATTGTATCTATAAAAGAGTTTTATCTTTGCAAATAAAGTTGAGACTTACTCAGCACTACAGGGTGTGACTGTCTCCCGTAGTCTTCGGGAAATGGTGACCCCGACGTATTAGCGGCTTGGCGCCACAGCAGAGCGACGAAGGGGTTCGGGTCCTACGCCACAGGGACGGCAATAAGCGTGAAAATTGGGAACATGCCGTGCCCTGGGTGACCGTATAGACGAGCCCGGCCGATATGTGCCGCCAGACCTTGAAGGGCTGCAACAGCGCGCTGACGATAATAGGTAAGGAAAGGCAAGCGGCATATGATTTCTTTACTGCATTCTTGCAGAAGCGGCAGTAAAGGTTGTAGATCTGCAAAAGGAACTACCAGGGTTGTTAGCTTACGGGTATGTGTAGTGGGTCTGGGATGGTAGCGATTTTCCACAGCAGCTCCTGCAGTGCTGTGCTTACTGTTGATATCAATATTATGACTACCGCTTGCACAGCATCAGGGCTGTCCCTCCAGCATTCCTTCCCCCACCTTCACCAATAGCTGTGGGTGAGCATGATCTTGGGAGGGACTATGGCCAGGACAGCTGACCCAGGCTGACCATGGAGATATTCCATACCATATGACGTCAGCTCAGTAATATAAACTGAGGGAGAGGAGCAGGAAGGGGAGGCGAGATTCATTTCTGGCCTTCCCAAAGCAACCGCTACGCGTACTGAAGCCCTGCTTCTCGGGAGGTGGCCGGACATCGCTGCAGATGGGAAGTAGAGAGTAACAGCTTATCTGCTTTTGCTTTGCTTCCCGCGCGCACGGCTTTGCTGGTTATTTATTAAACTGCTTTTATCTCAACCCACGAGACTCCCATCTTATTTTCTCCCCTTCCCTGGCTTGCTGAGGAGGTGGGGGATAAAGCGGTGTGGTGGGCACCTGGCATCCAGCCAGGCTCGAACTACCACAATTACTCTCTCCCGTGTTTTCTTTTTCTTCTCTCTCGTGCCCGATGGTGCCCAGTCTAACATGGGGTCGCGCTCCCCCATTCTCCTCTGATCATCCTGCGCTGCACCCCCGCCCGACTCCGCCCACTTGGCATTCTACTGCAAGTCGTCCCAGGGGTAACTCGGCGGGCTGGGCTCGAATGGGAAGCAGCTCTCCCGTGGGGGCTCTGCTCCGAAGCCCCTTCGCCTCTCTGACTTTGTAAAAACTCTTGTGTAGAGAAGAACTTTTTTCTTCACTCCACGTAACCACACCACCCCCCGTCTCCTCACCAGACTCCGTCTTCTAGCTCTCATTTCTGCCACTCCTCCACATAGATCGCTCATCTTCGGTGGCCAACGAGGCGGCTGACTTTTCCCCTTTGTCCCGCCTCCATTTCCGTCAGGCGCCAACTTTGGCGGAACGTGGGCTGGCTGATTTTTCTCTGTTCTCGGTATCATCCGCCTCAGCGCCGCTCCCGCCATACTCTCGGCGCCTCTCCCGGTGCTGCTCCCGGCACCTCTCCCGACGCCTCTCTCGTCACTACTGTTCGTGCCTCTCCCGACGCTTCTACACGCTGGCGGGGGGAGCATTACTTTTGAGACGGTAGGAGCCAGCGGGGTGGATTGGAACCAGTCACGCTCATCGTTTTTATTGTTATTCTGTGCTGCTGATGTGTGCTCAGCAGCCTTCTTTTCTGCCTAATGTTGCAGCAACTCATTGTGCACTATCCTCCAAAGCTTCCCTAACTTTTTAGCTATCTTATCATCCTCCAGGGTAGCCTCCCACAGCAAATCCACAAATTTACGCCATTCACTCAATTCATGCACTGTATGTGGATTCTGGAACACTCCCTTAGCATACCCATAAGCTAACAACCCTGGTAGGACTTTTTGCAGATCTATACCCTTTATCTGCCACTTCTGCAAGAATGCAGTAAATAAATTATATGCCGCTTGCCTTTCCATACCTATTTCCCAGCGTGCTGTTGCAACCCTTCAAGGTCCGGTGGCATGTATCAGCCGTGCTCGTCTATACGGTCACCCAGGGCACGGCGTGTTCCCAATTTTCACGCTTATTGCCGTCCTTGCTGCATAGGACCCGAACCTCTTCATCGCTCCGACGTGGCGCCCAGTTGGTATATCACATCCTTCGTGTATAGCATCGGGATCACAATTTCCTGAAGACGACAGGAGACAAGCCCACTCTGTAGTGCAAAAAGTCTCAACCTTATTTGCAAAGATACATCTCTTTTATAGATACAATAATCAGGCTCATACATGTTGCAAAAGCTAAGCTCATCATTGGTTCCCAGTTAGGTGCAAACCTCACCCTTGCTTCAAAATACTCCATATACTTGTGCCTGCTTAACCCAAACTAAGCTCCTGCTTTCTCATCCAGTTATCATACAACTCTCTTGCCCTCACGTCCTTGAACAAGAGTCCAATATCTTATCGCTTAATGCTTACTGCCTCTATTCTATCATGTCCTCATTCCTCTAGTCAAGTCTCCACAAAACTCCCCACATCGGTAGAAGTTATACCACTGCGTATGGGAGCTACAAGAAAGCAGGAAGGCAGACCCCACATACAGTAGTAAGTAGGTTCCCATGTAGTCTATCAGCCAGCACTGTGTCACATTTCCAGCTGCTTTCCTGTGAGAGTAATCTCCAATCCTACGCTCTCGGCCTCGTCAGCTCCCTTTAAAAATACATTCTGTCGATATAAGTTCTACCACTGCGTATGGGAGCTACAGGAAAGAAGATAGGCACACTGCACTTACAGTAGTAAGTAGGTCCCCATATAGTCTGTCAGTCAGCAGTGTCACATTTGTAGCTGCTTTCTTGTGGGAGCTATCTCCAATCCTACTCACTTGGACTGTCAACACCCTATTGAAAAAATATTTGCAGTCGGTTAAGTTATACCACTGCATATGGGAGTTACAAGAAAGCAAGAAGGCAGACCGCACCTACAGTGTTAAGTAGGTCCCCATGTAGTCTATCAGCCAGACTATTTCACATTTTCAGCTGCTTTCCTTTGGGAATTATCTCCAATAGCACTCTCTTGACCACATCAGCAGCCTTCAAAAATACAGGCTGGCAGTTATAGCACTGCGTATGGGAGATACAAGAAAGCAGGAAGGCAGACCTATCCTACACTAGTAAGTAGGTCCCACTGTAGTATATCAGACAGTACCGTGTCACATTTTCAGCTGCTTTCCTGTGGGAGCTATCTCTATTTGCACGCTCTTGGCCTCGTCAGCTCCCTTTGAAAATAAAGACTGTCGGTAGAAGTTGTACCACTGCGTATGGGAGCTACAAGAAAGCAGGAAGGCAGACCCCACCTACAGTAGAAAGTAGGTCCTCTGGAGTCTATCAGCCAGCACTGTTTCACATTTGCAGCTGCTTTCCTGTGGGAACTATCTCCAGTCCCATTCATCTGGACTGCTCAGCTCCAATTGAAAAAATACAGACTGTTGGAAGAAGTTAAACCACTGCGCATGAGAGCTACAAGAAAGCAGGAAGAGAGACCCCACCTAAAGTAGTAAGTACATCCCCATGTAGTCTATGAGCCAGCACTGTGTCACATTTGTAGCTGCTTTCCTGTGGGAGTTATCTCCAATCCTACGCTCTTGGCCTTGTCAGCTCCCTTTAAAAATACATTCTGTCGGTATAAGTTATACCACTGCATATGGGAGCTACAAGAAAGCAGGAACGCAGACCCCACCTGCAGTAGTCAGTTGGTCCCAATGTAGTCTATCAGCCAGAACTGTTTCAGATTTGCAGCAGCTTTCCTGTGGGAGCTATCTCCAATCCTACTCACTTGGACTGCTGTGATCACATTGAAAAAATACATGCTGCCGGTTAAGTTATACTACTGCGTATGGGAGGTATAAGAAAACAGGAACGCAGACCCAAACTACAGTGTTAAGTAGGTTTCCATGTAGTCTATTAACCAGCACTGTGTCAAATTTGCAGCTGTTTTCCTGTGGGCGCTATCTCCAATCCCAGTCACTTTGCTCAACGCCCACTGAAAAAATACGGACTGTCGGTAGAAGTTATACCACTGCGTATGGGAGCTACAAGTAAGCAGGAAGGCACACCCCATCTACAGTACTAAGTAGGTCCCCATGTAATCTATCAGCCAGCACTCTGTCACATTTGTAGATGCTTTCCTGGTGGAGCTATCTCCATTTTCACGCTCTTGGCCTCGTCAGCTGCCTTTAAAAATACATTCTGTCATTTATGTTATACCACTGCGTATATGAGCTATAAGAAAGAAGGAAGGAAGACCCCATCTGCAGTACTAAGTAGGTCCCCATGTAATCTGTCAGCCAGCACTGTGTCACATTTGCACCTTCTTTCTTGTGGGATCTGCAATCCCACTCACTTGAACTGCTTTGATCCAATTGGAAAAATACATGCTGGCAGTAGAATTTACACCACTGCTAATGTGAGTAACAAAAAAACTGGAAGGCAGACCCCAACTACAGTGTGCAGTAGGTCCCCATGTAGTTTATCAGCCAGCAGTGTGTCACATTTTCAGCTGCTTTCCTGTGGGAGCTATCTCCATTCCTACTCACTTGGACCGCTCAACTCCTTTTGAAAAAATATAGACTGTTGATAGAAGTTATACCACGGCGTATAGCAGCTACAATAAAGCAGGAAGGCAGACCCCATCTACAGTAGTAAGTAGGTCCCCATGTAGTCTATCAGCCAGCACTGTGTCACGTTTGCAGCTGCTTTCATGTGGGAGCTATCTCCAATGACAGTAAGGTGGAATGCTAAACGTCGTTTGAAAAAATACATATTTCCGTTACATTTTACCACTGGGTATGGGAGCTACAAGAAAGCAGGAAGGAAGACCCCATCTACAGCAGTAAGTAGGTCCCCGTTTAGTCTATCAGCCAGCACCGTGTCACATTTGCAACTGTTTTCCTGTGGGCGCTATCTCCAATAACAGTCACTTGTACTGCTCAACTCCCATTGAAAAAATATTTGCTGTCGGATAAGTTATACCACTGCGCATGGCAGCTACAAGAAAGCAGGAAGGCAGATCCCAAGTACAGTGTAAAATAGTTCGCCATGTAGTCTATCAGCCAGCACTGTGTCACATTTGCAGCTGCTTTACTGAGAGCGCTATCTCAAATCCCAGTCACTTGGAGTGCTCAGCTCCCAATGAAAAAATACATGTTTTCCGTTAAGTTATAGTACTGCGTGTGGGATCTAAAATAAAGTAGGAGGCAGACCCCACCTAAAGTAGTAAAGTAGGTCCCCATGTGGTCTATCAGCCAGCACTGTGTCACATTTGCAGCTGCTTACCTGTGACAACTATATCCAATCCAACTCTCTTGGCCTCGTCAGCTTCCTTTAAAAATAGAAACTGTCGGTAGAAGTTATACCACTGCGTATGGGAGAAACAAGAAAAAAGGATGGCAGACTTCAACTACAGGTTTAAGTGAGTCCCCATGTAGTCTATCAGCCAGCCCTGTGTCACATTTGCAGCTGCTTTCCTGTGATGGCTATCTCCAGTTGCAGTCACTTGGACTACTTTGATCCCATTGAAGAAATATATACTGTCGGTTAAGTTATACCACTGCGTATGGGAGCTAAAAGAAAGCAGGAAGGCAGACCCCAACTACAATGTTAAGGAGATCCCCACATAGTCTATCATGCGGCACTGTGTCACATTTGCACGTGCTTTCCTTTGGGAGTTATCTCCAATCTCACTCACTTGGACTGCACAGTTTCCATTCAAAAAATATATGCTGTAGGTAGAAGTTATACCACTGCATATAGGAGCTACAAGAAAGCAGGAAGGCAGACCCCACATACAGTAGTAAGTAGGTCCCCATGTAGTCTATCAGCCAGCACTGTATCACATTTTAACCTGCTTTCCCATGGGAGCTATGTCCAATCCCACTCACCTGGACTGCTCAACTCCCATTGAAAAAATACAGACTTTTGCAGAAGTTATACCACTGCATATGGGAACTACAAGAAAGCAGGAAGGCAGATCGCTCCTAAAGTAGTAAGTAGAACCCCATGTAATCTATCAGCCAGCACTGTGTGACATGTGCAGCTGCTTTCCTGTGAGAGCTATCTCCAATAACACTCACTTGTACTGCTCAGATCCCATTGAGAAAATATATGCTGTCGCTTAAGTTATACCACTGCGTATGGGAGCTAAAAAAAAGCAGGAAGGCAGACCCCACCGACAGTAGTAAGCAGGTCCCCATGTAGTCTATCAGCCAGCAATGTGTCACATTTGCAGCTCCTTTCCTGTGGGAGTGTGGTAGTTTGAGCCTGGTTTGATGCCAGGTACCCACCACACAGCTTTATCCCCCACCTCCTCAGCAAGCCAGGGAAGGGGAGGAAATAAGATGGGAGTCTCGTGGGTTGAAATAAAAGCAGTTTAATAAAGAAGGAGTAAAGCCGCGCACGCGGGAAGCAAAGCAAAAGCAGATAAAACTGTTACTCTCTACTTCCCATCAGCAGTGATGTCCGGCCACCTCCCGAGAAGCAGGGCTTCAGTACGCCTAGCGGTTGCTTTTGGAAGGCCAGAAATGAATATCGCCTCCCCTTCCTGCTCCTCTCCCCCAGTTTATATTACTGAGCTGACGTCATATGGTATGGAATATCTCCTTGGTCAGCTTGGGTCATCTGTCCTGGCCATAGTCCCTCCCAAGATCATGCCCATCCACAGCTATTGGTGAAGGTGGAGGAAGGAATGCTGGAGGGACAGCCCTGATGCTGTGCAAGCGGTAGTCATAATATTGATATCAACAGTAAGCACAGCACTGCAGGAGCTGCTGTGGAAAATCGTTACCATCGCAGACCTACTACAGTCTCCACCCCTTATTCCATACCATTTATGTCATGCTCAGACAAACCATCTTAACAACCCATATACATTCTTATATACTCTCATTAACCAGTACGCCCACTCTTCAACAGTCAAACATCATTCTTGTATTCCCTCTTGCATCTTGCATCAAACAAACAAACAACATTCTTATATCTTTCATTCTCTGTAGATGTTCACTGGAGCAGGCCATAACTTCTTTCTCATCCACCAAGATGGATATCCAGGCCAGGGGAAACAGTATGTTCAGTGTTGGGCACCAGCACCGGCTTGGTTTGTCAACTTGTCCGGTTTTTCTTGCAAAGTTCATCTACAACAGATAACTCACATAACAGGTTATTTTTCCCCCAAGGTTAAGTCTCCTTGAGGTACACATCGAGTTTCCCCATCCTTTCTCATCACCCACCAAGTACACCCAGGCCCTTGAGCAAAGACAATCCCACGAATGGGTTTGCCTTTTCCCATGGGAGGTGCAACCCATACTGCCTTCCCCAGCCATTTCCCTGGGTGCACTACGGGGACCTTATCTCTTCCCACAGTATGTAGTGGTTTTGTTTGGGCAGGACCAGGACGGTTAGTTGAACCTCTGCTGTTAACCAGCCAAGTGGCTTCTGCTAAATTTTTATCCCACTGCTTCCATGCCCCATTGCCCAGTGCTCTCAACATGGTCTTTAGCAATCCGTTATATCTCTCAATCTTTCCAGAGGCTTGTGGGTGATAGGGGATGTGGTATATCCACTCAATGCCATGTTTCTTTGCCCAGGAGTTTATGAGATTATTTCGAAAATGAGTTCCATTATCTGATTCAATTCTTTCTGGAGTGCCGTGTCGCCACAAAACTTGCCTTTCAAGACCCAAGACAGTATTTCGGGCAGTGGCATGGTTTATAGAGTATGTTTCCAACCAACCGGTAGTTGCTTCCACCATGATGAGTATAGAACGCTTGCCTTGATATGTTTGTGGTAGCGGTCCAACATAGTCAATTTGCCAGGCCTCACCATATTGAAAACCCAATCATCGGCCTCCGTTCCAGGGAGACTTGATTCGTGTGGCTCGCTTGATTGCGGCACACGTTTCACATTCGTGGGTGACCTGTGTAATGGCTTCCATGGTCAAGTCCACCCCTCGATCACGAGCCCATCTATATGTTGCATCTCTTCCCAGATGTCCTGATGTTTCATGGGCCCATCGAGCTATAAATAGCTCACCTTTACGCTCCCAGTCTAGGTCTACCTGAGTTACTTCAATTTTGGCAGCTTTATCTACCTGTTGGTTGTTCCACTGTTCTTCATTGGCACGGCTTTTTGGCACTTGAGCATCTACATGACGTACCTTCAGAGTCATATTTTCCACCCGAGCAGCAATGTCTTGCCATAATGCAGCAGCCCTGATGGGTTTACCCTTGCGCTGCCAGTTGGTCTTCTTCCATTGCTGTAGCCATCCCCATAGAGCATTAGCCACCATCTGGGAGTCAGTATAAAGACAGAGTACTGGCTACTTCTCTCATTCTGCAATCTTCAGAGCTAGTTGGATGGCTTTCACTTCAGCAAACTGACTCGACTCACCTTCTCCTTCAGTGGCCTCAACAACTTGTCGTGTGGGACTCCACAGAGCAGCTTTCCACTTACGATGATTTCCTACCACGTGGCAGGATCCATCAGTAAACAAAGCATAATGCCTCTCATCTTCTGATAGTTCATTATATGGTGGTGCCTCTTGGGCACGAGCTACTTCCTCAGGCAATGCTCCAAAATCTCTGCCTTCTGGCCATTCCATGATTTCTTCCAGGATTCCTGGATGATTAGATTTCCCTAGCCGAGATCGTTGTATAATCAACGCCATCCACTTACTCCATGTAGCGCTGGTTGCATGATGTATAGAAGGGGTTTTCCCTTTGAACATCCAGTGTAACACAGGCAGACGTGGTGCCAAGAGGAGATGAGCTTCTGTGCCAATGACTTCTGAAGCAGCTCGAAGTCCCTCATATGCTGCTAGTATTTCTTTTTCAGTTGGGGTGTAGTGGGCTTCCGATCCTCGATATCCTCGGCTCCAAAACCCTAATGGTCGACCTCGGGTTTCTCCAGATCTTTTCTGCCAGAGGCTCCAGGTGAGACCATGCTCTCCAGCAGCAGTGTAGAGGATATTCTGCACATCTGATCCTGTACGGATGGGCCCAAGAGCGACTGCACGAGCTATTTCCTGTTTAATTTGTTGAAAAGCTTGTTGTTGCTCAAGGCCCCACTCAAAACAGTTCTTCTTTCTGGTTACTCTAAAGAGAGGGCTCACAAGCTGACTATAACCTGGGATATGCATCCTCCAGAATCCCTCAAGGCCCAGGAAAGCTTGTGTTTCTTTCTTATTAGTTGCTTGAGACATAGTCGCTATTTTGTTCACAACATCCACAGGCACATGCCGACGTCCATCTTGCCATTTTATGCCCAAGAACTGTATCTCTTGTGCAGGTCCCTTTACTTTGTTTCTTTTTACAGCCAAACCAGCTTTTAGGAGAATCTGTATTATTCTTTTCCCTTTCTCAAACACTTCTTCTGCCTTGTTGCCCCATACAATTATGTCATCAATGTACTGTAAATGTTCAGGGGCTTCATCCATTTCCAGCACACTTTGGATTAGACCATGACAAATAGTAGGACTACTTTTCCAGCCCTGGGGCAATCGATTCCAGGTATATTGGACACCTCTCCATGCGAAGGCAAATTGTGGCCTGCACTCTGCTGCCAATGGAATTGAGAAGAATGCATTAGCGATGTCAATCGTAGCATACCACTTGGCTGCTTTTGACTCCAATTCATACTGGAGCTCTAACATGTCCGGTGCAGCAGTACTCAGTGGTGGTGTCACTTCGTTCAGGCCACGATAGTCTACTGTTAACCTCCACCCTCCATCAGATTTTTTCACAGGCCATATGGGACTATTAAATGGGGAATGAGTTTTGCTAATTACTCCTTGAGCCTCCAGTTGAGGAATCAACTCACGGATGGGAGTCAGGGAATCTCGGTTTGTGCGATCTTGCCTCCGGTGCACCGTCTTGGTAGCAACTGGTACCTGTTGCTCTTGAACTTGCAGCAATCCCACAACAAAAGGGTCTTCTGAGAGGCCAGGTAAATTAGAGAGTTGTTTGATTTTCTCTATATCTACAGTGGCTATACCAAAGGCCAATTGATACCCCTTGGGGTCTTTGAAGTACCCTCTCCTGAGGTAATCTATGTCAAGAATACAAGGGGCCTCTGGACCAGTTACAATGGGGTGTTTTTCCCATTTTTCCCCTGTTAAGCTCACTTCAGCCTCTAATACAGATAATTCTTCACATCCCCCTGTCACTCCAGAGATCCAGACAGAATATGTGCCTCTATACCTGGATGGCATCAATGTACACTGTGCCCCTGTGTCTACTAAGGCTTTATACCTTTGTGGGTTTGATGTGCCAGGCCATCGAACCCACACAGTCCAGTAGATTTGGTCATCCCTTTCCTCCTCCTGGCTGGAGGCAGGGGCCCTCTGTTTCTGTTCTTCATCAGAATATTCGCTATCTGATCCTTGCAATTTTAGACCTGAAGTCTCCTCATTGGCATCGAAGGAAGTAGTTGCAGTTCTTCTATGTCTTGGAGATTGTTGATTGTCCTCTTTTGTTCTGGCAGCTACTATGCTGACAGCCCTCTTGGGTGGTCCTTTTCTAACAGCTGTCTTCCCCCTTAGTTCACGTACACGCGCTTCCAGCTTAAAAGTGGGTTCACCATCCCACTTCCTCATATCCTCTCCTCGGCCACACAAAAAGAGCCAGAGTTCATTTAGCGGTGTACTCCTGCATCTGGGACTTCCTTTTCCCCTGGTCGGGACAGTGGATGACTGAATTCTTGAGGCAGTTCTGACAGTCAGACCATCATCCCACACTGATGAGGAGGTGCAGAGGCTCTCTTCATAGTTCTGTAACCAAGAAGATACCCTCTCCACTGTTGGTATATCCATGTCTGGATGATACACCATTGCCAGGATATTCGAATATGTAGCTGGGGCACTCTGAATCACTTTTCTCAACATGGCCCGTGTACACTGGACATCGTCTGGATCTGTGGAGGCCTCAGCATTATCTAGATCACCATAGATGACTTCCAACACAGCTAATTCCCTTAGATATTGGATCCCTTCATTAGCTCTAGTCCGCTTTCCTCGGGCATTTACAAGGTCTTCCTTGAATGGGTATCTTGCCCGTACACTTGAGAGGAGCCGTTTCCAGAGACTACAAATTGAGGTCGTCTTTCCAATGCCTCTATCAATTCCCCGGTCCATAGCAAGAGATCCTAGCTGTTGGGCTTCTCTGCCTTCCAATTGCTGACTGTCAGCCCCAGCAACATCGGAGCAGCCAGGCACCAATCCGCTCACCTGGCTGGCGACTGTAATCTTTTCGCATATCTCTAAGTTCTGTTGAGGTGAGGGACCGAGTACTTTCCATTTCCTTTTCGATTCCTTTCACTCCTTCTCCTGATCTCCTTACCGAAGGACCGGTTTCTTCTTCTAGCCTTTCCTCTTCCTCCTCTTCTGCCCTTACTAATCGATGATATGGACTTGACCTCCTTATCCACTGCTTCTTTTTCACTACTGGGGCAACCACTGTGGTTGTTGTTTGATTCCCTTACTCAACCATGGTAGTCTCAGGTATAGTTTGAATTTCCACCTCGGTCATAGTACTCTGAGAGGACTGGACTGCGACTGACTAAACCATGGTGGTCTCAGGTACCGTTTGAGTTTCCACTTCAATCATAGTTCTCTGAGAGGACTGGAATGCAGCTCGGTAGGCAGAGGCTAGGCCCCAGTATAGTGCCTGAACCTGATAGGCCTCATTAGGGTAGGTAAGACACCCTTCTATCAGGTGGCGTGCCAGTAAAGCAGGGTTTTTTATCTGTTCAGGTGTAAAATCCCAGGTTACAGGAGATGATAACCGTCCTAGGAATTTGCCCAAATTCATCCACACACCCTGCCACCCAGGGACTGGCCGCTTCAGGGGACAGTTTAACATGTTTCCATCCCAAATTTGTCCTCTCTGATACCCAGATGAGTCCAGATTCCACAAGATATATAATATACCAACCATGTTAATTAGTAATATTAAAACTCTCGTATAAGGGTGACTAAGGACCTGGGAAGTCTGTATAACAAAATTGTCTAGATCGTCTGAGCTGAGGGAAAGAGGTGCTTTGTCCCGTGGTCTCCACAAGATAGCTCCCACAGCACAGTAAATCCAGCAGTAACAGAATGAGACTTGCTATTATTATTTGGGCCATCATGTTCCAAGGCCCTTTCATCCTTTTCACAAAATCGTATAGCCAGCTTAGCAAAGCTATTAAGGTTAAAGCACAGCACAGAGTCAATGTTAGTAGCATCGTGTTCCCAAACATTAGAAAGTGTAAGATAAGCTGCATAACAGCAAGGCTGTGTGACCAGCACAGGAACTTTGCACTCATTGGCTTACTGTAATTGCAATGTAGTTAATGTAAAACTGCTATTATCTCGCCCCACGTTGGGCGCCAAAAGGACTGTGGTAGTTTGAGCCTGGCTGGATGCCAGGTGTCCACCACACCGCTTTATCCCCCACCTCCTCAGCAAGCCAGGGAAGGGGAGAAAATAAGATGGGAGTCTCGTGGGTTGAGATAAAAGCAGTTTAATAAAGAAGCAGCAAAGCCGCGCGCACGGAAAGCAAAGCAAAAGCAGATAAAACTGTTACTCTCTACTTCCCATCAGCAGCGATGTCCAGCCACCTCCCGAGAAGCAGGGCTTCAGTACGCCTAGCGGTTGCTTTTGGAAGGCCAGAAATGAATCTCGCCTCCCCTTCCTGCTCCTCTCCCCCAGTTTATATTACTGAGCTGACGTCATATGGTATAGAATATCTCCTTGGTCAGCCTGGTTCAGCTGTCCTGGCCATAGTCCCTCCCAAGATCATGCCCACTCACAGCTATTGGTGAAGGTGGGGGAAGGAATGCTGGAGGGACAGCCCTGATGCTGTGCAAGCAGTAGTCATAATACTGATATCAACAGTAAGCACAGCACTGCAGGAGCTGCTGTGGAAAATCACTACCATCCCAGACCCACTACAGGGAGCTCTCTCCAATAACACTCACTTGTACTGCTCAGGTCGCATTGGAAAAATAAAGACTCGGTAGAGGTTATACCACTGCGAATGGGAGCTACAAGAAAGCAGGAAGGGAGACTCCACCTACACTAGTAAGTAGGTCCTCATGCAGTCTATCAGCCAGCACTGTGTCACATTTGCACCTGCTTTCCTGTGGACGCTACCTCTAATCCCACTCACTGTGCCTGCTCAGAACCCATTGAAAAAATACATGCTGGCGGTAGAATTTATACCACTGCCGATGGGAGCTACAAGAAAGAAGGAAGGGAGACCCAACCTAAAGTAGTAAGTAGGTCCCCATGTAGTCTATCAGCCAGCAATGTGTCACATTTGCAACTGCTTTCCTGTGGGAGCTATCCCCAATCCCACTCACTTGGACTGCTCAACTAACATTGAAAAAATATATGCTCTCAGTTAAGTTATATCACAGCTTATGGGAGCTACAAGAAAGAAGGAAGGCAGACCCCACCTACAGTAGTAAGCAATTCCCCATGTAGTCTATCAGCCAGCACTGTATCACTTTTTCAGCTTCTTTCCTGTGGGAGGTATCTCAATCGCACTCACTTGGACTGCTCAGCTCCCATTGAAAAAATATATGCTGTCGGTTAAGTTATATCACTGTGTATGGGAGCTACAGGAAAGCAAGAAGGCAGACCCCAATTACAGTTTTAAATAGTCCCTATGTAGTCTATCAGCCAGCACTGTGTCACATTTGCATCTGCTTTCCTGTGGGAGCTATCTTCAATCTAACTCACTTTGGCTGCTCAACTAACATTGAAAAAATATATGCTGTAGGTTAAGTAATATCGCTGCGTATGGGAGCGAGAAGAAAGCAGGAAGGCAGACCTCACCTACAGTAGTCAGTAGGTCCCCATGTAATCTATCAGCCAGCACTGTTTCACGTTTTCATCTGCTTTGCTGTAGGAGCTATCTCCAATAACACTCACTTGCACTTGTCAGGTCCCATTGAAAAAATATATGCTGTCGGTTAAGTTATACCACTCTGTATGGAAGTGACAAAAATGCTGTAAGGCAGACCCCACGTACAGTAGTAAGTAGACCCCGATATAGTCTATCAGCCAGCACTCTGTGTCATTTGCAGCTGCTTTCCTGTGGGCGGTATCTCCAATAACAGTCACTTGGACTGCTCATAGCCCATTGAAAAAAGATATTGGCTGTCGGTTAAGTTCTACCACTGCATATGGGAGCTACAAGAAAGCAGGAAGGCAGACCCCACATACAGTAGTAAGTAGACCCCCATGTAGTCTATCAGCCAACACTGTGTCACATTTGCAGCTGCTTTCCTGTGAGAGCTATCTCCAATGACACGCTGTTGGTGTCGTCAGCTCTCTTTAAAAATACATTCTGTCTGCAGAAGTTATACTACTACATATGGGAGGTACAAGAAAACAGGAAGGCAGACTCCACCTACAATAGTAAGTAGTTCCCCATGTACTCTATCATTCAGCACTGTGTCACATTTTCAGCTTCTTTCCTGTGGGAGTGTCCTGGTTTGAGTCAGGATAGAGTGAATTCCCGTGAGGAACCAGGAAAGGGCACAGTCTTCACAGCTGACCCAGGCTGGCCAGCAGGTATTCGATACCATCCTAACCGTCATGCCCAGGGTATAGGTGGGGGCTGGCCAGAATAAGCTCTTCCCTGGAATAAGTTCTTCCGGGGGGTGCGGACTCTCGGTCGCCGGTCCGGAGCGGTTGCTCACTTCGGGTCCCGGGTGGTGAGCAACTGTATCACTCACCAGTTTTCTTTGTAATATTCCCTTGTCTTTGTTATAGTTGTTACTCTTCAATTTCCCCAGTAAACTGTTCTTATTTCAACTTACGCGGGCTCTTTTACTTTTTTTTTTCTCCCTCTCCGATCCCCTCCGAATTCCGTCGAGAGGGGGAGGGGGAGGAGTCGGGATTTCCTTACCCTTTGATCTGGCTGGGCAAAACCACGACACGGAGCTCTTTCCACTCACACTCACTTGGACTGCTCAACTCCCATTGAAAAAATACAGACTGTCAGTAAAAGTTATAACAGTGCATATGGGAGCTATAAGAAAGCAGGAAGGCAGATCACAACTAAAGTGTTAAGTAGATCCCGATGTAGTCTATCAGGCAGCAGTGTCACATTTGGAGCTGCTTTCCTGTGGGAGCTATATCCAATCCCACTTACTTGGACTGCTCAACTTCCATTGAAAAAATATAAACTGTCGATAGAAGTTATACCACTGCGCATGCGAGCTGCAAGAAAGCAGGAAGGCAGACCCCATCTACAGTACTAAGTGGGCCCTCATGTAGTCTATCAGCCAGAACTGTGTCACATTTTCAACTACTTTCCTGTGGGAGCTATCTCCAATCCCACAAACTTGGACTGCTCAGTTAACATTGAAAAAAAATATGCTGTCGGTTAAGTTATACCACTGCGTATGGGAGCTACAAGAAAGCAAGAGGGCAGACACCACCTACAGTAGTAAGTAGGTCCTCATGTCGTCTATCAGACAGCACTGTTTCACATTTTCAGCTGCTTTCTTGTGAAAGCTGTCTCCAATCCCACTCACTTGGACTGCTCAACACCCATTGAAAAAATACAAACTCTCGGTAGAAGCTATACCACTGCTTATGGGAGCTACAAGAAAGCAAGAGGGCAGACCCCACCTACAGTAGTAAGTAGGTCCCCATGTAGTGTATCAGCAAGTAAAGTGTAACATTTGCAGTTGCTTTCCTGTGGAAGCTATCTCCAAACCCAGTGACTTGGATTAGTCAACTAACACTGAAAAAATATATGCTGTCGTTTAAGTTATAACACTGCGTATGGGAGCTACAAGAAAGCAGGAAGTCAGATCATACCTACAGTAGTAAGTAGGCCCCCAAATAGTCTCTCATTCAGCACTGTGTAATTTTTAAAGCTGCTTTCCTGTGGGAGCTATCTCTAATTGCACGATCTTTGCCTTTTCACCTCCCTTTAAAAATACATTCTTTCAGTAGAAATTATAGCACTGCGTATGGGAAGTATAAGAAAGCAGGAAGGCAGACCCAACCTTCTGTAGTAAGTAGGTTCCCATGTAGTCTATCAGCCCGCCCTGGTCACATTTGCACCTGCTTTCTTTTGGGAGCTATCTCCAATCCCACTCACTTGGACTGCTCATGTCTCATTGAAAATAAATATGCTGTTGCTTAAGTTATACCACTGTTTAAGGGAGCTACAAGAAAGCAGGAAGGTGGACCCCACCTACAGTAGTAAGTAGGTCCTCATGTAGTCTATCAGCCAGCACTGTGTCACATTTTCAGCTGCTTTCTTGTGAAAGCTGTCTCCAATCCCACTCACTTGGACTGCTCAACTCCCATTGAAAAAATACAAACTGTCGGTAGAAGCTATACCACTGCTTATGGGAGCAACAAGAAAGCAGGAAGGCAGACCCAACCTACAGAAGTAAGTAGGTCCTCATGTAGTCTATTAGCCAGCACTGTGTCACATTTGCAGCTACTTTCCTGTGGGAGCAATCTCCAATCCCAGTCACTTGGACTGCTTAACTCCCATTAAAAAAATATATGCTGTTGATTAAGTTATACCACTGCGTATGGGAGCTACAAGAAAGCAGGAAGGCAGACCCCACATACAGTAGTAAGTAGGTTCTCATTTAGTCTATCAGCCAGCACTGTTTGACATTTTCAGCTTCTTTCCTGTGAGCGCTATCTCCAATCCTACTCACTTGGACTGCTCAGTTCTCATTGAAAAAATACATGTTTTCTGATAAGTAATTGTACTGCGTACAAACTGTCGGTAGAAGCTATACCACTGCTTATGGGAGCAACAAGAAAGCAGGAAGGCAGACCCTATCTACAGTAGAATATAGGTCCCCATTTAGTCTATCAGCCAGCACTGTGTCACATTTGCACTTGCTTTCTTTTGGGAGCCTGCAGAGGCTGGTTCATGTCAAGGCCACGCTGGAGCACGACCTCTTTGTCAAGGCCAATTCGCTCTTCCTGGACCAGGAGAAGTGCCTGGGGCTGCGCAAGGCCTTCTCCAGCACCGTGCGGCTGCTCGGCTACGTGTAGGCTGGGCCCCGCGGCCCTCACCGCATCTCCTGTTGGAGCTGTTCCCAGTTTGGCCCGAGCGCACTCCCACTTTTGCTTTGATCCTTTTTGTGGCGTAGTTAGATTCTGCTTCCTTCTGAAAGGCCTGAGTGGGAATTAAATGATCCTTTGGTGTGTTACATGGTCTGCCCGCGTTTTCTTTTGCCTTTGGTTTTTCTCTTTCTGCCGCTGCTCTTTCACAGTGTGACAGAGAGCAGACGAAAGGAGGTTGTAGCCAGGTGGGGGTCGATCTCTTCTCTCCAGTAAGGAATGACAGGGCAAGTTGCATCAAGTTGCACCAGGGGAGGTTTAGATCGGAGATGAGGAAGAATTGTCAGGGACACGGGGACACAGTAAGAGTTCACTGGGGTGGGTTTCACCCAGTATCTATTAGGAAGAAGCCCAGTGGTTTTGGGAGAGCCACTCTGGACACTTTGCATCACAACGGGCTTGCAGGAGGGTCTGTACGCTCATAGAATCGTAGAACTGTAGGGGTTGGAAGGGACCTCTCGAGACCATCTAGTCCAACCCCCCTGCCAAAACGCGTCCACCTAGATCAGGTCACAGGAACGCGTCCAGGAGGGTTTGGAAGTCCTCCCAGGGAAGGAGCCTCCACACCCTCCCTGGGCAGCCTGTGCCAGTGCTCCCTCACTTCAACTGTAACACAAGGTTTTTCTTGTGTTTAAATGGGATCTTTTGTGTTCCAGCTTCATCCCATTGCCCCTTGACCTGTCACCAGGTACAACAGAAAAAAACTATGGACTATAGCACTTGGTTTTATTCCACCACTGCCCATAGAATTTGTCACCCTGGAGTCATAATTTTTGAAAGGTTCCTGTCTTGATGTCTGAGCTGGGCTGTCTCCCAGAACACATAAGTTAATTTGGAAATGGCCACCGCTGTTGGTACTTTGCAGAATTAATTGTTCCTTAGACTTTCAGGGAAATCGGAAACAGCGTTGTTGGGAGCCTATGGGCAGAAGTCCCACCTGGCCGTGAATTCAGCTTCTCACCTGCTGTTTCAGTGCATCCTGAATTCTGCAGAGGCTGTTCACGCTGTCTGCGGACACCCAGGTACTGATCACCTGGGCAGCCAGAGTTAAACTAGCAGTTCTAAGAAAGATCTTGAGATTTTGAAAGAAAGATGTTCAAAAAAAAGCCAAGTTGGCATGGAATTACCCGATTCCAGCAATTATTTACTGAAGCACAACTTCTCTGCGAGATCTAGGTACAGGGCATGTAACTCCCATTCTAGGACCAGCAACTTTCATAAATCGCCAACTCACAAAAATTTCTCTGCCCCTGATGCGCTTGCGGACTTTGATTTGTGAGATTTTTGAGATATCCTGAATTAGTTGCTGGGACTTATCTTTATTCATTATACAAAACCACTGGACTGGAACCTACTCAGAATTCTCCACCTGTCTGTAGGCAGTGTAAAAATCTATTTTGATGGCCTTGTTCATCGTGGTGAGAAATTCCAGTGCCCAATGCAGTCTAATTGCTCCCTCACAGAGAGAGCAACTCCATCTCCTTGAGAAGTGGAGGGTGAGGAGAGGCCGGGAGCAGGTTGCCCATTCCTGCATCCAGCCGCCCTCTCAGCTGCCGGGACTGACCCACGCAGAATGAGGTCACAGAGCCCCCTGCGCCCCTGGCAACGCTCCCTGGGCCTGTGTCCCTGTGTCCCTGACAGGGCCACATTGGCCGTGGGGCCACTGAGCCGACAGCACACGGTGAGCAGCAGCTCCCGGGCACCGCCAGCCCCCCGGGCTGAGCCAGGCTGGGAGCAGCAGGGACGGGACGGGTTCGGGGAAGGACACGTCCCTGCAACACGGCAGCTGCCTGCAACTGCCGCAGGGACTTTCTGTGCCAGGGGCTGACACCTGTACCCACACAAGAGCTTCATGCCCAGCTCAGCAGACCCTCCTGGCCATTTGCCCTCAGCTGGGGTGTGTTGGGTACATTTGGTGGCCCTCTGCTCAGAAGGGGCTGAGAACCTCCACCTGGAAAGAGAAAGAGCCCCCAGAGTGCCATAGGCAGCTCTCAGGAGCTCAATCTTCCTGTGTGGTCTTTCCTCCCAGGGTTACTGCAAGGCTGCTGTTTACAAGACGCTCTGACAAGGCTGTGGGATCTCTCCCTTCCAAGCATGTTCCCTTGGCGTCAGGTGAGCCACAGACCGGTTTTCTTCCTTTGAGATCAAGAGATGGCTGTTCTGGGGGAGGAGGGGATGGGTTGGTCACCTGTGGGCCCCGTCCTGCAAAGCTCAGCTCCCCTGCAGAGTCCTCAGCCCAGCATTTCATGCTGTGAAGACAGAGAGGATGAGGATGGAGTCCCTGGCCCACAGCTGGTGCTGAGCTGGGAGCGGCTGTGTCTTCACAGCCCTCGGGGCTGGCAATGGAGCTTTTCAAGTGAAAATGATCCCTGGAGGCCTCTGAGGTCAGCAGATACGCCAGCCAAAAGAAAGAGATGGGCAGTGGAGGAAGGGCAAGTGCACTTGCCCTGGACTGACAGATTGAAGGAAGATGAAGGCCCGGTGTCAGCCTTTCTCCTCAGCAGCCGTGGTTTGCTCCTCTGACCTGGTGCTGGATCCCAGCCCCACAGTCCAACCCTGACTTAGGCAAACGCTTGGGGAGGGATTTGTTTTCAAGGGCTTTAGCACAGGCCACGTGTGGGTGCCGTGTGCGTCGCCGTTTGTGCTCTCAGCTGTTGCTGTCAGGCAAGTGCAGGAGCTGACTGAGGGAAGTTGTCTTCTCCCGTCTCCTCTGTGCAGGACACGTCCCAGAAGAGAATGGACCTGCTTGGCTCTCCCTTAACCGTCACATCTGCTCACCCCAAGTCAACTCCTGCCCGCTTTCTGCCTGCCATCAGCCCCATGGCTTCGAGCTACAAGAACCGTGCTCCTCGCTACGCCGTGCTGCAGAGCTACGGCCTCCCCTGGATGCCCAGAGCCTACTATAAGGCCGTTGCCACCCACCCCACTCTGGCTCCCTTGTCTGGCACCTGCCAGGGCTTGAGCCCCAGCGAGATGCTGCCTTCTGTGTCAAACAGAACGGCGCTTTTCACCCGCTACAGCCCCGGCGACTGGTACCGCTCCAACCAGAGCAACTACCACGAGGCGGAGACGTCCCGGCGCAAGGCGGAGCTGCTGACGGCTGATACCTCCCGCCTGGTGCAGGACAAATACCAACAGACCAGAAAGAGCCAGGCAGACAACACAAAGAAGCTGGGGCAGCGAGTCAGCGACATTGAGTTTTGGAAGGCGGAGCTCTGCCATGAGCTGGCAGAGATCATCAAGGAGAGCGATTCCCTGAGAGAGATGAAGGCACGGCTGGAGAGAGCTCTGGCCGAGACAGAGGCCCCTCTCCAGGTGAGCACCCTGTGCGTGGGCCGCAAGCTGTAGCCCACTGCTGCCGCTGCACCAGGGACACGTGTGCTCTCTCCTGGGGCTTTCATGCTGCCGCTGCATGAAACGAGTTCTGCCGCCCATTAGTCGTGGCCTAAACCGGCTGCCCAGGGCGCTGATTGCCATTGTCCTCGTCTCTGTGTCCACCTCCCCTTTCTTCTCTGCCCTGTCCTGAGCCGGGCAGCATCCCTGCGGGAAGCCCTGCAGCCGGCACCAACGGCCTCTCCCCAACAGGTTGCTCGGGAGTGCCTCCTGCAGCGGGAGAAGAGGATGGGCATCGACCTTGTCCATGACGAGGTGGAGAAAGAGCTTTTAACAGTAAGTCTGGACGCAGATCCCACCTTCCAGTTTAGATCAGCAGAGCTGTCAGCTGTGACGCTGGAGCGTGGCCTCTGATGGCTTGTGCTTTGCCTCTCTCTGCCCAGGAAGTGGATGGCATCAGGGCCTGCCAGGAGAGGATTCGGCTATTCCTGGAGAAGGCAAAAGCCCAGCTCATGTAAGGAGGAGCCCCGTATCTCCCTGGGGAGCGGGCAGTGATGTTGGTGGGAGCACAGAGCTGCCCGGGAGGGATGGAGGGGGGGGGTGGGAGGAAGGGAGAAAGGGAGCTGCACGGCCATGGGAAGGGGAGGAGACCGTTCCACCCACATGTGGCCACCACGACTGTCCCTGTGCGTTTAAGGACCAACTGGGCGGCCCAGCACGAGCTGGAGAAGGACCTGGCCAACAAGCAGGCAGCCCACCGCATCAACGGCAAGTGCCACCAGCTGAGGAACTGCTCCGACGGCATCAGCTACTACCACGGGGTGCAGCGGGTGGATGCCACGTGAGTGCGCACCTGACAGCGCTGGCACCCGGCCGTCCCGGGATGCTCGGTGCCGCTCCCTTTCCCCGACAGGAAAGGCCACCAGGGAAGGCTGTGTCTGTGCAGGGCCTGGCCCTCCCAGCACGGGCTGACCGTGGGCCTCTCCTTTCCCCCCACCAGCATCTCCGTGCCCGATTCGTGGGCCAAGTTCAGCGACAACAACATCCTCCAGTCGCAGAGAGAGCGGGTGGCCTCCGCCCAGCTGCGGGACTCCATTGAGAACCTGATGGAGGTGACAGCCACCGAGATGCGGTGCCAGTTCAACAGGGTGAACGTGGCCCTCACCAACCGCATCGCCGAGATGCCAAGAACAAGCTTCGGGCCCACCTGACCAAGGTAGCCCAACCCCTCCCTGTGTGTGTGACGCCCTCACCTCCCTGGGACACCGACCACCTTCCACGCAGACCTGGCCCGGGAAGAGGCCAATCCCACTCACTTGGACTGCTCATGTCCCATTGAAAATATATATGCTGTCGCGTAAGTTAAACCACTGCGTATGGGAGCAACAAAAAACCAGGAAGGCAGACCCCGTCCAAAAGTAGTAAGTAGGTCCAGTGTAGTCTATCAGCTAGAACTGTGTTATATTTGCAGCTGCTTTCATGTGGGACCTATCTGCAATTCCAGTCACTTGAACTTCTCAACGACCATTGAAAAAATACAGACTGTCAGTAGAAGTTATAACAGTGCGTATGGGAGCTCCAAGAAAGCAGGAAGGCAGACCCCACCTACAGTAGTAAGTAGGTCCCCATGTAGTCTATCAGTATGCGCTGTTTCACATTTGCAGCTTCTTTCCTGTGGGAGCTATCTCCAATCCCACTCACCTGTACTGCTCAAATCCCATTGAAGAAATACATGCTTTCCGTTAAGATATAGCACTCCGTATGGGAGCTACAAGAAAGCAGGAAGGCAGACCCCAACTACATTGTTAAGTAGGTCCTCATGTAGTCTATCAGCCAGCACTGTGTCACATTTGTACCTGCCTTCTTTTGGGAGCTGTCTCCAATCCCACTCACTTGGACTGCTCAGCTCCAATTGAAAAAATACATGCTTTCTGTTAAGTTATACCATTGCGTATAGCAGCTACTAGAAAGCAGGAACGCAGAGCACACCTACAGCAGTAAGTAGGTCCCCATGTAGTCTATTAGCCAGCACTGTGTCATATTTGCAGCTACTTTTCTGTGGGAGTTATCTCTAATAACACTCACTTGGCGTGCTCAGCTCCCTTTGAAAAAATGAATACTGCCGTTAGAACTTACGCCACTGCATCTGGGCAGTACAAGAAAGCAGGTATGCAGACCCCACCTACAGTGGTACGTTGGTCACGTTGGAGTCTATCAACTTGCACTGTGTCACATTAGCAGCTGCTTTCCGGTGGGAGATGTCTCCAATCCCACTGATTTGGACTGCTCAGGTCCCATTGAAAAAATACAGGCTGTCAGTAGAAGTTATACCACTGAGTATGTGTGGAGAGTTTTGTGGAGACTTGGCTAGAGGAAAGAGGACATGATAGAATACAGCTGGTTAGGCAGTGAGCATTAAGCGATAAGATATTGGACTCCTGCTCAAGGACATGGTGTCCTTGAGCAAGAGAGTTGTAGGATATCAGGATGAGAAAACAGGAGCTTATTTTAGGTTAAGCAGCCACAAGTATCTGGAGTATCTTGAAACAAGGTCGAGGTTTGCATCTAACTGGGAACCATTGATGAGCTTAGCTTTTGCAATATGTATGAGCCTGATTATTGTATCTATAAAACAGTTGTATCTTTGCAAATAAAGTTGAGACTTGTTGCACTACAGGGTGGGCTTGTCTCCCATCGTCTTCAGCAAATGGTGACCCCGACGTGATAGTGGCTTGGCGCCACGGTAGAGCGACGAAGGGGTTCGAGTCCTATGCAACAAGGATGGCAATAAGCGTGAAAATTGGGAACATGCCATGCCCTGGGTGACCATATAGACGAGCCCGGCCGATATGTGCCGCCAGACCTCGAAGGGCTGCAACAGCGCGCTGATGATAATAGGTATGGAAAGGCAAGCAGTATATGATTTATTTACTGCATTCCTGCAGAAGCGGCAGATAAAGGGTATAGATCTGCAAAAGGACCTACCAGGGTTGTTAGCTTATGGGTATGCTAAGGGAGTGTTTCAGAATCCACATACAGTGCATGAATTGAGTGAATGGCGTAAATTTGGGGATTTTCTGTGGGAAGATACCCTGGAGGACGATAAGACAGCTAAAAAGTTAGGGAAGCTTTGGAGGATAGTGCACAATGTGTTGCTGCAACATCAGGCAGAAAAGAAGGCTGCTGAGCACGCATCGGCAGCATAGAGTAAGAATAAAAACTATGAGCGTGACTGGTTCCAATCCATCCCGCTGGCTCCTACCGTCTCAAAAGTAAAGCTCCCCCCCCGCGTGTAGAAAATGGCCCTGGAGGCACGGACAGGATACGAGAACCATGTGAGCCATCAGTCCCTCCTGAGGAACAGGAGTGCCGGCCTAAAGAGTCCCCGCCTCCTCCCCCCACTTGGAGAGCCTGTCCCTGGGGCAGAGAGTCAACTTGCAGAGGCCATCGCAAGGGAGCGGAGGGAGACTTGGGCTGCACTCACAAAAGATTGTCTGGGAAAAGGGGATGGCGATGCACTGGAAGCAGCCAGAACTTTGACGTTGCCACTGGAGTCCAACCCATTGTGGGGGGAGGTATGCAAGCAACAATTTCTGCTCTGGACTTGAAGTTGTTATCCCAGTTGCGGTCCACGGTCAGCCAGTTCGGAGTAAATAGTGAACTAGTGAAACAAATGATTGACAAATGTATGGGGAACCCAGTTGCTACTGCCCGCTGACTGTCGAAGCATAGTAAAACTTATTTATACACAACATCAGTTTTGCCCCAAGGCATGCGTAACAGTCCAACTATCTGTCCGCTGTATGTTGACGCAGCTTGACAACCCCTTCGATGACGATGGCCTAACGTTATCATCTACCATTACATGGATGATATCCTCTTTTCTCAGCCTGCACCATTTACGGAACAACAGGTGGAGGAGATTCGACAGGCACTGGCTCAATGCCACCTTGTGATAGCTCCAGAAAAGACTCAGCATACAGCTCCATGGAAATATCTTGGATGGTCTTTATCAGAACAGCTCGTAGTACCACAGAAGCTACAGCTCCAACTACAAATAAAGACCCTGAATGATGCTCAGAAGCTGTTAGGAGATCTGCAATGGTTAAAACTAATAGTGGGAATACCAAACGAGTTGTTAGAAAAACTACGACCACTTTTGAAAGGAACCAACCCCACGCGTCAAATACAGGTGTCCTGGTTTGGGCTAGGATAGAGTTAACTTTGATGAGGAAGTAGGAAGGGGCACAGCATGGGCAGCTGACCTGGGCTGGCCAACAGGTATTCGATACCATACTGACATCATGCCCAGTACCTAGAGGCAGGGAGCTAGTCGGGGGCGGGGTTTCGGGAGCACAGGCGGGGCTGCCGGTCGGAGGGGGGGGGGGGTCGCGCCGGGTCCCGAGTGGTGAGCAGCCGCGGCACGCGCCATTCCTTTTGTATATTCCCCTCGTTTACTGTTAAAACGGTTCCTTTTTCCCCCTGAACCTGTTTCTTCTTATTGTTGTTCTATTAAACCGCTCTTATTTCAACCTACGCAGGTTTTCCCCTTTTTCTCTGGTTCCCCTTCCCACTCCACCGGGAGGGGAGGAGTGAGCGAGCACCCTCGTGGCTCTTTGTCCCCGGCTGGGCAAAACCACGACATTATTTGGCGCTCAACGTGGGGCACGCAGGGTTGAAATAAGACACAGTAGGCTGAAACAATTGTCACAATGTTGATGTATTTGCTTAACTGCTGTTGGCCCATAATTTGTCATATGCACTATATATTCTCTCTGATAGTGTTTATGTCCTTTGGAAAAGGGACGAAAGCACTCGTTCTGATATACTGGTTGTTACTGGCTTATGGTATGGTTGTATCACTGGGTATGGAGCTAGGCCAATACTTGTACATGACTTGGTTGGCATTTCTGCAACTTGGACATTTATTTTCAGAATGTAGTGACAGTAATGACACTCAGTTCATGGGAAAAATGGAGGGACGTAATTTTTCCATTTTTTCCATCCTCCCTTACTCATTCAAGTTAACTGCAATAGCTTTTGACAATTCAGAATGCACTTGGGATGTCCCAGCCATTGTGGTTTTATTGCTCTGTCCTCTAGGTAGGGTGTTTTTCTTGGACAGAGTTGTGAAACGTGTTTTCCAGACTGTTATGAGGTTAGGCAGCTATGGAGGGATTGATATACAGAAGAATATGAACAGGTATTGGAAGAGTTTTTTACTTGTACAGATTAGGCATGCCACCCTAGCAACCACTGTGGCTATTCAAACTGAGGCAACTGATGCTGTTGCTGCCCTAACTCCAACAGCAGACACTGATCCTGAATCAGAGGATCAACCTGTGGCAGTGTCAGTTGCTCCTGTACAGAAAAAGAAACACATAAAAAAATCAGTTCGCCTTGTGAGGGATGAAGATGAACCAGTGTCATCACGGGAACGGGAGGAAGAGTCAGAGCCAGAGCCAGAGATAATCACCCGATCCTTGTCCCTGAGCGAACTGCGAGAAGTGCGAAAAGATTACAGTCGCCACCCAAGCGAGCACCTTGTTGTCTGGCTTCTCCGATGCTGGGAGAATGGGGCCCACAGCTTGGACTTGGAGGGCAGGGAAGCCAGGCAGCTGGGCTCTCTGTCCCGGGATGGCGGCATTGACAAGGCGATTGGAAGGAAGACAGAAGTCCTCAGCCTCTGGAGAAGACTTCTGTCTGGTTTGAGGGAAAGATACCCCTTCAAAGAAGATATCATATGCCACCCAGGCAAGTGGACCACAATGGACAAAGGTATCCACTACCTGAGGGAGTTAGCTGTGCGGGAAATGATTTATAATGAGCAGTTACCAACAGACCCAGATGAGGTCCAGTGCACACAGTCTATGTGGCGAAGATTTCTGCAAAGTGCACCATCATCTTATGCTAATTCATTGGCAGTCATCTCCTGGAAAGAAGCTGAGGGGAAAACAGTGGGGGAAATGGGTGTTCAACTTCGGCAATATGAAGAAAGTCTGTCTTCCTCCCTACAGGCTGTTGTCTCGGCTGTAGATAAAATGTCAAAAGAGTTCCACCAATTCAAAGAAGATATGTCCCGCACTCCACCTGCCCGAGTCCATACTTCAGCTATTAGTAGATGTCCCTCTGTTCAAGAGAGGGAATATAGAGGGCAGACACCACGAGGTGCTTTGTGGTCTTACCTGCGGGACCAGGGAGAGAACATGAACAAGTGGCATGGGCAACCTACTTCGGCCTTAAGGGCACGGGCACGGCAGCTACGGGGAAAAAACGCTACAAGGAGCAATATCTCTTGGAAAGATGCTGCTCCAGTTTCCAGTGAGCAACTCCCTAGACAGAATAGAAGGGTTGAGCTCTATTCTAGTCCCCTCGAGGGGACTTCTAGCTCTTTTCTACAAAAGGTATCCAATGACTGCCATGGCCAGTACTAGGGAGGCCCTGCCTCCAGCCAGGTGGAGGAGAGGGACAACCGAGTTTATTGGACAGTGTGGATCCGATGGCCTGGCACATCAAACCCACAAGAGTACAAGGCTTTAGTGGATACTGGAGCACAATGCACTCTGATGCCATCAAGTTGTAAAGGGACAGAATCTGTTTGCATTTCTGGAGTGACAGGGGGATCTCAACAGCTAACCTTGTTAGAAGCTGAAGTGAGTTTAACTGGAGATGAGTGGCACAAACACCCCATTGTAACAGGCCCAGAAGCCCCGTGTATCCTGGGCATAGACTACCTTAAGAGAGGGTATTTTAAGGACCCAAAAGGGTACCGGTGGGCCTTTGGTGTGGCTGCAGTGGAGACAGAGGAAATTGAACAACTATCCAGCATGCCCGGCCTCTCAGAGGACCCTTCTGTTGTGGGGTTGCTGATGGTTAAAGAACAACAGGTGCCAATTGCAACCACAACAGTGCACCGGCGGCAATATCGCACCAGCAGAGATTCAGTGATTCCCATTCATAAGTTGATTCGCCAACTGGAGAGCCAAGGGGTGATCAGCAAAACTCACTCACCCTTTAACAGTCCCATATGGCCCGTGCGAAAGTCTAGTGGAGAGTGGAGACTGACAGTGGACTATCGTGGCCTGAATGAAGTCACGCCACTGCTGAGCGCAGCTGTGCCGGACATGCTGGAACTCCAATATGAACTGGAGTCCAAGGCAGCCAAATGGTATGCCACCATTGATATTGTCAATGCATTCTTCTCAATTCCTTTGGCAGTAGAGTGCAGGTCCCAGTTCGCTTTCACTTGGAGGGGGGTTCAGTATACCTGGAATCGACTGCCCCAGGGGTGGAAACACAGCCCCACCATCTGCCTTGGACTGATCCAGGCCACGCTGGAGAACGGTGAGGCCCCAGAACACCTGCAATACATTGATGACATTGTTGTGTGGGGTGACTCAGCAGAGGAAGTTCTTGAGAAGGGAAAGAAGATAATTCAAATTCTTCTGAAGGCTGGTTTTGCCATTAAATAAAGTAAGGTCAGAGGGCCTGCACAGGAGATCCAGTTTTTAGGAGTAAAATGGCAGGATGGACGTCGCCATATCCCAATAGATGTGATCAACAAAATTGCAGCCATGTCTCCCCCAACTAGCAAAAAGGAAACACAAGCTTTCCTAGGTGTTGTGGGTTTTTGGAGGATGCATATTCCAAATTACAGTATGATTGTGCGCCCTCTCTACCACGTAACACGGAAGAAGAATGATTTTGAATGGGGTCCTGAGCAGCAACAAAGTTTTGAACAAATTAAACAGGAGATAGTTCATGCAATGGCACTTGGGCCAGTCCGGACAGGACCAGATGTTAAAAATGTGCTCTACACCGCAGCTGGGGAGAATGGCCCTACTTGGAGTCTTTGGCAGAGAGCACCTGGGGAGGGTCGAGGCCGACCCCTTGGATTCTGGAGTCGGGGATACAGAGGATCCGAGGCCCGATACACTCCAACTGAGAAGGAGATACTGACAGCATATGAAGGGGTTCAAGTTGCATCAGAAGTGATCGGCAGAGAAACACAACTTCTCCTAGCACCTCGACTGCCAGTGCTGGGCTGGATGTTCAAAGGGAGGGCCTCCTCCACACATCATGCAACTGATGCTACATGGAGTAAGTGGATCGCATTGATCACACAACGAGCTCGTGTAGGAAGTTCTAGCCGCCCTGGAATTCTGGAACTGATCACGAACTGGCCAGAGTGTGAAGACAGTGAAATATCACCAGAAAAGGAGGCAACCCGTGCTGAAGAGGCCCCATCATATGAGGAACTTCCAGAAAATGAGAAGCGGTATGCCCTGTTCACCGATGGGTCCTGTCGTCTTGTGGGGAAGCATCGGAGGTGGAAGGCAGCTGTGTGGAGCCCCCTACGCAAAGTTTCAGAAGCTGCAGAAGGAGAGGGTGAATCGAGCCAGTTTGCAGAGGTAAAAGCCATCCAGTTAGCTTTAGACATTGCTGAACAAGAAAACTGGCCAAGGCTTTATCTCTACACTGACTCGTGGATGGCAGCAAATGCTGTGTGGGGGTGGTTACAGCAATGGAAGCAGAACAACTGGCAACGACGGGGCAAACCCATCTGGGCTGCCTCAATATGGCAAGACATTGCTGCTCGGCTGGAGAAGCTAGTTGTGAAAGTGCGCCATGTAGATGCCCATATACCTAAGAACAGGGCCACTGAAGAACATCTGCATAACCAGCAAGTGGACAAGGCTGCAAAGATTGGAGCAGCTCAGATAGATTTAGACTGGCAAGACAAGGGGGAGTTATTTTTAGCTCGGTGGGCTCATGACACCTCAGGTCATCAAGGCAGAGATGCCACCTATAAATGGGCTCGTGATCGAGGGGTGGATTTAACCTTGGATGCCATTGCACAGGTTGTCCATGAGTGTGAGACGTGTGCTACAATCAGACAAGCCAAACGGTGGAAGCCCATATGGTATGGAGGACGATGGCAGAAATATAAATACGGAGAGGCCTGGCAGATTGATTGCATCACACTGCCACAGACTCGCCAAGGCAAACGCCATGTGCTCACAATGGTGGAGTTGACCACCGGCTGGTTGGAAACGTATCCTGTGTCTCATGCCACCGCCCGGAGCACCATCCAAGGCCTTGAAAGGAAAGTCCTCTGGCGACATGGCACCCCAGAAAGAATTGAGTCAGACAATGGGACGCACTTCAGGAACAACCTCATAGATGCCTGGGCCAAAGAGCATGGCATTGAATGGGTTTATCACATCCCCTATCATGCACCAGCCTCAGGAAAAGTGGAACGACACAATGGACTATTGAAGACCACACTGAGAGCAATGGGGGGTGGGACATTCAAACATTGGGACACAAATTTAGAAAAGGCCACCTGGCTAGTCAACTCCAGAGGATCTGTGAACAGAGCTGGCCCTGCCCAATCGGAACTTTTACATACTGTAGAAGGGGATAAAGTCCCTGTAGTGCACGTAAAAGATCTGTTAGGGAAAGCAGTATGGGTGAGTCCTACCTTGGGTAAAGGTAAACCTATTCGTGGGATTGTTTTTGCTCAGGGACCTGGGTAAACTTGGTGGGTGATGTGTAAGGAAGGGACAACCCAGTGTGTAACTCAAGGAAAATTGATTTTGGGTGAGAATAGTCTGTGAATTCCATGAATCAAATTGTATTATGTTAGTTGTTAAATAACATTGTTGTTGTATGTCGTCATTACCATAGTTGCTCTATGCCATATTACTGACACTACAGTAAGGACCACTCAGATCACTGAAAGATGGACATGGACAAGCAAGATACAGAATAGCAGAATGTGAATTGGTGCCCAGTGAAATCCTCAAGATCAGCGCTTTCAACTTACAGATAAGACACACCTAAAAGACCAACTGCAAAATCCTGATACTGCATGCAGTGAACTATCCCCCACACACACACCCCATCTACCCTGCTGTGAAAGATTTATGATGAATAAGATCTGACGTTATGGACTAAACGGCTAAATGGACTTAACGGGAATATTAGGGGGGTGGCCTATAAACTGAGGGAATTATATACTTCTCTGTGTGTGCCCATATTTTTTCAGGGAGAGGAAATGTGGTGCTCAGATGTTGTATATTGTGAAACTAGGCATGATGTAGATGGTATAGAATAAGGGATGGAATGTTCTGGTTTGGGCTAGGATAGAGTTAACGTTGATGAGGAAGTAGGAAGGGGCACAGCATGGGCAGCTGACCTGGGCTGGCCAACAGGTATTCGATACCATACTGACATCATGACCAGTACCTAGAGGCAGGGAGCTAGTCAGGAGCGGGGCTTCGGGAGCAAAGGCGGGGCTGCCGGTCGGAGGGGGGGGGTCGCTCCGGGTCCCGAGTGGTGAGAAGCTGCGGCACGCGCCATTCCTTTTGTATATTTAACAGTAATTTACTGTTAAAACTGTTCCTTTTTCCCCCTGAACCTGTTTCTTCTTATTGTTGTTCTATTAAACCGCTCTTATTTCAACCTACGCAGGTTTTCCCCTTTTTCTCTGGTTCCCCTTCCCACTCCACCGGGAGGAGAGGAGTGAGCGAGCACCCTCATGGCTCTTTGTCCCCGGCTGGGCAAAACCAAGAAAACAGGTAACACCAGAGCTTCAGGATGCGCTTCAACAAATTATGGACTGTGTCAAACAAGGGCAGGTCCAACGTCACGATGTTGATTTACCTATTGACTTAACCATCTGGTATAGCACAAAGTATTTGCTTGGGGCCTTGACACAATCTCAAAAGAAAATGGGGGACGTATGGGTTCTAGAATGGATTTCCTCAGCCTTACAACAAACAAAAACCCTTTTTCAAAAAATTGAGATGTTGGCGGGACTAATAAAAAAGGGTCGTGAAAGAGCATTAAAAGTAACTGGTGCTGAGCCACATACCATAAGGATACCAATGAAAAAGGACTCTTTACAATGGTATTTAGACAATACAGAAGATCTTCAGGAGATGCTCTTAGGTGGCGGCAGTATAGTAGCAACAGACAAAATAAAAAAAGCACCATTACAATGGCTAGGAAAATGGAATTGGCTAGTACGACCCAAATGGGAGCCGGCCCCCATAGCGGATGCGTTGACAGCATACACGGATGCTGGAAGAAAGTCTAGAACGGCGGCAATAACCTCGCAAAAGGAAGGGGAGTGGAAGCACCAACTAATAAAAGCAGAAGAGAAAGACACATTACAAACCTTGGAACTGTTGGCAGTAGTATGGGCCATGATGAACCTGAAAGGGCCCCTGAATGTGGTTACAGACTCGTTATATGCCGCGGGTATCGTAGAGAGAATCGAGGACGCCTCCATTAAGGAAGTGTAGAATCCCAGACTATTTGAATTATTAATACAGCTGGAGAAGGCAATAAAGCTTAGGGAGCATGTTTATGCCATTATACATATCAGGAGCCATAAATGGGACATTGGGCTGAAAGAAGGTAATGCTAGGGCAGGTAAGATGGTCACAGTGACGCATAATACGCCTCTGTCCAAACAGATACTAGCCAGAGAAGCGCACTCCCTGTTTCATCAGAATGCACGGGGTTTACACCGAGAGTTTCAGTTATCGCTAAAGGATGCAAAGGCTATTGTTAGAGCTTGTCCCATTTGTAGCCATCAAAATGGAGGTGTTGGCTTAGGCTTGGGGGTGAACCCTAGAGGATTATCTGCAAATGAAATTTGCAGATGGATGTCACTCATGTGGCAGAGTTTGGAAGACTAAAATATGTGCATGTAACCATAGACACATGGAGCAAATTCGTTTGGGCAACAGCACAGACAGGGGAGAGGGCCATACATGTGGAGCGTCATTTATAGAGTAGTTTTGCGGTAATGGGAATTCCTCAGAAAATAAAGACAGAGAATGGGCCGGCCTATATAAGTAGAAGCATAGAACAGTTCACGAGTCAATGGGAAGTTGAATATGTAGCAGGGATTCCCCATTCCCACACAGGACAGGCCATAATAGAAAGAGCTAATGGGACTCTAAAAAGATATCTTGGTAAATATGGGGATGTTAAAGACCCACATATGAAATTGTTAAAGGATTTATTTATTATGAACCACCTGTGTGTATTTGGGGAAAAGGAGCTACCACCTGTAATAATGCATCATAATCCAAAGGCACAAAAGGAGGGGAAGAAAGAAATATGGGTTAAATATCGTGAGCCTGAAACAGGGATATGGCAGCCTCCGGCCAAAGTATTATACTGGGGACATGGGTATTTGTGTGTTGATTCTCCCACAGGATCCATTTGGGTGCCAGCCAGGTGGACAAGAGCTGTCCTTGAAGCTGCGGAGATCAAATCATCTGATGAAAAAGGACAGGAAGAGATTGGAGAATAAATACACCCTCGTCTTGCGGTCATTGGAGGACTGGCTAACAATCAAAAGACTGAAGGTTATATAACAAAAAGACAGTGAATTTAATGAATAATAATGAGGTGTTTTGTTATAACCATAGCTTTTAATGTAACTATAATTACTAAAAGCTTGACGCATTTTAATCAGCCTGGAGATAATATTTGGATAACCTTTGCTAATCAAACTGGTCAATCATCTCTTTGTCTTAGTTTGGGAGGGGTTACTAATCCTTTTAAAACGTGTTTGATAGGATTGCCCGTATGGAATCCGGAGGAATTTTGTGGACTAGTACACAATAACACCTCGTGTAACAGGACGGCGCTGAACACAATTAGCAGTGATCACCATCATTCAAATGGGTAACGTCAATGTGAGATAATCAAGTCTATTAGCCAGCACTGTGTCACATTTGTACCTGCTTTCCTGTGGCAGCTATCTCCAATCCCACTCACTGGCACTGCTCAACTCCCATTGAAAAAATACAGGCTGACGGTAGAAGTTATATCACTGCGTATGGGAGATACAAGAAAGCAGGAACGCAGACTCACCGTACAGTAGTAAGTAGGTCCCCATGTAGTCTATCAGCCAGCACTGTGTCACATTTGCACCTGCTTTCTTGTGGGAGCTATCTCCAATCCCAGTCACTTGGACTGCTCAGGTCCCATTCAATAAAATACATGCTTTCCGTTTAATTATAGTACTGCGCATGGGATCTACAAGAAAGCTGGAAGGCAGACCCCACCTACAGTAGTAAGTAGGCCCCCATTTAGTCTATCAGCCAACACTGTGTCAAGATTACAGCTTCTTTCCTGTGGGAGCTATCTCCAATCCTACTCACTTGGACTGCTCATCTCACAATGAAAATATATAGACTGCAGGTAGAAGTAATACCACTTTGTATGGGATGTACAAGAAAACAGAAAGGCAGACCCAACCTACAGTAGTAAGTAGGCTTCCATGTAGTCTATCAGCCAGCACTGTTTCACCTTTGCAGCTGCTTTCCTGTGGGCACTATCTGCAATCCCACTCACTTGGATTGCTCAAATCCCATTAAAAAAAAACAGACTGTCGGTTAATTACCACTTCGTATGGGAGATACAATAAAACATGAAGACAGACCCCACCTACAGTAGTAAGTAGGTGCCCATGTAATCTGACAGCCAGCACTGTGTCACGTTTTCAGCTGCTTTCCTGTGGGAACTATCTCCAATAACACTCACGTGTACTACTCAAGTGCCATTGAAAAAATATATGCTGTCTGTTCAGTTATAACACTGAGTATGGGAGCTACAAGAAAGCAGGAAGGCAGACTCCATCTACAGAACTAAGTAGGTCCCCATGTAGTCAATGAGCCAGCACTGTGTGACATTTGCAGCTGCTTTACTGTGACCGCTACCTCCAATTCTATTCACTTGGACTGCTCAACTCCAATTGAAAAAATATATGCTGTCAGTTACGTTATACCACTGCGTATGGGAGCTACATGAAACCAGGATGGAAGACTCGACCTACAGTAATAAGGAGGACTCCGTGTAGTCTCTCTCCCCCAGCTGTTTCACATTTGCAGCTGGTTTCCTGTGGGACCTGTGTGCAATCCCACTCACCTGGACTGCTCAGCTCCCATTGAAAAAATAAATGCTGTCAGTAGAAGTTACTCTGCCACGAAGTTTTCGGCTCTTGGCCTGAAAAACCCAGACTTGAAGTCTGAAAACCAGGCTCAAAGCCTGAAACCAGGTTCGAAGCTTGAAAAATGAACCAGACTCTAAGTCTGAAAAACCCAGGCTAAAAGCCTGAAACCAGGCTCAAAGCCTGAAAAACCCAGGCTCGAAGCCTGAAAAACTAGCTCCAACCCTACTTCATGCGGCGATCAACCCAGGGTCCGATTCTCAGCTGGGTGGGAAGAAATCAGTCCTACTCAATGTGAGTGATAGCAGAAATCTTCTCCTTTATTGAGAGCAGGCTCTAACTTATATACACAGCAGCTTCAAAGCTAGCTCAGCAACAGCAGCTAATAGATTACATTCTTTTGTAAATCCTATTTGCGGTTTGTTCGATAAGCAAGCTCCCTCACATTTTCCCATCTTGTTTTTCTCCAAAGTTGTTTTCCACCTTGAACTGTTAGCTCGTTAGCTGAAAACAGCCCGACCTTGATTGAACAAAAAGCGGCCTGCTGTCTACATGACTACGTGACAGCAACTACTTTAACCATGGCTCTGACTCTGAAGGGAAAGCAGCTGCAAATGTGACACAGTGCTGGCTGACAGACTACATGGGGACCTACTTACTACTGTAGGTGGGGTCTGCCTTCCAGCTTTTTTGTAGCTCCCATAGGTAGTGGTATAACTTAATCGACAGCATATCTTTTTTCAATGGGAGCTCAGCAGTCCTAGTGAGAGGGATTGGAGACAATGTTCACAAGAAAGCAGCTGCAAATGTGACACAGTGCTGGCTGATAGACTACATGGGGACCTACATACTACTGTAGGAGGGGTCTGCCTTCCTGCTTTCTGTAGCTCCTATAAGCAGTGGTAAAACGTAACGGAAAACATGCAGTTTTTCATGGGAGCTGAGCAGGCCATGTGAGTGGGATTGGAGAAGGCTCCGAAAGGAAAGCAGTTGCAAACGTGACACAATGCTGGCCGGTAGAGTTCATGGGGACCTGCTTACTACTGCAGGTGGGTCTTCCTTCCTGCTTTCTTGTTACTCCCATATGCAGTGGTATAACTTCTACCGACAGTGTGTATTTTTTCAATGGGTGTTGAGCAGTCCAGGGGACTGGGATTGGAGATAGTGCCCACAGGAAAGCAGCTGAACTGTGACACAGTGCTGGCTGATAGACTACATGGAGACCTACTTACTAATGTAGGTGGGGTCTGCCTTCCTGCTTTATTGTAGCACCCATATGCAGTGGTATAACTTCTAATGACAGTCTGTATTTTTTCGATGGGCGTTGAGCAGTCCAAGGGACTGGGATTGGAGATAACTTTCACAGGAAAGCAGCTGCAAATGTGAAACACTTATGGTTGATAGACTACATGGGGATCTACTTAAAACTGTAGGTTGGGTCTGCCTTCCTGCTTTCTTGTAGCTCCCATACGCAGTATTATTATTTCTAACGATAGTCTGTGGTTTTTTTCAATGGGAGATGAGCAGTTCAAGTGACAGGGACTGGATATAGCTTTCACAGGAAAGGAGCTGCATATGTGACACAGTGCTGGCTGATAGACTACATGGGGACCTACTTACTACTGTAGGTGGGGTCTGCCTTCCTGCTTTCTTGTAGCTCCAATACACAGTGGTATAACTTCTACCAACAGTGTGTATTTTTTCAATGGGATTTGAGCAGTCCAAATGATTGGGATTGGAGACAGAGCGCACAGGCAAGCAGCTGTAAATGTGACACAGTGCTGGCTGATAGACTACATGGGGACCAACTTAGTACTGTAGATGGGGTCTGCATTCCTGCTTTCTCATAGCTCCCATACACAGTGGTATCACTTCTACGGACAGTCTGTATTTTTTCAATGGGATTTGAGCAGTCTAAGTGAGTGGGAATGGATATAGCTCCCAGAAGAAAGAAGCTACAGATGTGACACAGTGCTGGCTGATAGCCTACATGGGGACCTACTTAACACTGTAGGTGGGGTCTGCCTTCCTGCTTTCTTGTAGCTCCCATACGCAGTGGTATAATTTCTAACGACAGTCTGTGTTTTTTCAATGGGAGTTTAGCAGTTCAAGTGACTGGGACTAGATATAGCTCTCACAGGAAAGCAGCTGCAAATGTGACACAGTGCTGGCTGATAGACTACATGGGGATCAACTTAGGAGTGTAGATGAGGTCTGCCTTCCTTTTTTCTTATAGCTCCCATACGCAGTAGTATAACTTCTACCGACAGAATGTATTTTTAAAGGGAGCTGACGAGGCCAAGATAATGGGATTGGAGGTAGCTCCCACAGGAAAGCAGCTGCAAATGTGACACAGTGCTGACTGATAGATTACATGACAATCTGCAGGAAGGCAGATCCCACCTACAGTAGTAAGTAGGTCCCCGTGTAGTCTATCAGTCACCACTGTGTCATATTTTCAGCTGCTTTCCTGTGGACACTCTCTCCAATCCCACTCACCTGAACTGCTCAGCTCCCATTGAAAAAATACATGCTGGTGGTAGAAGTTATATCACTGCTTATGGGAGCTACAAGAAAGCAGGAAGGCAGATCCCACCTACACTAGTACGTTGGTCCCCGTGTAATCTATCAGCCAGCACTCTGTCACATTTGCATCTGCTTTAATGTGGGAGCTATCTCCAATAACACTCATTTGTACTGATCAGGTCCCATTGAAAAAATATATGCTGTGGCGTAAGTTATAGCACTGCGTATGGGAGCAACAAAAAAGCTGGAAGGCAGACCCCAACTACAGTAGTAAGTAGGTCCTGATGTAGTCTATCAGCCAGCACTGTACAGCCTTTGCAGCTGCTTTCCTGTGGCACCTACATCCAATCCCAGGAATTTGACTTGCTAAATTCCCATTGAAAATACAGATTGGTGTTTAAAGTTACACCACTGCCTGTGGGACCTTTAATAAAACAGGTACGCAGACCCCATCTACAGGCATACGTAGTTCCCCTTGTAGTCTATCAGCCAGCACTTTGACACATTTTCACCTGCTTTCCTGTTGGCACTATATCCAATCCCTGTCACTTGGACTGTTCAGCACCCATTGGAATAATATTTGCTGTCAGTTAAGTTATACCACTGTGTATGAGAGCTACAAAAAACAGGTACGCAGACCCCAGCTACAGTAGTAAGTAGACCCCCTTGTAGTCTATCAGCCAGCACTGTGTCACTTTTGAAGCTGCTTTCCTGTGGGAGCTATATCTAATAACACTCACTTGGACTTCTCAGGTCCCATTGAAAAAATATATGCTTTCGCTTAAGTTATACCACTGCGTATGGGAGCTAAAAAAACGTGGAGGATAGACCCCACCTACAGTGTAAAGTAGGCCCCAATGTAGTCTTTCAGCAAGAACTGTGTCACATTTGCAGCTGCTTTCCTGTATGAGCTATCCCCAGTCCCACTCACTTGGACTGCTTAGTTCCGTTGAAAAAACACATGCTTTCCGTTCAGTTATAGTACTGCGCATGGAATCTACAAGAAAGCAGGAAGGCAGACCCCACCTATAGTAGTAAGTAGGCCCTCATGTAGTCTATCAGCAAGCACTGTGTCGTATTTTCAGCTGTTTTCCTGTTGGAGCTATCTCCAATTACACACACTTGTATTTCAAAGGTCCCATTGAAGAAATATATGCTGTCGGTAAAGTTACACCACTACGTATGAGAGCTACAAGAAAAGCAGGTACGCAGACCCAACCTACAGTAGTAACTATGCCCCCATGTAGTCTAAAACCCAGCACTGTGTCATATTTGCACCTGCTTTCCTATGGATGTGGAGAAAAAATGAAGGCGCATGGACATGGATCCCGGGGTATAATGTTAGGCCTGTTGGGCAGCAGGCCGCTTTCTGTTCCCTCAAGGTCGGACTGTTTTCGGCTAAAAGTGGTAAACAACTTTGTGGAAAAACAAGATGGGAAACTGTGAGGGAGCTTGCTTATCGCAGAAACGGCAAGTAGGATGAACAAGAAAGTGAAATTTATTAGCTGCTGTTGCTGAGCTAGCTTTGAAGCTGCTGTGTATCTAAGAGCCTGCTCTCAATAAAGAAGAAGATTTCTGCTATCACTCACATTGAGTAGGACGAATTTCTTCCCACCCAGCTGAGAATCGGACCCTTGGTTGATCGCCGCATGAAGTCAACTTACAGCTGGATTTTCAGGCTTCGAGTCTGGATTTTTAAGACTTCGAGTCTGGTTCATTTTTAAGGCTCAGTTACCATTGAAAAAATACAGACTGTCGGTTAAGTTATACGGGAGGTACAAAAAAGCTGGAAGGCAGACCCCACCTACAATAGCAAGTAGGTCGCCAAGTAGTCTATCAGCCAGCCCTGTGTCACATTTGCAGCTGCTTTCCTGTGAAAGCTATCTCCAATCCCAATCCCTTGCACTGCTCAATGCCCATCGAAAAAATACAGATTGTCAGTAGAAGTTATACCACTGCATATGGGAGCTATAATAAAGCAGGAAGGCAAACCCCACGTACAGTAGTATGTAGGTCGCCATGTAGTCTATCAGCCAGCACTGTGAAACATTTGCAGCTGCTTTCTTGTGAACATTGTCTCCAATCCCTCTCACATGGACTGCTCAGCTCCCATTGAAAAAAGATATGCTGTCGGTTAAGTTATACCACTACCTATGGGAGCTACAAAAAAGATGGAAGGCAGACCCCACCTACAGTAGTAAGTAGGCCCCCATGTAGTCTATCAGTCAGAACAGTGTCTCCTTTGCAGCTGCTTTCCTGTCAGAATCAGAGCCATGGTTAAAGTAGTTGCTGTCACGTAGTCATGTAGATAGCAGGCCGCTTTCTGTTCCCTCAAGGTCGGGCTGTTTTCAGCTAATGAGCTAACAGCTCAAGGTGGAAAACAACTTCTGAGAAAAATAAGATGGGAAAATGTGAGGGAGTTTGCTTATCGCACAAACCGCAAGTAGGATGAACAAAAGAATGTAATCTATTAGCTGCTGTTGCTGAGCTAGCTTTGAAGCTGCTGTGTATATAAGTTAGAGCCTGCTCTCAATAAAGGAGAAGATTTCCGCTATCACTCACATTGAGTAGGACTGATTTCTTCCCACCCAGCTGAGAATCGGACCCTGGGTTGATCGCCGCATGAAGTAGGCTTGGAGCTGGTTTTTCAGGCTTCGAGCCTGGTTTCAGACTTCGAGTCTGGGTTTTTCAAGCCAAGAGCAGAAAACTATGTGGCAGAGTAACTTCTACCGACACCATTTATTTTTTCAATGTGAGCTGAGCAGTCCAGGTGAGTGGGATTGGAGATAGCTCCCACAAGAAAGCAGGTGCAAATGTGACACAGTGCTGGCTGATAGACTACATGGGGACCTACTACAGCTCCCACAGGAAAGCAGCTGCAAATGTGAAACAACTCGGGGTGAGAGACTACACGGAGACCTCCTTACTACTGTAGGTCGGGTCTTCCTTCCTGGTTTCATGTAGCTCCCATACGCAGTGGTATAACTTAACAGAAAGCATGTATTTTTTCAATGGGAGGTGAGTAGTCAAAGTTATTGGGATTGGAAATACCTCCCACAGGAAAGCGGCTGCAAATGTGAAACACTTATGGCTGATAGACTACGTGGGGACCTACTTAGTTCTGTAGATGGAGTCTGCCTTCCTGCTTTCTTGTAGCTCCCATACTCAGTGTTATAACTGAACAGACAGCATATATTTTTTCAATGGCACTTGAGTAGTACACGTGAGTGTTATTGGAGATAGTTCCCACAGGAAAGCAGCTGAAAACGTGACACAGTGCTGGCTGTCAGATTACATGGGCACCTACTTACTACTGTAGGTGGGGTCTGTCTTCATGTTTTATTGTATCTCCCATACGAAGTGGTAATTAACCGACAGTCTGGTTTTTTTTAATGGGATTTGAGCAATCCAAGTGAGTGGGATTGCAGATAGTGCCCACAGGAAAGCAGCTGCAAAGGTGAAACAGTGCTGGCTGATAGACTACATGGAAGCCTACTTACTACTGTAGGTTGGGTCTGCCTTTCTGTTTTCTTGTACATCCCATACAAAGTGGTATTACTTCTACCTGCAGTCTATATATTTTCATTGTGAGATGAGCAGTCCAAGTGAGTAGGATTGGAGATAGCTCCCACAGGAAAGAAGCTGTAATCTTGACACAGTGTTGGCTGATAGACTAAATGGGGGCCTACTTACTACTGTAGGTGGGGTCTGCCTTCCAGCTTTCTTGTAGATCCCATGCGCAGTACTATAATTAAACGGAAAGCATGTATTTTATTGAATGGGACCTGAGCAGTCCAAGTGACTGGGATTGGAGATAGCTCCCACAAGAAAGCAGGTGCAAATGTGACACAGTGCTGGCTGATAGACTACATGGGGACCTACTTACTACTGTACGGTGAGTCTGCGTTCCTGCTTTCTTGTATCTCCCATACGCAGTGATATAACTTCTACCGTCAGCCTGTATTTTTTCAATGGGAGTTGAGCAGTGCCAGTGAGTGGGATTGGAGATAGCTGCCACAGGAAAGCAGGTACAAATGTGACACAGTGCTGGCTAATAGACTTGATTATCTCACATTGACGTTACCCATTTGAATGATGGTGATCACTGCTAATTGTGTTCAGCGCCGTCCTGTTACACGAGGTGTTATTGTGTACTAGTCCACAAAATTCCTCCGGATTCCATACGGGCAATCCTATCAAACACGTTTTAAAAGGATTAGTAACCCCTCCCAAACTAAGACAAAGAGATGATTGACCAGTTTGATTAGCAAAGGTTATCCAAATATTATCTCCAGGCTGATTAAAATGCGTCAAGCTTTTAGTAATTATAGTTACATTAAAAGCTATGGTTATAACAAAACACCTCATTATTATTCATTAAATTCACTGTCTTTTTGTTATATAACCTTCAGTCTTTTGATTGTTAGCCAGTCCTCCAATGACCGCAAGACGAGGGTGTATTTATTCTCCAATCTCTTCCTGTCCTTTTTCATCAGATGATTTGATCTCCGCAGCTTCAAGGACAGCTCTTGTCCACCTGGCTGGCACCCAAATGGATCCTGTGGGAGAATCAACACACAAATACCCATGTCCCCAGTATAATACTTTGGCCGGAGGCTGCCATATCCCTGTTTCAGGCTCACGATATTTAACCCATATTTCTTTCTTCCCCTCCTTTTGTGCCTTTGGATTATGATGCATTATTACAGGTGGTAGCTCCTTTTCCCCAAATACACACAGGTGGTTCATAATAAATAAATCCTTTAACAATTTCATATGTGGGTCTTTAACATCCCCATATTTACCAAGATATCTTTTTAGAGTCCCATTAGCTCTTTCTATTATGGCCTGTCCTGTGTGGGAATGGGGAATCCCTGCTACATATTCAACTTCCCATTGACTCGTGAACTGTTCTATGCTTCTACTTATATAGGCCGGCCCATTCTCTGTCTTTATTTTCTGAGGAATTCCCATTACCGCAAAACTACTCTATAAATGACGCTCCACATGTATGGCCCTCTCCCCTGTCTGTGCTGTTGCCCAAACGAATTTGCTCCATGTGTCTATGGTTACATGCACATATTTTAGTCTTCCAAACTCTGCCACATGAGTGACATCCATCTGCAAATTTCATTTGCAGATAATCCTCTAGGGTTCACCCCCAAGCCTAAGCCAACACCTCCATTTTGATGGCTACAAATGGGACAAGCTCTAACAATAGCCTTTGCATCCTTTAGCGATAACTGAAACTCTCGGTGTAAACCCCGTGCATTCTGATGAAACAGGGAGTGCGCTTCTCTGGCTAGTATCTGTTTGGACAGAGGCGTATTATGCGTCACTGTGACCATCTTACCTGCCCTAGCATTACCTTCTTTCAGCCCAATGTCCCATTTATGGCTCCTGATATGTATAATGGCATAAACATGCTCCCTAAGCTTTATTGCCTTCTCCAGCTGTATTAATAATTCAAATAGTCTGGGATTCTACACTTCCTTAATGGAGGCGTCCTCGATTCTCTCTACGATACCCGCGGCATATAACGAGTCTGTAACCACATTCAGGGGCCCTTTCAGGTTCATCATGGCCCATACTACTGCCAACAGTTCCAAGGTTTGTAATGTGTCTTTCTCTTCTGCTTTTATTAGTTGGTGCTTCCACTCCCCTTCCTTTTGCGAGGTTATTGCCGCCGTTCTAGACTTTCTTCCAGCATCCGTGTATGCTGTCAACGCATCCGCTATGGGGGCCGGCTCCCATTTGGGTCGTACTAGCCAATTCCATTTTCCTAGCCATTGTAATGGTGCTTTTTTTATTTTGTCTGTTGCTACTATACTGCCGCCACCTAAGAGCATCTCCTGAAGATCTTCTGTATTGTCTAAATACCATTGTAAAGAGTCCTTTTTCATTGGTATCCTTATCGTATGTGGCTCAGCACCAGTTACTTGTAATGCTCTTTCACGACTCTTTTTTATTAGTCCCGCCAACATCTCAATTTTTTGAATTAATTTCATTTATTCATATCATTGATGTAGCTGATAGACTACATGTGGACCTTCTTACTTCTGTAGTTAGGGTCTACGTTCCTGCTTTCTTGTAGCTCCCATAAGCAGTGGTATAACTTCTACCGACAGTCTGGATTTTTCCAATGGGAGTTAAGCAGTCCAAGTGAGTGGGATTGGAGATAGCGCCCACAGGAAAGAAGCTTCAAAGGTGACACAGTGCTGGCTGATAGACTGCACGGGGGACCTGAGACTACATGGGGATCTACTTAGTACTGTAGATGGGGTCTGCCTTCCTGCTTTCTTGTAGCTCCCATACTCAGTGGTATAACTTAACAGACACATGTATTTTTTCAAAGGGAGTTGAGGAGAAAAAGTGTGGTATTGAAGATAGCTCCCACACGAAAGCAGCTGGAAACGTGACACCGTGGTGGCTGATAGACTGCATGGGGACCTACTTACTACTATAGCTGGGATCTATCTTCCTGCTTTTTTGTAGCTCCCATACTCAGTGGTATAACTTAACAGACAAAATGTATTTTTTTCAATGGGAGCTGAGGAGAAAAATTGTGGTATTGAAGACAGCTCCCACAGGAAAGGAGCTGTAAATGTGACACCGTGCTGGCTGATAGACTGCATGGGGACCTACTTACTACTGTAACTGGGGCCTATCATTCTGCTCTCTTGTAGCTCCCATACTCAGTGGTATACCTTAAGTGAAAAATGTATTCTTTCAATGGGAGCTGAGGAGAAAAAGGGTGGTATTGAAGATAGCTCCCACAGGAAAGCAGCTGCAAATATGACACAATGCTGGCTGATAGACTGCATGGGGACCTACTTACTACTGTATCTGGGGTCTGCCTTCCTGCTTTCTTGTAGCTCCCATACTCAGCAGTATAACTTAACAGACAAATGTATTTTTTCAATGGGAGCTGAACAGAAAAAGTGTGGTATTGAAGATAGCTCCCACAGGAAAGCAGCTGCAAATATGACACAATGCTGGCTGATAGACTGCATGGGGACCTACTTACTACAGTAGCTGATATCTATCTTCCTGCTTTCTTGTAGCTCCCATACTCAGTGGTATACCTTAAGAGACAAATGTATTTTTTCAATGGGAGCTGAACAGAAAAAGTGTGGTATTGAAGATAGCTCCCACAGGAAAGCAGCTGCAAATGTGACACCGTGCTGGCTGCTAGACTGCATGGGGACCTATTTAATACTATAGCTGGGATCTATCTTCCTGCTTTCTTGTAGCTCCCATACTCAGTTGTATACCTTAAGAGAAAAATGTATTTTTTCAATGGGAGCTGAACAGAAAAAGTGTGGTATTGAAGATAGCTCCCACAGGAAAGGATCTGCAAATGTTACACCGTTCTGGCTGATAGACTGCATGGGGACCTACTTATTACTGTAGCTGGGATCTACCTTCCTGCTTTCTTGTAGCTCCCATACTCAGTGGTATAACTTAAGAGACAAAATGTATTATTTTCAAAGGGAGCTGAGGAGAAAAAGTGTGGTATTGAAGATATCTCCCACAGGAAAGCAGCTGCAAATGTGACACCGTGCTGGCTGATAGACTGCATGGGGACCTACTTTCTACTGTAGCTGGGGTCTGCCTTCCTGCTTTCTTGTAGCTCCCATACTTAGTGGTATAACTTAACAGACACATGTATTTTTTAAATCGGAGCTGAGGAGAAAAAGCGTGGTATTGAAGATAGCTCCCACAGGAAAGGAGCTGCAAATGTGACACCGTGCTGGCTGATAGACTGCATGGGGACCTACTTATTACTGTAGCTGGGATCTATATTCCTGCTTTCTTGTAGCTCCCATACTCAGTGGTATACCTTAACTGACAAATGTATTCTTTCAATGGGAGCTGAACAGAAAAAGTGTGTTATTGAAGATATCTCTTACAGGAAAGCAGCTGGAAATGTGACACCGTGGTGGCTGATAGACTGCATGGGGACCTACTTACTACTGTAGCTGGGGTCTGCCTTCCTGCTTTTTTTACCTCCCATACTCAGCAGTATAACTTAACAGACAAATGTATTTTTTGAATGGGAGCTGAACAGAAAAAGTGTGGTATTGAAGATAGCTCCCACAGGAAAGCAGCTGCAAATGTGACACCGTGCTGACTGATAGACTGCATGGGGACCTACTTACTACTGTAGCTGGGGTCTGCCTTCCTGCTTTCTTGTAGCTCCCATACTCAGTTGTATACCTTAAGAGACAAATGTATTTTTTCAATGGGAGCTGAACAGAAAAAGTGTGGTATTGAAGATAGCTCCCACAGGAAAGGAGCTGCAAATGTGACACCGTACTGCCTGCTAAACTGCATGGGGACCTACTTAGTACTGTAGCTGGGGTCTGCCTTCCTGCTTTCTTGCAGCTCCCATATTCAGTGGTATACCTTAACAGACAAATGTATTTTTTCAATGGGAGCTGAAGAGAAAAAGTGTGGTATTGAAGATAGGTCCCACAGGAAAGCAGCTGCAAATGTGACACCGTGGTTGCTGATAGAGTGCATGGGGACCTACTTACTACTGTAGCTGGGGTCTGCCTTCCTGCTTTCTTTTACCTCCCATACTCAGCACTATAACTTAACAGACAAATGTATTTTTTCAATGGGAATTGAAGAGAAAAAGTGTGGTATTAAAGATAGCTCCCACAGGAAAGCAGCTGCAAATGTGACACCGTGCTGGCTGCTAGGCTACATGGGGACCTACTTACTACAGTAGCTGGTATCTATCTCCTGCTTTCTTGTAGCTCCCATACTCAGTGGTATACCTTAAGAGACAAATGTATTATTTCAATGGGAGCTGAACAGAAAAAGTGTGGTATTGAAGATAGCTCCCACAGGAAAGCAGCTGCAAATGTGACACCGTGCTGGCTACTAGACTGCATGGGGATCTACTTACTACTGTAGCTGGGGTCTGCCTTCCTGCTTTCTTGTAGCTCCCATACTCAGTGGTATAACTAAACAGACAAATGTATTTTTTGAATGGGAATTGAAGAGAAAAAGTGTGGTATTGAAGATAGCTCCCACAGGAAAGCAGCTGCAAATGTGACACCGTGCTGGCTGCTAGGCTACATGGGGACCTACTTACTACAGTAGCTGGGATCTATCTTCCTGCTTTCTTGTAGCTCCCATACTCAGTGGTATACCTTAAGAGACAAATGTATTTTTTCAATGGGAGCTTAACAGAAAAAGTGTGGTATTGAAGATAGCTCCCACAGGAAAGGAGCTGCAAATGTGACGCCGTGCTGGCTGATAGACTGCATGGGGACCTACTTACTACTGTAGCTGGGGTCTGCCTTCCTGCTTTCTTGTAGCTCCCATACTCAGTGGTATAACTTAACAGACAAAATGTATTTTTTTCAATGGGAGCTGAGGAGAAAAAGTATGGTATTGAAGATAGCTCCCACACGAAAGCAGCTGCAAATGTGACACCGTTGTGGCTGCTAGACTGCATGGTAACCTATTTAATACTATAGCTGGGATCTATCTTCCTGCTTTCTTGTAGCTCCCATACTCAGTGGTATACCTTAACTTACAAATGTATTCTTTCAATCGGAAGTGAGGAGAAAAAGTGTGGTATTGAAGATAGCTCCCACAGGAAATGAGCTGCAAATGTGACACAGTGCTGGCTGATAGACTGCATGGGGACCTACTTACTACTGTAGCTGGGGTCTGCCTTCCTGCTTTCTTGTAGCTCCCATACTCAGTGATATAACTTAACAGAAAAAATTTATTTTTTTATATGGGAGCTGAGGAGAAAAAGTGTGGTATTGAAGATAGCTCCCACAGGAAAGGAGCTGCAAATGTGACACCGTGCTGGCTGCTAGACTACATGGGGACCTACTTACTACTGTAGCTGGGGTCTGCCTTCCTGCTTTCTTGTAGCTCCCATACTCAGCAGTATAACTTAACAGACAAATGTATTTTTTCAATGGGAGCTGAACAGAAAAAGTGTGGTATTGAAGATAGCTCCCACAGGAAAGCAGCTGAAAATGTGACACCGTGCTGGCTGATAGACTGCATGGGGACCTACTTACTACTGTAGCTGGTATCTATCTTCCTGCTTTCTTGTAGCTCCCATACTCAGTGGTATACCTTAACAGACAAATGTATTTTTTCAATGGGAACTGAAGAGAAAAATGTGGTATTGAAGATAGGTCCCACAGGAAAGCAGCTGCAAATGTGACACCGTGGTGGCTGATAGACTGCATGGGGACCTACTTACTACTGTAGCTGGGGTCTGCCTTCCTGCTTTCTTGTAGCTCCCATACTCAGCAGTATAACTTAACAGACAAATGTATTTTTTCAATGGGAATTGAAGAGAAAAAGTGTGGTATTGAAGATAGCTCCCACAGGAAAGCAGTTGCAAATGTGACACCGTGCTGGCTGCTAGGCTACATGGGGACCTACTTACTACAGTAGCTGGTATCGATCTTCCTGCTTTCTTGTAGCTCCCATACTCAGTGGTATACCTTAACAGACAAATGTATTTTTTCAATGGGAGCTGAACAGAAAAAGTGTGGTATTGAAGATAGCTCCCACAGGAAAGCAGCTGCAAATGTGACACCGTGCTGACTGATAGACTGCATGGGGACCTACTTACTACTGTAGCTGGGGTCTGCCTTCCTGCTTTCTTGTAGCTCCCATACTCAGTTGTATACCTTAAGAGACAAATGTATTTTTTCAATGGGAGCTGAACAGAAAAAGTGTGGTATTGAAGATAGCTCCCACAGGAAAGGAGCTGCAAATGTGACACCGTACTGCCTGCTAAACTGCATGGGGACCTACTTAGTACTGTAGCTGGGGTCTGCCTTCCTGCTTTCTTGTAGCTCCCATATTCAGTGGTATACCTTAACAGACAAATGTATTTTTTCAATGGGAGCTGAAGAGAAAAAGTGTGGTATTGAAGATAGGTCCCACAGGAAAGCAGCTGCAAATGTGACACCGTGGTGGCTGATAGACTGCATGGGGACCTACTTACTACTGTAGCTGGGGTCTGCCTTCCTGCTTTTTTTACCTCCCATACTCAGCAGTATAACTTAACAGACAAATGTATTTTTTCAATGGGAACTGAAGAGAAAAAGTATGGTATTGAAGATAGGTCCCACAGGAAAGCAGCTGCAAATGTGACACCGTGGTGGCTGATAGACTGCATGGGGACCTACTTACTACTGTAGCTGGGGTCTGCCTTCCTGCTTTCTTTTACCTCCCATACTCAGCACTATAACTTAACAGACAAATGTATTTTTTCAATGGGAATTGAAGAGAAAAAGTGTGGTATTAAAGATAGCTCCCACAGGAAAGCAGCTGCAAATGTGACACCGTGCTGGCTGCTAGGCTACATGGGGACCTACTTACTACAGTAGCTGGTATCTATCTTCCTGCTTTCTTGTAGCTCCCATACTCAGTGGTATACCTTAAGAGACAAATGTATTATTTCAATGGGAGCTGAGGAGAAAAAGTGTGGTATTGAAGATAGCTCCCACAGGAAAGGAGCTGCAAATGTGACACCGTGCTGACTGATAGACTGCATGGGGACCTACTTACTACTGTAGCTGGGGTCTGCCTTCCTGCTTTCTTGTAGCTCCCATACTCAGTTGTATACCTTAAGAGAGAAATGTATTTTTTCAATGGGAGCTGAACAGAAAAAGTGTGGTATTGAAGATAGCTCCCACAGGAAAGGAGCTGCAAATGTGACACCGTACTGCCTGCTAAACTGCATGGGGACCTACTTAGTACTGTAGCTGGGGTCTGCCTTCCTGCTTTCTTGTAGCTCCCATATTCAGTGGTATACCTTAACAGACAAATGTATTTTTTCAATGGGAGCTGAAGAGAAAAAGTGTGGTATTGAAGATAGGTCCCACAGGAAAGCAGCTGCAAATGTGACACCGTGGTGGCTGATAGACTGCATGGGGACCTACTTACTACTGTAGCTGGGGTCTGCCTTCCTGCTTTTTTTACCTCCCATACTCAGCAGTATAACTTAACAGACAAATGTATTTTTTCAATGGGAACTGAAGAGAAAAAGTATGGTATTGAAGATAGGTCCCACAGGAAAGCAGCTGCAAATGTGACACCGTGGTGGCTGATAGACTGCATGGGGACCTACTTACTACTGTAGCTGGGGTCTGCCTTCCTGCTTTCTTTTACCTCCCATACTCAGCACTATAACTTAACAGACAAATGTATTTTTTCAATGGGAATTGAAGAGAAAAAGTGTGGTATTAAAGATAGCTCCCACAGGAAAGCAGCTGCAAATGTGACACCGTGCTGGCTGCTAGGCTACATGGGGACCTACTTACTACAGTAGCTGGTATCTATCTTCCTGCTTTCTTGTAGCTCCCATACTCAGTGGTATACCTTAAGAGACAAATGTATTATTTCAATGGGAGCTGAGGAGAAAAAGTGTGGTATTGAAGATAGCTCCCACAGGAAAGGAGCTGCAAATGTGACACCGTGCTGACTGATAGACTGCATGGGGACCTACTTACTACTGTAGCTGGGGTCTGCCTTCCTGCTTTCTTGTAGCTCCCATACTCAGTTGTATACCTTAAGAGAGAAATGTATTTTTTCAATGGGAGCTGAACAGAAAAAGTGTGGTATTGAAGATAGCTCCCACAGGAAAGGAGCTGCAAATGTGACACAGTGATGGCTGATAGACTGCATGGGGACCGACTTACTACTGTAGCTGGGGTCTGCCTTCCTGCTTTCTTGTAGCTCCCATACTCAGTGGTATAACTTAACAGACAAAATGTATTTTTTTCAATGGGAGCTGAACAGAAAAAGTGTGGTATTGAAGATAGCTCCCACAGGAAAGCAGCTGCAAATGTGACACCGTGCTGGCTGATAGACTGCATGGGGACCTACTTACTACTGTAGCTGGGGTCTGCCTTCCTGCTTTCTTTTACCTCCCATACTCAGCAGTATAACTTAACAGACAAATGTATTTTTTCAATGGGAATTGAAGAGAAAAAGTGTGGTATTGAAGATAGCTCCCACAGGAAAGCAGCTGCAAATGTGACACCGTGCTGGCTGCTAGGTTACATGGGGACCTACTTACTACAGTAGCTGGGATCTATCTTCCTGCTTTCTTGTAGCTCCCATACTCAGTGGTATACCTTAAGAGACAAATGTATTTTTTCAATGGGAGCTGAACAGAAAAAGTGTGGTATTGAAGATAGCTCCCACAGGAAAGCAGCTGCAAATGTGACACCGTGCTGGCTGCTAGACTGCATGGGGACCTATTTAATACTATAGCTGGGATCTATCTTCCTGCTTTCTTGTAGCTCCCATACTCAGTTGTATACCTTAAGAGAAAAATGTATTTTTTCAATGGGAGCTGAACAGAAAAAGTGTGGTATTGAAGATAGCTCCCACAGGAAAGGATCTGCAAATGTTACACCGTTCTGGCTGATAGACTGCATGGGGACCTACTTATTACTGTAGCTGGGATCTACCTTCCTGCTTTCTTGTAGCTCCCATACTCAGTGGTATAACTTAAGAGACAAAATGTATTATTTTCAAAGGGAGCTGAGGAGAAAAAGTGTGGTATTGAAGATATCTCCCACAGGAAAGCAGCTGCAAATGTGACACCGTGCTGGCTGATAGACTGCATGGGGACCTACTTTCTACTGTAGATGGGGTCTGCCTTCCTGCTTTCTTGTAGCTCCCATACTTAGCGGTATAACTTAACAGACAAAATGGATTTTTTTCAATGGGAGCTGAGGAGAAAAAGTGTGGTATTGAAGAGAGCTCCCACAGGAAATGAGCTGCAAATGTGACACAGTGCTGTTCAGCTCCCATTTGTAAGTTAAGGTATACCACTGAGTATGGGAGCTACAAGAAAGCAGGAAGATAGATCCCAGCTACTGTAGTAAGTAGGTCCCCATGTAGTCTAGCAGCCAGCACGGTGTCACATTTCCAGCTGCTTTCCTGTGGGAGCTATCTTCAATACCACACTTTTTCTCTTCAGTTCCCATTGAAAAAATACATTTGTCTGTTAAGTTATACTGCTGAGTATGGGAGCTACAGGAAAGCAGGAAGGCAGACCCCAGCTACAGTAGTAAGTAGGTCCCCATGCAGTCTATCAGTCAGCACGGTGTCACATTTGCAGCTGCTTTCCTGTGGGAGCTATCTTCAATACCACGCTTTTTCTCCTCAGCTCCGATTGAAAAAATACATGTGTCTGTTAAGTTATACCACTGAGTATTGGAGCTACAAGAAAGCAGGAAGGCAGACCCCAGCTACAGTAGTAAGTAGGTCCCCATGCAGTCTATCAGCCAGCACGGTGTCACATTTGCAGCTCATTTCCTGTGGGAGCTATCTTCAATACCACACTTTTTCTCCTCAGCTCCGATTGACAAAATATATGTGTCTGTTAAGTTATACCACTGAGTATGGGAGCTACAAAAAAGCAGAAAGATAGATCTCAGCTACAGTAGTAAGTACGTCCCCATGCAGTCTATCAGCCACCACGGTGTCACATTTGCAGCTGCTTTCCTGTGGGAGCTATCTTCAATACCACACTTTTTCTCCTCAGCTCCCATTGAAAAAATACATGTGTTTATTAAGGTATACCACTGAGTATGGGAGCTACAAGAAAGCAGGAAGGCAGACCACAGCTACAATAGTAAGTAGGTCCCCATGCAGTCTATCAGCCAGCACGGTGTCACATATGCAGCTGATTTCCTGTGGGAGCTATCTTCAATACCACACTTTTTCTGTTCAGCTCCCATTGAAAAAATACATTTGTCTCTTAAGGTATACAACTGAGTATGGGAGGTAAAAGAAAGCAGGAAGGCAGACCCCAGCTACAGTAGTAAGTAGGTCCCCATGCAGTCTATCAACCAACACGGTGTCACATTTGCAGCTGCTTTCCTGTGGGAGCTATCTTCAATACCACACTTTTTCTGTTCAGCTCCCATTGAAAAAATACTTTTGTCTCTTAAGGTATACGACTGAGTATGGGAGCTACAAGAAATCAGGAAGATAGATCTCAGCTACTGTAGTAAGTAGGTCCCCATGCAGTCTATCAGCCAGCACGGTGTCACATTTGCAGCTGCTTTCCTGTGGGAGCTATCTTCAATACCACACTTTTTCTGTTCAGCTCCCATTGAAAAAATACTTTTGTCTCTTAAGGTATACGACTGAGTATGGGAGCTACAAGAAAGCAGGAAGATAGATCTCAGCTACTGTAGTAAGTAGGTCCCCATGCAGTCTATCAGCCAGCACGGTGTCACATTTGCAGCTGCTTTCCTGTGGGAGCTGTCTTCAATACCACAATTTTTCTCCTCAGCTCCCATTGAAAAAATACATTTGTCTCTTAAGGTATACCACTGAGTATGAGAGCTACAAGAAAGCTCGAAGGCAGACCCCAGCTACAGTAGTACGTCGGTCCCCATGCAGTCTATCAGCCAGCACGGTGTCACATTTGCAGCTGCTTTCCTGTGGGACCTATCTTCAATACCACACTTTTTCTCTTCATTTTCCATTGAAAAAATACATTTGTCAGTTAAGGTATACCACTGAGTATGGGAGCTACAAGAAAGCAGGAAGATAGATCCCAGCTACAGTAGTAAGTAGGTCCCCATGCAGTCTATCAGCCAGCACGGTGTCACATTTGCAGCTGCTTTCCTGTGAGAGCTATCTTGAATACCACACTTTTTCTCCTCAGCTCCCATTGAAAAAAAAAATATTGTCTGTTAAGTTATACAACTGAGTATGGGAGCTACAAGAAAGCAGGAAGGCAGACCCTAGCTACAGTAGTAAGTAGGTCCCCATGCTGTCTATCAGTCAGCACGGTGTCACATTTGCAGCTCCTTTCCTGTGGGAGCTATCTTCAATACCACACTTTTTCTGTTCAGCTCCCATTGAAAAAATACATTTGTCTGTTAAGTTATACCACTGAGTATGGGAGCTACAAGAAAGCAGGAAGATAGATCCCAGCTACAGTAGTAAGTAGGTCCCTATGCAGTCCATCAGCCAGCACGGTGTCACATTTGCAGCAGCTTTCCTGTGGGAGCTATCTTCAATACCACACTTTTTCTCCTCAGCTCCCATTGAAAAAAATAAATTTTGTCTGTTAAGTTATATCACTGAGTATGGGAGCTAGAAGAAAGCAGGAAGGCAGACCCCAGCTACAGTAGTAAGTAGGTCCCCATGCAGTCCATCAGCCAGCACGGTGTCACATTTGCAGCAGCTTTCTAGTGGGAGCTATCTTCAATACCACACTTTTTCTCCTCAGCTCCCATTGAAAGAATACATTTGTCAGTTAAGGTATACCACTGAGTATGAGAGCTACAAGAAAGCTCGAAGGCAGACCCCAGCTACAGTAGTAAGTAGGTCCCCATGCATTCTATCAGCAAGCACGGTGTCACATATGCAGCTGATTTCCTGTGGGAGCTATCTTCAATACCGCACTTTTTCTGTTCAGCTCCCATTGAAAAAATACATTTCTCTCTAAAGGTATACAACTGAGTATGGGAGCTACAAGAAAGCAGGAAGGCAGACCCCAGCTACTGTAGTAAGTAGGTCCCCATGCAGTCTATCATTCAGCACGGTGTCACATTTGCAGCTCCTTTCCTGTGGGAGCTATCTTCAATACCACACTTTTTCTGTTCAGCTCCCATTGAAAAAATACATTTGTCTCTTAAGGTATACGACTGAGTATGGGAGCTACAAGAAAGCAGGAAGATAGATCCCAGCTACTGTAGTAAGTAGGTCCCCATGCAGTCTATCAGCCAGCACGGTGTCACATTTGCAGCTGCTTTCCTGTGGGAGCTGTCTTCAATAGCACAATTTTTCTCTTCATTTCCCATTGAAAAAATACATTTGTCTGTTAAGGTATACCACTGAGTATGGGAGCTACAAGAAAGCAGGAAGTTAGACCCCAGCTACAGTACTGAGTAGGTCCCCATGCAGTCCATCAGCCAGCACGGTGTCACATTTGCAGCTGCTTTCCTGTGGGAGCTATCTTCAATACCACACTTTTTCTCCTCAGCTCCCATTGAAAAAAATAAATTTTGTCTGTTAAGTTATATCACTGAGTATGGGAGCTAGAAGAAAGCAGGAAGGCAGACCCCAGCTACAGTAGTAAGTAGGTCCCCATGTAGTCTATCAGCCAGCACGGTGTCACATTTGCAGCTGATTTCCTGTGGGAGCTATCTTCAATACCACACTTTTTCTGTTCAGCTCCCATTGAAAAAATACATTTGTCTCTTAAGGTATACAACTGAGTATGGGAGGTAAAAGAAAGCAGGAAGGCAGACCCCAGCTACAGTAGTAAGTAGGTCCCCATGCAGTCTATCAACCAACACGGTGTCACATTTGCAGCTGCTTTCCTGTGGGAGCTATCTTCAATACCACACTTTTTCTGTTCAGCTCCCATTGAAAAAATACTTTTGTCTCTTAAGGTATATGACTGAGTATGGGAGCTACAAGAAATCAGGAAGATAGATCTCAGCTACTGTAGTAAGTAGGTCCCCATGCAGTCTATCAGCCAGCACGGTGTCACATTTGCAGCTGCTTTCCTGTGGGAGCTATCTTCAATACCACACTTTTTCTCCTCAGCTCCCATTGAAAAAAATAAATTTTGTCTGTTAAGTTATATCACTGAGTATGGGAGCTAGAAGAAAGCAGGAAGGCAGACCCCAGCTACAGTAGTAAGTAGGTCCCCATGCAGTCTATCAGCCAGCACGGTGTCACATTTGCAGCTGCTTTCTAGTGGGACCTATCTTCAATACCACACTTTTTCTCTTCATTTCCCATTGAAAAAATACATTTGTCAGTTAAGGTATACCACTGAGTATGGGAGCTACAAGAAAGCAGGAAGATAGATCCCAGCTACAGTAGTAAGTAGGTCCCCATGCAGTCTATCAGCCAGCACGGTGTCACATTTGCAGCTGCTTTCCTGTGAGAGCTATCTTGAATACCGCACTTTTTCTGTTCAGCTCCCATTGAAAAAATACATTTCTCTCTTAAGGTATACAACTGAGTATGGGAGCTACAAGAAAGCAGGAAGGCAGACCCCAGCTACTGTAGTAAGTAGGTCCCCATGCAGTCTATCATTCAGCACGGTGTCACATTTGCAGCTACTTTCCTGTGGGAGCTATCTTCAATACCACAATTTTTCTGTTCAGCTCCCATTGAAAAAATACATTTGTCTCTTAAGGTATACCACTGAGTATGGGAGCTACAAGAAAGCAGGAAGATAGATCCCAGCTACAGTAGTAAGTAGGTCCCTATGCAGTCCATCAGCCAGCACGGTGTCACATTTGCAGCAGCTTTCCTGTGGGAGCTATCTTCAATACCACACTTTTTCTCCTCAGCTCCCATTGAAAAAAATAAATTTTGTCTGTTAAGTTATATCACTGAGTATGGGAGCTAGAAGAAAGCAGGAAGGCAGACCCCAGCTACAGTAGTAAGTAGGTCCCCATGTAGCCTAGCAGCCAGCACGGTGTCACATTTGCAGCTGCTTTCTAGTGGGAGCTATCTTCAATACCACACTTTTTCTCCTCAGCTCCCATTGAAAGAATACATTTGTCAGTTAAGGTATACCACTGAGTATGAGAGCTACAAGAAAGCTCGAAGGCAGACCCCAGCTACAGTAGTAAGTAGGTCCCCATGCAGTCTATCAGCCAGCACGGTGTCACATATGCAGCTGATTTCCTGTGGGAGCTATCTTCAATACCACACTTTTTCTGTTCAGCTCCCATTGAAAAAATACATTTGTCTCTTAAGGTATACAACTGACTATGGGAGCTAAAAGAAAGCAGGAAGGCAGACCCCAGCTACAGTAGTAAGTAGGTCCCCATGCAGTCTATCAGCCAGCACGGTGTCACATTTGCAGCTGATTTCCTGTGGGAGCTATCTTCAATACCGCACTTTTTCTGTTCAGCTCCCATTGAAAAAATACATTTCTCTCTTAAGGTATACAACTGAGTATGGGAGCTACAAGAAAGCAGGAAGGCAGACCCCAGCTACTGTAGTAAGTAGGTCCCCATGCAGTCTATCATTCAGCACGGTGTCACATTTGCAGCTCCTTTCCTGTGGGAGCTATCTTCAATACCACAATTTTTCTGTTCAGTTCCCATTGAAAAAATACATTTGTCTCTTAAGGTATACGACTGAGTATGGGAGCTACAAGAAAGCAGGAAGATATATCCCAGCTACTGTAGTAAGTAGGTCCCCATGCAGTCTATCAGCCAGCACGGTGTCACATTTGCAGCTGCTTTCCTGTGGGAGCTGTCTTCAATAGCACAATTTTTCTCCTCAGCTCCCATTGAAAAAATACATTTGTCTCTTAAGGTATACCACTGAGTATGAGAACTACAAGAAAGCTCGAAGGCAGACCCCAGCTACAGTAGTAAGTCGGTCCCCATGCAGTCTATCAGCCAGCACGGTGTCACATTTGCAGCTGCTTTCCTGTGGGACCTATCTTCAATACCACACTTTTTCTCTTCATTTCCCATTGAAAAAATACATTTGTCAGTTAAGGTATACCACTGAGTATGGGAGCTTCAAGAAGGCAGGAAGGCAGACCCCAGCTACAGTAGTAAGTAGGTCCCCATGCAGTCTAGCAGCCAGCACGGTGTCACATTTGCAGCTGCTTTCCTGTGGGAGCTATCTTCAATACCACACTTTTTCTCCTCATCTCCCATTGAAAAAATACATTTTGTCTGTTAAGTTATACCACTGAGTATGGGAGGTACAAGAAAGCAGGAAGGTAGATCCCAGCTACAGTAGTAAGTAGGTCCCCATGCAGTCTAGCAGCCAGCACTGTGTCACATTTCCAGCTGCTTTCCTGTGGGAACTATCTTCAATACCACACTTTTTCTCTTCAGCTCCGACTGAAAGAATACATTTGTAAGTTAAGGTATACCACTGAGTATGGGAGCTACAAGAAAGCAGGAAGATAGATCCTAGCTATAGTATTAAATAGGTCCCCATGCAGTCTAGCAGTCAGCACGGTGTCACATTTGCAGCTGCTTTCGTGTGGGAACTATCTTCAATACCACACTTTTTCTGTTCAGCTCCCATTGAAAAAAATACATTTTGTCTGTTAAGTTATACCACTGTGTATGGGAGCTACAAGGAAGCAGGAAGGCAGACCCCAGCTACAGTAGTAAGTAGGTCCTCATGCAGTCTAGCAAGCAGTACGGCGTCAAATTTGCAGCTCCTTTCCTGTGGGAGCTATCTTCAATACCACACTTTTTCTGTTCAGCTCCCATTGAAAAAAATACATTTTGTCTGTTAAGTTATACCACTGAATATGGGAGCTACAAGAAAGCAGGGAGGCAGACCCCAGCTACAGTAGTAAGTAGGTCCCCATGCAGTCTAGCAGCCAGCACGGTGTCACATTTGCAGCTGCTTTCCTGTGGGAGCTATCTTCAATACCACACTTTTTCTCCTCAGCTCCCTTTGAAATAAATACATTTTGTCGGTTAGGTTATACCACTGCGTATAGGAGCTACAAGAAAGCAGGAAGGCAGACCCCAGCTACAGTAGTAAGTAGGTCCCCATGCAGTCTATCAGCCAGCACGGTGTCACATTTGCAGCTGCTTTCCTGTGGGAGCTATCTTCAATACCACACTTTTTCTCGTCAGCCCCTTTGAAAAATACATTTGTCTGTTAAGGTATACCACTGAGTATGGGAGCTACAAGAAAGCAGGAATGCAGACCCCAGCTACAGTAGTAAGTAGGCTCCTATGTAGTCTATCAGCCAGCACTCTTGTGTGGAGGAATGGTTAAGGGAGCCCAGGCCTTACAGCAGTTAGAAAAATTAGTGTATTGGTCGGAGCAGTAAGCTAATGTTACTACTGATGTTATTGAAAAAATTGTTGGCAGACCAGAAAAGCCTTAGACATGCCTTTTTGCAAGATCGTGCAGCTATTGATTTTTTGCTATTGGCGGAAGGGCACGGATGCCAAGACTTTGAAGGCATGTGTTGTTTTAATCTTTCTGATCATAGTGAATCTATTCACTAAGATTTGGCATATTTAATGGCTCACCCTAAGAATATTACAGTCGGTTATAACCCTTTTGATAATTGGCTTCAATCAGCTTTTAGGGGGTTGTCACCTTGGTTGACTATGTTAATCAAAGAAGGGTTAAAATTGATTTTTGTTATTTTGCTTTTGCTTGTAATATTTAGAATAATATATAGTTGTATTATGAAAGCAATGCAACGACTGACTCACTCAGTCTTGATTGTGCACAAACAAAACGGGGGAATTGTGGAGGAATGGTTAAGGGAGAATGGGCATGGATCCCAGGGTATAATGTTAGGCCTAATGGGACAAGGCAATCTGAGCTCTAGTTGTATGAATTTAATGCACAATCAAGACCAGAGTCAGAGCCACGGTTAAAGTAGTTGCTGTCACGTAGTCAGCGCAGACAGCAGGCCGCTTTCTGCTCCTTCAAGGTCGGGCTGTTTTCAGCTAACGAACTAACAGCTCAAGGTGGAAAACAACTTCGGAGAAAAACAAGATGGGGAAATGTGAGGGAGCTTGCTTATCGCAGAAACCGCAAGTAGGATGAACATAAGAATTTAATCTATTAGCTGCTGTTGCTGAGCTAGCTTTGAAGCTGTTGGATATATAAGTTAGAGCCTGCTTTTAATAAAATGAAGATTTCTGCTGTCACTCACATTGAGTAGGACTGATTTCTTCCCACCCAGCTGAGAATCGGACCCTGGGTTGATCGCCGCATGAAGTAGGCTTGGAGCTGGTTTTTCAGGCTTCGAGCCTGGTTTCAGACTTCGAGACTGGTTTTCAGACTTCGAGTCTGGTTCATTTTTCAGGCCAAGAGCCGAAAACTTCGAGTCATATGGCGCCCGAACAGGGACCATCACTGGGTGTTACCGGGTAGAGCCTGCCTGCGGGGAGCTGAGACTTGAAAATCCGGAGGCAGAGGCAGTCGTCGTCGGAGGAAGTCTGCCGGATCCCATGCGGAGGTTGCTGTACCCGGGGCAGTGACTACAGGTTGCAGTGAGACGAGGATCCGACAACATGGAAAAGGACTCTCACTTTTACATCGCTTTTTAGAAAAGTGGGGAGTGGACTTAAAACTGACCGATTTATCTGGTCTACTTGTATATGGTAATTGTAAAGGCTTTTTTAAGGACTCTGAGAAATATTTTGATGAGGAGGAGTGGAGAGCATATGGGACTTGTCTTTGGGACTTGGTTATAGACGAAGATAAGACTGCTCGGAAACTGATGAAACAGTGGAGAGAAGTAATTAACTGTTTGAAAAATTATAAGTTGGAAAAGGATTTGGCTGCTGCTGTGACTCAGAGGCTTGATATGCCTGAGACTGCAGTCGAGCCGACAGCTGGACTGCTCGGTATCGGTATGTCTCTCCTCCCTTTTCTGGTGAACCTGTTGCAGTTCGTGGGACAGCAACTGCGGCTGCGGTTTCGGCAACCTCGACTTTTGAGTCAGTCCCTGATTCATGTTGTACTCCAAGCACCCCCCCCAGATCTGCCGTCTAGTTCGGCCGCTCCCTTAACAGCTGTGGGAAACGGTGCAAGGGAAAAGACAGAATCTGCTGAGAAAAAGGAATTGCCTGAATCTTCAGCTCCATGTGTTCCTTCAAAGGAGCAGAGTGGGGTCAAAAAGATTATTCAAGTGCGTTATTGTGGTGTTGACTGGCGACGTGTGGCTGAGCAGGCTAGTGGAGAGGGGGATTATGAACCGCCGTCACTTTGACTTGTCCAGCATTGTATGTGAGAGATGCAGTGGGGAATGTGAATGGTGATTATCACCCCTTAAATTGGAAATTGCTCACCCAATTGCGAGCTACAGTTAACGAAGGAGGTATTCATAGTGAACCTGCCAAACAAATGCTAAACTATATTTGGAGCACCGGGATATTACTCCCGGAGGATATAAAAACTATCATGAGATTAATACTTACTCAGTCTCAACAATTATTATGGCAGGCTTATTGGCAACAGCAATGTGATGCCAGCCAGGCTATTCCCAGACAACAAAATGATCCTCTTTTTGGGGTCATCTCAGCACAATTAATGGGAACAGGACCTTTTGCCACTGTAGAAATGCAACTATATATGGGACCCGAGGTCAATCGAGAAAGTATGCGAACTGCCCGTCTTGCTTTAGATCATGTACGTGAATCCGCTCCTGTACCTTCTTATATGAGTATACGACAAGGGAGGAGCGAGGCTTTTGGGCCATTTGTAGACAGAGTGGCTGAGGCTCTAAACAAAGCTGGGGTCCCCGATTACCTTAAAGGACCGCTGTTAAAACAATGCCTCCTTGAAAATAGCAATATACAAACTAAAGGGATGCTGGTTACCTTGCCAATCGGGGCTTCGATAGAGGATATGCTGGAGCGAATGTCACGAGTTCCTGCTGGGGATCAAGCTATGTTGGTAGAGGTGTTGTCTCGCATGGGGGAAAAAACTGAGAATATGGGAAAAGATTTAGCCGCAGCTCAGGAAAGTGCATTTCCAGCAGCATTAGCCCCCTTAAGATCCAATAGTGGGGCAAGTAAAGGGGAGGAAAAACGGGTTAAGTGTTTTTGTTCTGGTAAAGAGGGTCACTACAAAAGGAATTGTAAAGCTAAAATACGGTGTGAGACCTGTCAAAATAATTCTCATATAACTGGTGGGTGTCGGTCGGGAAACGGACGAGTGAGCGCGACAGGCAGCCGTGCAACGACAACAATAGCGGCTCTGGCACAATATGTTCACCAAACGTTCCAGCCTGCAGTCCAGCAACCAAGGGGAGCCTGGTATTCGACCTGATTACAGCAGTAGATACCACTCTTATTACACGAGAACCTGTCAAGATACCATCTACTCTGACAGGACCATTACAATGTAACGGGAGCTCTTGTGGTGCTTTGCTTTTAGGACGATCATCATCAGCTATTAACGGTCTCTTGATAGTCCCCGGAGTGATAGATGCAGAATATACTGGGGCAATACAGATTGTGGCTTATACATTGTTTCCTCCTGTACACATTCCAAAAGGCAGCCGTATTGCCCAGCTTGTGCCTGTGCCTCACCTTTTAGCAGATGCTGCAGCAGAGGCACCATGGAGAGGAAATCAAGGATTTGGGTCCTCTGGTGGGATTGCACTGTTAGCATTGCCAATGAATCGACGCCCGATGACTATGGTAACTTTTAGCTATCAGACTGATTCAATTGTCTTGTGAGCTTTGTTGGACACTGGCGCAGACATTACTATTGTGTCACGAGACAGATGGCCTCGATCCTGGCCGTTACAGCCATCTGTTAGGGGGGTAGAGGGTGTCGGCGGCCCCTCTCCGATTATGCGTAGTATTGACAGAATTTTGATTACCCTCGACCACCAAACAGCAGGACTATTTGTCACAGTAATGCCATTACCACAAGGAGTGGATGCTCTGATCGGTCGAGATTTTCTCACCCAAATTCGAGCAGTCCTAACAACAGAACATACACCTTTTTAGCCCTGGGCACTGCTGGACTGTGGTCTTTCCCAATCCGGCTGACGTGGCATTCTAACACACCCGTCTGGATTGAGCAGTGGCCCTTGAAAGGAGAAAGACTACACCAGGCCAATCTCCCGGTACAGGAACAACTTCAACTGGGTCATATTAAGCCATCTACGAGCCCTTGGAATACTTCTAATTTTGTTATACCTAAGAAATCAGGGAAATTTCGCTTGTTGCATGATTTGCGAGCCATCAATGATCAGATGCAGGACATGGGGGCCCTACAACCTGGCATGCTGAATCCGGCAATGTTGCCGGAAAATTGGGCTATCTTAATAATAGATTTGAAGGACTGTTTTTTCTCGATTGCATTACATTCAGATGATCATCAGCGGTTTGCATTTACGATACCAGCAGTGAATAGAGAGAGTCCAGCACAGACATATAAGTGCACTGTGCTGCCACAAGGGATGAAAAATAGTCCGACAATTTGTCAGCTGTATGTAGATAATGCCCTGCGACCCATTCGGCATAAGTGGCCCCATGCACTTGTGTATCATTATGTGGATGATATCCTCATTGCTCAGGAGGAGGCATTTACTGCAGATCAAGAGAGAGATCTAGAAAACATATTACAAGCACAGGGACTGACTCTTGCTCCTGAAAAGGTACAAAGACGTCCAGCATGGCAGTATTTGGGCTGGAGTATTACAGAGGTTCAGTGGTATACCTTAACAGACAAATGTATTTTTTCAATGGGAACTGAAGAGAAAAAGTGTGGTATTGAAGATAAGTCCCACAGGAAAGCAGCTGCAAATGTGACACCGTGCTGGCTGATAGGCTGCATGGAGACCTACTTACTACTGTAGCTGGGAACTATCTTCCTGCTTTATTGTAGCTCCCATACTCAGTGGTATACCTTAACTTACAAATGTATTCTTTCACTGGGAGATGAGGAGAAAAAGTGTGGTATTGAAGACAGTTACCACACGAAAGCAGCTGCAAATGTGACACCGTGCTGGCTGCTAGACTGCATGGGGACCTACTTACTACTGTAGCTGGGATCTATCTTCCTGCTTTCTTGAAGCTCCCATACTCATTTGTATACCTTAAGAGACAAATGTATTCTTTCAATGGGAGCTGAGGACAAAAAGTGTGGTATTGAAGATAGCTCCCACAGGAAAGCAGCTGCAAATGTGACACCGTGCTGGCTGCTAGACAGCATGGGGACCTACTTACTACTGTTGCTGGGGACTGCCTTCCTGCTTTCTTGTAGCTCCCTCACTCAGTGGTATACGTTAACTTACAAATGTATTCTTTCAGTCGGAGCTGTGGAGAAAAAGTGTGGTATTGAAGACAGCTCCCACACGAAAGCAGCTGCAAATGTGACACTGTGCTTGCTGCTAGACTGCATGAGGACCTACTTACTACTGTAGCTGGGATCTGCCTTCCTGCTTTCTTGTAGCTCCCATACTCAGTTGTATACCTTAAGAGACAAATGTATTTTTTCTATGGGAGCTGAACAGAAAAAGTGTGGTATTGAAGATAGCTCCCACAGGAAAGCAGCTGCAAATGTGACACCGTGCTGGCTGATAGACTGCATGGGGACCTACTTACTACAGTAGGTGGGATCTATCTTCCTGCTTTCTTGTAGCTCCCATACTCAGTGGTATACCTTAACTTCCAAAAGTATTCTTTCAATGGGAGCTGAGGAGAAAAAGTGTGGTATTGAAGATAGCTCCCACACGAAAGGAGCTGCAAATGTGACACCGTGCTGACTGATAGACTGCATGGGGACCTACTTACTACTGTAGCTGAGGTCAGCCTTCCTCCTTTCTTGTAGCTCCCATACTCAGTGGTATACCTTAACTGACAAATGTATTCTTTCACTGGGAACTGAACAGAAAAAGTGTGGTATTGAAGATAGCTCCCACAGGAAAGGATCTGCACATGTTACAACGTTCTGGCTGATAGACTGCAAGGGGACCTACTTACTACTGTAGCTGGGGTCTGCCTTCCTGCTTTCTTGTAGCTCCCATACTCAGTGGTATAACTTAACAGACAAAATATATTTTTTTCAATGGGAGCTGAGGAGAAAAAGTGTGGTATTGAAGATAGCTCCCACAGGAAAGCAGCTGCAAATGTGACACTGTGCTGGCTGCTAGACTGCATGGGGACCTACTTACTACTGTAGCTGGGATCTACCTTCCTGCTTTCTTGTAGCTCCCATGCTCATTGGTATGACTTAACAGACACATGTATTTTTTCAATGGGAGCTCAGGAGAAAAAGTGTCTTATTGAAGATAGCTCCCACAGGAAAGCAGCTGCAAATGTTGACACCGTGCTTACTGATATACTGCATGGGGACTTCCTTACTACTGTAGCTGGGATCTATCTTCTTGCTTTCTTGTAGCTCCCATACTCAGTGGTATACCTTAAGTTACAAATGTATTCTTTCAATGGGAGCTGAGGAGAAAAATTGTTGTATTAAAGATAGGTACCACACGAAAGCAGCTGCAAATGTGACAACGTGCTGGCTGCTAGACTGCATGGAGACCTACTTACTACTGTAGCTGGGGTCTGCCTTCCTGCTTTCTTGTAGCTCCCATACTCAGTTGTATACCTTAAGAGACAAATGTATTTTTTCAATGGGCGCTGAACAGAAAAAGTGTGGTATTGAAGATAGCTCCCACAGGAAACGAGTTGCAAATGTGACACCGTGCTGACAGATAGACTGCATGGGGACCTACTTACTACTGTAGCTGAGGTCTGCCTTCCTGCTTTCTTGTAGCTCCCATACTCAGTGGTATACCTTAAGAGACAAATGTATTCTTTCAATGAGAGCTGAGGAGAAAAACTGTGGTATTGAAGATAGCTCCCACAGGAAAGCAGCTGCAAATGTGACACCGTGCTGGCTGCTAGACTGCATAGGGACCTACTTACTACTGTAGCTGGGAACTATCTTCCTGCTTTATTGTAGCTACCATACTCAGTTGTATACCTTAAGAGACAAATGTATTCTTTCAATGGGAGCTGAGGACAAAAAGTGTGGTATTGAAGATAGGTCCCACAGGAAAGGAGCTGCAAATGTGACACCGTGCTGGCTACTAGACTGCATGGGGACCTACTTACAACTGTAGCTGGGGTCTGCCTTCCTGCTTTCTTGTAGCTCCCATACTCAGTGGTATACCTTAATAGAGAAATGTATTTTTTCAATCGGAGATGAGGAGAAAAACTGTGGTATTGAAGATAGGTCCCACAGGAAAGGAGCTGCAAATGTGACAACGTGCTGACTGATAGACTGCATGGGGACCTACTTACTACTGTAGCTGGGGTCTGCCTTCCTGCTTTCTTGTAGCTCCCATACTCAGTTGTATACCTTAAGAGACAAATGTATTTTTTCAATGGGAGCTGAACAGAAAAAGTGTGGTATTGAAGATAGCTCCCACAGGAAAGCATCTGCAAATGTGACACCGTGCTGGCTGCTAGACAGCATGGGGACCTACTTACTACTGTAGCTGGGGTCTGCCTTCCTGCTTTCTTGTAGCTCCCTTACTCAGTGGTGTACGTTAACTTACAAATGTATTCTTTCAGTCGGAGCTGTGGAGAATAAGTGTGGTATTGAAGACAGCTCCCACACGAAAGCAGCTGCAAATGTGACACCGTGCTTGCTGCTAGACTGCATGAGGACCTACTTACTACTGTAGCTGGGATCTGCCTTCTTGCTTTCTTGTAGCTCCTATACTCAGTTGTATACCTTAAGAGACAAATGTATTTTTTCTATGGGAGCTGAACAGAAAAAGTTTGGTATTGAAGATAGCTCCCACAGGAAAACAGCTGCAAATGTGACACCGTGCTGGCTGATAGACTGCATGGGGACCTACTTACTACAGTAGCTGGGATCTATCTTCCTGCTTTCTTGTAGCTCCCATACTCAGTGGTATACCTTAAGAGACAAATGTATTTTTTCAATGGGAGCTGAACAGAAAAAGTGTGGTATTGAAGATAGCTCCCACACGAAAGGAGCTGCAAATGTGACACCGTGCTGACTGATAGACTGCATGGGGACCTACTTACTACTGTACCTGGGGTCTGCCTTCCTGCTTTCTTGTAGCTCCCATGCTCAGTGGTATGACTTAACAGACACATGTATTTTTTCAATCGGAGCAGAGGAGAAAAAGTGTGGTATTGAAGATAGCTCCCACAGGAAAGCAGCTGCAAATGTGACACCGTGCTGGCTGATAGACTGCATGGGGACTTCCTTACTACTGTAGCTCAGATCTATCTTCTTGCTTTCTTGTAGCTCCCATACTCAGTGGTATACCTTAAGTTACAAATGTATTCTTTCAATGGGAGCTGAGGAGAAAAATTGTTGTATTAAAGATAGGTACCACACGAAAGCAGCTGCAAATGTGACACCGTGCTGGCTGATAGACTGCATGGAGACCTACTTACTACTGTAGCTGGGAACTATCTTCCTGCTTTATTGTAGCTCCCATACTCAGTGGTATACCTTAACTTACAAATGTATTCTTTCACTGGGAGATGAGGAGAAAAAGTGTGGTATTGAAGACAGTTACCACACGAAAGCAGCTGCAAATGTGACACCGTGCTGGCTGATAGACTGCATGGGGACCTACTTACTACTGTAGCTGGGATCTATCTTCCTGCTTTCTTGAAGCTCCCATACTCATTTGTATACCTTAAGAGACAAATGTATTCTTTCAATGGGAGCTGAGGACAAAAAGTGTGGTATTGAAGATAGCTCCCACAGGAAAGCAGCTGCAAATGTGACACCGTGCTGGCTGCTAGACAGCATGGGGACCTACTTACTACTGTTGCTGGGGACTGCCTTCCTGCTTTCTTGTAGCTCCCTCACTCAGTGGTATACGTTAACTTACAAATGTATTCTTTCAGTCGGAGCTGTGGAGAAAAAGTGTGGTATTGAAGACAGCTCCCACACGAAAGCAGCTGCAAATGTGACACTGTGCTTGCTGCTAGACTGCATGAGGACCTACTTACTACTGTAGCTGGGATCTGCCTTCCTGCTTTCTTGTAGCTCCCATACTCAGTTGTATACCTTAAGAGACAAATGTATTTTTTCTATGGGAGCTGAACAGAAAAAGTGTGGTATTGAAGATAGCTCCCACAGGAAAGCAGCTGCAAATGTGACACCGTGCTGGCTGATAGACTGCATGGGGACCTACTTACTACAGTAGGTGGGATCTATCTTCCTGCTTTCTTGTAGCTCCCATACTCAGTGGTATACCTTAACTTCCAAAAGTATTCTTTCAATGGGAGCTGAGGAGAAAAAGTGTGGTATTGAAGATAGCTCCCACACGAAAGGAGCTGCAAATGTGACACCGTGCTGACTGATAGACTGCATGGGGACCTACTTACTACTGTAGCTGAGGTCAGCCTTCCTGCTTTCTTGTAGCTCCCATACTCAGTGGTATACCTTAACTGACAAATGTATTCTTTCACTGGGAACTGAACAGAAAAAGTGTGGTATTGAAGATAGCTCCCACAGGAAAGGATCTGCACATGTTACAACGTTCTGGCTGATAGACTGCAAGGGGACCTACTTACTACTGTAGCTGGGGTCTGCCTTCCTGCTTTCTTGTAGCTCCCATACTCAGTGGTATAACTTAACAGACAAAATATATTTTTTTCAATGGGAGCTGAGGAGAAAAAGTGTGGTATTGAAGATAGCTCCCACAGGAAAGCAGCTGCAAATGTGACACTGTGCTGGCTGCTAGACTGCATGGGGACCTACTTACTACTGTAGCTGGGATCTACCTTCCTGCTTTCTTGTAGCTCCCATGCTCATTGGTATGACTTAACAGACACATGTATTTTTTCAATGGGAGCTCAGGAGAAAAAGTGTCTTATTGAAGATAGCTCCCACAGGAAAGCAGCTGCAAATGTTGACACCGTGCTTACTGATATACTGCATGGGGACTTCCTTACTACTGTAGCTGGGATCTATCTTCTTGCTTTCTTGTAGCTCCCATACTCAGTGGTATACCTTAAGTTACAAATGTATTCTTTCAATGGGAGCTGAGGAGAAAAATTGTTGTATTAAAGATAGGTACCACACGAAAGCAGCTGCAAATGTGACAACGTGCTGGCTGCTAGACTGCATGGAGACCTACTTACTACTGTAGCTGGGGTCTGCCTTCCTGCTTTCTTGTAGCTCCCATACTCAGTTGTATACCTTAAGAGACAAATGTATTTTTTCAATGGGCGCTGAACAGAAAAAGTGTGGTATTGAAGATAGCTCCCACAGGAAACGAGTTGCAAATGTGACACCGTGCTGACAGATAGACTGCATGGGGACCTACTTACTACTGTAGCTGAGGTCTGCCTTCCTGCTTTCTTGTAGCTCCCATACTCAGTGGTATACCTTAAGAGACAAATGTATTCTTTCAATGAGAGCTGAGGAGAAAAACTGTGGTATTGAAGATAGCTCCCACAGGAAAGCAGCTGCAAATGTGACACCGTGCTGGCTGCTAGACTGCATAGGGACCTACTTACTACTGTAGCTGGGAACTATCTTCCTGCTTTATTGTAGCTACCATACTCAGTTGTATACCTTAAGAGACAAATGTATTCTTTCAATGGGAGCTGAGGACAAAAAGTGTGGTATTGAAGATAGGTCCCACAGGAAAGGAGCTGCAAATGTGACACCGTGCTGGCTGCTAGACTGCATGGGGACCTACTTACAACTGTAGCTGGGGTCTGCCTTCCTGCTTTCTTGTAGCTCCCATACTCAGTGGTATACCTTAATAGAGAAATGTATTTTTTCAATCGGAGATGAGGAGAAAAACTGTGGTATTGAAGATAGGTCCCACAGGAAAGGAGCTGCAAATGTGACAACGTGCTGACTGATAGACTGCATGGGGACCTACTTACTACTGTAGCTGGGGTCTGCCTTCCTGCTTTCTTGTAGCTCCCATACTCAGTTGTATACCTTAAGAGACAAATGTATTTTTTCAATGGGAGCTGAACAGAAAAAGTGTGGTATTGAAGATAGCTCCCACAGGAAAGCATCTGCAAATGTGACACCGTGCTGGCTGCTAGACAGCATGGGGACCTACTTACTACTGTAGCTGGGGTCTGCCTTCCTGCTTTCTTGTAGCTCCCTTACTCAGTGGTGTACGTTAACTTACAAATGTATTCTTTCATTCGGAGCTGTGGAGAATAAGTGTGGTATTGAAGACAGCTCCCACACGAAAGCAGCTGCAAATGTGACACCGTGCTTGCTGCTAGACTGCATGAGGACCTACTTACTACTGTAGCTGGGGTCTGCCTTCTTGCTTTCTTGTAGCTCCTATACTCAGTTGTATACCTTAAGAGACAAATGTATTTTTTCTATGGGAGCTGAACAGAAAAAGTTTGGTATTGAAGATAGCTCCCACAGGAAAACAGCTGCAAATGTGACACCGTGCTGGCTGATAGACTGCATGGGGACCTACTTACTACAGTAGCTGGGATCTATCTTCCTGCTTTCTTGTAGCTCCCATACTCAGTGGTATACCTTAAGAGACAAATGTATTTTTTCAATGGGAGCTGAACAGAAAAAGTGTGGTATTGAAGATAGCTCCCACACGAAAGGAGCTGCAAATGTGACACCATGCTGACTGATAGACTGCATGAGGACCTACTTACTACTGTAGCTGGGGTCTGCCTTCCTGCTTTCTTGTAGCTCCCATTCTCAGTGGTATAACTTACCAGACAAAATGTATTTTTTCAAAGGGAGTTGAGGAGAAAAATTGTGGTATTGAAGATAGCTCCCACACGAAAGCAGCTGTAAATGTGACACCGTGCTGACTGATAGTCTGCATATTGACCTACTTACTACTGTAGCTGGGATCTACCTTCCTGCTTTCTTGTAGCTCCCATGCTCAGTGGTATGACTTAACAGACACATGTATTTTTTCAATCGGAGCAGAGGAGAAAAAGTGTGGTATTGAAGATAGCTCCCACAGGAAAGCAGCTGCAAATGTGACACCGTGCTGGCTGATAGACTGCATGGGGACTTCCTTACTACTGTAGCTCAGATCTATCTTCTTGCTTTCTTGTAGCTCCCATGCTCATTGGTATGACTTAACAGACACATGTATTTTTTCAATGGGAGCTCAGGAGAAAAAGTGTCTTATTGAAGATAGCTCCCACAGGAAAGCAGCTGCAAATGTTGACACCGTGCTTACTGATATACTGCATGGGGACTTCCTTACTACTGTAGCTGGGATCTATCTTCTTGCTTTCTTGTAGCTCCCATACTCAGTGGTATACCTTAAGTTACAAATGTATTCTTTCAATGGGAGCTGAGGAGAAAAATTGTTGTATTAAAGATAGGTACCACACGAAAGCAGCTGCAAATGTCACAACGTGCTGGCTGCTAGACTGCATGGAGACCTACTTACTACTGTAGCTGGGGTCTGCCTTCCTGCTTTCTTGTAGCTCCCATACTCAGTTGTATACCTTAAGAGACAAATGTATTTTTTCAATGGGCGCTGAACAGAAAAAGTGTGGTATTGAAGATAGCTCCCACAGGAAACGAGTTGCAAATGTGACACCGTGCTGACAGATAGACTGCATGGGGACCTACTTACTACTGTAGCTGAGGTCTGCCTTCCTGCTTTCTTGTAGCTCCCATACTCAGTGGTATACCTTAAGAGACAAATGTATTCTTTCAATGAGAGCTGAGGAGAAAAACTGTGGTATTGAAGATAGCTCCCACAGGAAAGCAGCTGCAAATGTGACACCGTGCTGGCTGCTAGACTGCATAGGGACCTACTTACTACTGTAGCTGGGAACTATCTTCCTGCTTTATTGTAGCTACCATACTCAGTTGTATACCTTAAGAGACAAATGTATTCTTTCAATGGGAGCTGAGGACAAAAAGTGTGGTATTGAAGATAGGTCCCACAGGAAAGGAGCTGCAAATGTGACACCGTGCTGGCTGCTAGACTGCATGGGGACCTACTTACTACTGTAGCTGGGGTCTGCCTTCCTGCTTTCTTGTAGCTCCCATACTCAGTGGTATACCTTAATAGAGAAATGTATTTTTTCAATCGGAGATGAGGAGAAAAACTGTGGTATTGAAGATAGGTCCCACAGGAAAGGAGCTGCAAATGTGACAACGTGCTGACTGATAGACTGCATGGGGACCTACTTACTACTGTAGCTGGGGTCTGCCTTCCTGCTTTCTTGTAGCTCCCATACTCAGTTGTATACCTTAAGAGACAAATGTATTTTTTCAATGGGAGCTGAACAGAAAAAGTGTGGTATTGAAGATAGCTCCCACAGGAAAGCAGCTGCAAATGTGACACCGTGCTGGCTGCTAGACAGCATGGGGACCTACTTACTACTGTAGCTGGGGTCTGCCTTCCTGCTTTCTTGTAGCTCCCTTACTCAGTGGTGTACGTTAACTTACAAATGTATTCTTTCATTCGGAGCTGTGGAGAATAAGTGTGGTATTGAAGACAGCTCCCACACGAAAGCAGCTGCAAATGTGACACCGTGCTTGCTGCTAGACTGCATGAGGACCTACTTACTACTGTAGCTGGGGTCTGCCTTCTTGCTTTCTTGTAGCTCCTATACTCAGTTGTATACCTTAAGAGACAAATGTATTTTTTCTATGGGAGCTGAACAGAAAAAGTTTGGTATTGAAGATAGCTCCCACAGGAAAACAGCTGCAAATGTGACACCGTGCTGGCTGATAGACTGCATGGGGACCTACTTACTACAGTAGCTGGGATCTATCTTCCTGCTTTCTTGTAGCTCCCATACTCAGTGGTATACCTTAAGAGACAAATGTATTTTTTCAATGGGAGCTGAACAGAAAAAGTGTGGTATTGAAGATAGCTCCCACACGAAAGGAGCTGCAAATGTGACACCATGCTGACTGATAGACTGCATGAGGACCTACTTACTACTGTAGCTGGGGTCTGCCTTCCTGCTTTCTTGTAGCTCCCATTCTCAGTGGTATAACTTACCAGACAAAATGTATTTTTTCAAAGGGAGTTGAGGAGAAAAATTGTGGTATTGAAGATAGCTCCCACACGAAAGCAGCTGTAAATGTGACACCGTGCTGACTGATAGTCTGCATATTGACCTACTTACTACTGTAGCTGGGATCTACCTTCCTGCTTTCTTGTAGCTCCCATGCTCAGTGGTATGACTTAACAGACACATGTATTTTTTCAATCGGAGCAGAGGAGAAAAAGTGTGGTATTGAAGATAGCTCCCACAGGAAAGCAGCTGCAAATGTGACACCGTGCTGGCTGATAGACTGCATGGGGACTTCCTTACTACTGTAGCTCAGATCTATCTTCTTGCTTTCTTGTAGCTCCCATACTCAGTGGTATATTTTAAGTTACAAATGTATTCTTTCAATGGGAGCTGAGGAGAAAAATTGTTGTATTAAAGATAGGTACCACACGAAAGCAGCTGCAAATGTGACACCGTGCTGGCTGATAGACTGCATGGAGACCTACTTACTACTGTAGCTGGGAACTATCTTCCTGCTTTATTGTAGCTCCCATACTCAGTGGTATACCTTAACTTACAAATGTATTCTTTCACTGGGAGATGAGGAGAAAAAGTGTGGTATTGAAGACAGTTCCCACAGGAAAGCAGCTGCAAATGTGACACCGTGCTGGCTGCTAGACTGCATGGGGACCTACTTACTACTGTAGCTGGGATCTATCTTCCTGCTTTCTTGAAGCTCCCATACTCATTTGTATACCTTAAGAGACAAATGTATTCTTTCAATGGGAGCTGAGGAGAAAAAGTGTGGTATTGAAGACAGTTCCCACAGGAAAGGAGCTGCAAATGTGACACCGTGCTGGCTGCTAGACTGCATGGTGACCTACTTACTACTGTAGCTGGGGTCTGCCTTCCTGCTTTCTTGTAGCTCCTATACTCAGTTGTATACCTTAAGAGACAAATGTATTTTTTCAATGGGAGCTGAACAGAATAAGTGTGGTATTGAAGATATGTCCCACAGGAAAGCAGCTGCAAATGTGACACCGTGCTGGCTGCTAGACTGCATGGGGACCTACTTACTACTGTAGCTGGGATCTAACTTCCTGCTTTCTTGTAGCTCCCATACTCAGTGGTATAACTTAAGAGACAAAATGTATTTTTTTCCAAGGGAGCTGAGGAGAAAAAGTGTGGTATTGAAGATAGCTCCCACAGGAAAGCAGCTGCAAATGTGACACCGTGCTGGCTGATAGACTGCATAAGGACCTACTTACTATAGTAGCTGGGATCTATCTTCCTGCTTTCTTTTAGCTCCCATACTCAGTGGCATAACTTAACTTACAAATGTATTTTTTCAATGGGAACTGAGGAGAAAAAGTGTGGTATTGAAGATAGGTCTCACACGAAAGGAGCTGCAAATGTTACACCGTGCTAGCTGATAGACTGCATGGGGACCTACTTACTACTGTAGCTGGGGTCTGTCTTCCTGCTTTCTTGTAGCTCCCATGCTCAGTGGCATAACTTAACAGACTCATGTATTTTTTCAATGGGAGCTGAGGAGAAAAACTGTGGTATTGAAGATAGGTCCCACAGGAAAGGAGCTGCAAATGTGACAACGTGCTGACTGATAGACTGCATGGGGACCTACTTACTACTGTAGCTGGGGTCTGCCTTCCTGCTTTCTTGTAGCTCCCATACTCAGTTGTATACCTTAAGAGACAAATGTATTTTTTCAATGGGAGCTGAACAGAAAAAGTGTGGTATTGAAGATAGCTCCCACAGGAAAGCATCTGCAAATGTGACACCGTGCTGGCTGCTAGACAGCATGGGGACCTACTTACTACTGTAGCTGGGGTCTGCCTTCCTGCTTTCTTGTAGCTCCCTTACTCAGTGGTGTACGTTAACTTACAAATGTATTCTTTCATTCGGAGCTGTGGAGAATAAGTGTGGTATTGAAGACAGCTCCCACACGAAAGCAGCTGCAAATGTGACACCGTGCTTGCTGCTAGACTGCATGAGGACCTACTTACTACTGTAGCTGGGGTCTGCCTTCTTGCTTTCTTGTAGCTCCTATACTCAGTTGTATACCTTAAGAGACAAATGTATTTTTTCTATGGGAGCTGAACAGAAAAAGTTTGGTATTGAAGATAGCTCCCACAGGAAAACAGCTGCAAATGTGACACCGTGCTGGCTGATAGACTGCATGGGGACCTACTTACTACAGTAGCTGGGATCTATCTTCCTGCTTTCTTGTAGCTCCCATACTCAGTGGTATACCTTAAGAGACAAATGTATTTTTTCAATGGGAGCTGAACAGAAAAAGTGTGGTATTGAAGATAGCTCCCACACGAAAGGAGCTGCAAATGTGACACCGTGCTGACTGATAGACTGCATGGGGACCTACTTACTACTGTAGCTGGGGTCTGCCTTCCTGCTTTCTTGTAGCTCCCATTCTCAGTGGTATAACTTACCAGACAAAATGTATTTTTTCAAAGGGAGTTGAGGAGAAAAATTGTGGTATTGAAGATAGCTCCCACACGAAAGCAGCTGTAAATGTGACACCGTGCTGACTGATAGTCTGCATATTGACCTACTTACTACTGTAGCTGGGATCTACCTTCCTGCTTTCTTGTAGCTCCCATGCTCAGTGGTATGACTTAACAGACACATGTATTTTTTCAATCGGAGCAGAGGAGAAAAAGTGTGGTATTGAAGATAGCTCCCACAGGAAAGCAGCTGCAAATGTGACACCGTGCTGGCTGATAGACTGCATGGGGACTTCCTTACTACTGTAGCTCAGATCTATCTTCTTGCTTTCTTGTAGCTCCCATACTCAGTGGTATATTTTAAGTTACAAATGTATTCTTTCAATGGGAGCTGAGGAGAAAAATTGTTGTATTAAAGATAGGTACCACACGAAAGCAGCTGCAAATGTGACACCGTGCTGGCTGATAGACTGCATGGAGACCTACTTACTACTGTAGCTGGGAACTATCTTCCTGCTTTATTGTAGCTCCCATACTCAGTGGTATACCTTAACTTACAAATGTATTCTTTCACTGGGAGATGAGGAGAAAAAGTGTGGTATTGAAGACAGTTCCCACAGGAAAGCAGCTGCAAATGTGACACCGTGCTGGCTGCTAGACTGCATGGGGACCTACTTACTACTGTAGCTGGGATCTATCTTCCTGCTTTCTTGAAGCTCCCATACTCATTTGTATACCTTAAGAGACAAATGTATTCTTTCAATGGGAGCTGAGGAGAAAAAGTGTGGTATTGAAGACAGTTCCCACAGGAAAGGAGCTGCAAATGTGACACCGTGCTGGCTGCTAGACTGCATGGTGACCTACTTACTACTGTAGCTGGGGTCTGCCTTCCTGCTTTCTTGTAGCTCCTATACTCAGTTGTATACCTTAAGAGACAAATGTATTTTTTCAATGGGAGCTGAACAGAATAAGTGTGGTATTGAAGATATGTCCCACAGGAAAGCAGCTGCAAATGTGACACCGTGCTGGCTGCTAGACTGCATGGGGACCTACTTACTACTGTAGCTGGGATCTAACTTCCTGCTTTCTTGTAGCTCCCATACTCAGTGGTATAACTTAAGAGACAAAATGTATTTTTTTCCAAGGGAGCTGAGGAGAAAAAGTGTGGTATTGAAGATAGCTCCCACAGGAAAGCAGCTGCAAATGTGACACCGTGCTGGCTGATAGACTGCATGGGGACCTACTTACTACAGTAGCTGGGATCTATCTTCCTGCTTTCTTGTAGCTCCCATACTCAGTGGTATACCTTAAGAGACAAATGTATTTTTTCAATGGGAGCTGAACAGAAAAAGTGTGGTATTGAAGATAGCTCCCACACGAAAGGAGCTGCAAATGTGACACCGTGCTGACTGATAGACTGCATGGGGACCTACTTACTACTGTAGCTGGGGTCTGCCTTCCTGCTTTCTTGTAGCTCCCATTCTCAGTGGTATAACTTACCAGACAAAATGTATTTTTTCAAAGGGAGTTGAGGAGAAAAATTGTGGTATTGAAGATAGCTCCCACACGAAAGCAGCTGTAAATGTGACACCGTGCTGACTGATAGTCTGCATATTGACCTACTTACTACTGTAGCTGGGATCTACCTTCCTGCTTTCTTGTAGCTCCCATGCTCAGTGGTATGACTTAACAGACACATGTATTTTTTCAATCGGAGCAGAGGAGAAAAAGTGTGGTATTGAAGATAGCTCCCACAGGAAAGCAGCTGCAAATGTGACACCGTGCTGGCTGATAGACTGCATGGGGACTTCCTTACTACTGTAGCTCAGATCTATCTTCTTGCTTTCTTGTAGCTCCCATACTCAGTGGTATATTTTAAGTTACAAATGTATTCTTTCAATGGGAGCTGAGGAGAAAAATTGTTGTATTAAAGATAGGTACCACACGAAAGCAGCTGCAAATGTGACACCGTGCTGGCTGATAGACTGCATGGAGACCTACTTACTACTGTAGCTGGGAACTATCTTCCTGCTTTATTGTAGCTCCCATACTCAGTGGTATACCTTAACTTACAAATGTATTCTTTCACTGGGAGATGAGGAGAAAAAGTGTGGTATTGAAGACAGTTCCCACAGGAAAGCAGCTGCAAATGTGACACCGTGCTGGCTGCTAGACTGCATGGGGACCTACTTACTACTGTAGCTGGGATCTATCTTCCTGCTTTCTTGAAGCTCCCATACTCATTTGTATACCTTAAGAGACAAATGTATTCTTTCAATGGGAGCTGAGGAGAAAAAGTGTGGTATTGAAGACAGTTCCCACAGGAAAGGAGCTGCAAATGTGACACCGTGCTGGCTGCTAGACTGCATGGTGACCTACTTACTACTGTAGCTGGGGTCTGCCTTCCTGCTTTCTTGTAGCTCCTATACTCAGTTGTATACCTTAAGAGACAAATGTATTTTTTCAATGGGAGCTGAACAGAATAAGTGTGGTATTGAAGATATGTCCCACAGGAAAGCAGCTGCAAATGTGACACCGTGCTGGCTGCTAGACTGCATGGGGACCTACTTACTACTGTAGCTGGGATCTAACTTCCTGCTTTCTTGTAGCTCCCATACTCAGTGGTATAACTTAAGAGACAAAATGTATTTTTTTCCAAGGGAGCTGAGGAGAAAAAGTGTGGTATTGAAGACAGTTCCCACAGGAAAGGAGCTGCAAATGTGACACCGTGCTGGCTGCTAGACTGCATGGGGACCTACTTACTACTGTAGCTGGGATCTATCTTCCTGCTTTCTTGAAGCTCCCATACTCATTTGTATACCTTAAGAGACAAATGTATTCTTTCAATGGGAGCTGAGGAGAAAAAGTGTGGTATTGAAGACAGTTCCCACAGGAAAGGAGCTGCAAATGTGACACCGTGCTGGCTGCTAGACTGCATGGTGACCTACTTACTACTGTAGCTGGGGTCTGCCTTCCTGCTTTCTTGTAGCTCCTATACTCAGTTGTATACCTTAAGAGACAAATGTATTTTTTCAATGGGAGCTGAACAGAATAAGTGTGGTATTGAAGATATGTCCCACAGGAAAGCAGCTGCAAATGTGACACCGTGCTGGCTGCTAGACTGCATGGGGACCTACTTACTACTGTAGCTGGGATCTATCTTCCTGCTTTCTTGAAGCTCCCATACTCATTTGTATACCTTAAGAGACAAATGTATTTTTTCAATGGGAGCTGAACAGAATAAGTGTGGTATTGAAGATAGCTCCCACAGGAAAGCAGCTGCAAATGTGACACCGTGCTGGCTGATAGACTGCATAAGGACCTACTTACTATAGTAGCTGGGATCTATCTTCCTGCTTTCTTTTAGCTCCCATACTCAGTGGCATAACTTAACTTACAAATGTATTTTTTCAATGGGAACTGAGGAGAAAAAGTGTGGTATTGAAGATAGGTCTCACACGAAAGGAGCTGCAAATGTTACACCGTGCTAGCTGATAGACTGCATGGGGACCTACTTACTACTGTAGCTGGGGTCTGTCTTCCTGCTTTCTTGTAGCTCCCATGCTCAGTGGCATAACTTAACAGACTCATGTATTTTTTCAATGGGAGCTGAGGAGAAAAACTGTGGTATTGAAGATAGGTCCCACAGGAAAGGAGCTGCAAATGTGACAACGTGCTGACTGATAGACTGCATGGGGACCTACTTACTACTGTAGCTGGGGTCTGCCTTCCTGCTTTCTTGTAGCTCCCATACTCAGTTGTATACCTTAAGAGACAAATGTATTTTTTCAATGGGAGCTGAACAGAAAAAGTGTGGTATTGAAGATAGCTCCCACAGGAAAGCATCTGCAAATGTGACACCGTGCTGGCTGCTAGACAGCATGGGGACCTACTTACTACTGTAGCTGGGGTCTGCCTTCCTGCTTTCTTGTAGCTCCCTTACTCAGTGGTATACCTTAATAGAGAAATGTATTTTTTCAATCGGAGATGAGGAGAAAAACTGTGGTATTGAAGATAGGTCCCACAGGAAAGGAGCTGCAAATGTGACAACGTGCTGACTGATAGACTGCATGGGGACCTACTTACTACTGTAGCTGGGGTCTGCCTTCCTGCTTTCTTGTAGCTCCCATACTCAGTTGTATACCTTAAGAGACAAATGTATTTTTTCAATGGGAGCTGAACAGAAAAAGTGTGGTATTGAAGATAGCTCCCACAGGAAAGCATCTGCAAATGTGACACCGTGCTGGCTGCTAGACAGCATGGGGACCTACTTACTACTGTAGCTGGGGTCTGCCTTCCTGCTTTCTTGTAGCTCCCTTACTCAGTGGTGTACGTTAACTTACAAATGTATTCTTTCATTCGGAGCTGTGGAGAATAAGTGTGGTATTGAAGACAGCTCCCACACGAAAGCAGCTGCAAATGTGACACCGTGCTTGCTGCTAGACTGCATGAGGACCTACTTACTACTGTAGCTGGGGTCTGCCTTCTTGCTTTCTTGTAGCTCCTATACTCAGTTGTATACCTTAAGAGACAAATGTATTTTTTCTATGGGAGCTGAACAGAAAAAGTTTGGTATTGAAGATAGCTCCCACAGGAAAACAGCTGCAAATGTGACACCGTGCTGGCTGATAGACTGCATGGGGACCTACTTACTACAGTAGCTGGGATCTATCTTCCTGCTTTCTTGTAGCTCCCATACTCAGTGGTATACCTTAAGAGACAAATGTATTTTTTCAATGGGAGCTGAACAGAAAAAGTGTGGTATTGAAGATAGCTCCCACACGAAAGGAGCTGCAAATGTGACACCGTGCTGACTGATAGACTGCATGGGGACCTACTTACTACTGTAGCTGGGGTCTGCCTTCCTGCTTTCTTGTAGCTCCCATTCTCAGTGGTATAACTTACCAGACAAAATGTATTTTTTCAAAGGGAGTTGAGGAGAAAAATTGTGGTATTGAAGATAGCTCCCACACGAAAGCAGCTGTAAATGTGACACCGTGCTGACTGATAGTCTGCATATTGACCTACTTACTACTGTAGCTGGGATCTACCTTCCTGCTTTCTTGTAGCTCCCATGCTCAGTGGTATGACTTAACAGACACATGTATTTTTTCAATCGGAGCAGAGGAGAAAAAGTGTGGTATTGAAGATAGCTCCCACAGGAAAGCAGCTGCAAATGTGACACCGTGCTGGCTGATAGACTGCATGGGGACTTCCTTACTACTGTAGCTCAGATCTATCTTCTTGCTTTCTTGTAGCTCCCATACTCAGTGGTATATTTTAAGTTACAAATGTATTCTTTCAATGGGAGCTGAGGAGAAAAATTGTTGTATTAAAGATAGGTACCACACGAAAGCAGCTGCAAATGTGACACCGTGCTGGCTGATAGACTGCATGGAGACCTACTTACTACTGTAGCTGGGAACTATCTTCCTGCTTTATTGTAGCTCCCATACTCAGTGGTATACCTTAACTTACAAATGTATTCTTTCACTGGGAGATGAGGAGAAAAAGTGTGGTATTGAAGACAGTTCCCACAGGAAAGCAGCTGCAAATGTGACACCGTGCTGGCTGCTAGACTGCATGGGGACCTACTTACTACTGTAGCTGGGATCTATCTTCCTGCTTTCTTGAAGCTCCCATACTCATTTGTATACCTTAAGAGACAAATGTATTCTTTCAATGGGAGCTGAGGAGAAAAAGTGTGGTATTGAAGACAGTTCCCACAGGAAAGGAGCTGCAAATGTGACACCGTGCTGGCTGCTAGACTGCATGGTGACCTACTTACTACTGTAGCTGGGGTCTGCCTTCCTGCTTTCTTGTAGCTCCTATACTCAGTTGTATACCTTAAGAGACAAATGTATTTTTTCAATGGGAGCTGAACAGAATAAGTGTGGTATTGAAGATATGTCCCACAGGAAAGCAGCTGCAAATGTGACACCGTGCTGGCTGCTAGACTGCATGGGGACCTACTTACTACTGTAGCTGGGATCTAACTTCCTGCTTTCTTGTAGCTCCCATACTCAGTGGTATAACTTAAGAGACAAAATGTATTTTTTTCCAAGGGAGCTGAGGAGAAAAAGTGTGGTATTGAAGATAGCTCCCACAGGAAAGCAGCTGCAAATGTGACACCGTGCTGGCTGATAGACTGCATGGGGACCTACTTACTACAGTAGCTGGGATCTATCTTCCTGCTTTCTTGTAGCTCCCATACTCAGTGGTATACCTTAAGAGACAAATGTATTTTTTCAATGGGAGCTGAACAGAAAAAGTGTGGTATTGAAGATAGCTCCCACACGAAAGGAGCTGCAAATGTGACACCGTGCTGACTGATAGACTGCATGGGGACCTACTTACTACTGTAGCTGGGGTCTGCCTTCCTGCTTTCTTGTAGCTCCCATTCTCAGTGGTATAACTTACCAGACAAAATGTATTTTTTCAAAGGGAGTTGAGGAGAAAAATTGTGGTATTGAAGATAGCTCCCACACGAAAGCAGCTGTAAATGTGACACCGTGCTGACTGATAGTCTGCATATTGACCTACTTACTACTGTAGCTGGGATCTACCTTCCTGCTTTCTTGTAGCTCCCATGCTCAGTGGTATGACTTAACAGACACATGTATTTTTTCAATCGGAGCAGAGGAGAAAAAGTGTGGTATTGAAGATAGCTCCCACAGGAAAGCAGCTGCAAATGTGACACCGTGCTGGCTGATAGACTGCATGGGGACTTCCTTACTACTGTAGCTCAGATCTATCTTCTTGCTTTCTTGTAGCTCCCATACTCAGTGGTATATTTTAAGTTACAAATGTATTCTTTCAATGGGAGCTGAGGAGAAAAATTGTTGTATTAAAGATAGGTACCACACGAAAGCAGCTGCAAATGTGACACCGTGCTGGCTGATAGACTGCATGGAGACCTACTTACTACTGTAGCTGGGAACTATCTTCCTGCTTTATTGTAGCTCCCATACTCAGTGGTATACCTTAACTTACAAATGTATTCTTTCACTGGGAGATGAGGAGAAAAAGTGTGGTATTGAAGACAGTTCCCACAGGAAAGCAGCTGCAAATGTGACACCGTGCTGGCTGCTAGACTGCATGGGGACCTACTTACTACTGTAGCTGGGATCTATCTTCCTGCTTTCTTGAAGCTCCCATACTCATTTGTATACCTTAAGAGACAAATGTATTCTTTCAATGGGAGCTGAGGAGAAAAAGTGTGGTATTGAAGACAGTTCCCACAGGAAAGGAGCTGCAAATGTGACACCGTGCTGGCTGCTAGACTGCATGGTGACCTACTTACTACTGTAGCTGGGGTCTGCCTTCCTGCTTTCTTGTAGCTCCTATACTCAGTTGTATACCTTAAGAGACAAATGTATTTTTTCAATGGGAGCTGAACAGAATAAGTGTGGTATTGAAGATATGTCCCACAGGAAAGCAGCTGCAAATGTGACACCGTGCTGGCTGCTAGACTGCATGGGGACCTACTTACTACTGTAGCTGGGATCTAACTTCCTGCTTTCTTGTAGCTCCCATACTCAGTGGTATAACTTAAGAGACAAAATGTATTTTTTTCCAAGGGAGCTGAGGAGAAAAAGTGTGGTATTGAAGATAGCTCCCACAGGAAAGCAGCTGCAAATGTGACACCGTGCTGGCTGATAGACTGCATAAGGACCTACTTACTATAGTAGCTGGGATCTATCTTCCTGCTTTCTTTTAGCTCCCATACTCAGTGGCATAACTTAACTTACAAATGTATTTTTTCAATGGGAACTGAGGAGAAAAAGTGTGGTATTGAAGATAGGTCTCACACGAAAGGAGCTGCAAATGTTACACCGTGCTAGCTGATAGACTGCATGGGGACCTACTTACTACTGTAGCTGGGGTCTGTCTTCCTGCTTTCTTGTAGCTCCCATGCTCAGTGGCATAACTTAACAGACTCATGTATTTTTTCAATGGGAGCTGAGGAGAAAAACTGTGGTATTGAAGATAGGTCCCACAGGAAAGGAGCTGCAAATGTGACAACGTGCTGACTGATAGACTGCATGGGGACCTACTTACTACTGTAGCTGGGGTCTGCCTTCCTGCTTTCTTGTAGCTCCCATACTCAGTTGTATACCTTAAGAGACAAATGTATTTTTTCAATGGGAGCTGAACAGAAAAAGTGTGGTATTGAAGATAGCTCCCACAGGAAAGCATCTGCAAATGTGACACCGTGCTGGCTGCTAGACAGCATGGGGACCTACTTACTACTGTAGCTGGGGTCTGCCTTCCTGCTTTCTTGTAGCTCCCTTACTCAGTGGTATACCTTAATAGAGAAATGTATTTTTTCAATCGGAGATGAGGAGAAAAACTGTGGTATTGAAGATAGGTCCCACAGGAAAGGAGCTGCAAATGTGACAACGTGCTGACTGATAGACTGCATGGGGACCTACTTACTACTGTAGCTGGGGTCTGCCTTCCTGCTTTCTTGTAGCTCCCATACTCAGTTGTATACCTTAAGAGACAAATGTATTTTTTCAATGGGAGCTGAACAGAAAAAGTGTGGTATTGAAGATAGCTCCCACAGGAAAGCATCTGCAAATGTGACACCGTGCTGGCTGCTAGACAGCATGGGGACCTACTTACTACTGTAGCTGGGGTCTGCCTTCCTGCTTTCTTGTAGCTCCCTTACTCAGTGGTGTACGTTAACTTACAAATGTATTCTTTCATTCGGAGCTGTGGAGAATAAGTGTGGTATTGAAGACAGCTCCCACACGAAAGCAGCTGCAAATGTGACACCGTGCTTGCTGCTAGACTGCATGAGGACCTACTTACTACTGTAGCTGGGGTCTGCCTTCTTGCTTTCTTGTAGCTCCTATACTCAGTTGTATACCTTAAGAGACAAATGTATTTTTTCTATGGGAGCTGAACAGAAAAAGTTTGGTATTGAAGATAGCTCCCACAGGAAAACAGCTGCAAATGTGACACCGTGCTGGCTGATAGACTGCATGGGGACCTACTTACTACAGTAGCTGGGATCTATCTTCCTGCTTTCTTGTAGCTCCCATACTCAGTGGTATACCTTAAGAGACAAATGTATTTTTTCAATGGGAGCTGAACAGAAAAAGTGTGGTATTGAAGATAGCTCCCACACGAAAGGAGCTGCAAATGTGACACCGTGCTGACTGATAGACTGCATGGGGACCTACTTACTACTGTAGCTGGGGTCTGCCTTCCTGCTTTCTTGTAGCTCCCATTCTCAGTGGTATAACTTACCAGACAAAATGTATTTTTTCAAAGGGAGTTGAGGAGAAAAATTGTGGTATTGAAGATAGCTCCCACACGAAAGCAGCTGTAAATGTGACACCGTGCTGACTGATAGTCTGCATATTGACCTACTTACTACTGTAGCTGGGATCTACCTTCCTGCTTTCTTGTAGCTCCCATGCTCAGTGGTATGACTTAACAGACACATGTATTTTTTCAATCGGAGCAGAGGAGAAAAAGTGTGGTATTGAAGATAGCTCCCACAGGAAAGCAGCTGCAAATGTGACACCGTGCTGGCTGATAGACTGCATGGGGACTTCCTTACTACTGTAGCTCAGATCTATCTTCTTGCTTTCTTGTAGCTCCCATACTCAGTGGTATATTTTAAGTTACAAATGTATTCTTTCAATGGGAGCTGAGGAGAAAAATTGTTGTATTAAAGATAGGTACCACACGAAAGCAGCTGCAAATGTGACACCGTGCTGGCTGATAGACTGCATGGAGACCTACTTACTACTGTAGCTGGGAACTATCTTCCTGCTTTATTGTAGCTCCCATACTCAGTGGTATACCTTAACTTACAAATGTATTCTTTCACTGGGAGATGAGGAGAAAAAGTGTGGTATTGAAGACAGTTCCCACAGGAAAGCAGCTGCAAATGTGACACCGTGCTGGCTGCTAGACTGCATGGGGACCTACTTACTACTGTAGCTGGGATCTATCTTCCTGCTTTCTTGAAGCTCCCATACTCATTTGTATACCTTAAGAGACAAATGTATTCTTTCAATGGGAGCTGAGGAGAAAAAGTGTGGTATTGAAGACAGTTCCCACAGGAAAGGAGCTGCAAATGTGACACCGTGCTGGCTGCTAGACTGCATGGTGACCTACTTACTACTGTAGCTGGGGTCTGCCTTCCTGCTTTCTTGTAGCTCCTATACTCAGTTGTATACCTTAAGAGACAAATGTATTTTTTCAATGGGAGCTGAACAGAATAAGTGTGGTATTGAAGATATGTCCCACAGGAAAGCAGCTGCAAATGTGACACCGTGCTGGCTGCTAGACTGCATGGGGACCTACTTACTACTGTAGCTGGGATCTAACTTCCTGCTTTCTTGTAGCTCCCATACTCAGTGGTATAACTTAAGAGACAAAATGTATTTTTTTCCAAGGGAGCTGAGGAGAAAAAGTGTGGTATTGAAGATAGCTCCCACAGGAAAGCAGCTGCAAATGTGACACCGTGCTGGCTGATAGACTGCATGGGGACCTACTTACTACAGTAGCTGGGATCTATCTTCCTGCTTTCTTGTAGCTCCCATACTCAGTGGTATACCTTAAGAGACAAATGTATTTTTTCAATGGGAGCTGAACAGAAAAAGTGTGGTATTGAAGATAGCTCCCACACGAAAGGAGCTGCAAATGTGACACCGTGCTGACTGATAGACTGCATGGGGACCTACTTACTACTGTAGCTGGGGTCTGCCTTCCTGCTTTCTTGTAGCTCCCATTCTCAGTGGTATAACTTACCAGACAAAATGTATTTTTTCAAAGGGAGTTGAGGAGAAAAATTGTGGTATTGAAGATAGCTCCCACACGAAAGCAGCTGTAAATGTGACACCGTGCTGACTGATAGTCTGCATATTGACCTACTTACTACTGTAGCTGGGATCTACCTTCCTGCTTTCTTGTAGCTCCCATGCTCAGTGGTATGACTTAACAGACACATGTATTTTTTCAATCGGAGCAGAGGAGAAAAAGTGTGGTATTGAAGATAGCTCCCACAGGAAAGCAGCTGCAAATGTGACACCGTGCTGGCTGATAGACTGCATGGGGACTTCCTTACTACTGTAGCTCAGATCTATCTTCTTGCTTTCTTGTAGCTCCCATACTCAGTGGTATATTTTAAGTTACAAATGTATTCTTTCAATGGGAGCTGAGGAGAAAAATTGTTGTATTAAAGATAGGTACCACACGAAAGCAGCTGCAAATGTGACACCGTGCTGGCTGATAGACTGCATGGAGACCTACTTACTACTGTAGCTGGGAACTATCTTCCTGCTTTATTGTAGCTCCCATACTCAGTGGTATACCTTAACTTACAAATGTATTCTTTCACTGGGAGATGAGGAGAAAAAGTGTGGTATTGAAGACAGTTCCCACAGGAAAGCAGCTGCAAATGTGACACCGTGCTGGCTGCTAGACTGCATGGGGACCTACTTACTACTGTAGCTGGGATCTATCTTCCTGCTTTCTTGAAGCTCCCATACTCATTTGTATACCTTAAGAGACAAATGTATTCTTTCAATGGGAGCTGAGGAGAAAAAGTGTGGTATTGAAGACAGTTCCCACAGGAAAGGAGCTGCAAATGTGACACCGTGCTGGCTGCTAGACTGCATGGTGACCTACTTACTACTGTAGCTGGGGTCTGCCTTCCTGCTTTCTTGTAGCTCCTATACTCAGTTGTATACCTTAAGAGACAAATGTATTTTTTCAATGGGAGCTGAACAGAATAAGTGTGGTATTGAAGATATGTCCCACAGGAAAGCAGCTGCAAATGTGACACCGTGCTGGCTGCTAGACTGCATGGGGACCTACTTACTACTGTAGCTGGGATCTAACTTCCTGCTTTCTTGTAGCTCCCATACTCAGTGGTATAACTTAAGAGACAAAATGTATTTTTTTCCAAGGGAGCTGAGGAGAAAAAGTGTGGTATTGAAGATAGCTCCCACAGGAAAGCAGCTGCAAATGTGACACCGTGCTGGCTGATAGACTGCATAAGGACCTACTTACTATAGTAGCTGGGATCTATCTTCCTGCTTTCTTTTAGCTCCCATACTCAGTGGCATAACTTAACTTACAAATGTATTTTTTCAATGGGAACTGAGGAGAAAAAGTGTGGTATTGAAGATAGGTCTCACACGAAAGGAGCTGCAAATGTGACACCGTGCTGACTGATAGACTGCATGGGGACCTACTTACTACTGTAGCTGGGGTCTGTCTTCCTGCTTTCTTGTAGCTCCCATGCTCAGTGGCATAACTTAACAGACTCATGTATTTTTTCAATGGGAGCTGAGGAGAAAAACTGTGGTATTGAAGATAGGTCCCACAGGAAAGGAGCTGCAAATGTGACAACGTGCTGACTGATAGACTGCATGGGGACCTACTTACTACTGTAGCTGGGGTCTGCCTTCCTGCTTTCTTGTAGCTCCCATACTCAGTTGTATACCTTAAGAGACAAATGTATTTTTTCAATGGGAGCTGAACAGAAAAAGTGTGGTATTGAAGATAGCTCCCACAGGAAAGCATCTGCAAATGTGACACCGTGCTGGCTGCTAGACAGCATGGGGACCTACTTACTACTGTAGCTGGGGTCTGCCTTCCTGCTTTCTTGTAGCTCCCTTACTCAGTGGTATACCTTAATAGAGAAATGTATTTTTTCAATCGGAGATGAGGAGAAAAACTGTGGTATTGAAGATAGGTCCCACAGGAAAGGAGCTGCAAATGTGACAACGTGCTGACTGATAGACTGCATGGGGACCTACTTACTACTGTAGCTGGGGTCTGCCTTCCTGCTTTCTTGTAGCTCCCATACTCAGTTGTATACCTTAAGAGACAAATGTATTTTTTCAATGGGAGCTGAACAGAAAAAGTGTGGTATTGAAGATAGCTCCCACAGGAAAGCATCTGCAAATGTGACACCGTGCTGGCTGCTAGACAGCATGGGGACCTACTTACTACTGTAGCTGGGGTCTGCCTTCCTGCTTTCTTGTAGCTCCCTTACTCAGTGGTGTACGTTAACTTACAAATGTATTCTTTCATTCGGAGCTGTGGAGAATAAGTGTGGTATTGAAGACAGCTCCCACACGAAAGCAGCTGCAAATGTGACACCGTGCTTGCTGCTAGACTGCATGAGGACCTACTTACTACTGTAGCTGGGGTCTGCCTTCTTGCTTTCTTGTAGCTCCTATACTCAGTTGTATACCTTAAGAGACAAATGTATTTTTTCTATGGGAGCTGAACAGAAAAAGTTTGGTATTGAAGATAGCTCCCACAGGAAAACAGCTGCAAATGTGACACCGTGCTGGCTGATAGACTGCATGGGGACCTACTTACTACAGTAGCTGGGATCTATCTTCCTGCTTTCTTGTAGCTCCCATACTCAGTGGTATACCTTAAGAGACAAATGTATTTTTTCAATGGGAGCTGAACAGAAAAAGTGTGGTATTGAAGATAGCTCCCACACGAAAGGAGCTGCAAATGTGACACCGTGCTGACTGATAGACTGCATGGGGACCTACTTACTACTGTAGCTGGGGTCTGCCTTCCTGCTTTCTTGTAGCTCCCATTCTCAGTGGTATAACTTACCAGACAAAATGTATTTTTTCAAAGGGAGTTGAGGAGAAAAATTGTGGTATTGAAGATAGCTCCCACACGAAAGCAGCTGTAAATGTGACACCGTGCTGACTGATAGTCTGCATATTGACCTACTTACTACTGTAGCTGGGATCTACCTTCCTGCTTTCTTGTAGCTCCCATGCTCAGTGGTATGACTTAACAGACACATGTATTTTTTCAATCGGAGCAGAGGAGAAAAAGTGTGGTATTGAAGATAGCTCCCACAGGAAAGCAGCTGCAAATGTGACACCGTGCTGGCTGATAGACTGCATGGGGACTTCCTTACTACTGTAGCTCAGATCTATCTTCTTGCTTTCTTGTAGCTCCCATACTCAGTGGTATATTTTAAGTTACAAATGTATTCTTTCAATGGGAGCTGAGGAGAAAAATTGTTGTATTAAAGATAGGTACCACACGAAAGCAGCTGCAAATGTGACACCGTGCTGGCTGATAGACTGCATGGAGACCTACTTACTACTGTAGCTGGGAACTATCTTCCTGCTTTATTGTAGCTCCCATACTCAGTGGTATACCTTAACTTACAAATGTATTCTTTCACTGGGAGATGAGGAGAAAAAGTGTGGTATTGAAGACAGTTCCCACAGGAAAGCAGCTGCAAATGTGACACCGTGCTGGCTGCTAGACTGCATGGGGACCTACTTACTACTGTAGCTGGGATCTATCTTCCTGCTTTCTTGAAGCTCCCATACTCATTTGTATACCTTAAGAGACAAATGTATTCTTTCAATGGGAGCTGAGGAGAAAAAGTGTGGTATTGAAGACAGTTCCCACAGGAAAGGAGCTGCAAATGTGACACCGTGCTGGCTGCTAGACTGCATGGTGACCTACTTACTACTGTAGCTGGGGTCTGCCTTCCTGCTTTCTTGTAGCTCCTATACTCAGTTGTATACCTTAAGAGACAAATGTATTTTTTCAATGGGAGCTGAACAGAATAAGTGTGGTATTGAAGATATGTCCCACAGGAAAGCAGCTGCAAATGTGACACCGTGCTGGCTGCTAGACTGCATGGGGACCTACTTACTACTGTAGCTGGGATCTAACTTCCTGCTTTCTTGTAGCTCCCATACTCAGTGGTATAACTTAAGAGACAAAATGTATTTTTTTCCAAGGGAGCTGAGGAGAAAAAGTGTGGTATTGAAGATAGCTCCCACAGGAAAGCAGCTGCAAATGTGACACCGTGCTGGCTGATAGACTGCATAAGGACCTACTTACTATAGTAGCTGGGATCTATCTTCCTGCTTTCTTTTAGCTCCCATACTCAGTGGCATAACTTAACTTACAAATGTATTTTTTCAATGGGAACTGAGGAGAAAAAGTGTGGTATTGAAGATAGGTCTCACACGAAAGGAGCTGCAAATGTTACACCGTGCTAGCTGATAGACTGCATGGGGACCTACTTACTACTGTAGCTGGGGTCTGTCTTCCTGCTTTCTTGTAGCTCCCATGCTCAGTGGCATAACTTAACAGACTCATGTATTTTTTCAATGGGAGCTGAGGAGAAAAACTGTGGTATTGAAGATAGCTCCCACAGAAAAGCAGCTGCAAATGTGACACCGTGCTGGCTGATAGACTGCATGGGGACCTACTTACTACTGTAGCTGGTGTCATAAATTAAGACCACAGTGGGTCATAATCCAGTTATAATTTTATTAATTGTAGCAAGTAGAATATGAGCAAAGACAGCGCTGGACGACAGGGGAGTCTGCGCTCCACCAACTGCCGCGCTGATCAGTTCGAACAGTTTCTTTTTATACATTTTAAATTCGTGGCCGTGAAGTAATGAAGGTATTCTGTATGTGCTCCAGGTGCTGTGAGATGGTCGTTTTCCTGTGAGGGGGTCGTTTTCCGCCTTCCGGTGGTTGTTGAGCAAGGAGTCTTCCTCCATTGTTCCATAGTTGATTTCTCACTTTATATGGAGTGGTTCGTCCCACATCTGCCAGTTTCTCAGAACATCCTATGGTTATTTTTGACCAGTGTATCCTCTGCTTGCACAATCGATATCCGTTTTGTATATGCCATTGCGGTTATCTTATCTCACACAAGGATGTCTGGTAGCTGTTTGCATAAGCGACTTCCTGTCTTCTGTTGTTTAACCTTTACATCGAGCCCAACATAAATTTTCAATAAACAATACCCTGATTCTTAGTTTCTCACAATCCCCCCTTTTTCTTTTATCCTATTATTGTTTATTAGACGCTATTTTCATTTTCAGAACTGCAAGCAAACCTTTTTCCACAATTCCTACATTTATCATAACACTCACAATATAATGCCTTACAATTACAATCATAGTTTTCACGTGGCATAACGCATTCACAACAATCTTTATCATCTTCATCTTCATTAGTAGATACACTGTTATACTCTATCTCAGATCTCGTGGTTAGAATAAGTAATTTAGCTACGTCAAACCGATCCTTAATAAAATGTGAAATATAGCGTAATATGCATGGTCCAAATACAAGCCCCAGAATCAACATAATTAGTGGTCCTGCTAAAGTAGATAACAAAGTGGTTAGCCAAGGTGAAACGTTAAACCAGTTTTCATACCATGATATGCCCGCCTCACAATCTTTTTTACGTTGATCTAACCTTTTCCGAAGTTCAGACATTGTGTCTTGAACGATTCCTGTATGATCAGCAAAAGAACAACATTCTTCATTGAGAGCTACACATAACCCTCCTTCCTTTAAGAACAATAGGTCTAATCCTCTTCTGTTTTGCAATACTACTTCTGATAAAGACTTTACTGAAGTGGCTAAACTTTGAATAGATTGTTCTATTTTTGCTAAATCCTCATCTACAGCCATCTGCAAACTTTGTAATTCCTGACCTTTTACTAGGGAGGCTATGCCTGTACCTGCTCCAACTCCGCCCGCTATCAGCAGTGTAGCTAAGGTTACTACTGCAATTGGCTCTCGTTTTTGTCTATTCAGATTTCCTTCAAAGTGGTGTAGCACCTCCTCAGAGGTGTGATAGATCAGACGAGGAACAATAATCACCTGTACGCGAAACTGAGATTGATTAAACACATCTAGGGATAAACAAGGCGTTACTCCGATGTCTGAGCAAACCCACTTAGCTCCTGGTGTCGGGATAACCCATTTGTCATTTTGGTTCTTGTGTCTCTCTATATTAATGTTAGTGGCTGTTCAGTTGCACAGAGGCTGATATTTTTCGGGCACTGTACCTATACATTTTCCTTGACCTGTTATTAATTGAATAGTAATTCCTTGCGTATGATTCCTCTGGTCATCCCATGGACATTCTCGTGGGTTTGAACCATTAGACCATTGAATCTTACCTGGTTTTCCAATTGCTTCAAAATACGGTGGTCTAACATTATAACATAACCAGCATTCCTTAGTTAAATTTGGTTTGCTTTCATTAAGGGCATGATAAGAGGCTTGCATTAGATTCCATAAGGGGTCCTTGGATTCTGACAACTCTGCATTCCTGGATAAGGAGAATTCAGTTACAGTGTCATTAGTTGTTTCCGAAAAGGAGTTTGGAGAAGTGGTTGTGACACTTATGGGGGCAACCTTTTCTTTAGAGAAAGTGGGTGGATTCAGGACCAGATTTGGTCTCATTGGCTTCTCTTTAGGGAGAGTGGGTGGATTCAGGACCAAATTTGGTCTCATTGGCTTTTCTTTAGGGAAAGTGGGTGGATTTAGGACCAGATTTGGTCCTATTGGCAAAGGATCATGAGGAAGCTTTTCTTTGACTATTCTAAAGAAACTTCCCCTATCTGTTCCTGGTTCCCAATATCTAATTCCCCAGATACGGCCAATTAACCATGTGTCATCTTGGGGTTGCTTGACTTTAATTTCTATTTTATCACATTCTGATGGGGATGATTTCATTCCCCTTACGGACCCCCAGACCCCGGAGCCGTCAGATCCATGCTGTGGTGGACTGCATCCTGGGGGACCCCAAGTAATGTTTATATATCTATCTCCTGCTGTTTTCCAATCTGAGACTATTGTCTCGCACCCCCAATAACCACAATAATAATGGCCTGGATAATTACAATAACTCTTCCCAGGGCTGGAAGCTGGACACACATAGAATGCTTTAGAGTTGGCTTCCGTTTCCTCCCAACCTCTTTGAATATCGACAGGAATCAGTGAGACTAATGGCACAGTAAAATTCCAGTCTCCTGGAGAGGTTTGACTTTGGACTAGTTTAGATTCTTGTAGATTATATAGTTTCCAGAGCATCGGCTCATGGGGGTTTCCATCTGCTTGAGTTAAGATCAATATCAAAACTAACAGTATACCAGGAAAAACGGTATTTGTCAATTTTACCATTTTAAATATAATTTTACCAGTCCTAGGGAAGTTCGACCATGGTTGCATTTGCATCCCATTGTTTTGGTTCCTTTCTCCACGGTTTGTTTCTCCTCTGCCTCGCCCGTCGACTCGGTTGCTTCGAGCCACGGGGTATACCATCTTCTTGGCAGCAGGGGAATTCTTCAGGAGAACAGCTGTTTCGGGCTTTCTGCCTGTTTACATAGGCTTCCCACTTCGCAGCTTTAACTAATGGGACAAAGCAAGACACAGTTAGCACTCCCCTTCTGCACTTTATAGCCAAGGTTTTTGCTACAAAAGGGAACTGGTTTGTTGGAATTGTTTTAACTTTGCTCAATGAAAGTTCTTTAGATTCTCCAATACTGTGTGCGAACTTTAATATTCACAATGTGTCTACCGTTTACCCTGGCATACCTTACACCTAAAACAAGCAAATGGATAGCAATTGTGATTCATTTAATTCATATATCTTGTATATATATATTCATATCTTCTATATTCAATATTGTATGGTCACATAAGTTTAGCAGTTTCCCTCAGCACACTTTGTATGTTTCCATATATAATAGATAAACAAAGAAAAAATTATTGCGAATATAAACAACAATACACACTTTACAGCAAAAGGTAACTCAGCAAAATAATCAAATAAAGCCTCTATCATTGTATTATCTTTTCAGAGTTATCCTGGTGTCACCTGGAGTACTGATTACTTTCCAGTGGGGTCTTGTCACTGGACCTTTAATTCGACTGGCATGAGTCCATCCACGCTCAGCAGTCCGAACAGCCGTTTCTGTTGTAAGCAAAACAAGATAAGGTCCCTCCCAATTGGGTTTTAGGGTTTCTTCCTTCCACACTTTAATCAATATCCAATCGCCAGGTTTAACATTGTGAATTTTTAGGTCTAATGGGGGTCGTTGCACAATCAATCCATGTTCCCAAAGCTCTTTACGATGTTCTGCCAATTGCGAAATATATTCATTAATTACACGATCTCGAATTAAAACATTTGTTTGTGGGCTTTCAATTCTATAGGGCATTCCATACACCATTTCGAATGCTGATATTTCTACATCTGCTCGGGGCCTAGTTCTGAGAATTAATAGTGCCATAGGTAGGCACTTAATCCATGATAATTTGGTTTCTATCATTAATTTAGTCAAAGTAGTTTTGATTTCTCCATTCATCCTTTCAACCTTTCCCGAACTTTGTGGATGCCATGGTGTATGGTATTCCCATTTAATACCCAAGTTTTCTGTTAGATCTCTAACAATTTTTGACACAAAGTGTGTTCCTCTGTCCGAATCAATTACATCAGGTACTCCATATCGAGGTATAATGTGTTCAAGTAACATCTTAGTAACTTGGTTAGCAGTTGCCTTGGAGGTAGGAAAAGCCTCAACATAATGTGTTAAATGATCCACCATTACTAATAAATATTTGTAACGCCCTACCCTAGGTAGTTCAGTAAAATCCACTTGTATGTGTGAGAAGGATCTGTATGCTGGGGAACGTCCTCCAAGAGGTTTTTGTCTCATGTTGTTTCGATTTACCCTTTGACAGGTCTCGCAGGCTGCTGTGACCGTTTTTGCTATGTTATATACGCCTATACAGGCAAACTGTCGATTGAAGTGATCAACTAACGCCTGGGTTCCCCAGTGTGTTTTACTGTGTATTTTTGAAAATATTTCGAGTGCTATGCCCTTTGGTAGGACTTCTCTCCCATCTGGCAATATGTACTTACTATCCTGTTCTTTAGCTCCCATTTGTTCTAGTTTTTCCTTTTCTACAGGCTCAAAACTCAAATTTTTACTAACAGGTACTTGTTGCACAGTCAAAATCGTATTATAATTGCCTGCCACTCGTTTTGCTTCTGTGTCAGCTGCATTATTTCCCCTAACTTGATAATTTGTACCTCGCTGGTGTCCCTTTATATGTACTACTGCTATTTTATTTGGCAATTTTAATGCCCCCAGAACTCGCCGAATCAATTCCGGGTGTATCAATTCCTTTCCCTGTGAGTTAACAAATCCTCTTTCCTCCCATATTTTTCCAAAAGTGTGTACTACTCCGAACACATAACGTGAGTCTGTATATATAGTTCCATCCTTTTCCTTTAGTGACACTAATGCTTTCCACAATGCATATAATTCACAAGCTTGAGCCGACCAGCTGGCACTCAGGGGGCCTGATTCTACTGTCTTAAACTCTCCTTTTTCCATCTTAACAATGGCATATCCGGACAGTCGTTTACCTTCCACTATTCGTGATGAACCATCTATAAATAATACTTCCCCATATTGTAGTTCTTCTTCTTCTAAGTCTGGTCTAATGCGTGTCTGCTGTTCAATTGTTTGAAAACAATCGTGTAATAATTCATTACTTTCCCCTGGGTACAAAAATTCCGCAGGGTTAACTGCTCCAATAGTTTTCAAAGATAGTTTAGGGGATTCTATAAGTATTCCTTCATACTTTAATAATCGGCTATCTGTAAGCCATTTTTCTGCTTTTTGTTGTAACACTCCTCTGATGTTATGAGGCGCATATAAAACAACTTCTCCATTAAAGGTAATGCGATTTGTTTCCTCAAGTAATAAGGCAGCAGCAACAATGATTTGTAAGCAGCTCGGCCAACCCCTGCTCACAGGGTCTAATAGCTTTGATAGGTATGCCACCGGTTTCTTTTGTCCGGCCCATTCCTGAGTTAATACTCCAAATGCCGTCCCTTCATGTATGTTAACAAATAAATGGAACGACCGCTTTAAGTCTGGTAAGCTTAAAACTGGTGCTTGACTTATCTCCCTTTTGAGACTGGCAAACTGCTCTTGATCCTGAGGGGTCCATTTGGGTATTCTGTCTTTAGACAGTTGTTCATATAAGAATTTAACTTTAAAGCTATACTTCTCTATCCATTGCCTACAATACCCAAATAGCCCTAATACCTGCCGAATTTGTCTTTTAGTGACAGGCATAGGTAATTCCAGAATTCCTTTAATACGCTCTGGATCCAATATCTTTTTCCCATTAAACAAATAATGTCCCAAATATTTCACTTTTTCCTCCACAAATTGTAACTTTTCTTGTGATACCCGTAGTCCTTTTTGTGCAAGAAAGTTTAGGAGTCGAATACTTTCTTTTCTTACATTTTCCTTATTATTCCCTGCTATGAGCAGATCATCTACATACTGTAGCAGCACGTTTCCCATTTGTACCTGATATTCTTTTAAGAGCTCTTCCAGGGCCTGTCCAAACAGATTAGGGGACTCTGTGAACCCTTGGGGGAGCACAGTCCATCTCAATTGCTGTCTACGGCCTGTTTCTATGTCTTCCCATTCGAAGGCAAAATAATCGCGGCATTCTTCTGCCAGTGGACAGGCCCAAAAGGCATCCTTTAAATCAATCACACTATATCAGGAGTTATGGGGTCCTAGCTTGCTTAGTAGTGTGTATGGATTTGCTACCACAGGGAACCGGGTGATAGTTCTTTTGTTTATTTCCCTTAAATCATGCACGAGCCGATATTTTCCATTTGTTTTTTTTACAGGCAGAATGGGGGTGTTAAAGGGTGACATACAAGGCTCTAAGATTCCTTGTGTTAATAATCGATCAATTTCTGGTTTTAATCCTCTCCGTCCTTCTAGGGATATGGGATATTGTTTTACCCTCACAGGTATGTGGGGTTCAGAAATTTGGATTTTAATCGGTGGGATTTCCAGTTTACTAATTGTGTCCGGAGAGTACCAGACGTCAGGGTTAATTTGTTTTTGATCATCCACGGTCAAAGGATAAGCAGATACTGTTAGCTCTTGATTCTTTACTTTGATTTCTAATTGCAACTCAACAATTAGATCTCGTCCTAGCAAATTAAATTCTGCTTCAGGAACGAGCAAGAGTTCACCCATTCCGAATTTATTTTCTGTTTCAAAGACCACATTTTTGATTTTATTTACCTTAAAGGGTTCTCCTTTTGCCCCAATCACTTGTACTCTTTCAGGGGATACTTTACATCCCTCAGGTATTTGCCTAATAGTCGATTTCTCAGCCCCAGTGTCTACTAAAAAGGTGAACTCTTGTTTATGGGGACCTAATTTTATTTTTATCAAGGGCTCATGATGACTCCGGTCCCCTAAAATATAGAGCCCCTGACTCTCCTATTCTGTCTTTAACATTTCCTCATCCCTGATCCTTTCTCTGCAATCCTTCTTTATATGTCCCTTTTTTCCAAAGTAAAAACAACACCTCTGTTCCTTCTTTACTACTACATTCCCTTGTTTCTTTCCAGCAACAGTTTGTCTTTTACGATCCTCTCTGACCGCTGCTACCATCATTTTCACTTGCCGCTTGCTGCTCTCCTCCTCTCGCCTTACATAGACTTTCTGGGCTTCCCTCAATAATTCATCCAACTCTCTAATTTGCCAGTCTTCTAACTTTTCAATCTTCTTTCTGATATCTTCCCATGATTTTGCTACAAACTGAGTTTTGAGGAGTGCTTGCCCTTCGTCAGGATTTACCCCGGAATACAGCTGAAGGGCTTTCCTCAGTCGTTCTAACCACTCAGTAGGGCTCTCATCTTTCTTTTGCATTTCATTAAATGCTTTATTGATATTCTGGCCACGGGATACTGCTTTTCTAATTCTCTGAATTACTATATTTCTCAGGTCCTGCATATGAGTTCTATGCACCGGATCCTGATTATCCCAATTAGGTCTTTGGAGTGGCCATTTAATATTTGCTTTAGGTCCCTGGGCATGTTGAGCATCCCACAAACTCATTCCTGCTTGTCTAATCATGTCTCTTTTCCTCGTTAGTAAATAATTGACCAAGGATAGATTGCATTTCATCCCAAGTATAAAGGTTTGGTCCCAAAAGGAGGAGGGGGAGACTCTCCTTCCAACTCCGGTGGGGGAGTGGACGCCCTGGGGACCTCTGGAGGGGCTGTGGGAGCAGGAGATAAAGTCTAGCCCCCGGTCTTTTTAGCCATACTTCCGCATATTGACTTTCTTCCGGGTTAAGAGGTTTTTTATTATTAACCCAGAGATTTAATTGTTGTCTTATCCAATCTTCTTCTGGCCCGCAGACTAGCCAAAAGGCATTTTCAGAAATCTTCTTCCCTCCCCATATCTTAGTACAGTATTCTATCATTTTTTGCTTATCTTTCCCTAGTGTTCCAGGGAAATATCTCCAATTGTCTAAGATATATGCCAGAGGGGTATCCTTAGGTACAGTAGGTACCCTTCCCATGGGAGTCGAAGGCTTACTGCCCTTCGTCCCCATCTTCTGGATTATCCACAAACACACACTCACTTGCTCCCCTTGTTCCTGGCCCAGTCCCTCGCGGGAGATGGGAAACGCAGTACTTAAGGGTCCACACTCGCTTGGTTCAGTGTATCGAACCTCTCATTTGTTATAATCCAGGATACTCAATCCCGCCCGAACGGATAACCTGCGAAAAATTCGCAATATACTTACCCGTCCCTGCGTCTTCGTCCGGACTCCCGTGCACAGAATTTTTATGGGATTTTACCGGTTTCCCCTTTGCTCATTATTCTAGAATTTAGGTTCGTCGGTAAGGTTGAGGTAGGCCGTCAGTCGCGGGGCCGCGGATTGCCGCGGGGCGCCTCCCCGGAGGACTGAAGCTCACCGTTCCTTATCCGAGTCACGGCACCAAGAAATTGTTATAAATTGAGACCACAACGGATCATAATCCAATTATAATTTTATTAATTGTAGCAAGTAGAATATGAGCAAAGACAGCGCTGGACGACAGGGGAGTCTGCGCTCCGCCAACTGCCGTGCTGATCAGTTCAAACAGTCCCTTTTTTATACATTTTAGTCCGTGGTCGTGAAGCACTGTAGGTACTCTGCGCATTCTTCAGTTGCTGTGAAGGGGGTCGTTTTCTGCCTTCCGGTGGTTGTTGAGTAAGGAGTCTTCCTCCTTTGTTCCTCAGAACATCCTGTAGTTATCTTTGAGCAGTATCTCTTCTGCTTGCATAGGTGGTATTGGTATGTAAAGGCAATTACACACAAGTGATGTCTGGCAGCTGTTCGCATATGCAATTTTCCTGTCTTTTGTTGTCTGACCTTTACATTGAGCTTAACATAAATCTCAATAAACAATACCTTAGTTCATAGTTTCTTACAGTTCCAATGGTATTAATTGCACAGTTCTCTGATTTTGCATAATTTGTATTGGTGGAAAGGGGGTGTGGGCCATGATCATAATTTCTCCCAAGTAATCTGCATCATTAACTCCGGGGAGAACAAAGAGTCCAAGCATGGTAGTTGACAAGCGTCCTAACCACAATGCGCCCACTGTTTGTCCCCCTATAGTGATTGGACCTTTCACTCCGGTGGGTATCTTCTGTGGGCTTGTTGTCATAATGGTAACATCTACTGCTGCTGCCAGGTCCATTCCGAGCCTCCCACTTGTGGCTGGCTGGAGGCAGCTGCTGACATCTGTTGAGCTCCAGCGGAGACTTGTGTCTGAGCGTGGCCAATGCGGTTCGACGCGCTCGAATTGGAGTTTCCCGACCTGCGACGACACGCCCCGGTGTTGTGATTGTCCGTTTGGCATTTTTGACACCAGATTCCTGTAGCATTGCATTCACGATGGAAATGTCCCATTCCGTCACACCGGTAACACTTTATTCGTCCACTGGAAGAGCCCCTTTGAGTGGTCACAGCGGATGCTTGAATGGGTGCAAGGGCGGCTAACACCTGATCCTGAGTTGCTTTCGCCTGTTCCTTTAATCCCAATCCCAATTCCTTAATAGCTTCCACGAGAAAAGCTTGTTGACCTGTCGGGACCTGGGCCATACGCTCTAAAGCGTCTTCAATTGACCAATTGGCTCCTAACGTACTCAATACTGTCCTGGTAGCTGGATTACAATTCTGTAGGGCGCACTGTTTTAGCAAGGTTGTTGCGTAGGACCCGAACCCCTTTGTCGCTCCGCCGTGGTGCCAAGCCTCTATCACGTCGGGGTCACCATTTGTTGAAGACGACGGGAGACAGTCACACCCTGTAGTGCTGAGTTAGTCTAAACTTTATTTGCAAAGATGTAACTCTCTTATAGATACAATAATCAGGCTCACACATATTGCAAAAGCTAAGCTCATCATTGGTTCCCAGTTAAATGTCAAACCTGCCCCTGTTTCAACATAATTCAGATGCTTGTGGCTCCTCAACCCAAACTAAGTTCCTGTTTTCTCATCCTGTTATCATACAATTCTCTTGCTCAAGGACACCACGTCCATGAGCAAAGGTCCAATATCTTATCGCTTAATGCTTACTGCCTAACTAGCTGTGTTCTATCATGTCCTCTTTCTAGCCAAGTCTCCACAAAACTCTCCGAACATACTCAGTGGTGACAGCCTGTATTTTTTCATAGGCAACTGAGCAGGCCAAGTGCGTGGGATTGGAGATAACTCCCACAGGAAACCAGCTGCAAATGTGACACAGTGCAAGCTGATAGACTCACACGTGACCTACCTACCGCTGTAGGTGGGGTCTGCGTACCTGCTTTCTTGTACTGTCTAGATGCAGTGGCGTAAGTTCTAACGACAGTATTCATTTTTTCAAAGGGATCTGAGCACGCCAAGTGCTTGGGATTGGAGATAACTCCAACAGAAAAGTAGCTGCAAATATGACACAGTGCTGGCTGATAGACTACATGGGGACCTACTTAATGTAGTTGGGGTCTGCCTTCCAGGTTTTTTGTAGCTCCCATACGCAGTGGTAAAACTTAACCGACAGCATATATTTTTTCAATGGGACCTGAGCAGTACAAGTGAGTGTTATTGGAGATAACTCCCACAGGAAAGCATCTTCAAGGATGGTACAGTGCTGGCTGAGAGACTACATGGGGACCTACTTACTACCGTAGGTGGGGTCTGCCTTCCTGCTTTCTTGTAGCTCCCATTCGCAGTGGTATAACTTAATAGTCTATATATTTTCAACGGGCGTTGAGCAGTCCAAGTGAGTGGGATTGGAGATAGTTCCCACAGTAAACAGCTGTTTATGTGACACAGTGATGGCTGATAGACTACATGGGGATGTACTCTACTACTGTAGGTGGGGTCTGCATTCCTGGTTTTTTGTAGCTCCCATACGCAGTAGAATAACTTAACGGAAACCATGTAGTTTTTAAAGGGATCTGAGCAATCCAAGTGAGTGGGATTGGAGATAGCTCCCAAAGAAAAGAAGGTGAAAATGTGACACAGTGCTGGCTGATAGACTACATGGGCACCTGCTTAGTACTGTAGGTTGGGTCTGCTTTCCTGCTTTCTTATAGCTCCCATACGCAGTGGTATTATTTCCACCTACAGTCTGTATTTTTTCAATGGGAGATGAGCAGTCCAAGTGAGCGGGATTGGAGATAGCTCCCACAGGAAAGAAGCTTCAACGGTGTCAGTGCTTGCTGAGAGACTACATGGGGACCTACTTACTACTAACACTGCGGGTGGGATCTCTCTTCCTGCTTTCTTTTAGTTCCCATATGCAGTCATATAACTTATACTGACAGAATCTATTTTTAAATGGAGCTGACGAGGCCAAGAGCGTGGGATTGGAGATAGCTCCCACAGGAAAGCAGCTTCAAAGGTGACACTGTGCTGACTGATAGAGTACATGGGGACATACTTACTACTAAAGGTGGGTCTCTTTTCCTGCTTTCTTGTAGCTCCCATACGCGGTGGTAAAACTTCTATTACCAGCCTATTTTTTTTCAATGGGAGCTGAGCAGTCCAAGTGAGTGGGATTGGAGATAGCTCCCACAGGAAAGAAGCTGCAAATGTGACACAGTGCTGGCTTAGAGACTACATGGGGACCTACTAACTATTGTAGGTGGGGTCTCCCTTCCTGCTTTCTTCAGCTCCCATAAGCAGTGGTATAACTTCTACCGACAGTGTATTTTTTCAATGGGAGCTAAGTCCAAGTGAGTGGGACTGCAGATAGCTCCCACAGGAAAGCAGCTGTATATGTGACAGAGTGCTGGCTGAGAGATTACATGGGGACCTACTTACTACTTTAGGTCCGTCTGCGTACCTGCTTTTTTGTAGCTCTCATGCTCAGTGATATAACTTATATCGACATAATGTATTTTTAAAGGGAGATGACGAGGCCAAGAGGATGGGATTGGAGGTAGCTCCGACAGGAAAGCAGCTGCAAATGTGACACAGTGCTGGCTGATAGACTACTTGGGGACCTACTTACTATTGTAGGTGGGGTCTGCCTTCCAGCTTTTTTGTACCTCCCGTATAACTTAACCGACAGTCTGTATTTTTTCAATGGTAACTGAGCAGTCCAAGTGAGTGGGATTGGGGATAGTTCCCACATGACGCGAAATTTTCGGCTCTTGGCGTAAAAACCAATCTCGAAGCCTGAAATCAGGCTCGAAGCCTGAAAAATGAACCGGACTCGAGGTCTGAAAACCAGGCTCGAAGCCTGAAAGCAGGCTTGAAGCCTTAAAAATGAACCAGACTCGAAGTCTTAAAAACCCAGGCTCGAAGCCTGAAAAACCAGCTCCAAGTCTACTTCATGCGGCGATCAACCCAGGGTCCGATTCTCAGCTGGGTGGGAAGAAATTCGTCCTACTCAATGTGAGTGATAGCAGAAATCTTCTTTATTGAGAGCAAGCCCTAATTTATATACACAGCAGCTTCAAAGCTAGCTCAGCAACAGCAGCTAATAAATTTCACTTTCTTGTTCATCCTACTTGCGGTTTCTGCGATAAGGAAGCTCCCTCACATTTTCCCATCTTTTTTTTCCCCAAAGTTGTTTACCACTTTTAGCCGAAAACAGTCCGACCTTGAGGGAACAGAAAGCGGCCTGCTGTCTACATGACAGCAACTGCTTTAACCATGACTCTGACTCTGGTCTTGATTGTGCATTAAATTCATATAACTAGAGCTCAGGCTGCCTTGCCCCTACAGACCTAACATTATACCCCGGGATCCATGTCCATGCTCTTTCATTTTTTCTCCACAATTCTCCCGTTTTGTTTTTGCACAGTCAAGACTGAGTCAGTCAATTTATGCACTGCCTTCGTAATACAACTATATACTATCTTAAACATTATAAGCAAAAGAAAAATAACAAAAATCCATCTTAACTCTTCTTTGATTAACTTTGTCAATCAAGGTGACAACCCCCCAAAAGCTGATTGAAGCCAATTATCAAAAGGGTTATAACCCACCATAATATTCTTAGTGCGAGCCTTTAAATATGCCAAAGCTTTGTGAATAGATTCACTATGATCAGAAAGATTAAAACAACACATGCCTTCAAAGTCTTGGCATCCGTGCCCTTCTGCGAATAGCAAAAAATCAATAGCTGCACGATCTTGCAATAAGGCATGTCTAAGGCTTTTCTGGTCCGCCAACAATTTTTTCAATAACATCAGTAGTAACATTAGCTTGCTGCTCCGATCAACACACTAATTTTTCTAACTGCCGTAAGGCCTGGGCTGCAGCCAACCCAGGTACAAATGCTGAAGCAAATACATTCGCCGTAATGGACCACAATTGTACTTTACCATCACAATCTCCTTTTAAGTTGTGGGTATCTCTTGTTTTCCCTAAGTTGGTACTTTTTAACCAGTCCTGCTGTCGAGGAGCAAACAAAGATAGTTTCCCTAAATAACATGGCCCCCTAATTGGGTTAGCTGGGATTCCCTGCCACGCTCAATCCCCACATATTAAGATGTTATTGGGTAGAGCTTTAGCAGACCCATTGCTCCACAGAGTAGGCCCCTGAGGGTTTCCGCGTTCCCAAGCAGTGTTACTCCCCCCATATATCAACCCAGATAAATTGGCCATCCAAGTTCCACCAAATTGTCCTATGGCCAATCCTCAATATCTTCCTTTTGGATCTACAAATCGACTATATGCACCTTCGGGGGAAACATCAGTCCACTGCTTAACCATATTTTTATATTGTTCCATTCCTCTTAGTCCTTGATATTTAGTCCCAAAGCTAAAACAAGTACGAGTCCAACTCCCATTCGTTATGTTTCCGATTGCTTGACTTCCCAGCAACTCCAATTCTTGTGGGTCCCAGGGAAGAGGGACTTTGAGCCGACTTAATGAGTCTGCGGCACAGTCCAATGTCACTTTGCTGGAACAGGAGGCGCTCCCGCTGACATATTTCTGGAAATCACTAGGATCAAAATCTGGTATCCCAACCAGGCAGGTGCGGAATGTATCACTCACCGATTGAAGACTCAGACAAAAGTCAACTTGGCCTGTCTAATTCGCCCAGGTGACCCACATGTTCTGACATGGATTCACTTGATCCAATGGCGATGTGTGAACTGTCACCATCAGGATTATTAGGAGTAACAGCCACTCTAGTCCATTTCGCAGGAACCCATATTGGACGTGTAGGTGTAAGCACAGACATATAACCCGTGCCTAAATACTGCACTTTAGCTGGGCCCTGCCATATACCTGTTCGTGGATCTCTGTAAGTTACCCACATTGCCGGCGGTCTTTTGGATGTTTCCACCATTCCTTGATGTAGTCGAGCTGGAGGTTCTTTCTCCTCCCCAAAGATACATAAATGATTTATAGTAAACAAGACCTTAGACAACCGTTCCTGAGGGTCCTGTATGTCAGACATTTTACTTAAATATGATTTTAACACTTGATGAGTTCGTTCCACTATAGCCCATCCTGTCAGTGAGTGTGATATCCCTGTAATGTGTATCACTCCCCAGGTTTGGAAAAACTGTTTCACCCGATGACTAACATATGCAGGGCCGTTATCAGTCTTAATGGTGCCTGGCATCCCCATAAGAGCAAAGCATGCAGTGACATGTCGGATTACATGTGTTACTCTTTCTCCTGCTTGAGCTATTGCCCATATATACTTACTGAATGTATCCACAGTTACATGAACATATTTAAGCCTTCCAAATTCAGAAATGTGAGTGACGTCCATCTGCCACAATTCTAATGGTCCCAGACTCCTGGGGTTGACTCCCAGACCTAACCCTGGGCCGTAGTGGCTACACTGCAGGCAAGCCCTCAGTATTGCTCGAGCATCCTCTATTGAAAGGTCAAAACTTCTCTTTAGACCTCTGGCATTTTGATGAAAGGTGGCATGGGCTTCTCTTTCCTGATTGAATTTATTTACAGGATCCCCCGAAGCTACCAGCTTGTCCGCTCTAGCATTTCCTGCTCCTTAACCAATGTCATACTTATGACTTCTGATGTGTATTACACAATATGGAGATATGTGCTGCCGGATAGCGGCCTGCATGGCTCTAAGTAGGTCAAAAAGGCGTCGATTGCGCACATCTTTAATGTGAGCATCTTCTATTCTCTGAGCAATTCCTGCAACATAAAAAGAGTCAGTTACAATATTCAACGGTTTACACCACCACATTTCAAGGGCCCGAACAACCGCAAAAAGTTCTAAAGTCTGTAAAGAGTCCATTTCCGTGGCATGTAATAGCTGGTGTTTCCATTATCCTGCCTCTTCGCAGACTATTACAGCCCGCTGAGATTTCTTTCCTGCGTCTGTATATGCTGTAACGGCATTTGACAAAGGTTGCTCACTTAGCTTAGGACGAATAATCCACTGTTGTTGTGTCATACACGCCAACACCTTAGATTTTAGGGACTGCATGTTTATTTTTTGGGCAGATAACAATAAACTAAGCTGTAGAGGCTCCGATGTTGCTATGATCCATTCCAGATTTCTTTTCGCTATAGACACATATATCGTTCCTGGCTCTTGGCCGCTCACATGTAAGATTCGAGTGCGTCCCTTTCTAATAAGCATTGCTAAGCCCACAGTTTTTTGTTCAATTGTCCATTTAGACTGGAACGTGGTGAATAGCCATTCCAGGACGATTAGCCTCTCTTTTTGTTTTTTGCACTGTGTTAATGCACCAAGAAACTGTTCTTTGCCCTGCAAAATGGTCAAATCAATGGGGCAATCTGGATCACGAGGATCGTCCTGCCGAGTGGTAATGAGGTCAGAAATTTCAGGAATGGATTGCAGTTGTTCTGCTGTCGGCTGTACTTTTGCCGATGGGTCTGTTCCGTTCAATAAGGGGCGCAGCGGTTCTAGCATGTCATTAGTGATTCCAACAATAGGGCGCAACCATTGCAAATCCCCCATTTATTTTTGTCCATCATTTACAGTTTTTATCTTGGTATGAATATGGAGCTTTTGCGGCCTAATATGAGCATGGGAGATACAAGAAAGCAGGAAGATAGATCCCACCTAATGTAGTAAGTAGGTCACCATGCAATCTAGCAGCCAGCACGGTGTCACATTTGCAGCTGCTTTCCTGTGGGAGCTATCTTCAATACCACACTTTTTCTCCTCAGCTCCCATTGAAAGAATACATTTGTCAGTTAAGGTATACCACTGAGTATGAGAGCTACAAGAAAGCTCGAAGGCAGACCCCAGCTACAGTAGTAAGTAGGTCCCCATGCAGTCTATCAGCCAGCACGGTGTCACATTTGCAGCTGCTTTCCTTTGGGAGCTATCTTCAATACCACAGTTTTTCTGTTCAGCTCCCATTGAAAAAATACATTTGTCTCTTAAGGTATACAACTGAGTATGGGAGCTAGAAGAAAGCAGGAAGGCAGATCCCAGCTACAGTAGTAAGTAGGTCCCCATGCAGTCTAGCAGCTAGCACGGTGTCACATTTGCAGCTGCTTTCCTGTGGGAGCTATCTTCAATACCACACTTTTTTTGTGCAGTTCACATTGAAAAAATCCATTTGTCTCTTAAGGTATACAACTGAGTATGGGAGCTACAATAAAGCAGGAAGGCAGACCCCAGCTACAGTAGTAAGTAGGTCCCCATGCAGTCTATCAGCCAGCACAGTGTCTCATTTGCAGCTGCTTTCTTGTGGGAGCTATCTCCAATACCACAGTTTTCCTGTTCAGCTCCCATTGAACCTACTTACTACTAGCTGGGGTCTGCCTTCCTGCTTTCTTATAGCTCCCATACTCAGTGGCATAACTTAACAGACACATGTATTTTTTCAATGGGAGCTGAACAGAAAAAGTGTGGTATTGAAGATAGCTCCCACAGGAAAACAGCTGCAAATGAGACACTGTGCTGGCTGATAGACTGCATGGGGACCTACTTACTACTGTAGCTGGGGTCTGCCTTCCTGCTTTCTTGTAGCTCCCATGCTCAGTGGTATACCTTAACATAGAAATGTATTTTTTCAAAGGGAGGATAGGAAAAAAAGTGTGGTATTGAAGATAGCTCCCACAGGAAAGCAGCTGCAAATGTGACACCGTGCTTACTGATAGACTGCATGGGGACCTGCTTACTACTGTATCTGGGGTCTGCCTTCCTGCTTTCTTGTAGCTCCCATTCTCAGTGGTGTACCTTTACAAACACAATGTATTTTTTCAATGGGAGATGAGGAGAAAAAGTGTGGTATTGAAGATAGCTCCCACAGGAAAACAGCTGCAAATGAGACACTGTGCTGGCTGATAGACTGCATGGGGACCTACTTACTACTGTATCTGGGGTCTGCCTTCCTGCTTTCTTGTAGCTCCCATATTCAGTGGTATACCTTAACAGACACATGTATTTTTTCAATGGGAGCTGAACAGAAAAAGTGTGGTATTAAAGATAGCTCCGACAGGAAAGCAGCTGCAAATGTGACACCGTTCTGGCTGATAGACTGCATGGGGACGTACTTACTACTGTAGCTGGGGTCTGCCTTCCTGCTTTCTTGTAGCTCCCATACTCAGTGGTATACGTTAACAGACACAATGTATTTTTTCTATGGGAGCTGAACAGAAAAAGTGTGGTATTGAAGATATCTCCCATAGGAAAGCAGCTGCAAATGTGACACCATGCTGGCTGATAGACTACATGGGGACCTACTTACTACTGTAGCTGTGGTCTGCCTTCCTGCTTTCTTGTAGGTCCCATACTCATCGGTATAACTTAACAGACAAAATGTATTTTTTTCAATGGGACCTGAACAGAAAAAGTGTGGTATTGAAGATAGCTCCTACAGGAAAGCAGCTGCAAATGTGACACTGTGATGGCTGATAGCCTGCATGGGGACTTACTTACTACTGTAGCTGGGGTCTGCCTTCCTGCTGTCTTGTAGCTCCCATACTCAGAGGTATAACTTAATAGACAAAATGTATTTTTTTCAGATGGAGCTGAGGAGAAAAAGTGTGGTATTGAAGATAGCTCCCACAGGAAAGCAGCTGCAAATGTGACACCGTGCTGGCTGATAGTCTGCATGGGGACCTACTTACTACTGTAGCTGTGGTCTGCCTTCCTGCTTTCTTGTAGCTCCCATACTCAGTGGTATACCTTAACAGACACATGTATTTTTTCAATGGGAGCTGAGGAGAAAAAGTGTGGTATTGAAGATAGCTCCCACAGGAAAGCAGCTGCAAATGTGACACCATGCTTGTTGATAGACTGCATGGGGACCTACTTACTACTGTAGCTGGGGTCTGCCTTCCTGCTTTCTTGTAGCTCCTATATGCAGTGGTATAACCAAACCGACAAAATGTATTTATTTCAAAGAGAGCTGAGGAGAAAAAGTGTGGTATTGAAGATAGCTCCCACAGGAAAGCAGCTGCAAATGTGACACCGTGCTGGCTGACAGACTGCATGGGGTCCTACTTACTACTGTAGCTGGGGTCTGCCTTCCTGCTTTCTTGTAGCTCCCATACTCAGTGGTATACGTTAACAGACACAATATATTTTTTCTATGGGAGCTGAACAGATGTCCTGGTTTGAGCCAGGATAGAGTTAATTCCCGTGAGGAACCAGGAAAGGGCACAGCCTGAACAGCTGACCCAGGCTGGCCAGCAGGTATTCGATACCATCCTAACCGTCATGCCCAGGGTACAGGTGGGGGCTGGCCGGAATAAGCGCTTGCCCCGGTATAAGCCCTTCCGGGGGGGCGCGCGGGCTCTGGGTCGCCAGTCGGGAGCGGTCGCTTACGTCGGGTCCCGGGTGGTGAGCAATTGTATCACTCACCAGTTTTCTTTGTAATATTCCCTTGTCTTTGTTATAGTTGTTACTCTTCAATTTCCCCAGTAAACTGTTCTTATTTCAACTTACGCGGGCTCTTTTACTTTTTTTTTTCCTCCCTCTCCGATCCCCTCCGCATTCCGTCGAGAGGGGGAGGGGGAGGAGTCGCGGTTTTCTTCCCCTTTGCTCCGGCTGGGCAAAACCACGACATTATTGGCTCCCAACGTGGGGCCCACAGGGTTGAAATAAGACACAGTAGGCTGAAAGAATTGTCACAATGTTGATGTATTTGCTTAACTGCTGTTGGCCCGTAATTTGTCATATGCACTATGTATTCTCTCTGATAGTGTTTATGTCCTTTGGAAAAGGGACGAAAGCACTCGTTCTGATGTACTGGTTGTTACTGGCTTATGGTATGGTTGTATCACTGGGTGTGGAGCTAGGCCAATACTTGTACATGACTTGGTTGGCATTTCGGCAACTTGGACATTTATTTTCAGAATGTAGTGACAGTAATGACACCCAGTTCATGGGAAAAATGGGACGTAATTTTTCTATTTTTTCCATCCTCCCTTCCTCATTCAAGTTAACTGCAATAGCTTTTGACAATTCCGAACACACTTGGGATGTCCCAGCCATTGTGGTTTTATTGTTCTGTCCTCTAGGTAGGGTGTTTTTCTTGGGTAGAGTTGTGAAACGTGTTTTCCAGACTGTTATGAGGTTGGGCAGCTACGGAGGGATTGATATACAGAAGAATATGAACAGGTATTGGAAGAGTTTTTTACTTGTACAGATTAGGAATGCCACCCTAGCAACCACTGTGGCTACTCAAACTGAGGCAACTGATGCTGTTGCTGCCCTAACTCCAACAGCAGACACTGATCCTGAATCAGAGGATCAACCTGTGGCAGAGGATCAACCTGTGGCAGTGTCAGTTGCTCCTGTCCAGAAAAAGAAACACATAAAAAAATCAGTTCGCCTTGGGAGGGATGAAGATGAACCAGTGTCATCACAGGAACGGGAGGAAGAGTCAGAGCCAGAGCCAGAGATAATCACCCGATCCTTGTCCCTGAGCGAACTGCGAGAAGTGCGAAAAGATTACAGCCGTCGCCCAGGTGAGCACATTATCACCTGGATGCTCCGATGCTGGGAAAATGGAGCCCACAGTTTGAACTTAGAGGGCAAAGAAGCCAGGGAATTGGGCTCCTTGTCCCGGGACGGGGGCATTGATAAGGCTATGGGAAGACCGTCACAAATCCTCAGCCTCTGGAGGCGACTTTTGTTGGGTGTGAAGGAAAGATACCCCTTCAAGGAAGATATTACAAGCCCCCCAAGTAAGTGGACCACCACGGAGAAAGGCATTCAATATTTGAGGGAGTTAGCTGTGCTGGAGATTATTTATAATGACTATGCACCCACAGACCCAGATGAAATTCAATGCACACGAGTTATGTGGCGAAAGTTCCTACGAAGTGCACCACCAAGCTATGCCAGTTCGTTGGCAGTTGTCTCCTGGAAAGAAGATGAGAGGCAAACGGTGGAACAACTAGCCGCTCAACTTCGGCAATATGAAGAAAATGTGCCTTGTTCCCTACAGGCTGTTGTGTCAGCTGTAGAGAAAATGTCACGGAAGTTTGACCAATTCATGTATCGCTCTCCACCTGCCAGTACTCAAGCTTTTAAGAATAAGCGTCCCCGTGCTCAAGAGCAGGAACATAAGGAGTATACACCCCAGGATGTTTCGCGGTCCCATCCACAGGACCAAGGAGAGAATATGAGCAAGTGTGATAGGCCACCTACCCCATCTACTCCAAGAGCACAGGCACAGGAGTTGCGTAAAGGAAGGGTTAAAAGAAGTAACTCTCCTTGGAGGAATGTCGCTCCAGTTTCCAGTGAGCAACCCCCTAGACAAGATAGGAGGGTTGATTTCAATTCTGATTCCCTCGAGGGGACCTCTGGTGTTTCGTGGGAAACAGTAAATGATGACTGCGATGACCAGTATTAGGGAGGCCCTGCCTCCAGCCAGGTGGAGGAAAGGGATAATCGGGTTTATTGGACTGTGTGGATTCGTTGGCCTGGCACATCAAATCCACAAGAATACAAGGCTTTAGTGGACACCGGTGCACAATGTACTCTGATGCCATCAAATTTTAAAGGGACAGAATCCATTTGTATTTCTGGAGTGACAGGGGGATCTCAACAGCTATCTGTATTAAAAGCTGAAGTGAGTCTGACTGGCACAAATTGGCACAAGCATCCTATTGTGACAGGCCCCAAAGCTCCATGCATCTTAGGTATAGATTATCTTAAGAGAGGGTATTTTAAGGACCCAAAAGGATACAGATGGGCCTTTGGTGTGGCTGCAGTGGAGGCAGAAGAGATTGAACAATTATCCAGCATGCCTGGCCTTTCAGAGGACTCTTCTGTTGTGGGTTTGCTGAAGGTTGAGGAGCAACAGGTACCAATTGCAACCACAACAGTGCACCGTCGGCAATATCGCACCAACAGAGACTCAGTGATTCCCATTCATAAGTTGATTCGCCAATTGGAGAGCCAAGGGGTGATCAGCAAAACTCATTCACCCTTTAACAGCCCTATATGGCCGGTACAAAAGTCTACTGGAGAGTGGAGACTGACAGTAGACTATCGTGGCCTGAATGAAGTCACACCGCCGCTGAGCGCAGCCGTGCCAGACATGTTGGAACTCCAATACGAATTGGAGTCCAAGGCAGCCAAATGGTATGCCACCATTGATATTGCCAATGCATTCTTCTCAATCCCTTTAGCAAAAGAGTGCAGGCCTCAGTTTGCTTTCACTTGGAGAGGGGTGCAGTATACTTGGAATCGACTGCCCCAGGGGTGGAAACGCAGCCCCACCATCTGCCATGGACTGATCCAGGCCACGCTGGAGGAGGATGAGGCCCCAGAACATCTGCAATACATTGATGATATTGTGGTGTGGGGTGACTCAGCCGTGGAAGTCCTTGATAAAGGAAAGAAAATAATTCAAATTCTTCTAAAGGCTGGCTTTGCCATTAAACGCAGTAAAGTCAAAGGACCTGCACAGGAGATCCAGTTTTTAGGAGTAAAATGGCAGGATGGACGTCGTCATATTCCAATAGAGGTGATAAACAAGATTGCAGTCATGTCTCCACCAACTAACAAAAAGGAAACACAAGCTTTCCTAGGTGTTGTGGGTTTTTGGAGAATGCATATTCCAAATTATAGTATGATTGTTAGCCCCCTCTACCGTGTGACACGGAAGAAGAATGATTTTGAATGGGGTTCTGAGCAGCAACAAAGTTTTGTACAAATTAAACAGGAGATTGTTCATGCAATGGCACTTGGGCCAGTCCGGACAGGACCAGATGTTAAAAATGTGCTCTACACCGCAGCTGGGGAGAATGGCCCTACTTGGAGTCTTTGGCAGAGAGCACCTGGGGAGGGTCGAGGCCGACCCCTCGGGTTCTGGAGTCGGGGATACAGAGGATCCGAGGCCCGATACACTCCAACCGAGAAGGAGATACTGGCAGCATATGAAGGAGTTCAAGCTGCATCAGAAGTGATTGGCACAGAAACACAACTTTTCCTAGCACCTCGACTGCCGGTGCTGGGCTGGATGTTCAAGGGGAAGGCATTCCCTACGCATCATGCAACTGATGCTACATGGAGTAAGTGGATCGCACTGATCACACAACGAGCTCGCATAGGGAAGCCCAGTCGCCCTGGAATCCTGGAGGTGATCACAAACTGGCCAGAGTGTGAAGATGGTGAAATATCACCAGAGAAGGTGACACGTGTTGACGAGGCCCCATCGTATGATGAACTGTCAGAAGATGAGAAGCGGTATGCCCTGTTTACTGATGGCTCTTGTTGCCTTGTGGGAAGGCATCGAAGGCGGAAGGCAGCTGTATGGAGTCCCCTACGCAAAATTTCAGAAGCTGCAGAAGGAGAGGGTGAATCCAGCCAGTTTGCAGAGGTAAAAGCCATCCAGTTGGCTTTAGACATTGCTGAACGGGAAAAATGGCCAAGGATCTACCTCTACACTGATTCGTGGATGGTGGCAAACGCTCTATGGGGATGGCTACAGCAATGGAGACAGAACAACTGGCAACGACGGGGCAAACCCGTCTGGGCTGCTCCACTATGGCAGGACATTGCTGCTCGAATGGAGAAACTAGTTGTGAAGGTGCGCCATGTAGATGCTCACGTACCCAAAAAGCGGGCCACAGAAGAACATCTGCATAACCAGCAAGCTGACAAGGCTGCTAAGATTTCTCAGATAGATCTGGATTTGCAACATAAGGGGGAGTTATTTTTAGCTCGATGGGCCCATGATACCTCAGGTCATCAAGGCAGAGATGCTACCTATAAATGGGCTCGCGATCGAGGGGTGGACTTAACCTTGGACACTATTGCACAGGTTATCCATGAGTGTGAGACATGTGCTACAATTAAACAAGCAAAACGATTGAAGCCCATATGGTATGGAGGACGATGGCAGAAATATAAATACGGAGAGGCCTGGCAGATTGATTACATCACACTGCCACAGACTCGCCAAGGCAAATGCCATGTGCTCACAATGGTGGAGGCGACCACCGGCTGGTTGGAAACGTATCCTGTGTCTCATGCCACTGCCCGGAGCACCATCCAGGGCCTTGAAAGGAAAGTCCTCTGGCGACATGGCACCCCAGAAAGAATTGAGTCAGACAATGGGACGCACTTCAGGAACAATCTCATAGATGCCTGGACCAAAGAGCATGGCATTGAATGGGTTTATCATATTCCCTATCATGCACCAGCCTCAGGAAAAGTTGAGAGATACAATGGGTTATTGAAAACCACACTGAAAGCGATAGGAGGTGGAACTTTCAAGCATTGGGATACACACTTGGAAAAGGCCACCTGGTTAGTCAACTCTAGAGGATCTGTCAATCGAGCTGACCCTGCCCAATCAGGTCCCTTACATATTGTAGAAGGGGACAAAGTCCCTGTGGTACATATAAAAGACATGTTAGGGAAGGCAGTCTGGGTGTGTCCTGCTTCAGGTAAAGGCAAACCCACCCGTGAGATTATTTTTGCTCAGGGACCTGGGTGTACTTGGTGGGTGATGTGTAAGGATGGGAAGACCCAATGTGTGCCTCAAGGGAATTTAATTCTGGGTGAGAATAATCCGTGAATTAAATTCTATAATGATAGCTGTTGAATGTCACGATTCCTATAGTTGCTCTATGTTATGTATATGTAGGTGATTATGATGTGTAAACCTAGACATGACATGTAGATGGTATAGAATAAGGGGTGGAATGTCCTGGTTTGAGCCAGGATAGAGTTAATTCCCGTGAGGAACCAGGAAAGGGCACAGCCTGAACAGCTGACCCAGGCTGGCCAGCAGGTATTCGATACCATCCTAACCGTCATGCCCAGGGTACAGGTGGGGGCTGGCCGGAATAAGCGCTTGCCCCGATATAAGCCCTTCCGGGGGGGCGCGCGGGCTCTCGGTCGCCGATCGGGAGCGGTCACTTACGTCGGGTCCCGGGTGGTGAGCAATTGTATCACTTACCAGTTTTCTTTGTAATATTCCCTTGTTTTTGTTATAGTTGTTACTCTTCAATTTCCCCAGTAAACTGTTCTTATTTCAACTTACGCGGGCTCTTTTACTTTTTTTTTTCCTCCCTCTCCGATCCCCTCCGCATTCCGTCGAGAGGGGGAGGGGGAGGAGTCGCGGTTTTCTTCCCCTTTGCTCCGGCTGGGCAAAACCACGACAACAGAAAAAGTGTGGTATTGAACATAGCTCCCACAGGAAAGCAGCTGCAAATGTGACACCGTGCTGGCTGATAGACTGCATCGGGACCTACTTACTACTGTAGCTGGGGTCTGCCTTCCTGCTTTCTTATAGCTCCCATATTCAGTGGCATAACCTAACAGACACGTATTTTTTCAATGGGAGCTCAGGAGAAAACTGTCGTATTGAAGATAGCTCCCACAGGAAAGTAGCTGCAAATGTGACACCGTGCTGGCTGATAGACTGCATGGGGACCTACTTACTACTGTAGCTGGGGTCTGCCTTCCTGCTTTCTTGTAGCTCCCATACTCAGTGGTATAACTTAACAGACAAAATGTATTTTTTCTATGGGAGCTGAACAGAAAAAGTGTGGTATTGAAGATAGCTCCGACAGGAAAGCAGCTGCAAATGTGACACCGTGCTGGCTGATAGACTGCATGGGGACCTACTTACTACTGTAGCTGGGGTCTGCCTTCCTGCTTTCTTATAGCTCCTATATGCAGTGGTATAACCTAACCGACAAAATGTATTTATTTCGAAGGGAGCTGAGGAGAAAAATTGTGGTATTGAAGATAGCTCCCACAGGAAAGCAGCTGCAAATGTGACACCGTGCTGGCTGATAGACTGCATGGGGATCTACTTACTACTGTAGCTGGGGTCTGCCTTCCTGCTTTCTTGTAGGTCCCATATTCAGTGGTATACCTTAACAGACACATGTATTTTTTCAATGGGAGATGAGGAGAAAAAGTGTGGTACTGAAGATAGCTCCCACAGGAAAGTAGTTGCAAATGAGACACTGTGCTGACTGATAGACTGCATGCGGACCTACTTACTAGTGTAGCTGTGGTCTGCCTTCCTGCTTTCTTGTAGCTCCCATATTCAGTGCTATACCTTAACAGACAGATGTATTTTTTCAATGGGAGCTGAACAGAAATAGTGTGGTATTGAAGATAGCTCCCACAGGAAAGCAGCTGCAAATGTGACATCGTGCTTACTGATAGACTGCATGGGGACCTACTTACTACTGTAGCTGGGGTCTGCCTTCCTGCTTTCTTGTAGCTCCCATATTCAGTGGTATACCTTAAAAGGCACATGTATTTTTTCAATGGGAGCTGAACAGAAAAAGTGTGGTATTGAAGATAGCTCCCACAGGAAAGCAGCTGCAAATGTGACACCGTGCTGGCTGATAGACTGCATGGGGACCTACTTACTACTGTAGCTGTGGTCTGCCTTCCTGCTTTCTTGTTGCTCCCATAATCAGTGGTATACGTTAACAGACACATGTATTTTTTTCAATGAGTGCTCAGGAGAAAAAGTGTGGTATTGAAGATAGCTCCCACAGGAAAGCAGCTGCAAATGAGACACTGTGCTGACTGATAGACTGCATGCGGACCTACCTACTACTGTAGCTGTGGTCTGCCTTCCTGCTTTCTTGTAGCTCCCATATTCAGTGGTATACCTTAACAGACAGATGTATTTTTTCAATGGGAGCTGAACAGAAAAAGTGTGGTATTGAAGATAGCTTCCACAGGAAAGCAGCTGCAAATGTGACACCATGCTTACTGATAGACTGCATGGGGACCTACTTACTACTGTAGCTGGGGTCTGCCTTCCTGCTTTCTTGTAGCTCCCATACTCAGCGGTATAACTTAATACACAAAATGTATTTTTTTCAGATGGAGCTGAGGAGAAAAAGTGTGGTATTGAAGATAGCTCCCACAGGAAAGCAGCTGCAAATGTGACACCGTGCTGACTGATAGACTGCATGGGGATCTATTTACTACTGTAGCTGGGGTCTGCCTTCCTGCTTTCTTGTAGCTCCCATATTCAGTGGTATACCTTAACAGACACATGTATTTTTCAATGGGGCTGAGGAGAAAAAGTGTGGTATTGAAGATAGCTCCCACAGGAAAGCAGCTGCAAATGTGACACCGTGCTGGCTGATAGACTGCATGGGGACCTGCTTACTACTGTAGCTGGGGTCTGCCTTCCTGCTTTCTTGTAGCTCCCATATTCAGTGGTATACCTTAACAGACGGATGTATATTTTAATGGGAGCTGAACAGAAAAAGTGTGGTATTGAAGATAGCTCCCACAGGAAAGCAGCTGCAAATGTGACACCGTGCTGGCTGCTAGATTGCATGGTGACCTACTTACTGCAGTAGGTGGGATCTATGTTCCTGCTTTCTTGTAGCTCCCATACTCAGTGGTATACCTTAAATGACAAATGTATTCTTTCAATGGGAGCTGAGGAGAAAAACTGCGGTATTGAAGATAGCTCCCACAGGAAAGCAGCTGCAAATGTGACACCCTGCTGGCTACTAGACTGCATGGGGACCTACTTACTACTGTAGCTGGGGTCTGCCTTCCTGCTGTCTTATAGCTCCCATACTCAGCGGTATAACTTAATAGACAAAATGTATTTTTTTCAGATGCAGCTGAGGAGAAAAAGTGTGGTATTGAAGATAGCTCCCACAGGAAAGCAGCTGCAAATGTGACACCGTGCTGGCTGATAGACTGCATGGGGACCTACTTACTACTGTAGCTGGGATCTATCTTCCTGCTTTCTTCTAGCTCCCATACTCAGTGGTATACGTTAACAGACACAATGTATTTTTTCTATGGGAGCTGAACAGAAAAAGTGTGGTATTGAAGAGAGCTCCCACAGGAAACCAGCTGCAAATGTGGCACCGTGATGGCTGATAGACTGCATGGGGACCTACTTACTACTGTAGCTGGGGTCTGCCTTCCTGCTTTCTTGTAGTTCCCATACTCAGTGGTATACCTTAACATAGAAATGTATTTTTTCAAAGGGAGCTGAGGAAAAAAAGTGTGGTATTGAAGATAGCTCCCACAGGAAACCAGCTGCAAATGTGGCACCGTGATGGCTGATAGACTGCATGGGGACCTACTTACTACTGTAGCTGGGGTCTGCCTTCCTGCTTTCTTGTAGTTCCCATACTCAGTGGTATACCTTTACATAGAAATGTATTTTTTCAAAGGGAGCTGAGGAAAAAAAGTGTGGTATTGAAGATAGCTCCGACAGGAAAGCATTTGCAAATGTGACACCGTGCTGGCTGATAGACTGCATGGGGACCTACTTACTACTGTAGCTGGGGTCTGCCTTCCTGCTTTCTTGTAGCTCCCATACTCAGTGGTATAACTTAACAGACACAATGTATTTTTTCTCTGGGAGCTGAACCCAAAAAGTGTGGTATTGAAGATAGCTCCCACACGAAATCATCTGCAAATGTGACACCGTGCTGCCTGATAGACTGCATGGGGACCTACTTACTACTGTAACTGGGATCTGCCTTCCTGCTTTCTTGTAGCTCCCATATTCAGTGGTATACCTTAACAGACACATGTATTTTTTCAATGGGAGCTGAGGAGAAAAAGTGTGGTATTGAAGATAGCTCCCACAGGAAAGCAGCTGCAAATGTGACACCGTGCTGGCTGATATACTCCATGGGGAGCTATTTACTACTGTAGCTGGGGTCTGCCTTCCTGCTTTCTTGTAGGTCCCATACTCAGCGGTATAACTTAACAGACAAAATGTATTTTTTTCAACGACAGCTGAACAGAAAAAGTGTGGTATTGAAGATAGCTCCTACAGGAAAGCAGCTGCAAATGTGACACCGTGATGGCTGATAGCCTGCATGGGGAACTACTTACTACTGTAGCTGGTGTCTGCCTTCCTGCTGTCTTGTAGCTCCCATACTCAGCGATATAACTTAAAAGACAAAATGTATTTTTTTCAGATGGAGTTGAGGAGAAAAAGTGTGGTATTGAAGATAGCTCCCACAGGAAAGCAGCTGCAAATGTGACACCGTGCTGGCTGATAGACTGCATGGGGATCTATTTACTACTGTAGCTGGGGTCTGCCTTCCTGCTTTCTTGTAGCTCCCATACTCAGCTGTATACCTTAAAAGACACATGAATTTTTTCAATGGCAGCTGAACAGCAAAAGTGGTATTTAAGATAGCTCCCACACGAAAGCAGCTGCAAACGTGACACCGTGCTTAATGATAGACTACATGGGGACATACTTACTACTGTAGCTGGGGTCTGCCTTCCTTCTTTCTTCTAGCTCCCATACTCAGTGGTATACCTTAACAGACACATGTATTTTTTCAATGGGAGCTGAACAGAAAAAGTGTGGTATTGAAGATAGCTCCCACAGGAAAGCAGCTGCAAATGTGGCACCATGATGGCTGATAGACTGCATGGGGACCTACTTACTACTGTAGCTGGGGTCTGCCTTCCTGCTTTCTTGTAGCTCCCATACTCAGTGGTATACCTCAACAGACAAATGTATTTTTTCAATGGGGCTGAACAGAAAAAGTGTGGTATTGAAGATAACTCCGACAGGAAAGCAGCTGCAAATGTGACACCGTGCTGGCGGATAGACTGCATGGGGACCTACTTACTCCTGTAGCTGGGGTCTGCCTTCCTACTTTCTTATAGTTCCCATACTCAGTGGCATAACTTAACAGACACATGTATTTTTTCAATGGGAGCTGAGGATAAAAAGTGTGGTATTGAATATAGCCTCCACAGGAAAGCAGCTGCAAATGAGACACTGTGCTGGCTGATAGACTGCATGGGGACCTACTTACTACTGTAGCTGCGGTCTGCCTTCCTGCTTTCTTGTAGCTACCTATACGCAGTGGTATAACCTAACCGACAAAATGTATTTATTTCAAAGAGAGCTGAGGAGAAAAAGTGTGGTATTGAAGATAGGTCCGACAGGAAAGCAGCTGCAAATGTGACACCGTGCTAACTGATAGACTACATGGGGACCTACATACTACTTTAGCTGGGGTCTGCCTTCCTGCTTTCTTGTACCTCCCATATTCAGTGGTATACCTTAACAGACACATGTATTTTTTCAATGGGAGCTGAGGAGAAAAAGTGTGGTATTGAAGATAGCTCCCACAGGAAAGCAGCTGCAAATGTGACACCGTGCTGGCTGATACACTCCATGGGGAACTATTTACTACTGTAGCTGGGGTCTGCCTTCCCGCTTTTTTGTAGCTCCCATACTCAGTGGTATAACTTAACAGACACATGTATTTTTTCAATGGGAGCTGAGGAGAAAAAGTGTCTTATTCAAGATAGCTGCCACAGGAAAGCAGCTGCAAATGTTGACACCATACTGGCTGATAGACTGCATCGGGATCTACTTACTACTGTAGCCGTGGTCTGCCTTCCTGCTTTCTTGTAGCTCCCATATTCAGTGGTATACCTTAACAGACAGATGTATTTTTTTCAGATGGAGCTGAGGAGAATAAGTGTGGTATTGAAGATAGCTCCCACAGGAAAGCAGCTGCAAATGTGACACCGTGCTGGCTGATAGACTGCATGGGGATCTACTTACTACTGTAGCTGGGGTCTGCCTTCCTGCTGTCTTGTAGCTCCCATACTCAGCGAAATAACTTAATAGACAAAAGGTGTTTTTTTCAGATAGAGCTGAGGAGAAAAAGTGTGGTATTGAAGATAGCTCCCACAGGAAAAGAGCTGCAAATGAGACACTGTGCTGGCTGATAGAGTGCATGCGGACCTAGTTACTACTGTATCTGGGATCTATCTTCCTGCTTTCTTTTTGCTCCCATAATCAGTGGTATACCTTAACAGACACGTATTTTTTCAATGGGAGCTGAACAGAAAAAGTGTGGTATTGAAGATAGCTCCCACAGGAAAGCAGCTGCAAATGTGACACCGTTCTGGCTGATAGACTGCATGGGGACCTACTTACTACTGTAGCTGGGGTCTGCCTTCCTGCTTTCTTGTAGCTGCCATACTCAGTGGTATACGTTAACAGACACAATGTATTTTTTCAATGGGAGCTGAACAGAAAAAGTGTGGTATTGAAGATAGCTCCCACAGGAAAGCAGCTGCAAATGTGACACCGTGCTGGCTGCTAGACTGCATGGGGACCTACTTACTACTGTATCTGGGGTCTGCCTTCCTGCTTTCTTGTAGCTCCCATACTCAGTGGTATAACTTAACAGACACATGTATTTTTTCAATGGGAGCTGAGGAGAAAAAGTGTCTTATTCAAGATAGCTGCCACAGGAAAGCAGCTGCAAATGTTGACACCGTGCTTACTGATAGACTGCATGGGGACCTACTTACTACTGTAGCTGGAGTCTGCCTTCCTGCTTTCTTGTAGGTCCCATACTCAGCAGTATAAGTTAACAGACAAAATGTATTTTTTTCAATGGGAGCCGAACAGAAAAAGTGTGGTATTGAAGATAGCTCCTACAGGAAAGCAGCTGCAAATGTGACACCATGATGGCTGATAGACTGCATGGGGACCTACTTACTACTGTAGCTGGGGTCTGCCTTCCTGCTGTCTTGTAGCTCCCATACTCAGCGGTATAACTTAATAGACAAAATGTATTTTTTTCAGATGGAGTTGAGGAGAAAAAGTGTGGTATTGAAGATAGCTCCCACAGGAAAGCAGCTGCAAATGTGACACCGTGCTGGCTGCTAGACTGCATGGGGACCTACTTACTACTGTATCTGGGGTCTGCCTTCCTGCTTTCTTGTAGCTCCCATACTCAGTGGTATAACTTAACAGACACATGTATTTTTTCAATGGGAGCTGAGGAGAAAAAGTGTCTTATTCAAGATAGCTGCCACAGGAAAGCAGCTGCAAATGTTGACACCGTGCTTACTGATAGACTGCATGGGGACCTACTTACTACTGTAGCTGGAGTCTGCCTTCCTGCTTTCTTGTAGGTCCCATACTCAGCAGTATAAGTTAACAGACAAAATGTATTTTTTTCAATGGGAGCCTGTGGTAGTTTGAGCCTGGCTGGATGCCAGGTGCCCACCACACCGCTTTACCCCCCACCTCCCGAGAAGCAAGCCAGGGAAGGGGAGAAAATAAGATGGGAATCTCGTGGGTTGAGATAAAAGCAGTTTAATAAATAAGCAGCAAAGCCGCGCGCGCGGGAAGCAAAGCAGAAGCAGATAAGCTGTTACTCTCTACTTCCCATCAGCAGCGATGTCCGGCCACCTCCCGAGAAGCAGGGCTTCAGTACGCGTAGCGGTTGCTTTGGGAAGGCCAGAAATGAATCTCGCCTCCCCTTCCTGCTCCTTTCCCCCAGTTTATATTCCTGAGCTGACGTCATATGGTATGGAATATCTCCTTGGTCAGCCTGGGTCAGCTGTCCTGGCCACAGTCCCTCCCAAGATCATGCCCACTCACAGCTATTGGTGAAGGTGGGGGAAGGAATGCTGGAGGGACAACCCCGATGTTGTGCAAGCGGTAGTCATAATATTGATATCAACAGTAAGCACAGCACTGCAGGAGCTGCTGTGGAAAATCACTACCGTCCCAGACCCACTACAGTCTCCACCCCTTATTCCATACCATTTATGTCATGCTCAGACAAACCATCTTAACAATCCATATACATTCTTATATACTCTCATTAACCAGTACCCCCACTCTTCAACAGACAAACATCATTCTTGTATTCCCTCTTGCATCTTGCATCAAACAAACAAACAACATTCTTATATCTTTCATCCTCTGTAGATGTTCACTGGAGCAGGTCATAACTTCTGTCTCATCCATCAAGATGAATATCCAGGCCAGGGGAAACAGTATGTTCAGTGTTGGGCACCAGCACCGGCTTGGTTTGTCCACTTGTTCGGTTTTTCTTGCAAAGTTCATCTACAACAGATAACTCACATAACAGGTTATTTTTCCCCCAAGGTTAAGTCTCCTTGAGGTACACATCGTGTTTCCCCATCCTTTCTCATCACCCACCAAGTACAGCCAGGCCCTTGAGCAAAGACAATCCCACGAATGGGTTTGCCTTTTCCCATGGGAGGTGCAACCCATACTGCCTTCCCCAGCCATTTCCCTGGGTGCACTACGGGGACCTTATCTCCTCCCACAGTATGTAGTGGTTTTGTTTGGGCAGGACCAGGACGGTTAGTTGAACCTCTGCTATTGACCAGCCAAGTGGCTTCTGCTAAATTTTTATCCCACTGCTTCCATGCCCCATTGCCCAGTGCTCTCAACATGGTCTTTAGTAACCCATTATATCTCTCAATCTTTCCAGAGGCTTGTGGGTGATAGGGGATGTGGTATATCCACTCAATGCCATGTTTCTTTGCCCAGGAGTTTATGAGATTATTTCGAAAATGAGTTCCATTATCTGATTCAATTCTTTCTGGAGTGCCGTGTCGCCACAAAACTTGCCTTTCAAGACCCAAGACAGTATTTCGGGCAGTGGCGTGGTTGACAGAGTATGTTTCCAACCAACCAGTAGTTGCTTCCACCATGGTGAGTATATACCGCTTGCCTTGATGTGTTCGTGGTAGTGGTCCAACATAGTCAATTTGCCAGGCCTCACCATACTGAAAACCCAGCCATCGGCCTCTGTTCCAGGGAGACTTGATTCGTGTGGCTCGCTTGATTGCGGCACATGTTTCACATTCATGGGTGACCTGTGTGATGGCTTCCATGGTCAAGTCCACCCCTCGATCACGAGCCCATCTATATGTTGCATCTCTTCCCAGATGTCCTGATGTTTCATGGGCCCATCGAGCTATAAATAGCTCACCTTTACGCTCCCAGTCTAGGTCTACCTGAGCTAGTTCAATTTTAGCAGCTTTATCTACCTGTTGGTTATTCCATTGTTCTTCATTGGCACGGCTTTTTGGCACATGAGCATCTACATGACGTACTTTCAGAGTCATATTTTCCACCCGAGCAGCAATGTCTTGCCATAATGCAGCAGCCCAGATGGGTTTACCCTTGCGCTGCCAGTTGGTCTTCTTCCATTGCTGTAGCCATCCCCATAGAGCATTAGCCACCATCCAGGAGTCAGTGTAAAGATAGAGTACTGGCCACTTCTCTCGTTCTGCAATCTTTAGAGCTAGTTGGATAGCCTTCACTTCAGCAAACTGACTTGACTCACCTTCTCCTTCAGTGGCCTCAACAACTCGTCGTGTGGGACTCCACACAGCAGCTTTCCACTTACGATGATTTCCTACCACGCGGCAGGATCCATCAGTAAACAAAGCATAATGCCTCTCATCCTCTGACAATTCATTATATGGTGGTGCCTCTTGGGCGCGAGCTACTTCCTCAGGCAATGCTCCAAAATCTCTGCCTTCTGGCCAGTCCATGATTTCTTCCAGGATTCCTGGGCGATTAGATTTCCCCAGCCGAGATCGTTGTGTAATCAACGCCATCCACTTACTCCATGTAGCGCTGGTTGCATGATGTATAGAAGGGGTTTTCCCTTTGAACATCCAGTGTAACACAGGCAGACGTGGTGCCAAGAGGAGATGAGCTTCTGTGCCAATGACTTCTGAAGCAGCTCGAAGTCCCTCATATGCTGCTAGTATTTCTTTTTCAGTTGGGGTGTAGTGGGCTTCCGATCCTCGATATCCTCGGCTCCAAAACCCTAATGGTCGACCTCGGGTTTCTCCAGATGTTTTCTGCCAGAGGCTCCAGGTGAGACCATGCTCTCCAGCGGCAGTGTAGAGGATATTCTGCACATCTGGTCCTGTACGGATGGGCCCAAGGGCGACTGCACGAGCTATTTCCTGTTTAATTTGTTGAAAAGCTTGTTGTTGCTCAAGGCCCCACTCAAAACAGTTCTTCTTTCTGGTGACTCTAAAGAGAGGGCTCACAAGCTGACTATAACCTGGGATATGCATCCTCCAGAATCCCACAAGGCCCAGGAAAGCTTGTGTTTCTTTCTTATTAGTCGGTTGAGACATAGTAGCTATTTTATTCACAACATCCATAGGCACATGCCGACGCCCATCTTGCCATTTTATGCCCAAAAACTGTATCTCTTGTGCAGGTCCCTTTACTTTGTTTCTTTTTATAGCAAAACCAGCTTTCAGGAGAATCTGTATTATTCTTTTCCCTTTCTCAAACACTTCTTCTGCCTTGTTGCCCCATACAATTATGTCATCAATGTACTGTAAATGTTCAGGGGCATCACCCATTTCCAGCACAGTTTGGATTAGACCATGGCAAATAGTAGGACTATGTTTCCACCCCTGGGGCAATCGATTCCAGGTATATTGGACACCTCTCCATGTGAAGGCAAATTGTGGCCTGCACTCTGCTGCCAATGGAATTGAGAAGAATGCATTAGCGATGTCAATCGTAGCATACCACTTGGCTGCTTTTGACTCCAGTTCATACTGGAGCTCTAACATGTCTGGTACAGCAGCACTCAGTGGTGGTGTCACTTCGTTCAGGCCACGATAGTCTACTGTTAACCTCCACCCTCCATCAGATTTTTTCACAGGCCATATGGGACTATTAAATGGAGAATGAGTTTTGCTAATTACTCCTTGAGCCTCCAGTTGATGAATCAACTCACGGATGGGAGCCAGGGAATCTCGGTTCGTGCGATATTGCCTCCGGTGCACTGTCCTGGTAGCAATTGGTACCTGTTGCTCTTGAACTTGCAGCAATCCCACAACAAAAGGGTCTTCTGAGAGGCCAGGTAAATTAGAGAGTTGTTTGATTTTCTCTGTATCTACAGTGGCTATACCAAAAGCCCATCGATACCCCTTGGGGTCTTTGAAGTACCCTCTCCTGAGGTAATCTATGCCAAGAATACAAGGGGCCTCTGGACCAGTCACAATGGGGTGTTTTTTCCATTTGTCCCCTGTTAAGCTCACTTCAGCCTCTAATACAGATAATTCTTCACATCCCCCTGTCACTCCAGAGATCCAGACAGAATCTGTGCCTCTATACCTTGATGGCATCAATGTACACTGTGCCCCTGTGTCTACTAAGGCTTTATACCTTTGTGGGTTTGATGTGCCAGGCCATCGAACCCACACAGTCCAGTAGATTCGGTCATCCCTTTCCTCCTCCTGGCTGGAGGCAGGGACCCTCTATTTCTGTTCTTCATCAGAGTATTCGCTATCTGATCCTTGCAATTGCAGACCTGAAGTCTCCTCATTGGCTTTGAAGGAAGTAGTTGCAGTTCTTCTATGTCTTGGAGATTGTTGATTGTCCTCTTTTGTTTTGGCAGCCACTCTGCTGACAGCCCTCTTGGGCGGTCCTTTTCTAACAGCTGCCTTCCCCCTTAGTTCACGTACACGCGCTTCTAGCTTAAAAGTGGGTTCACCATCCCACTTCCTCATATCCTCTCCTTGGCCACGCAAAAAGAGCCAGAGTTCATTTCGCGGTGTACTCCTGCGTCTGGGACTTCCCTTTCCCCTGGTCGGGACAGTGGATGACTGAGTTCTTGAGGCAGATCTAACAATCAGGCCATCATCCCACACTGATGAGGAGGTGCAGAGGCTCTCTTCATAGTTCTGTAACCAAGAAGATACCCTCTCCACTGTTGGTATGTCCATGTCTGGATGATACACCATTGCCGGGATATTAGAATATGTAGCTGGGGCACTCTGGATCACTTTTCTCAACATGGCCCGTGTACACTGGACATCGTCTGGATCTGTGGAGGCCTCGACATTATCCAGATCACCATAGATGACTTCCAACACAGCTAATTCCCTTAGATATTGGATCCCTTCATCAGCTCTAGTCCACTTTCCTCGGGCATTTACAAGGTCTTCCTTGAATGGGTATCTTGCCCGTACACTTGAGAGGAGTCGTTTCCAGAGACTACAAACTGAGGTTTTCTTTCCAATGCCTTTATCAATTCCCCGGTCCCTAGCAAGAGATCCTAGCTGTTGGGCTTCTCTGCCTTCCAATTGTTGACTGTCAGCCCCATTATCCCAGCATCGGAGCAGCCAGGCACCAATCCGCTCACCTGGCTGGCGACTGTAATCTTTTCGCATATCTCTAAGTTCTGTTGAGGTGAGGGACCGAGTAGTTTCCATTTTCTTTTCGATTTCTCTCACTTCTCCTGATCTCCTTACCGAAGGACCAGTTTCTTCTTCTAGCCTTTCCTCTTCCTCCTCGTCTGCCCTTACTAATCGATGATATGGACTTGACCTCCTTATCCACTGCTTCTTTTTCACTACTGGGGCAACCACTGTGGTTGTTGTTTGGTTCCCTGACTCAACCATGGTAGTCTCAGGTATAGTTTGAATTTCCACCTCGGCCATAGTTCTCTGAGAGGGCTGGACTGCGACTGACTCAACTATGTTGGTCTCAGGTATAGTTTGAATTTCCACCTCGGCCATAGTTCTCTGAGAGGGCTGGACTGCGACTGACTCAACTATGTTGGTCTCAGGTACCGTTTGAGTTTCCATTTCAATTACAGTTCTCTGAGAGGACTGGAATGCAGCTCGGTAGGCAGAGGCTAGGCCCCAGTATAGTGCCTGAACCTGATGGGCCTCATTAGGGTAGGTAAGACACCCTTCTATCAGGTAGCGTGTCAGTAAAGCAGGGTTTTTTATCTGTTCAGATGTAAAATCCCAGATTACAGGAGGTGATAACCGTCCTAGGAATTTGCCTAAATTCATCCACATACCCTGCCACCCAGGGACTGGCCGCTTCAGGGGGCATTTTAACATGTTTCCATCGCAAATTTGTACTCTCTGATACCCAGATGACTCCAGATTCCACAAGATATATAATATACCAACCATGTTAATTAGTAATATTAAAACTCTCGTATAAGGGTGACTAAGGACCTGGGAAGTCTGTGTAACAGAATTGTCTAGATCAGTCCGAGCTGAGGAGAAAGAGGTGCTTTGCCCCATGGCCTCCACAAGATAGCTCCCACAGCACACTAAATTCATCAGTAACAGAATGAGACTTGCTATTATTATTTGGGCCATCATGTTCCCAGGCCCTTTCATCCTCTTCACAAAATTATATAGCCAGCTTAGCAAAGCTATTAAGGTTAAAGCACAGCCGAGAGTCAATGTTAGGAGCATCATGTTCCCAAACATTAGAAAGTGTAAGATAAGCTGCATAACAGCAAGGCTCCGTGACCAGCACAGGAACTTTGCTCTCATTGGTTTACTGTAATTGCAATGCAGTTAATGTAAATCTGCTATTATCTCGCCCCACGTTGGGCGCCAAAAGGGCTGTGGTAGTTTGAGCCTGGCTGGATGCCAGGTGCCCACCACACCGCTTTACCCCCCACCTCCCGAGAAGCAAGCCAGGGAAGGGGAGAAAATAAGATGGGAATCTCGTGGGTTGAGATAAAAGCAGTTTAATAAATAAGCAGCAAAGCCGCGCGCGCGGGAAGCAAAGCAGAAGCAGATAAGCTGTTACTCTCTACTTCCCATCAGCAGCGATGTCCGGCCACCTCCCGAGAAGCAGGGCTTCAGTACGCGTAGCGGTTGCTTTGGGAAGGCCAGAAATGAATCTCGCCTCCCCTTCCTGCTCCTTTCCCCCAGTTTATATTCCTGAGCTGACGTCATATGGTATGAAATATATCCTTGGTCAGCCTGGGTCAGCTGTCCTGGCCACAGTCCCTCCCAAGATCATGCCCACTCACAGCTATTGGTGAAGGTGGGGGAAGGAATGCTGGAGGGACAGCCCCGATGTTGTGCAAGCGGTAGTCATAATATTGATATCAACAGTAAGCACAGCACTGCAGGAGCTGCTGTGGAAAATCACTACCGTCCCAGACCCACTACAGTGCCGAACAGAAAAAGTGTGGTATTGAAGATAGCTCCTACAGGAAAGCAGCTGCAAATGTGACACCATGATGGCTGATAGACTGCATGGGGACCTACTTACTACTGTAGCTGGGGTCTGCCTTCCTGCTGTCTTGTAGCTCCCATACTCAGCGGTATAACTTAAAAGACAAAATGTATTTTTTTCAGATGGAGTTGAGGAGAAAAAGTGTGGTATTGAAGATAGCTCCCACAGGAAAGCAGCTGCAAATATGACACCGTGCTGGCTGATAGACTGCATGGGGACTTACTTACTACTGTAGCTGGAGTGTACCTTCCTGCTTTCTTGTACCTCCCATACTCAGTGGTATACCTTAACAGACATGTATTTTTTCAATGGGAGCTGAGGAGAAAAAGGGTGGTATTGAAGATAGCTCCCACAGGAAAGCAGCTGCAAATGTGACACCATGCTTGGTGATAGACTGCATGGGGACCTACTTACTACTGTAGCTGGGGTCTGCCTTCCTGCTGTCTTGTAGCTCCCATACTCAGCGGTATAACTTAATAAACAAAATGTTTTTTTTTCAGATGGAGTTGAGGAGAAAAAGTGTGGTATTGAAGATAGCTCCCACAGGAAAAGAGCTGCAAATGAGACACTGTGCTGGCTGATAGAGTGCATGCGGACCTACTTACTACTGTATCTGGGATCTATCTTCCTGCTTTCTTTTTGCTCCCATAATCAGTGGTATACCTTAACAGACACGTATTTTTTCAATGGGAGCTGAGGAGAAAAAGTGTGGTATTGAAGATAGCTCCCACAGGAAAGCAGCTGCAAATGTGACACCATGCTTGGTGATAGACTGCATGGGGACCTACTTACTATTGTAGCTGGGGTTTTGCATTCCTGCTTTCTTGTACCTCCCAAGTTCAGTGGTATACCTTAACAGACACATGTATTTTTTCAATGGGAGCTGAACAGAAAAAGTGTGGTATTGAAGATAGCTCCCACAGGAAAGCAGCTGCAAATGTGACACCGTTCTGGCTGATAGACTGCATGGGGACCTACTTACTACTGTAGCTGGGGTCTGCCTTCCTGCTTTCTTGTAGCTCCCATACTCAGTGGTATACGTTAACAGACACAATGTATTTTTTCTATGGGAACTGAGGAGAAAAAGTGTCTTATTCAAGATAGCTGCCACAGGAGAGCAGCTGCAAATGTTGACACCGTGCTTACTGATAGACTGCATGGGGACCTACTTACTACTGTAGCTGGAGTCTGCCTTCCTGCTTTCTTGTAGGTCCCATATTAAGCAGTATAACTTAACAGACGAAATGTATTTTTTTCAATGGGAGCCGAACAGAAAAAGTGTGGTATTGAAGATAGCTCCTACAGAAAAGCAGCTGCAAATGTGACACCATGATGGCTGATAGACTGCATGGGGACCTACTTACTACTGTAGCTGGGGTCTGCCTTCCTGCTGTCTTGTAGCTCCCATACTCAGCGGTATAACTTAATAGACAAAATGTATTTTTTTCAGATGGAGTTGAGGAGAAAAAGTGTGCTATTGAAGATAGCTCCCACAGGAAAGCAGCTGCAAATGTGACACCGTGCTGGCTGATAGACTGCATGGGGAACTACTTACTACTGTAGCTGGGGTCTGCCTTCCTGCTTTCTTGTAGCTCCCATACTCAGTGGTATACCTTAACAGACAAATGTATTTTTTCAATGGGGCTGAGGAGAAAAAGTGTCTTATTGAAGATAGCTGCCACAGGAAAGCAGCTGCAAATGTTGACACCGTGCTTACTGATAGACTGCATGGGGACCTATTTACTACTGTAGCTGGGGTCTGCCTTCCTGCTTTCTTGTAGCTCCCATACTCAGTGGTATAACTTAACAGACACATGTATTTTTTCAATGGGAGATGAGGAGAAAAAGTGTGGTATTGAAGATAGCTCCCACAGGAAAGGAGCTGCAAATGAGACACTGTGCTGGCTGATAGACTGCATGCGGACCTACTTACTACTGTAGCTAGGGTCTGCCTTCCTGCTTTCTTGTAGCTCCCATACTCAGTGGTATACCTTAACATAAAAATGTATTTTTTCAAAGGGAGCTGAGGAGAAAAAGTGTGGTATTGAAGATAGCTCCCACAGGAAAGCAGCTGCAAATGTGACACCGTGCTGGCTGATAGACTGCATGGGGACCTACTTACTACTGTAGCTGGGGTCTGCCTTCCTGCTTTCTTGTAGCTCCCATACTCAGTGGTATAACTTAACAGACACATGTATTTTTTCAATGGGAGCTGAGAAGAAAAAGTGTCTTATTCAAGATAGCTGCCACAGGAAAGCAGCTGCAAATGTGACACCGTTCTGGCTGATAGACTGCATGGGGACCTACTTACTAATGTAGCTGGGGTCTGCCTTCCTGCTTTCTTGTAGCTCCCATACTCAGTGGTATACGTTAACAGACACCATGTATTTTTTCTATTGGAGCTGAACAGAAAAAGTGTGGTATTGAAGATAGCTCCCACAGGAAAGCAGCTGCAAATGTGACACCGTGCTGTCTGGTAGACTGCATGGGGACCTACTTACTACTGTAGCTGGGGTCTGCCTTCCTGCTTTCCTGTAGCTCCCATACTCAGCGGTATAACTTAACAGATAAAATGTATTTTTTTCAGATGGAGCTGAGGAGAAAAAGTGTGGTATTGAAGATAGCTCCGACAGGAAAGCAGCTGCAAATGTGACACCGTGCTGGCTGATAGTCTGCATGGGGACCTACTTAATACTGTAGCTGGGGTCTGCCTTCCTGCTGTCTTGTAGCTCCCATACTCAGTGGTATAACCTAACCGACAAAATGTATTTATTTCAAAGGGAGCTGAGGAGAAAAAGTGTGGTATTGAAGATATCTCCCACAGGAAAGTAGCTGCAAATGTGACACCGTGCTGGCTGATAGACTCCATGGGAACCTACTTAGTACTGTAGCTGGGGTCTGCCTTCCTGCTTTCTTGTAGCTCCCATATTCAGTGGTATACCTTAACAGACAGATGTATTTTTTCAATGGGAGCTGAACAGAAAAAGTGTGGTATTGAAGATAGCTCCCACAGGAAAGCAGCTGCAAATTTGACACCGTGCTGGCTGATAGACTACATGGGGACCTACTTACTACTGTAGCTGGGGTCTGCCTTCCTGCTTTCCTGTAGCTCCCATACTCAGCGGTATAACTTAATAGACAAAATGTATTTTTTCAATGGGAGCTAAGGAGAAAAAGTGTGGTATTGAAGATAGCTCCCACACGAAAGCAGCTGCAAATGTGACACCGTGCTGGCTGATAGACTGCATGGGGACCTACTTACTACTGTAGCTGGGGTCTGCCTTCCTGCTTTCTTGTAGCTCCCATACTCAGTTGTATACCTTATGAGACAAATGTATTTTTTCAATGGGAGCTGAGGAGAAAAAGTGTGGTATTGAAGATAGCTCCCACAGGAAATGAGCTGCAAATGTGACACTATGCTGGCTGATAGACTGCATGGGGACCTACTTACTACTGTAGCTGGGTGTAGTGGGTCTGGGACGGTAGTGATTTTCCACAGCAGCTCCTGCAGTGCTATGCTTACTGTTGATATCAATATTATGACTACCGCTTGGACAACATCGGGGCTGTCCCTCCAGCATTCCTTCCCCCACCTTCACCAATAGCTGTGAGTGGGCATGATCTTGGGAGGGACTATGGCCAGGACAGCTGACCCAGGCTGACCAAGGAGATATTCCATACCATATGACGTCAGCTCAGTAATATAAACTGGGGGAAAGGAGCAGGAAGGGGAGGCGAGATTCATTTCTGGCCTTCCCAAAGCAACAGCTACGCGTACTGAAGCCCTGCTTCTCGGGAGGTGACCGGACATCGCTGCTGATGGGAAGTAGAGAGTAACACCTTATCTGCTTCTGCTTTGCTTCCCGCGCGCGCGGCTTCGCTGCTTATTTATTAAACTGCTTTTATCTCAACCCACGAGATTCCCAACTTATTTTCTCCCCTTCCCTGGCTTGCTGAGGAGGTGGGGGGTAAAGCGGTGTGGTGGGCACCTGGCATCCAGCCAGGCTCAAACTACCACAGCCCTTTTGGCGCCCAACGTGGGGCACAATAATAGCAGATTTACATTAACTGCATTGCAATTACAGTAAACCAATGAGAGCAAAGTTCCTGTGCTGGTCACGGAGCCTTGCTGCTATGCAGGTTATCTTACACTTTCTAATGTTTGGGAACACGATGCTCCTAACATTGACTCTCGGCTGTGCTTTAACCTTAATAGCTTTGCTAAGCTGGCTATATAATTTTGTGAAGAGGATGAAAGGGCCTGGGAACATGATGGCCCAAATAATAATAGCAAGTCTCATTCTGTTACTGATGAATTTAGTGTGCTGTGGGAGCTATCTTGTGGAGGCCATGGGGCAAAGCACCTCTTTCTCCTCAGCTCGGACTGATCTAGACAATTCTGTTACACAGACTTCCCAGGTCCTTAGTCACCCTTATACGAGAGTTTTAATATTACTAATTAACATGGTTGGTATATTATATATCTTGTGGAATCTGGAGTCATCTGGGTATCAGAGAGTACAAATTTGCGATGGAAACATGTTAAAATGCCCCCTGAAGCGGCCAGTCCCTGGGTTCCAGGGTATGTGGATGAATTTAGGCAAATTCCTAGGACGGTTATCACCTCCTGTAACCTGGGATTTTACATCTGAACAGATAAAAAACCCTGCTTTATTGACACGCTACCTGATAGAAGGGTGTCTTACCTACCCTAATGAGGCCCATCAGGTTCAGGCACTATACTGGGGCCTAGCCTCTGCCTACCGAGCTGCATTCCAGTCCTCTCAGAGAACCGTGATTGAAATGGAAACTCAAACGGTACCTGAGACCAACATAGTTGAGTCAGTCGCAGTCCAGCCCTCTCAGAGAACTATGGCCGAGGTGGAAATTCAAACTATACCTGAGACTACCATGGTTGAGTCAGGGAACCAAACAACAACCACAGTGGTTGCCCCAGTAGTGAAAAAGAAGCAGTGGATAAGGAGGTCAAGTCCATATCATCAATTAGTAAGGGCAGACGAGGAGGAAGAGGAAAGGCTAGAAGAAGAAACTGATCCTTCGGTAAGGAGATCAGGAGAAGTGAAAGAAATCGAAAAGGAAATGGAAACTACTCGGTCCCTCACCTCAACAGAACTTAGAGATATGCGAAAAGATTACAGTCGCCAGCCAGGTGAGCGGATTGGTGCCTGGCTGCTCCGATGCTGGGATAACGGGGCTGACAGTCAACAATTGGAAGGCAGAGAAGCCCAACAGCTAGGATCTCTTGCTAGGGACCGGGGAATTGATAAAGGCATTGGAAAGAAAACCTGAGTTTGTAGTCTCTGGAAACATACTCTGTAAACCACGCCACTGCCCGAAATACTGTCTTGGGTCTTGAAAGGCAAGTTTTGTGGCGACACGGCACTCCAGAAAGAATTGAATCAGATAATGGAACTCATTTTCGAAATAATCTCATAAACTCCTGGGCAAAGAAACATGGCATTGAGTGGATATACCACATCCCCTATCACCCACAAGCCTCTGGAAAGATTGAGAGATATAATGGGTTACTAAAGACCATGTTGAGAGCACTGGGCAATGGGGCATGGAAGCAGTGGGATAAAAATTTAGCAGAAGCCACTTGGCTGGTCAATAGCAGAGGTTCAACTAACCGTCCTGGTCCTGCCCAAACAAAACCACTACATACTGTGGGAGGAGACAAGGTCCCCGTAGTGCACCCAGGGAAATGGCTGGGGAAGGCAGTATGGGTTGAACCTCCCATGGGAAAAGGCAAACCCATTCGTGGGATTGTCTTTGCTCAAGGGCCTGGCTGTACTTGGTGGGTGATGAGAAAGGATGGGGAAACTCGATGTGTACCTCAAGGAGACTTAACCTTGGGGGAAAAATAACCTGTTATGTGAGTTATCTGTTGTAGATGAACTTTGCAAGAAAAACCGGACAAGTGGACAAACCAAGCCGGTGCTGGTGCCCAACACTGAACATACTGTTTCCCCTGGCCTGGATATTCATCTTGATGGATGAGACAGAAGTTATGACCTGCTCCAGTGAACATCTACAGAGGATGAAAGATATAAGAATGTTGTTTGTTTGTTTGATGCAAGATGCAAGAGGGAATACAAGAATGATGTTTGTCTGTTGAAGAGTGGGGGTACTGGTTAATGAGAGTATATAAGAATGTATATGGATTGTTAAGATGGTTTGTCTGAGCATGACATAAATGGTATGGAATAAGGGGTGGAGACTGTAGTGGGTCTGGGACGGTAGTGATTTTCCACAGCAGCTCCTGCAGTGCTGTGCTTACTGTTGATATCAATACTATGAGTACCGCTTGCACAACATCGGGGCTGTCCCTCCAGCATTCCTTCCCCCACCTTCACCAATAGCTGTGAGTGGGCATGATCTTGGGAGGGACTATGGCCAGGACAGCTGACCCAGGCTGACCAAGGAGATATTCCATACCATATGACGTCAGCTCAGTAATATAAACTGGGGGAAAGGAGCAGGAAGGGGAGGCGAGATTCATTTCTGGCCTTCCCAAAGCAACCGCTACGCGTACTGAAGCCCTGCTTCTCGGGAGGTGGCCGGACATCGCTGCTGATGGGAAGTAGAGAGTAACACCTTATCTGCCTCTGCTTTGCTTCCCGCGCGCGCGGCTTCGCTGCTTATTTATTAAACTGCTTTTATCTCAACCCACGAGATTCCCATTTTATTTTCTCCCCTTCCCTGGCTTGCTGAGGAGGTGGGGGGTAAAGCGGTGTGGTGGGCACCTGGCATCCAGCCAGGCTCAAACTACCACACTGGGATCTGCCTTCCTGCTTCCTTGTAGCTCCTATACGCAGTGGTATAACCTAACCGACAAAATGTATTTATTTCAAAGGGAGCTGAGGAGAAAAAGTGTGGTATTGAAGATAGCTCCCACAGGAAAGCAGCTGCAAATGTGACACCGTGCTGGCTGATAGACTGCATGGGGACCTACTTAGTACTGTAGCTGGGGTCTGCCTTCCTGCTTTCTTGTAGCTCCCATACTCAGTGGTATAACTTAACAGCCAAAATATATTTTTTCAAAGGGAGCTGAGGAGAAAAAGTGTGGTATTGAAGATAGCTCCCACAGGAAAGCAGCTGCAAATGTGACACCGTGCTGGCTTACAGACTGCATGGGGACCTACTTACTACTGTAGCTGGGATCTATCTTCCTGCTTTCTTGTAGCTCCCATACTCAGGGGTATACCTTAACAGACAAATGTATTTTTTCAATGGGAGCTGAGGAGAAAAAGTGTGGTATTGAAGATAGCTCCCACAGGAAAGCAGCTGCAAATGTGAAACCGTGCTGGCTGCTAGATTGCATGGTGACCTGCTTACTACAGTAGGTGGGATCTATCTTCCTGCTTTCTTGTAGCTCCCATACTCAGTGGTATACCTTAACTGACAAATGTATTCTTTCAATGGGAGCTGAGGAGAGAAAGTGTGGTATTAAATATAGGTACCACACGAAAGCAGCTGCAAATGTGACACCGTGGTGGCTGATAGACTGCATGGGGACCTACTTATTACTGTAGATGGGATCTATCTTCCTGCTTTTTTGTACCTCCCATACTCAGTGGTATAACTTAACAGACAAAATGTATTTTTTTCAATGGGAGCTGAGGAGAAAAATTGTGGTATTGAAGATAGCTCCCACAGGAAAGCAGCTGCAAATGTGACACCGTGCTGGCTGATAGACTGCATGGGGACCTACTTACTACTGTAGCTCGGGTCTACCTTCCTGCTTTCTTGTAGCTCCCATACTCAGTGGTATAGGTAAAGAGACACGTATTTTTTCTAAGGGAGCTGAACAGAAAAAGTGTGGTATTGAAGATAGCTCCCACAGGAAAGCAGCTGCAAATCTGGCACCGTGCTGGCTGATAGACTGCATGGGGACCTACTTACTACTGTAGCTGGGGTCTGCCTTCCTGCTTTCTTGTAGCTCCCATACTCAGTGGTATAACTTAACAGACACATGTATTTTTTCAATGGGAGCTCAGGAGAAAAAGTGTGGTATTGAAGATAGCTCCCACAGAAAAGCAGCTGCAAATGTGACACCGTGCTGGCTGACAGACTGCATGGGGACCTACTTACTACTGTAGCTGGGGTCTGCCTTCCTGCTTTCTTGTAGCTCTCATATTGAGTGGTATACCTTAACTGACAAATGTATTTTTTTCAATGGGAGCTGAACAAAAAAATTGTGTTATTGAAGATAGCTCCCACAGGAAAGCAGCTGCAAATGTGACACCGTGCTGGCTGATAGACTGCATGGGGACCTACTTAGTACTATAGCTGGGGTCTGCCTTCTTGCTTTCTTGTAGCTCCCATATTCAGTGGTATACCTTAACAGACAGATGTATTTTTTCAATGGGAGCTGAACAGAAAAAGTGTGGTATTGAAGATAGCTCCCACAGGAAAGCAGCTGCAAATGTGACACCATGCTGGCTGATAGACTGCATGGGGACTTACTTACTACTGCAGCTGGGGTCTCCCTTCCTGCTTTCTTGTAGCTCCCATACTCAGTGGTATAACTTAACAGCCAAAATATATTTTTTCAAAGGGAGCTGAGGAGAAAAAGTGTGGTATTGAAGATAGCTCCCACACAAAAGCAGCTGCAAATGTGACACCGTGGTGGCTGATAGACTGCATGGGGACCTATTTACTACTGTAGCTGGGATCTATCTTCCTGCTTTTTTGTAGCTCTCATACTCAGTGGTATAACTTAACAGACAAAACGTATTTTTTTCAATGGGAGCTGAGGAGAAAAAGTGTGGTATTGAAGATGGCTCCCACAGGAAAGCAGCTGCAAATGTGACACCGTGCTGGCTGATAGACTGCATGGGGACCTACTTACTACTGTATCTGGGGTCTGCCTTCCTGCTTTCTTGTAGCTCCCATACTCAGTTGTATACCTTAAGAGAGAAATGTATTTTTTCAATGGGAGCTGAACATTAAAAGTGTGGTATTGAAGATAGCTCCCACAGCAAAGCAGCTGCAAATGTGACACCGTGCTGGCTGATAGACTGCATGGGGATCTACTTACTACTGTAGCTGGAGTCTGCCTTCGAGCTTTCTTGTAGCTCTCATACTCAGTGGTATACCTTAACTGACAAATGTATTTTTTCAATGGGAGCTGAACAGAAAAAGTGTCTTTTTGAAGATAGCTCCCACAGGAAAGCAGCTGCAAATGTGACACCGTGCTGGCTGATAGACTACATGGGGCCCTACTTACTACTGTAGCTGGGATCTATCTTCCTGCTTTTTTGTAGCTCTCATTCTCAGTGGTATAACTTAACAGACAAAATGTATTTATTTCAAAGGGAGCTGAGGAGAAAAAGTGTGGTATTGAAGATAGCTCCCACAGGAAAGCAGCTGCAAATGTGACACGGTGCTGGCTGATAGACTGCATGGGGACCTACTTACTACTGTAGCTGGGGTCTGCCTTCCTGCTTTCTTGTAGCTACTATATGCAGTGGTATAACCTATCCGACAAAATGTATTTATTTCAAAGGGAGCTGAGGAGAAAAAGTGTGGTATTGAAGATAGCTCCCACAGGAAAGCAGCTGCAAATGTGACACCGTGCTTACTGATAGACTGCATGGGGACCTACTTGCTACTGTAGCTGAGGTCTGTCTTCCTGCTTTCTTGTAGCTCCCATATTCAGTGGTATACCTTAACAGACACATGTATTTTTTCAATGGGAGCTGAACAGAAAAAGTGTGGTATTGAAGATAGCTCCCACAGGAAAGCAGCTGCAAATGTGACACCGTGCTGGCTGATAGACTGCATGGGGACCTACTTATTACTGTAGCTGGGGTCTACCTTCCTGCTTTCTTGTAGCTCCCATACTCAGTGGTATACCTTAACAGACAAATGTATTTTTCAATGGGACTGTGGAGAAAAAGTGTGGTATTGAAGATAACTCCCACAGGAAAGCAGCTGCAAATGTGGCACTGTGCTGGCTGATAGACAGCATGGGGACCTACTTACTACTGTAGCTGGGGTCTGCCTTCCTGCTTTCTTTTAGCTCCCATACTCAGTGGTATAACTTAACAGACACATATATTTTTTCAATGGGAGCTCAGGAGAAAAAGTGTCTTTTTGAAGAAAGCACCCACAGGAAAGCAGCTGCAAATGTTGACACCGTGCTTACTGATAGACTGCATGGGGACCTACTTGCTACTGTAGCTGAGGTCTGTCTTCCTGCTTTCTTGTAGCTCACATACGCGGTGATATAACGTAACAGACAAAATGTATTTTGTCAGTGGGAGCTAAGGAGAAAAAGATTGTGGTATTGAAGATAGCTCCCACACGAAATCAGCTGCAAATGTGACACCGTGCTGGCTCATAGACTGCATGGGGACTTACTACTGTAGCTGGGATCTGCCTTCCTGCTTTCTTGTAGCTCCCATACTCAGTGGTATACCTTAAATGACAAATGTATTTTTTTCAATGGGAGCTGAACAAAAAAATTGTGTTATTGAAGATAGCTCCCACAGGAAAGCAGCTGCAAATGTGACACCGTGCTGGCTGATAGACTGCATGGGGACCTACTTAGTACTGTAGCTGGGGTCTGCCTTCCTGCTTTCTTGTAGCTCCCATATTCAGTGGTATACCTTAACAGACAGATGTATTTTTTCAATGGGAGCTGAACAGAAAAAGTGTGGTATTGAAGATAGCTCCCACAGGAAAGCAGCTGCAAATGTGACACCGTGCTGGCTGCTAGACTACATGGGGATCTACTTCATAAAGTAGCTGGGATCTATCTTCCTGCTTTCTTGTAGCTGCCATACTCAGTGGTATACCTAAAGAGACAAATGTATTTTTTTTGAATGGGAGCTGAACAGAAAAACTGTGGTATTGAAGATAGCTCCCACAGGAAAGGAGCTGCAAATGTGACGCCGTACTGCCTGCTAGACTGCATGGGGACCTACTTACTACTGTGGCTGGGGTCTGCCTTCCTGCTTTCTTGTAGCTCCCATACACAGTGGTATAACTTAACAGACAAAATGTATTTTTTTCAATGGGAGCTGAGGAGAAAAAGTGTGGTATTGAAGATAGCTCCCACAGGAAAGCAGCTGCAAATGTGACACCGTGCTTACTGATAGACTGCATGGGGACCTACTTATTACTGTAGCTGGGATCTACCTTACTGCTTTCTTGTAGCTCCCATACTCAGGGGTATACCTTAACAGACAAATGTATTTTTTCAATGGGAGCTCAGGAGAAAAAGTGTGGTATTGAAGATAGCTCCCACAGGAAAGCAGCTGCAAATGTGACACCATGCTGGCTGCTAGATTGCATGGTGACCTGCTTACTACAGTAGGTGGGATCTATCTTCCTGCTTTCTTGTAGCTCCCATACTCAGTGGTATACCTTAACAGACACATGTATTTTTTCAATGGGAGCTCAGGAGAAAAAGTGTCTTATTGAAGATAGCTCCCACAGGAAAGCAGCTGCAAATGTTGACATCGTGCTTACTGATAGACTGCATGAGGACTTACTTACTACTGTAGCTGGGGTCTACCTTCCTGCTTTCTTGTAGCTCCCATACTCAGTGGTATAACTTAACAGACAAAATGTATTTTTTTCAATGGGAGCTGAGGAGAAAAATTGTGGTATTGAAGATAGCTCCCACAGGAAAGCAGCTGCAAATGTGACACCGTTCTGGCTGATAGACTGCATGCGGACCTACTTACTACTGTAGCTGGGGTCTGCCTTCCTGCTTCCTTGTAGCTCCTATACGCAGCGGTATTACCTAACCGACAAAATGTATTTCTTTCAAAGGGAGCTGAGGAGAAAAAGTGTGGTATTGAAGATAGCTCCCACAGGAAAGCAGCTGCAAATGTGGCACTGTGCTGGCTGATAGACTGCATGGGGACCTACTTAGTACTGTAGCTGAGGTCTGTCTTCCTGCTTTCTTGTAGCTCACATACGCAGTGATATAACGTAACAGACAAAATGTATTTTGTCAGTGGGAGCTAAGCAGAAAAAGATTGTGGTATTGAAGATAGCTCCCACACGAAATCAACTGCAAATGTGACACCGTGCTGGCTTACAGACTACATGGGGACCTACTTACTACTGTAGCTGGGATCTGCCTTCCTGCTTTCTTGTAGCTCCCATACTCAGTGGTATACCTTAAATGACAAATGTATTTTTTTCAATGGGAGCTGAACAAAAAAATTGTGTTATTGAAGATAGCTCCCACAGGAAATCAGCTGCAAATGTGACACCGTGCTGGCTGATAGACTGCATGGGGACCTACTTAGTACTGCAGCTGGGGTCTGCCTTCCTGCTTTCTTGTAGCTCCCATATTCAGTGGTATACCTTAACAGACAGATGTATTTTTTCAAAGGGAGCTGAGGAGAAAAAGTGTGGTATTGAAGATAGCTCCCACAGGAAAGCAGCTGCAAATGTGACACCGTGCTGGCTTACAGACTACATGGGGACCTACTTACTACTGTAGCTGGGATCTATCTTCCTGCTTTCTTGTAGCTCCTATACTCAGTGGTATACCTTAACAGACAAATGTATTTTTTCAATGAGAGCTGAGGAGAAAAAGTGTGGTATTGAAGATAGCTCCCACAGGAAAGCAGCTGCAAATGTGACACCGTGCTGGCTGCTAGATTGCATGGTGACCTGCTTACTACAGTAGGTGGGATCTATCTTCCTGCTTTCTTGTAGCTCCCATACTCAGTGGTATACCTTAACTGACAAATGTATTCTTTCAATGGGAGCTGAGGAGAAAAAGTGTGGTATTGAAGATAGGTACCACACGAAAGGAGCTGCAAATGTGACACCGTGGTGGCTGATAGACTGCATGGGGACCTGCTTACTACTGTAGCTGTGGTCTGCCTTCCTGCTTTCTTGTAGCTCCCATACTCAGTGGTATAACTTAACAGACACATGTATTTTTTCAATGGGAGCTCAGGAGAAAACGTGTCTTATTGAAGATAGCTCCCACAGGAAAGCAGCTGCAAATGTTGACACCGTGCTTACTGATAGACTGCATGAGAACTTACTTACTACTGTAGCTGGGGGCTACCTTCCTGCTTTCTTGTAGCTCCCATACTCAGTGGTATACCTTAACAGACAAATGTATTTTTCAATGGGGCTGAGGAGAAAAAGTTTGGTATTGAAGATAACTCCCACAGGAAAGCAGCTGCAAATGTGACACCGTGCTGGCTGACAGACTGCATGCGGACCTACTTGCTACTGTAGCTGGGGTCTGCCTTCCTGCTTCCTTGTAGCTCCTATATGCAGCGGTATAACCTAACCAACAAAATGTATTTATTTCAAAGGGAGCTGAGGAGAAAAAGTGTGGTATATAAGATAGCTCCCACAGGAAAGCAGCTGCAAATGTGACACCGTGCTGGCTTACAGACTACATGGGGACCTACTTACTACTGTAGCTGGGATCTATCTTCCTGCTTTCTTGTAGCTCCTATACTCAGTGGTATACCTTAACAGACAAATGTATTTTTTCAATGAGAGCTGAGGAGAAAAAGTGTGGTATTGAAGATAGCTCCCACAGGAAAGCAGCTGCAAATGTGACACCGTGCTGGCTTACAGACTACATGGGGACCTACTTACTACTGTAGCTGGGATCTATCTTCCTGCTTTCTTGTAGCTCCTATACTCAGTGGTATACCTTAACAGACAAATGTATTTTTTCAATGAGAGCTGAGGAGAAAAAGTGTGGTATTGAAGATAGCTCCCACAGGAAAGCAGCTGCAAATGTGACACCGTGCTGGCTGCTAGATTGCATGGTGACCTGCTTACTACAGTAGGTGGGATCTATCTTCCTGCTTTCTTGTAGCTCCCATACTCAGTGGTATACCTTAACTGACAAATGTATTCTTTCAATGGGAGCTGAGGAGAAAAAGTGTGGTATTGAAGATAGGTACCACACGAAAGGAGCTGCAAATGTGACACCGTGGTGGCTGATAGACTGCATGGGGACCTGCTTACTACTGTAGCTGTGGTCTGCCTTCCTGCTTTCTTGTAGCTCCCATACTCAGTGGTATAACTTAACAGACACATGTATTTTTTCAATGGGAGCTCAGGAGAAAACGTGTCTTATTGAAGATAGCTCCCACAGGAAAGCAGCTGCAAATGTTGACACCGTGCTTACTGATAGACTGCATGAGAACTTACTTACTACTGTAGCTGGGGGCTACCTTCCTGCTTTCTTGTAGCTCCCATACTCAGTGGTATACCTTAACAGACAAATGTATTTTTCAATGGGGCTGAGGAGAAAAAGTTTGGTATTGAAGATAACTCCCACAGGAAAGCAGCTGCAAATGTGACACCGTGCTGGCTGACAGACTGCATGCGGACCTACTTGCTACTGTAGCTGGGGTCTGCCTTCCTGCTTCCTTGTAGCTCCTATATGCAGCGGTATAACCTAACCAACAAAATGTATTTATTTCAAAGGGAGCTGAGGAGAAAAAGTGTGGTATATAAGATAGCTCCCACAGGAAAGCAGCTGTAAATGTGACACCGTGCTGGCTTACAGACTACATGGGGACCTACTTACTACTGTAGCTGGGATCTATCTTCCTGCTTTCTTGTAGCTCCTATACTCAGTGGTATACCTTAACAGACAAATGTATTTTTTCAATGAGAGCTGAGGAGAAAAAGTGTGGTATTGAAGATAGCTCCCAAAGGAAAGCAGCTGCAAATGTGACACCGTGCTGGCTGCTAGATTGCATGGTGACCTGCTTACTACAGTAGGTGGGATCTATCTTCCTGCTTTCTTGTAGCTCCCATACTCAGTGGTATACCTTAACTGACAAATGTATTCTTTCAATGGGAGCTGAGGAGAAAAAGTGTGGTATTGAAGATAGCTCCCACAGGAAAGGAGCTGCAAATGTGACACCGTGCTGACTGATAGACTGCATGAGAACTTACTTACTACTGTAGCTGGGGGCTACCTTCCTGCTTTCTTGTAGCTCCCATACTCAGTGGTATACCTTAACAGACAAATGTATTTTTCAATGGGGCTGAGGAGAAAAAGTGTGGTATTGAAGATAGCTCCCACAGGAAAGCAGCTGCAAATGTGACACCGTGCTGGCTGATAGACTGCATGGGGACCTACTTAGTACTGTAGCTGGGGTCTGCCTTCCTGCTTTCTTGTAGCTCCCATATTCAGTGGTATACCTTAACAGACAGATGTATTTTTTCAAAGGGAGCTGAGGAGAAAAAGTGTGGTATTGAAGATAGCTCCCACAGGAAAGCAGCTGCAAATGTGACACCGTGCTGGCTTACAGACTACATGGGGACCTACTTACTACTGTAGCTGGGATCTATCTTCCTGCTTTCTTGTAGCTCCTATACTCAGTGGTATACCTTAACAGACAAATGTATTTTTTCAATGAGAGCTGAGGAGAAAAAGTGTGGTATTGAAGATAGCTCCCACAGGAAAGCAGCTGCAAATGTGACACCGTGCTGGCTGCTAGATTGCATGGTGACCTGCTTACTACAGAAGGTGGGATCTATCTTCCTGCTTTCTTGTAGCTCCCATACTCAGTGGTATACCTTAACTGACAAATGTATTCTTTCAATGGGAGCTGAGGAGAAAAAGTGTGGTATTGAAGATAGGTACCACACGAAAGGAGCTGCAAATGTGACACCGTGGTGGCTGATAGACTGCATGGGGACCTGCTTACTACTGTAGCTGTGGTCTGCCTTCCTGCTTTCTTGTAGCTCCCATACTCAGTGGTATAACTTAACAGACACATGTATTTTTTCAATGGGAGCTCAGGAGAAAACGTGTCTTATTGAAGATAGCTCCCACAGGAAAGCAGCTGCAAATGTTGACACCGTGCTTACTGATAGATTGCATGAGAACTTACTTACTACTGTAGCTGGGGGCTACCTTCCTGCTTTCTTGTAGCTCCCATACTCAGTCGTATACCTTAACAGACAAATGTATTTTTCAATGGGGCTGAGGAGAAAAAGTTTGGTATTGAAGATAACTCCCACAGGAAAGCAGCTGCAAATGTGACACCGTGCTGGCTGACAGACTGCATGCGGACCTACTTGCTACTGTAGCTGGGGTCTGCCTTCCTGCTTCCTTGTAGCTCCTATACGCAGCGGTATAACCTAACCAACAAAATGTATTTATTTCAAAGGGAGCTGAGGAGAAAAAGTGTGGTATATAAGATAGCTCCCACAGGAAAGCAGCTGCAAATGTGACACCGTGCTGGCTGATAGACTGCATGGGGACCTACTTACTACTGTAGCTGGGGTCTGCCTTCCTGCTTTCTTGTAGCTCCCATATTCAGTGGTATACCTTAACAGACACAATGTATTTTTTCAATGGGAGATGAGGAGAAAAAGTGTGGTATTGAAGATAGCTCCCACAGGAAAGCAGCTGCAAATGTGACACTGTGCTGGCTGATAGACTGCATGGGGACCTACTTACTACTGTAGCTCGGGTCTGCCTTCCTGCTTTCTTGTAGCTCCCATACTCAGTGGTATAACTTAACAGACACATATATTTTTTCAATGGGAGCTTAGGAGAAAAAGATTGTGGTATTGAAGATAGCTCCCACACAAAATCAGCTGCAAATGTGACACCGTGCTGGCTCATAGACTGCATGGGGACTTACTTACTACTATAGCTGGGATCTGCCTTCCTGCTTTCTTTTAGCTCCCATACTCAGTGGTATACCTTAACTGACAAATGTATTTTTTTCAATGGGAGCTGAACAAAAAAATTGTGTTATTGAAGATAGCTCCCACAGGAAAGCAGCTGCAAATGTGACACCGTGCTGGCTGATAGACTGCATGGGGACCTACTTACTACTGTAGCTGGGGTCTGCCTTCCTGCTTTCTTGTAGCTCCCATTTTCAGTGGTATACCTTAACAGACAGATGTATTTTTTCAATGGGAGCTGAACAGAAAAAGTGTGGTATTGAAGATAGCTCCCACAGGAAAGCAGCTGCAAATGTGACACTGTGCTGGCTGATAGACTGCATGGGGACTTACTTACTACTGCAGCTGGGGTCTCCCTTCCTGCTTTCTTGTAGCTCCCATACTCAGTGGTATAACTTAACAGCCAAAATATATTTTTTCAAAGGGAGCTGAGGAGAAAAAGTGTGGTATTGAAGATAGCTCCCACACGAAAGCAGCTGCAAATGTGACACCGTGGTGGCTGATAGACTGCATGGGGACCTATTTACTACTGTAGCTGGGATCTATCTTCCTGCTTTTTTGTAGCTCTCATACTCAGTGGTATAGCTAAAGAGACAAATGTATTTTTTTTGAATGGGAGCTGAACAGAAAAACTGTGGTATTGAAGATAGCTCCCACAGGAAAGGAGCTGCAAATGTGATGCCGTACTGCCTGCTAGACTGCATGGGGACCTACTTACTACTGTAGCTGGGGTCTGCCTTCCTGCTTTCTTGTAGCTCCCATACTCAGTGGTATACCTTAACAGACGGATGTATTTTTTAATGGGAGCTGAACAAAAAAAGTGTGGTATTGAAGATAGCTCCCACAGGAAAGCAGCTGCAAATGTGACACCGTGCTGGCTGATAGACTGCATGGGGACCTACTTACTACTGTAGCTGGGGTCTGCCTTCCTGATTTCTTGTAGCTCCTATATGCAGTGGTATAACCTAACCAACAAAATGTATTTATTTCAAAGGGAGCTGAGGAGAAAAAGTGTGGTATTGAAGATAGCTCCCACAGGAAAGCAGCTGCAAATGTGACACCGTGCTGGCTGATAGACTGCATGGGGACCTACTTAGTACTGTAGCTGGGGTCTGCCTTCCTGCTTTCTTGTAGCTCCCATATTCAGTGGTATACCTTAACAGACAGATGTATTTTTTCAAAGGGAGCTGAGGAGAAAAAGTGTGGTATTGAAGATAGCTCCCACAGGAAAGCAGCTGCAAATGTGACACCGTGCTGGCTTACAGACTACATGGGGACCTACTTACTACTGTAGCTGGGATCTATCTTCCTGCTTTCTTGTAGGTCCTATACTCAGTGGTATACCTTAACAGACAAATGTATTTTTTCAATGAGAGCTGAGGAGAAAAAGTGTGGTATTGAAGATAGCTCCCACAGGAAAGCAGCTGCAAATGTGACACCGTGCTGGCTGCTAGATTGCATGGTGACCTGCTTACTACAGTAGGTGGGATCTATCTTCCTGCTTTCTTGTAGCTCCCATACTCAGTGGTATACCTTAACTGACAAATGTATTCTTTCAATGGGAGCTGAGGAGAAAAAGTGTGGTATTGAAGATAGGTACCACACGAAAGGAGCTGCAAATGTGACACCGTGGTGGCTGATAGACTGCATGGGGACCTGCTTACTACTGTAGCTGTGGTCTGCCTTCCTGCTTTCTTGTAGCTCCCATACTCAGTGGTATAACTTAACAGACACATGTATTGTTTCAATGGGAGCTCAGGAGAAAACGTGTCTTATTGAAGATAGCTCCCACAGGAAAGCAGCTGCAAATGTTGACACCGTGCTTACTGATAGACTGCATGAGAACTTACTTACTACTGTAGCTGGGGGCTACCTTCCTGCTTTCTTGTAGCTCCCATACTCAGTGGTATACCTTAACAGACAAATGTATTTTTCAATGGGGCTGAGGAGAAAAAGTTTGGTATTGAAGATAACTCCCACAGGAAAGCAGCTGCAAATGTGACACCGTGCTGGCTGACAGACTGCATGCGGATCTACTTGCTACTGTAGCTGGGGTCTGCCTTCCTGCTTCCTTGTAGCTCCTATACGCAGCGGTATAACCTAACCAACAAAATGTATTTATTTCAAAGGGAGCTGAGGAGAAAAAGTGTGGTATATAAGATAGCTCCCACAGGAAAGCAGCTGCAAATGTGACACCGTGCTGGCTGATAGACTGCATGGGTACCTACTTACTACTGTAGCTGGGGTCTGCCTTCCTGCTTTCTTGTAGCTCCCATATTCAGTGGTATACCTTAACAGACACAATGTATTTTTTCAATGGGAGATGAGGAGAAAAAGTGTGGTATTGAAGATAGCTCCCACAGGAAAGCAGCTGCAAATGTGGCACTGTGCTGGCTGATAGACTGCATGGGGACCTACTTACTACTGTAGCTGGGGTCTGCCTTCCTGCTTTCTTGTAGCTCCCATACTCAGTGGTATAACTTAACAGACACATATATTTTTTCAATGGGAGCTCAGGAGAAAAAGATTGTGGTATTGAAGACAGCTCCCACACAAAATCAGCTGCAAATGTGACACCGTGCTGGCTCATAGACTGCATGGGGACTTACTTACTACTATAGCTGGGATCTGCCTTCCTGCTTTCTTTTAGCTCCCATACTCAGTGGTATACCTTAACTGACAAATGTATTTTTTTCAATGGGAGCTGAACAAAAAAATTGTGTTATTGAAGATAGCTCCCACAGGAAAGCAGCTGCAAATGTGACACCGTGCTGGCTGATAGACTGCATGGGGACCTACTTAGTACTGTAGCTGGGGTCTCCCTTCCTGCTTTCTTGTAGCTCCCCTACTCAGTGGTATAACTTAACAGCCAAAATATATTTTTTCAAAGGGAGCTGAGGAGAAAAAGTGTGGTATTGAAGATAGCTCCCACACGAAAGCAGCTGCAAATGTGACACCGTGGTGGCTGATAGACTGCATGGGGACCTATTTACTACTGTAGCTGGGATCTATCTTCCTGCTTTTTTGTAGCTCTCATACTCAGTGGTATAGCTAAAGAGACAAATGTATTTTTTTTGAATGGGAGCTGAACAGAAAAACTGTGGTATTGAAGATAGCTCCCACAGGAAAGGAGCTGCAAATGTGATGCCGTACTGCCTGCTAGACTGCATGGGGACCTACTTACTACTGTAGCTGGGGTCTGCCTTCCTGCTTTCTTGTAGCTCCCATACTCAGTGGTATACCTTAACAGACGGATGTATTTTTTAATGGGAGCTGAACAAAAAAAGTGTGGTATTGAAGATAGCTCCCACAGGAAAGCAGCTGCAAATGTGACACCGTGCTGGCTGATAGACTGCATGGGGACCTACTTACTACTGTAGCTGGGGTCTGCCTTCCTGATTTCTTGTAGCTCCTATATGCAGTGGTATAACCTAACCAACAAAATGTATTTATTTCAAAGGGAGCTGAGGAGAAAAAGTGTGGTATTGAAGATAGCTCCCACAGGAAAGCAGCTGCAAATGTGACACCGTGCTGGCTGATAGACTGCATGGGGACCTACTTACTACTGTAGCTGGGGTCTGCCTTCCTGCTTTCTTGTAGCTCCCGTATTCAGTGGTATACCTTAACAGACAGATGTATTTTTTCAAAGGGAGCTGAGGAGAAAAAGTGTGGTATTGAAGATAGCTCCCACAGGAAAGCAGCTGCAAATGTGACACCGTGCTGGCTTACAGACTGCATGGGGACCTACTTACTACTGTAGCTGGGATCTATCTTCCTGCTTTCTTGTAGCTCCCATACTCAGTGGTATACCTTAACAGACGGATGTATTTTTTAATGGGAGCTGAACAAAAAAAGTGTGGTATTGAAGATAGCTCCCACAGGAAAGCAGCTGCAAATGTGACACCGTGCTGGCTGATAGACTGCATGGGGACCTACTTACTACTGTAGCTGGGGTCTGCCTTCCTGATTTCTTGTAGCTCCTATATGCAGTGGTATACCTTAAGTGACAAATGTATTCTTTCAATGGGAGCTGAGGAGAAAAAGTGTGGTATTGAAGATAGGTACCACACGAAAGGAGCTGCAAATGTGACACCGTGGTGGCTGATAGACTGCATGGGGACCTGCTTACTACTGTAGCTGGGGTCTGCCTTCCTACTTTCTTGTAGATCCCATACTCAGTGGTATAACTTAACAGACACATGTATTTTTTCAATGGGAGCTCAGGAGAAAAAGTGTCTTATTGAAGATAGCTCCCACAGGAAAGCAGCTGCAAATGTTGACACCGTGCTTACTGATAGACTGCATGAGAACTTACTTACTACTGTAGCTGGGGTCTACCTTCCTGCTTTCTTGTAGCTCCCATACTCAGTGGTATACCTTAACAGACAAATGTATTTTTCAATGGGGCTGAGGAGAAAAAGTGTGGTATTGAAGATAACTCCCACAGGAAAGCAGCTGCAAATGTGACACCGTGCTGGCTGATAGACTGCATGGGGACCTACTTACTACTGTAGCTGGGGTCTGCCTTCCTGCTTTCTTGTAGCTCCCATACTCAGTGGTATAACTTAACAGACACATATATTTTTTCAATGTGAGCTCAGGAGAAAAAGATTGTGGTATTGAAGATAGCTCCCACACAAAATCAGCTGCAAATGTGACACCGTGCTGGCTCATAGACTGCATGGGGACTTACTTACTACTATAGCTGGGATCTGCCTTCCTGCTTTCTTGTAGCTCCCATACTCAGTGGTATACCTTAACTGACAAATGTATTTTTTTCAATGGGAGCTGAACAAAAAAATTGTGTTATTGAAGATAGCTCCCACAGGAAAGCAGCTGCAAATGTGACACCGTGCTGGCTGATAGACTGCATGGGGACCTACTTAGTACTGTAGCTGGGGTCTACCTTCCTGCTTTCTTGTAGCTCCCATATTCAGTGGTATACCTTAACAGACAGATGTATTTTTTCAATGGGAGATGAGGAGAAAAAGTGTGGTATTGAAGATAGCTCCGACAGGAAAGCAGCTGCAAATGTTGACACCGTGCTTACTGATAGACTGCATGAGAACTTACTTACTACTGTAGCTGGGGTCTACCTTCCTGCTTTCTTGTAGCTCCCATACTCAGTGGTATACCTTAACAGACAAATGTATTTTTCAATGGGGCTGAGGAGAAAAAGTGTGGTATTGAAGATAACTCCCACAGGAAAGCAGCTGCAAATGTGACACCGTGCTGGCTGATAGACTGCATGGGGACCTACTTACTACTGTAGCTGGGGTCTGCCTTCCTGCTTTCTTGTAGCTCCCATACTCAGTGGTATAACTTAACAGACACATATATTTTTTCAATGTGAGCTCAGGAGAAAAAGACTGTGGTATTGAAGATAGCTCCCACACAAAATCAGCTGCAAATGTGACACCGTGCTGGCTCATAGACTGCATGGGGACTTACTTACTACTATAGCTGGGATCTGCCTTCCTGCTTTCTTGTAGCTCCCATACTCAGTGGTATACCTTAACTGACAAATGTATTTTTTTCAATGGGAGCTGAACAAAAAAATTGTGTTATTGAAGATAGCTCCCACAGGAAAGCAGCTGCAAATGTGACACCGTGCTGGCTGATAGACTGCATGGGGACCTACTTAGTACTGTAGCTGGGGTCTGCCTTCCTGCTTTCTTGTAGCTCCCATATTCAGTGGTATACCTTAACAGACAGATGTATTTTTTCAATGGGAGATGAGGAGAAAAAGTGTGGTATTGAAGATAGCTCCGACAGGAAAGCAGCTGCAAATGTGACACCGTGCTGGCTGATAGACTGCATGGGGACTTACTTACTACTGCAGCTGGGGTCTCCCTTCCTGCTTTCTTGTAGCTCCCATACTCAGTGGTATAACTTAACAGCCAAAATATATTTTTTCAATGGGAGATGAGGAGAAAAAGTGTGGTATTGAAGATAGCTCCGACAGGAAAGCAGCTGCAAATGTGACACCGTGCTGGCTGATAGACTGCATGGGGACCTACTTACTACTGTAGCTGGGATCTATCTTCCTGCTTTCTTGTAGCTCCCATACTCAGTGGTATACCTTAACAGACGGATGTATTTTTTAATGGGAGCTGAACAAAAAAAGTGTGGTATTGAAGATAGCTCCCACAGGAAAGCAGCTGCAAATGTGACACCGTGCTGGCTGATAGACTGCATGGGGACCTACTTACTACTGTAGCTGGGGTCTGCCTTCCTGATTTCTTGTAGCTCCTATATGCAGTGGTATAACCTAACCAACAAAATGTATTTATTTCAAAGGGAGCTGAGGAGAAAAAGTGTGGTATTGAAGATAGCTCCCACAGGAAAGCAGCTGCAAATGTGACACCGTGCTGGCTGATAGACTGCATGGGGACCTACTTAGTACTGTAGCTTGGGTCTGCCTTCCTGCTTTCTTGTACCTCTCATATTCAGTGGTATACCTTAACAGACAGATGTATTTTTTCAATGGGAGCTGAACAGAAAAAGTGTGGTATTGAAGATAGCTCCCACAGGAAAGCAGCTGCAAATGTGACACCGTGCTGGCTGATAGACTGCATGGGGACCTACTTATTACTGTAGCTGGGATCTACCTTACTGCTTTCTTGTAGCTCCCATACTCAGTGGTATAACTTATGAGACAAAATGTATTTTTTTCAAAGGCAGCTGAGGAGAAAAAGTGTGGTATTGAAGATAGCTCCCACTAGAAAGCAGCTGCAAATGTGACACCGTGCTGGCTTACAGACTGCATGGGGACCTACTTACTACTGTAGCTGGGATCTATCTTCGTGCTTTCTTGTAGCTCCCATACTCAGTGGTATAACTTAACAGACACATGTATTTTTTCAATGGGAGCAGAACAGAAAAAGTGTGGTATTGAAGATAGCTCCCACAGGAAAGCAGCTGCAAATGTGGCACCGTGCTGGCTGATAGACTGCATGGGGACCTACTTACTACTGTAGCTGGGGTCTGCCTTCCTGCTTTCTTGTAGCTCCCATATTCAGTGGTATACCTTAACAGACACATGTATTTTTTCAATGGGAGCTGAGGAGAAAAAGTGTGGTATTGAAGATAGCTCCCACAGGAAAGCAGCTGCAAATGTGACACCGTGCTGGCTGATAGACTGCATGGGGACCTACTTACTACTGTAGCTGGGATCTGTCTTCCTGCTTTCTTGTAGCTCCCATACTCAGGGGTATACCTTAACTGACAAATGTATTTTTTTCAATGGGAGCTGAACAAAAAAATTGTGGTATTAAAGATAGCTCCCACAGGAAAGCAGCTGCAAATGTGACACCGTGCTGGCTGATAGACTGCATGGGGACCTACTTACTACTGTAGCTGGGATCTGCCTTCCTGCTTTCCTGTAGCTCCCATATTGAGGGGTGTACCTTAACAGACGGATGTATTTTTTAATGGGAGCTGAACAAAAAAAGTGTGGTATTGAAGACAGGTCCGACAGGAAAGCAGCTGCAAATGTGACACCGTGCTGGCTGACAGACTGCATGCGGACCTACTTGCTACTCTAGCTGGGGTCTGCCTTCCTGCTTCCTTGTAGCTCCTATACGCAGCGGTATAACCTAACCGACAAAATGTATTTATTTCAAAGGGAGCTGAGGAGAAAAAGTGTGGTATTGAAGATAGCTCCCACAGGAAAGCAGCTGCAAATGTGACACCGTGCTGGCTGATAGACTGCATGGGGACCTACTTAGTACTGTAGCTTGGGTCTGCCTTCCTGCTTTCTTGTAGCTCCCATATTCAGTGGTATACCTTAACAAACAAAACGTATTTTTTCAATGGGAGCTGAGGAGAAAAATTGTGGTATTGAAGATAGCTCCCACAGGAAAGCAGCTGCAAATGTGGCACTGTGCTGGCTGATAGACTGTATGGGGACCTACTTACTACTGTAGCTGGGGTCTGCCTTCCTGCTTTCTTTTAGCTCCCATACTCAGTGGTATAACTTAACAGACACATATATTTTTTCAATGGGAGCTGAAGAGAAAAAGTGTCTTTTTGAAGATAGCTCCCACAGGAAAGCAGATGCAAATGTGACACCGTGCTTACTGATAGACTGCATGGGGACCTACTTGCTACTGTAGCTGAGGTCTGTCTTCCTGCTTTCTTGTAGCTCACACACGCAGTGATATAACGTAACAGACAAAATGTATTTTGTCAGTGGGAGCTAAGGAGAAAAAGATTGTGGTATTGAAGATAGCTCCCACACGAAATCAGCTGCAAATGTGACACCGTGCTGGCTCATAGACTGCATGGGGACTTACTACTGTAGCTGGGATCTGCCTTCCTGCTTTCTTGTAGCTCCCATACTCAGTGGTATACCTTAACTGACAAATGTATTTTTTTCAATGGGAGCTGAACAAAAAAATTCTGTTATTCAAGATAGCTCCCACAGGAAAGCAGCTGCAAATGTGACACCGTGCTGGCTGATAGACTGCATGGGGACCTACTTAGTACTGTAGCTGGGGTCTGCCTTCCTGCTTTCATGTAGCTCCCATATTCAGTGGTATACCTTAACAGACAGATGTATTTTTTCAATGGGAGCTGAACAGAAAAAGTGTGGTATTGAAGATAGCTCCCACAGGAAAGCAGCTGCAAATGTGACACCGTGCTGGCTGATAGACTGCATGGGGACTTACTTACTACTGCAGCTGGGGTCTCCCTTCCTGCTTTCTTGTAGCTCCCATACTCAGTGGTATAACTTAACAGCCAAAATATATATTTTCAAAGGGAGCTGAGGAGAAAAAGTGTGGTATTGAAGATAGCTCCCACACGAAAGCAGCTGCAAATGTGACACCGTGGTGGCTGATATACTGCATGGGGACCTATTTACTACTGTAGCTGGGATCTATCTTCCTGCTTTTTTGTAGCTCTCATACTCAGTGGTATAACTTAACAGACAAAACGTATTTTTTTCAATGGGAGCTGAGGAGAAAAATTGTGGTATTGAAGATAGCTCCCACAGGAAAGCAGCTGCAAATGTGACACCGTGTTGGCTGATAGACTGCATGGGGACCTACTTAGTACTGTAGCTGGGGTCTGCCTTCCTGCTTTCTTGTAGCTCCCATACTCAGTTGTATACCTTAAGAGAGAAATGTATTTTTTCAATGGGAGCTGAGGAGAAAAATTGTGGTATTGAAGATAGCTCCCACAGGAAAGCAGCTGCAAATGTGGCACTGTGCTGGCTGATAGACTGTATGGGGACCTACTTACTACTGTAGCTGGGGTCTGCCTTCCTGCTTTCTTTTAGCTCCCATACTCAGTGGTATAACTTAACAGACACATATATTTTTTCAATGGGAGCTGAAGAGAAAAAGTGTCTTTTTGAAGATAGCTCCCACAGGAAAGCAGATGCAAATGTGACACCGTGCTTACTGATAGACTGCATGGGGACCTACTTGCTACTGTAGCTGAGGTCTGTCTTCCTGCTTTCTTGTAGCTCACATACGCAGTGATATAACGTAACAGACAAAATGTATTTTGTCAGTGGGAGCTAAGGAGAAAAAGATTGTGGTATTGAAGATAGCTCCCACACGAAATCAGCTGCAAATGTGACACCGTGCTGGCTCATAGACTGCATGGGGACTTACTACTGTAGCTGGGATCTGCCTTCCTGCTTTCTTGTAGCTCCCATACTCAGTGGTATACCTTAACTGACAAATGTATTTTTTTCAATGGGAGCTGAACAAAAAAATTCTGTTATTCAAGATAGCTCCCACAGGAAAGCAGCTGCAAATGTGACACCGTGCTGGCTGATAGACTGCATGGGGACCTACTTAGTACTGTAGCTGGGGTCTGCCTTCCTGCTTTCATGTAGCTCCCATATTCAGTGGTATACCTTAACAGACAGATGTATTTTTTCAATGGGAGCTGAACAGAAAAAGTGTGGTATTGAAGATAGCTCCCACAGGAAAGCAGCTGCAAATGTGACACCGTGCTGGCTGATAGACTGCATGGGGACTTACTTACTATTGCAGCTGGGGTCTCCCTTCCTGCTTTCTTGTAGCTCCCATACTCAGTGGTATAACTTAACAGCCAAAATATATATTTTCAAAGGGAGCTGAGGAGAAAAAGTGTGGTATTGAAGATAGCTCCCACACGAAAGCAGCTGCAAATGTGACACCGTGGTGGCTGATATACTGCATGGGGACCTATTTACTACTGTAGCTGGGATCTATCTTCCTGCTTTTTTGTAGCTCTCATACTCAGTGGTATAACTTAACAGACAAAACGTATTTTTTTCAATGGGAGCTGAGGAGAAAAATTGTGGTATTAAAGATAGCTCCCACAGGAAAGCAGCTGCAAATGTGACACCGTGTTGGCTGATAGACTGCATGGGGACCTACTTAGTACTGTAGCTGGGGTCTGCCTTCCTGCTTTCTTGTAGCTCCCATACTCAGTTGTATACCTTAAGAGAGAAATGTATTTTTTCAATGGGAGCTGAACATTAAAAGTGTGGTATTGAAGATAGCTCCCACAGCAAAGCAGCTGCAAATGTGACACCGTGCTGGCTGATAGACTGCATGGGGACCAACTTACTACTGTAGCTGAGGTCTGCCTTCCTGCTTTCTTGTAGCTCCCATACTCAGTTGTATACCTTAAGAGAGAAATGTATTTTTTCAATGGGAGCTGAACATTAAAAGTGTCGTATTGAAGATAGCTCCCACGGGAAAGCAGCTGCAAATGTGACACCGTGCTGGCTGATAGACTACATGGGACCCTACTTACTACTGTAGCTGGGGTCTGCCTTCCTACTTTCTTCTAGCTCCCATACTCAGTGATATAACTTAACAGACAAAATTTATTTTTTTCAATGGGAGCTGAGGAGAAAAAGTGTGGTATTGAAGATAGCTCCCACAGGAAAGCAGCTGCAAATGTGACACCGTGCTGGCTGATAGACTGCATGGGGACCTACTTACTACTGTAGCTGGGGTCTGCCTTCCTGCTTTCTTCTAGCTCACATAATCAGTGGTATATCTTAACAGACACATGTATTTTTTTCAATGAGTGCTCAGGAGAAAAAGTGTGGTATTGAAGATAGGTCCGACAGGAAAGCAGCTGCAAATGTGACACTATGCTGACTGATAGACTGCATGCGGACCTACTTACTTCTGTAGCTGGGGTCTGCCTTCCTGCTTTCTTGTAGCTCCCATATTCAGTGGTATACCTTAACAGACAGATGTATTTTTTCAATGGGAGATGAGGAGAAAAAGTGTGGTATTGAAGATAGCTCCCACAGGAAAGCAGCTGCAAATGTGACACCGTGCTGGCTGATAGACTGCATGGGGACCTACTTACTACTGTAACTGCGGTCTGCCTTCCTGCTTTCTTGTAGCTCACATAATCAGTGGTATATCTTAACAGACACATGTATTTTTTTCAATGAGTGCTCAGGAGAAAAAGTGTGGTATTGAAGATAGGTCCGACAGGAAAGCAGCTGCAAATGTGACACTATGCTGGCTGATAGACTGCATGCGGACCTACTTACTTCTGTAGCTGGGGTCTGCCTTCCTGCTTTCTTGTAGCTCCCATATTCTGTGGTATACCTTAACAGACAGATGTATTTTTTCAATGGGAGATGAGGAGAAAAAGTGTGGTATTGAAGATAGCTCCGACAGGAAAGCAGCTGCAAATGTGACACCGTGCTGGCTGATAGACTACATGGGGACCTACTTACTACTGTAGCTGGGGTCTGCCTTCCTGCTTTCTTGTAGCTCACATAATCAGTGGTATACCTTAACAGACAGATGTATTTTTTCAATGGGAGATGAGGAGAAAAAGTGTGGTATTGAAGATAGCTCCGACAGGAAAGCAGCTGCAAATGTGACACCGTGCTGGCTGATAGACTGCATGGGGACCTACTTTCTACTGTAGCTGTGGTCTGCCTTCCTGCTTTCTTGTAGCTCCCATACTTAGCTGTATACCTTAAAAGACACATGTATTTTCTCAATGGGAGCTGAACAGAAAAAGTGGTATTGAAGATAGCTCCCACAGGAAAGCAGCTGCAAATGTGACACCGTGCTGGCTGATAGACTGCATGGGGATCTACTTAGTACTGTAGCTGGGGTCTGCCTTCCTGCTTTCTTTTAGCTCCCATACTCATTGGCATAACCTAACAGACACATGTATATTTTCAATGGGAGCTGAACAGAAAAAGTGTGGTATTGAAGATAGCTCCCACAGGAAAGCAGCTGCAAATGTGACACCGTGCTGGCTGATAAACAGCATGGGGACCTACTTACTACTGTAGCTGGGGTCTGCCTTCCTGCTTTCTTGTAGCTCCCATACTCAGTGGTATAACTTAACAGACACAATGTATTTTTTCTATGGGAGCTGAACAGAAAAAGTGTGGTATTGAAGATAGCTCCCACAGGAAAGCAGCTGCAAATGTGACACCGTGCTGGCTGATAGACTGCATGGGGACCTACTTACTACTGTAGCTGGGGTCTACCTTCCTGCTTTTTTGTAGCTCCAATACTCAATGGTATACCTTAATAGACACATGTATTTTTTCAAAGGGAGCTGAGGAGAAAAAGTGTGGTATTGAAGATAGCTCCAACAGGAAAGCAACTGCAAATGTGGCACCGTGCTAACTGATAGACTGCATGGGGACCTACTTACTACTGTAGCTGGGGTCTGCCTTCCTGCTTTCTTGTAGCTCCCATACTCAGTGGTATAACGTAACAGACAAAATGTATTTTGTCAGTGGGAGCTAAGGAGAAAAAGATTGTGGTGTTGAAGATAGCTCCCACACGAAATCAGCTGCAAATGTGGCACCGTGCTGGCTGATAGACTGCATGGGGATCTACTTACTACTGTAGCTGGGGTCTGCCTTCCTGCTGTCTTGTAGCTCCCATGTTCAGCGGTATAACTTAATAGACAAAATGTATTTTTTTCAGATGCAGCTGAGGAGAAAAAGTGTGATATTGAAGATAGCTCCCACAGGAAAGCAGCTGCAAATGAGACACTGTGCTGGCTGATAGACTGCATGCGGACCTACTTACTACTGTAGCTGGGGTCTGCATTCCTGCTTTCTTGTAGCTCCCATACTCAGTGGTATACCTTAACTGACAAATGTATTCTTTCAATGGGAGCTGAGGAGAAAAAGTGTGCTATTGAAGATAGCTCCCACAGGAAAGCAGCTGCAAATGTGACACCGTGCTGGCTTACAGACTGCATGGGGACCTACTTACTACTGTAGTTGGGGTCTGCCTTCCTGCTTTCTTGTATCTCCCATACTCAGTGGTATAACTTAACAGACACATGTATTTTTTCAATGGGAGCTGAGAGGAAAAGTGTCTTATTCAAGATAGCTGCCACAGGAAAGCAGCTGCAAATGTGACACCGTTCTGGCTGATAGACTGCATGGGGACCTACTTACTAATGTAGCTGGGGTCTGCCTTCCTGCTTTCTTGTAGCTCCCATACTCAGTGGTATACGTTAACAGACACCATGTATTTTTTCTATTGGAGCTGAACAGAAAAAGTGTGGTATTGAAGATAGCTCCCACAGGAAAGCAGCTGCAAATGTGACACCGTGCTGTCTGATAGACTGCATGGGGACCTACTTACTACTGTAGCAGGGGTCTGCCTTCCTGCTTTCCTGTAGCTCCCATACTCAGCGGTATAACTTAATAGATAAAATGTATTTTTTTCAGATGGAGCTGAGGAGAAAAAGTGTGGTATTGAAGATAGCTCCGACAGGAAAGCAGCTGCAAATGTGACACCGTGCTGGCTGATAGTCTGCATGGGGACCTACTTAATACTGTAGCTGAGGTCTGCCTTCCTGCTGTCTTGTAGCTCCCATACTCAGTGGTATAACCTAACCGACAAAATGTATTTATTTCAAAGGGAGCTGAGGAGAAAAAGTGTGGTATTGAAGATACCTCCCACAGGAAAGTAGCTGCAAATGTGACACCGTGCTGGCTGATAGACTCCATGGGAACCTACTTAGTACTGTAGCTGGGGTCTGCCTTCCTGCTTTCTTGTAGCTCCCATATTCAGTGGTATACCTTAACAGACAGATGTATTTTTTCAATGGGAGCTGAACAGAAAAAGTGTGGTATTGAAGATAGCTCCCACAGGAAAGCAGCTGCAAATGTGACACCGTGCTGGCTGATAGACTACATGGGGACCTACTTACTACTGTAGCTGGGGTCTGCCTTCCTGCTTTCCTGTAGCTCCCATACTCAGCGGTATAACTTAATAGACAAAATGTATTTTTTCAATGGGAGCTAAGGAGAAAAAGTGTGGTATTGAAGATAGCTCCCACACGAAAGCAGCTGCAAATGTGACACCGTGCTGGCTGATAGACTGCATGGGGACCTACTTACTACTGTAGCTGGGGTCTATCTTCCTGCTTTTTTGTAGCTCCCATACTCAGTGGTATACCTTAACAGACAAATGTATTTTTCAAAGGGAGCTGAGGAGAAAAAGTGTGGTATTGAAGATAGCTCCCACAGGAAAGCAGCTGCAAATGTGACACCGTGCTGGCTGATAGACTGCATGGGGACCTACTTACTACTGTAGCTGTGGTCTGCCTTCCTGCTTTCTTGTAGCTCCCATACTCAGTGGTATACGTTAACAGACACAATGTATTTTTTCTATGGGAGCTGAACAGAAAAAGTGTCATATTGAAGATAGCTCCCACAGGAAAGCAGCTGCAAATGTGACACCGTGCTGGCTGATAGACTGCATGGGGACCTACTTGCTACTGTAGCTGAGGTCTGTCTTCCTGCTTTCTTGTAGCTCACATACGCAGTGATATAACGGAACAGACAAAATGTATTTTGTCAGTGGGAGCTAAGGAGAAAAAGATTGTGGCATTGAAGATAGCTCCCACACGAAATCAGCTGCAAATGTGACACCGTGCTGGCTCATAGACTGCATGGGGACCTACTTACTACTGTAGCTGGGTGTAGTAGGTCTGGGACGGTAGTGATTTTCCACAGCAGCTCCTGCAGTGCTGTGCTTACTGTTGATATCAATATTATGACTACCGCTTGCACAACATCGGGGCTGTCCCTCCAGCATTCCTTCCCCCACCTTCACCAATAGCTGTGAGTGGGCATGATCTTGGGAGGGACTATGGCCAGGACAGCTGACCCAGGCTGACCAAGGAGATATTCCATACCATATGACGTCAGCTCAGTAATATAAACTGGGGGAAAGGAGCAGGAAGGGGAGGCGAGATTCATTTCTGGCCTTCCCAAAGCAACAGCTACGCGTACTGAAGCCCTGCTTCTCGGGAGGTGACCGGACATCGCTGCTGATGGGAAGTAGAGAGTAACACCTTATCTGCTTCTGCTTTGCTTCCCGCGCGCGCGGCTTCGCTGCTTATTTATTAAACTGCTTTTATCTCAACCCACGAGATTCCCATCTTATTTTCTCCCCTTCCCTGGCTTGCTGAGGAGGTGGGGGGTAAAGCGGTGTGGTGGGCACCTGGCATCCAGCCAGGCTCAAACTACCACAGCCCTTTTGGCGCCCAACGTGGGGCACAATAATAGCAGATTTACATTAACTGCATTGCAATTACAGTAAACCAATGAGAGCAAAGTTCCTGTGCTGGTCACGGAGCCTTGCTGTTATGCAGGTTATCTTACACTTTCTAATGTTTGGGAACACGATGCTCCTAACATTGACTCTCGGCTGTGCTTTAACCTTAATAGCTTTGCTAAGCTGGCTATATAATTTTGTGAAGAGGATGAAAGGGCCTGGGAACATGATGGCCCAAATAATAATAGCAAGTCTCATTCTGTTACTGATGAATTTAGTGTGCTGTGGGAGCTATCTTGTGGAGGCCATGGGGCAAAGCACCTCTTTCTCCTCAGCTCGGACTGATCTAGACAATTCTGTTACACAGACTTCCCAGGTCCTTAGTCACCCTTATACGAGAGTTTTAATATTACTAATTAACATGGTTGGTATATTATATATCTTGTGGAATCTGGAGTCATCTGGGTATCAGAGAGTACAAATTTGTGATGGAAACATGTTAAAATGCCCCCTGAAGCGGCCAGTCCCTGGGTGGCAGGGTATGTGGATGAATTTAGGCAAATTCCTAGGACGGTTATCACCTCCTGTAACCTGGGATTTTACATCTGAACAGATAAAAAACCCTGCTTTATTGACACGCTACCTGATAGAAGGGTGTCTTACCTACCCTAATGAGGCCCATCAGGTTCAGGCACTATACTGGGGCCTAGCCTCTGCCTACCGAGCTGCATTCCAGTCCTCTCAGAGAACTGTGATTGAAATGGAAACTCAAACGGTACCTGAGACCAACATAGTTGAGTCAGTCGCAGTCCAGCCCTCTCAGAGAACTATGGCCGAGGTGGAAATTCAAACTATACCTGAGACTACCATGGTTGAGTCAGGGAACCAAACAACAACCACAGTGGTTGCCCCAGTGGTGAAAAAGAAGCAGTGGATAAGGAGGTCAAGTCCATATCATCGATTAGTAAGGGCAGACGAGGAGGAAGAGGAAAGGCTAGAAGAAGAAACTGGTCCTTCGGTAAGGAGATCAGGAGAAGTGAAAGAAATTGAAAAGGAAATGGAAACTACTCGGTCCCTCACCTCAACAGAACTTAGAGATATGCGAAAAGATTACAGTCGCCAGCCAGGTGAGCGGATTGGTGCCTGGCTGCTCCGATGCTGGGATAACGGGGCTGACAGTCAACAATTGGAAGGCAGAGAAGCCCAACAGCTAGGATCTCTTGCTAGGGACCGGGGAATTGATAAAGGCATTGGAAAGAAAACCTGAGTTTGTAGTCTCTGGAAACATACTCTGTAAACCACGCCACTGCCCGAAATACTGTCTTGGGTCTTGAAAGGCAAGTTTTGTGGCGACACGGCACTCCAGAAAGAATTGAATCAGATAATGGAACTCATTTTCGAAATAATCTCATAAACTCCTGGGCAAAGAAACATGGCATTGAGTGGATATACCACATCCCCTATCACCCACAAGCCTCTGGAAAGATTGAGAGATATAATGGGTTACTAAAGACCATGTTGAGAGCACTGGGCAATGGGGCATGGAAGCAGTGGGATAAAAATTTAGCAGAAGCCACTTGGCTGGTCAATAGCAGAGGTTCAACTAACCGTCCTGGTCCTGCCCAAACAAAACCACTACATACTGTGGGAGGAGACAAGGTCCCCGTAGTGCACCCAGGGAAATGGCTGGGGAAGGCAGTATGGGTTGAACCTCCCATGGGAAAAGGCAAACCCATTCGTGGGATTGTCTTTGCTCAAGGGCCTGGCTGTACTTGGTGGGTGATGAGAAAGGATGGGGAAACTCGATGTGTACCTCAAGGAGACTTAACCTTGGGGGAAAAATAACCTGTTATGTGAGTTATCTGTTGTAGATGAACTTTGCAAGAAAAACCGGACAAGTGGACAAACCAAGCCGGTGCTGGTGCCCAACACTGAACATACTGTTTCCCCTGGCCTGGATATTCATCTTGATGGATGAGACAGAAGTTATGACCTGCTCCAGTGAACATCTACAGAGGATGAAAGATATAAGAATGTTGTTTGTTTGTTTGATGCAAGATGCAAGAGGGAATACAAGAATGATGTTTGTCTGTTGAAGAGTGGGGATACTGGTTAATGAGAGTATATAAGAATGTATATGGATTGTTAAGATGGTTTGTCTGAGCATGACATAAATGGTATGGAATAAGGGGTGGAGACTGTAGTGGGTCTGGGACGGTAGTGATTTTCCACAGCAGCTCCTGCAGTGCTGTGCTTACTGTTGATATCAATATTATGACTACCGCTTGCACAACATCGGGGCTGTCCCTCCAGCATTCCTTCCCCCACCTTCACCAATAGCTGTGAGTGGGCATGATCTTGGGAGGGACTATGGCCAGGACAGCTGACCCAGGCTGACCAAGGAGATATTCCATACCATATGACGTCAGCTCAGTAATATAAACTGGGGGAAAGGAGCAGGAAGGGAGGCGAGATTCATTTCTGGCCTTCCCAAAGCAACCGCTACGCGTACTGAAGCCCTGCTTCTCGGGAGGTGGCCGGACATCGCTGCTGATGGGAAGTAGAGAGTAACACCTTATCTGCTTCTGCTTTGCTTCCCGCGCGCGCGGCTTCGCTGCTTATTTATTAAACTGCTTTTATCTCAACCCACGAGATTCCCATCTTATTTTCTCCCCTTCCCTGGCTTGCTGAGGAGGTGGGGGGTAAAGCGGTGTGGTGGGCACCTGGCATCCAGCCAGGCTCAAACTACCACACTGGGATCTGCCTTCCTGCTTCCTTGTAGCTCCTATACGCAGTGGTATAACCTAACCGACAAAATGTATTTATTTCAAAGGGAGCTGAGGAGAAAAAGTGTGGTATTGAAGATAGCTCCCACAGGAAAGCAGCTGCAAATGTGACACCGTGCTGGCTGATAGACTGCATGGGGACCTACTTAGTACTGTAGCTGGGGTCTGCCTTCCTGCTTTCTTGTAGCTCCCATACTCAGTGGTATAACTTAACAGCCAAAATATATTTTTTCAAAGGGAGCTGAGGAGAAAAAGTGTGGTATTGAAGATAGCTCCCACAGGAAAGCAGCTGCAAATGTGACACCGTGGTGGCTGATAGACTGCATGGGGTCCTACTTACTACTGTAGCTGGGATCTATCTTCCTGCTTTTTTGTAGCTCTCATACTCAGTGGTATAACGTAACAAACAAAATGTATTTTGTCAGTGGGAGCTAAGGAGAAAAAGATTGTGGCATTGAAGATAGCTCCCACACGAAATCAGCTGCAAATGTGACACCGTGCTGGCTCATAGACTGCATGGGGACCTACTTACTACTGTAGCTGGGTGTAGTGGGTCTGGGACGGTAGTGATTTTCCACAGCAGCTCCTGCAGCGCTGTGCTTACTGTTGATATCAATATTATGACTACCGCTTGCACAACATCGGGGCTGTCCCTCCAGCATTCCTTCCCCCACCTTCACCAATAGCTGTGAGTGGGCATGATCTTGGGAGGGACTATGGCCAGGACAGCTGACCCAGGCTGACCAAGGAGATATTCCATACCATATGACGTCAGCTCAGTAATATAAACTGGGGGAAAGGAGCAGGAAGGGGAGGCGAGATTCATTTCTGGCCTTCCCAAAGCAACAGCTACGCGTACTGAAGCCCTGCTTCTCAGGAGGTGACCGGACATCGCTGCTGATGGGAAGTAGAGAGTAACAGCTTATCTGCTTCTGCTTTGCTTCCCGCGCGCGCGGCTTCGCTGCTTATTTATTAAACTGCTTTTATCTCAACCCACGAGATTCCCATCTTATTTTCTCCCCTTCCCTGGCTTGCTGAGGAGGTGGGGGGTAAAGCGGTGTGGTGGGCACCTGGCATCCAGCCAGGCTCAAACTACCACAGCCCTTTTGGCGCCCAACGTGGGGCACAATAATAGCAGATTTACATTAACTGCATTGCAATTACAGTAAACCAATGAGAGCAAAGTTCCTGTGCTGGTCACGGAGCCTTGCTGTTATGCAGGTTATGTTTGGGAACACGATGCTCCTAACATTGACTCTCGGCTGTGCTTTAACCTTAATAGCTTTGCTAAGCTGGCTATATAATTTTGTGAAGAGGATGAAAGGGCCTGGGAACATGATGGCCCAAATAATAATAGCAAGTCTCATTCTGTTACTGATGAATTTAGTGTGCTGTGGGAGCTATCTTGTGGAGGCCATGGGGCAAAGCACCTCTTTCTCCTCAGCTCGGACTGATCTAGACAATTCTGTTACACAGACTTCCCAGGTCCTTAGTCACCCTTATACGAGAGTTTTAATATTACTAATTAACATGGTTGGTATATTATATATCTTGTGGAATCTGGAGTCATCTGGGTATCAGAGAGTACAAATTTGTGATGGAAACATGTTAAAATGCCCCCTGAAGCGGCCAGTCCCTGGGTGGCAGGGTATGTGGATGAATTTAGGCAAATTCCTAGGACGGTTATCACCTCCTGTAACCTGGGATTTTACATCTGAACAGATAAAAAACCCTGCTTTATTGACACGCTACCTGATAGAAGGGTGTCTTACCTACCCTAATGAGGCCCATCAGGTTCAGGCACTATACTGGGGCCTAGCCTCTGCCTACCGAGCTGCATTCCAGTCCTCTCAGAGAACCGTGATTGAAATGGAAACTCAAACGGTACCTGAGACCAACATAGTTGAGTCAGTCGCAGTCCAGCCCTCTCAGAGAACTATGGCCGAGGTGGAAATTCAAACTATACCTGAGACTACCATGGTTGAGTCAGGGAACCAAACAACAACCACAGTGGTTGCCCCAGTGGTGAAAAAGAAGCAGTGGATAAGGAGGTCAAGTCCATATCATCGATTAGTAAGGGCAGACGAGGAGGAAGAGGAAAGGCTAGAAGAAGAAACTGGTCCTTCGGTAAGGAGATCAGGAGAAGTGAAAGAAATCGAAAAGGAAATGGAAACTACTCGGTCCCTCACCTCAACAGAACTTAGAGATATGCGAAAAGATTACAGTCGCCAGCCAGGTGAGCGGATTGGTGCCTGGCTGCTCCGATGCTGGGATAACGGGGCTGACAGTCAACAATTGGAAGGCAGAGAAGCCCAACAGCTAGGATCTCTTGCTAGGGACCGGGGAATTGATAAAGGCATTGGAAAGAAAACCTGAGTTTGTAGTCTCTGGAAACATACTCTGTAAACCACGCCACTGCCCGAAATACTGTCTTGGGTCTTGAAAGGCAAGTTTTGTGGCGACACGGCACTCCAGAAAGAATTGAATCAGATAATGGAACTCATTTTCGAAATAATCTCATAAACTCCTGGGCAAAGAAACATGGCATTGAGTGGATATACCACATCCCCTATCACCCACAAGCCTCTGGAAAGATTGAGAGATATAATGGGTTACTAAAGACCATGTTGAGAGCACTGGGCAATGGGGCATGGAAGCAGTGGGATAAAAATTTAGCAGAAGCCACTTGGCTGGTCAATAGCAGAGGTTCAACTAACCGTCCTGGTCCTGCCCAAACAAAACCACTACATACTGTGGGAGGAGATAAGGTCCCCGTAGTGCACCCAGGGAAATGGCTGGGGAAGGCAGTATGGGTTGCACCTCCCATGGGAAAAGGCAAACCCATTAGTGAGATTGTCTTTGCTCATGGGCCTGGCTGTACTTGGTGGGTGATGAGAAAGGATGGGGAAACTCGATGTGTACCTCAAGGAGACTTAACCTTGGGGGAAAAATAACCTGTTATGTGAGTTATCTGTTGTAGATGAACTTTGCAAGAAAAACCGGACAAGTGGACAAACCAAGCCGGTGCTGGTGCCCAACACTGAACATACTGTTTCCCCTGGCCTGGATATTCATCTTGATGGATGAGACAGAAGTTATGACCTGCTCCAGTGAACATCTACAGAGGATGAAAGATATAAGAATGTTGTTTGTTTGTTTGATGCAAGATGCAAGAGGGAATACAAGAATGATGTTTGTCTGTTGAAGAGTGGGGGTACTGGTTAATGAGAGTATATAAGAATGTATATGGATTGTTAAGATGGTTTGTCTGAGCATGACATAAATGGTATGGAATAAGGGGTGGAGACTGTAGTGGGTCTGGGACGGTAGTGATTTTCCACAGCAGCTCCTGCAGTGCTGTGCTTACTGTTGATATCAATATTATGACTACCGCTTGCACAACATCGGGGCTGTCCCTCCAGCATTCCTTCCCCCACCTTCACCAATAGCTGTGAGTGGGCATGATCTTGGGAGGGACTATGGCCAGGACAGCTGACCCAGGCTGACCAAGGAGATATTCCATACCATATGACGTCAGCTCAGTAATATAAACTGGGGGAAAGGAGCAGGAAGGGGAGGCGAGATTCATTTCTGGCCTTCCCAAAGCAACCGCTACGCGTACTGATACCCTGCTTCTCGGGAGGTGGCCGGACATCGCTGCTGATGGGAAGTAGAGAGTAACACCTTATCTGCCTCTGCTTTGCTTCCCGCGCGCGTGGCTTCGCTGCTTATTTATTAAACTGCTTTTATCTCAACCCACGAGATTCCCATCTTATTTTCTCCCCTTCCCTGGCTTGCTGAGGAGGTGGGGGGTAAAGCGGTGTGGTGGGCACCTGGCATCCAGCCAGACTCAAACTACCACACTGGGATCTGCCTTCCTGCTTCCTTGTAGCTCCTATACGCAGTGGTATAACCTAACCGACAAAATGTATTTATTTCAAAGGGAGCTGAGGAGAAAAAGTGTGGTATTGAAGATAGCTCCCACAGGAAAGCAGCTGCAAATGTGACACCGTACTGTCTGCTAGACTGCATGGGGACCTACTTACTACTGTAGCTGGAGTCTGCCTTCCTGCTTTCTTGTAGCTCCCATACACAGTGGTATAACTTAACAGACAAAATGTATTTTTTTCAATGGGAGCTGAGGAGAAAAAGTGTGGTATTGAAGATAGCTCCCAAAGGAAAGCAGCTGCAAATTTGACACCGTGCTGGCTGACAGATTGCATGCGGACCTACTTACTACTGTAGCTGGGGTCTGCCTTCCTGCTTTCTTGTAGCTCCTATACGCAGCGGTATAACCTAACCAACAAAATGTATTTATTTCAAAGGGAGCTGAGGACAAAAAGTGTGGTATTGAAGATAGCTCCCACAGGAAAGCAGCTGCAAATGTGACACCGTGCTGGCTGATAGACTGCATGGGGACCTACTTAGTACTGTAGCTTGGGTCTGCCTTCCTGCTTTCTTGTACCTCCCATATTCAGTGGTATACCTTAACAGACACATGTATTTTTTCAATGGGAGCTGAACAGAAAAAGTGTGGTATTGATGATAGCTCCCACAGGAAAGCAGCTGCAAATGTGACATCGTGTTGGCTGATAGACTGCATGGGGACCTACTTATTACTGTAGCTGGGATCTACCTTCCTGCTTTCTTGTAGCTCCCATACTTAGTGGTATACCTTATGAGACAAAATGTATTTTTTCAAAGGCAGCTGAGGAGAAAAAGTGTGGTATTGAAGATAGCTCCCACAGGAAAGCAGCTGCAAATGTGACACCGTGCTGGCTGATAGACTGCATGGGGACCTACTTAGTACTGTAGCTTGGGTCTGCCTTCCTGCTTTCTTGTAGCTCCCATACTTAGTGGTATACCTTATGAGACAAAATGTATTTTTTTCAAAGGCAGCTGAGGAGAAAAAGTGTGGTATTGAAGATAGCTCCCACAGGAAAGCAGTTGCAAATGTGACACCGTGCTGGCTTACAGACTGCATGGGGACCTACTTACTACTGTAGCTGGGATCTATCTTCCTGCTTTCTTGTAGCTCCCATACTCAGGGGTATACCTTAACAGACAAATGTATTTTTTCAATGGGAGCTGAGGAGAAAAAGTGTGGTATTGAAGATAGCTCCCACAGGAAAGCAGCTGCAAATGTGACACCGTGCTGGCTGCTAGATTGCATGGTGACCTGCTTACTACAGTAGGTGGGATCTATCTTCCTGCTTTCTTGTAGCTCCCATACTCAGTGGTATACCTTAACTGACAAATGTATTCTTTCAATGGGAGCTGAGGAGAAAAAGTGTGGTATTGAAGATAGCTCCCACAGGAAAGCAGCTGCAAATTTGACACCGTGCTGGCTGACAGATTGCATGCGGACCTACTTACTACTGTAGCTGGGGTCTATCTTCCTGCTTTTTTGTACCTCCCATACTCAGTGGTATAACTTAACAGAAAAAATGTATTTTTTTCAATGGGAGCTGAGGAGAAAAATTATGGTATTGAAGATAGCTCCCACAGGAAAGCAGCTGCAAATGTGACACCGTGCTGGCTGATAGACTGCATGGGGACCTACTTAGTACTGTAGCTGGGGTCTGCCTTCCTGCTTTCTTGTACCTCCCATATTCAGTGGTATACCTTAACAGACAGATGTATTTTTTGAATGGGAGCTGAACAGAAAAAGTGTGGTATTGAAGATAGCTCCCACAGGAAAGCAGCTGCAAATGTGACACCGTGCTGGCTGATAGACTGCATGGGGACTTACTTACTACTGCAGCTGGGGTCTCCCTTCCTGCTTTCTTGTAGCTCCCATACTCAGTGGTATAACTTAACAGCCAAAATATATTTTTTCAAAGGGAGCTGAGGAGAAAAAGTGTGGTATTGAAGATAGCTCCCACACAAAAGCAGCTGCAAATGTGACACCGTGGTGGCTGATAGACTGCATGGGGACCTATTTACTACTGTAGCTGGGATCTATCTTCCTGCTTTTTTGTAGCTCTCATACTCATTGGTATAACTTAACAGACAAAACGTATTTTTTTCAATGGGAGCTGAACAGAAAAAGTGTCGTATTGAAGATAGCTCCCACAGGAAAGCAGCTGCAAATGTGACACCGTGCTGGCTGATAGACTACATGGGGACCTACTTACTACTGTAGCTGGGGTCTGCCTTCCTACTTTCTTCTAGCTCCCATACTCAGTGATATAACTTAACAGACAAAATTTATTTTTTTCAATGGGAGCTGAGGAGAAAAAGTGTGGTATTGAAGATAGCTCCCACAGGAAAGCGGCTGCAAATGTGACACCGTGCTGGCTGCTAGACTACATGGGGATCTACTTCATAAAGTAGCTGGGATCTAACTTCCTGCTTTCTTGTAGCTGCCATACTCAGTGGTATACCTAAAGAGACAAATGTATTTTTTTTGAATGGGAGCTGAATAGAAAAACTGTGGTATTGAAGATAGCTCCCACAGGAAAGGAGCTGCAAATGTGACGCCGTACTGCCTGCTAGACTGCATGGGGACCTACTTACTACTGTAGCTGGGGTCTGCCTTCCTGCTTTCTTGTAGCTCCCATACACAGTGGTATAACTTAACAGACAAAATGTATTTTTTTCAATGGGAGCTGAGGAGAAAAAGTGTGGTATTGAAGATAGCTCCCACAGGAAAGCAGCTGCAAATGTGACACCGTGCTTACTGATAGACTGCATGGGGACCTACTTATTACTGTAGCTGGGATCTACCTTACTGCTTTCTTGTAGCTCCCATACTCAGGGGTATACCTTAACAGACAAATGTATTTTTTCAATGGGAGCTCAGGAGAAAAAGTGTGATATTGAAGATAGCTCCCACAGGAAAGCAGCTGCAAATGTGACACCGTGCTGGCTGCTACATTGCATGGTGACCTGCTTACTACAGTAGGTGGGATCTATCTTCCTGCTTTCTTGTAGCTCCCATACTCAGTGTTATACCTTAACAGACACATATATTTTTTCAATGGGAGCTCAGGAGAAAAAGATTGTGGTATTGAAGATAGCTCCCACACAAAATCAGCTGCAAATGGGACACCGTGCTGGCTCATAGACTGCATGGGGACTTACTTACTACTATAGCTGGGATCTGCCTTCCTGCTTTCTTGTAGCTCCCATACTCAGTGGTATACCTTAACTGACAAATGTATTTTTTTCAATGGGAGCTGAACAAAAAAATTGTGTTATTGAAGATAGCTCCCACAGGAAAGCAGCTGCAAATGTGACACCGTGCTTAATGATAGACTGCATGGGGACCTACTTAGTACTGTAGCTGGGGTCTGCCTTCCTGCTTTCTTGTAGCTCCCATTTTCAGTGGTATACCTTAACAGACAGATGTATTTTTTCAATGGGAGCTGAACAGAAAAAGTGTCGTATTGAAGATAGCTCCCACAGGAAAGCAGCTGCAAATGTGACACCGTGCTGGCTGATAGACTGCATGGGGACTTACTTACTACTGCAGCTGGGGTCTCCCTTCCTGCTTTCTTGTAGCTCCCATACTCAGTGGTATAACTTAACAGCCAAAATATATTTTTTCAAAGGGAGCTGAGGAGAAAAAGTGTGGTATTGAAGATAGCTCCCACACGAAAGCAGCTGCAAATGTGACACCGTGGTGGCTGATAGACTGCATGGGGACCTATTTACTACTGTAGCTGGGATCTATCTTCCTGCTTTTTTGTAGCTCTCATACTCAGTGGTATACCTAAAGAGACAAATGTATTTTTTTTGAATGGGAGCTGAACAGAAAAACTGTGGTATTGAAGATAGCTCCCACAGGAAAGGAGCTGCAAATGTGATGCCGTACTGCCTGCTAGACTGCATGGGGACCTACTTACTACTGTAGCTGGGGTCTGCCTTCCTGCTTTCTTGTAGCTCCCATACTCAGTGGTATACCTTAACAGACGGATGTATTTTTTAATGGGAGCTGAACAAAAAAAGTGTGGTATTGAAGATAGCTCCCACAGGAAAGCAGCTGCAAATGTGACACCGTGCTGGCTGATAGACTGCATGGGGACCTACTTACTACTGTAGCTGGGGTCTGCCTTCCTGATTTCTTGTAGCTCCTATATGCAGTGGTATAACCTAACCGACAAAATGTATTTATTTCAAAGGGAGCTGAGGAGAAAAAGTGTGGTATTGAAGATAGCTCCCACAGGAAAGCAGCTGCAAATGTGACACCGTGCTGGCTGATAGACTGCATGGGGACCTACTTAGTACTGTAGCTGGGGTCTGCCTTCCTGCTTTCTTGTAGCTCCCATATTCAGTGGTATACCTTAACAGACAGATGTATTTTTTCAAAGGGAGCTGAGGAGAAAAAGTGTGGTATTGAAGATAGCTCCCACAGGAAAGCAGCTGCAAATGTGACACCGTGCGGGCTTACAGACTGCATGGGGACCTACTTACTACTGTAGCTGGGATCTATCTTCCTGCTTTCTTGTAGCTCCCATACTCAGTGGTATACCTTAACAGACGGATGTATTTTTTAATGGGAGCTGAACAAAAAAAGTGTGGTATTGAAGATAGCTCCCACAGGAAAGCAGCTGCAAATGTGACACCGTGCTGGCTGATAGACTGCATGGGGACCTACTTACTACTGTAGCTGGGGTCTGCCTTCCTGATTTCTTGTAGCTCCTATATGCAGTGGTATACCTTAACTGACAAATGTATTCTTTCAATGGGAGCTGAGGAGAAAAAGTGTGGTATTGAAGATAGGTACCACACGAAAGGAGCTGCAAATGTGACACCGTGGTGGCTGATAGACTGCATGGGGACCTGCTTACTACTGTAGCTGGGGTCTGCCTTCCTGCTTTCTTGTAGATCCCATACTCAGTGGTATAACTTAACAGACACATGTATTTTTTTCAATGGGAGCTCAGGAGAAAAAGTGTCTTATTGAAGATAGCTCCCACAGGAAAGCAGCTGCAAATGTTGACACCGTGCTTACTGATAGACTGCATGAGAACTTACTTACTACTGTAGCTGGGGTCTACCTTCCTGCTTTCTTGTAGCTCCCATACTCAGTGGTATACCTTAACAGACAAATGTATTTTTTCAATGGGGCTGAGGAGAAAAAGTGTAGTATTGAAGATAACTCCCACAGGAAAGCAGCTGCAAATGTGACACCGTGCTGGCTGACAGACTGCATGCGGACCTACTTGCTACTGTAGCTGGGGTCTGCCTTCCTGCTTCCTTGTAGCTCCTATACGCAGCGGTATAACCTAACCAACAAAATGTATTTATTTCAAAGGGAGCTGAGGAGAAAAAGTGTGGTATATAAGATAGCTCCCACAGGAAAGCAGCTGCAAATGAGACACCGTGCTGGCTGATAGACTGCATGGGGACCTACTTACTACTGTAGCTGGGGTCTGCCTTCCTGCTTTCTTGTAGCTCCCATACTCAGTGGTATAACTTAACAGACACATATATTTTTTCAATTGGAGCTCAGGAGAAAAAGATTGTGGTATTGAAGATAGCTCCCACACAAAATCAGCTGCAAATGTGACACCGTGCTGGCTCATAGACTGCATGGGGACTTACTTACTACTATAGCTGGGATCTGCCTTCCTGCTTTCTTGTAGCTCCCATACTCAGTGGTATACCTTAACTGACAAATGTATTTTTTTCAATGGGAGCTAAACAAAAAAATTGTGTTATTGAAGATAGCTCCCACAGGAAAGCAGCTGCAAATGTGACACCGTGCTGGCTGATAGACTGCATGGGGACCTACTTAGTACTGTAGCTGGGGTCTGCCTTCCTGCTTTCTTGTAGCTCCCATATTCAGTGGTATACCTTAACAGACAGATGTATTTTTTCAATGGGAGATGAGGAGAAAAAGTGTGGTATTGAAGATAGCTCCGACAGGAAAGCAGCTGCAAATGTGACACCGTACTGGCTGATAGACTGCATGGGGACTTACTTACTACTGCAGCTGGGGTCTCCCTTCCTGCTTTCTTGTAGCTCCCATACTCAGTGGTATAACTTAACAGCCAAAATATATTTTTTCAAAGGGAGCTGAGGAGAAAAAGTGTGGTATTGAAGATAGCTCCCACACGAAAGCAGCTGCAAATGTGACACCGTGGTGGCTGATAGACTGCATGGGGACCTATTTACTACTGTAGCTGGGATCTATCTTCCTGCTTTTTTGTAGCTCTCATACTCAGTGGTATACCTAAAGAGACAAATGTATTTTTTTTGAATGGGAGCTGAACAGAAAAACTGTGGTATTGAAGATAGCTCCCACAGGAAAGGAGCTGCAAATGTGATGCCGTACTGCCTGCTAGACTGCATGGGGACCTACTTACTACTGTAGCTGGGGTCTGCCTTCCTGCTTTCTTATAGCTCCCATACTCAGTGGTTTACCTTAACAGACGGATGTATTTTTTAATGGGAGCTGAACAAAAAAAGTGTGGTATTGAAGATAGCTCCCACAGGAAAGCAGCTGCAAATGTGACACCGTGCTGGCTGATAGACTGCATGGGGACCTACTTACTACTGTAGCTGGGGTCTGCCTTCCTGATTTCTTGTAGCTCCTATATGCAGTGCTATTATCTATCCGACAAAATGTATTTATTTCAAAGGGAGCTGAGGAGAAAAAGTGTGGTATTGAAGATAGCTCCCACTAGAAAGCAGCTGCAAATGTGACACCGTGCTGGCTTACAGACTGCATGGGGACCTACTTACTACTGTAGCTGGGATCTATCTTCGTGCTTTCTTGTAGCTCCCATACTCAGGGGTATACCTTAACAGACAAATGTATTTTTTCGATGGGAGCTGAGGAGGAAAAGTGTGGTATTGAAGATAGCTCCCACAGGAAAGCAGCTGCAAATGTGACACTGTGCTGGCTGCTAGATTGCATGGTGACCTGCTTACTACAGTAGGTGGGATCTATCTTCCTGCTTTCTTGTAGCTCCCATACTCAGTGGTATAACTTAACAGACACATGTATTTTTTCAATGGGAGCAGAACAGAAAAAGTGTGGTATTGAAGATAGCTCCCACAGGAAAGCAGCTGCAAATGTGACACCGTGCTGGCAGATAGACTGCATGGGGACCTACTTACTACTGTAGCTGGGGTCTGCCTTCCTGCTTTCTTGTAGCTCCCATATTCAGTGGTATACCTTAACAGACAGATGTATTTTTTCAATGGGAGCTGAACAGAAAAAGTGTGTTATTCAAGATAGCTCCCACAGGAAAGCAGCTGCAAATGTGACACCGTGCTGGCTGATAGACTGCATGGGGACTTACTTACTACTGCAGCTGGGGTCTCCCTTCCTGCTTTCTTGTAGCTCACATACGCAGTGATATAACGTAACAGACAAAATGTATTTTGTCAGTGGGAGCTAAGGAGAAAAAGATTGTGATATTGAAGATAGCTCCCACACGAAATCAGCTGCAAATGTGACACCGTGCTGGCTCATAGACTGCATGGGGACTTACTACTGTAGCTGGGATCTGCCTTCCAGCTTTCTTGTAGCTCCCATACTCAGTGGTATACCTTAACTGACAAATGTATTTTTTTCAATGGGAGCTGAACAAAAAAATTGTGTTATTCAAGATAGCTCCCACAGGAAAGCAGCTGCAAATGTGACACCGTGCTGGCTGATAGACTGCATGGGGACTTACTTACTACTGCAGCTGGGGTCTCCCTTCCTGCTTTCTTGTAGCTCCCATACTCAGTGGTATAACTTAACAGTCAAAATATATTTTTTCAAAGGGAGCTGAGGAGAAAAAGTGTGGTATTGAAGATAGCTCCCACACGAAAGCAGCTGCAAATGTGACACCGTGGTGGCTGATATACTGCATGGGGACCTATTTACTACTGTAGCTGGGATCTATCTTCCTGCTTTTTTGTAGCTCTCATACTCAGTGGTATAACTTAACAGACAAAACGTATTTTTTTCAATGGGAGCTGAGGAGAAAAATTGTGATATTGAAGATAGCTCCCACAGGAAAGCAGCTGCAAATGTGACACCGTGTTGGCTGATAGACTGCATGGGGACCTACTTAGTACTGTAGCTGGGGTCTGCCTTCCTGCTTTCTTGTAGCTCCCATACTCAGTTGTATACCTTAAGAGAGAAATGTATTTTTTCAATGGGAGCTGAACATTAAAAGTGTGGTATTGAAGATAGCTCCCACAGCAAAGCAGCTGCAAATGTGACACCGTGCTGGCTGATAGACTGCATGGGGACCTACTTAGTACTGTAGCTGGGGTCTGCCTTCCTGCTTTCTTGTAGCTCCCATACTCAGTGTTATACCTTAACAGACAAATGTATTTTTTCAATGGGGCTGTGGAGAAAAAGTGTGGTATTGAAGATAGCTCCGACAGGAAAGCAGCTGCAAATGTGACACCGTGCTGGCTGATAGACTGCATGGGGACCTACTTACTACTGTAGCTGGGGTCTGCCTTCCTGCTTTCTTCTAGCTCACATAATCAGTGGTATATCTTAACAGACACATGTATTTTTTTCAATGAGTGCTCAGGAGAAAAAGTGTGGTATTGAAGATAGGTCCGACCGGAAAGCAGCTGCAAATGTGACACTATGCTGGCTGATAGACTGCATGCGGACCTACTTACTTCTGTAGCTGGGGTCTGCCTTCCTGCTTTCTTGTAGCTCCCATATTCAGTGGTATACCTTAACAGACAGATGTATTTTTTCAATGGGAGATGAGGAGAAAAAGTGTGGTATTGAAGATAGCTCCGACAGGAAAGCAGCTGCAAATGTGACACCGTGCTGGCTGATAGACTGCATGGGGACCTACTTACTACTGTAGCTGCGGTCTGCCTTCCTGCTTTCTTGTAGCTCCCATACTTAGCTGTATACCTTAAAAGACACATGTATTTTCTCAATGGGAGCTGAACAGAAAAAGTGGTATTTAAGATAGCTCCCACACGAAAGCAGCTGCAAACGTGACACCGTGCTGGCTGATAGACTGCATGGGGACCTACTTACTACTGTAGCTGGGGTCTGCCTTCCTGCTTTCTTGTAGCTCCTATACTCAGTGGTATACCTTAACTGACAAATGTATTCTTTCAATGGGAGCTGAGGAGAAAAAGTGTGGTATTGAAGATAGCTCCCACTAGAAAGCAGCTGCAAATGTGACACCGTGCTGGCTTACAGACTGCATGGGGATCAACTTACTACTGTAGCTGGGATCTATCTTCGTGCTTTCTTGTAGCTCCCATACTCAGGGGTATACCTTAACAGACAAATGTATTTTTTCGATGGCAGCTGAGGAGGAAAAGTGTGGTATTGAAGATAGCTCCCACAGGAAAGCAGCTGCAAATGTGACACTGTGCTGGCTGCTAGATTGCATGGTGACCTGCTTACTACAGTAGGTGGAATCTATCTTCCTGCTTTCTTGTAGCTCCCATACTCAGTGGTATAACTTAACAGACACATGTATTTTTTCAATGGGAGCAGAACAGAAAAAGTGTGGTATTGAAGATAGCTCCCGCAGGAAAGCAGCTGCAAATGTGACACCGTGCTGGCTGATAGACTGCATGGGGACCTACTTACTACTGTAGCTGGGATCTGTCTTCCTGCTTTCTTGTAGCTCCCATACTCAGGGGTATACCTTAACTGACAAATGTATTTTTTTCAATGGGAGCTGAACAAAAAAATTGTGGTATTGAAGATAGCTCCCACAGGAAAGCAGCTGCAAATGTGACACCGTGCTGGCTGATAGACTGCATGGGGACCTACTTAGTACTGTAGCTGGGGTCTGCCTTCCTGCTTTCTTGTAGCTCCCATATTCAGTGGTATACCTTAAGAGAGAAATGTATTTTTTCAATGGGAGCTGAACATTAAAAGTGTGGTATTGCAGATAGCTCCCACAGCAAAGTAGCTGCAAATGTGACACCGTGCTGTCTGATAGACTGCATGGGGACCTACTTACTACTGTAGCTGGGGTCTGCCTTCGAGCTTTCTTGTAGCTCTCATACTCAGTGGTATACCTTAACTGACAAATGTATTTTTTCAATGGGAGCTGAACAGAAAAAGTGTCGTATTGAAGATAGCTCCCACAGGAAAGCAGCTGCAAATGTGACACCGTGGTGGCTGATAGACTGCATGGGGCCCTACTTACTACTGTAGCTGGGGTCTGCCTTCCTACTTTCTTCTAGCTCCCATACTCAGTGGTATACCTAAAGAGACAAATGTATTTTTTTTGATTGAGAGCTGAACAGAAAAACTGTGGTATTGAAGATAGCTCCCACAGGAAAGGAGCTGCAAATGTGACGCCGTACTGCCTGCTAGACTGCATGGGGACCTACTTACTACTGTAGCTGGGGTCTGCCTTCCTTCTTTCTTATAGCTCCCATACTCAGTGGTATACCTTAACAGACACATGTATTTTTTCAATGGGAGCTGAGGAGAAAAAGTGTGGTATTGAAGATAGCTCCCACAGGAAAGCAGCTACAAATGTGACACCGTGCTGGCTGACAGACTGCATGGGGACCTACTTACTACTGTAGCTGGGATCTGCCTTCCTGCTTTCTTGTAGCTCCCATATTGAGGGGTATACCTTAACAGACGGATGTATTTTTTAATGGGAGCTGAACAAAAAAAGTGTGGTATTGAAGATAGGTCCCACAGGAAAGCAGCTGCAAATGTGACACCGTGCTGGCTGACAGACTGCATGGGGACTTACTACTGTAGCTGGGATCTGCCTTCCTGCTTTCTTGTAGCTCCCATACTCAGTGGTATACCTTAACTGACAAATGTATTTTTTTCAATGGGAGCTGAACAAAAAAATTGTGTTATTCAAGATAGCTCCCACAGGAAAGCAGCTGCAAATGTGACACCGTGCTGGCTGATAGACTGCATGGGGACCTACTTAGTACTGTAGCTGGGGTCTGCCTTCCTGCTTTCATGTAGCTCCCATATTCAGTGGTATACCTTAACAGACAGATGTATTTTTTCAATGGGAGCTGAGGAGAAAAAGTGTGGTATTGAAGATAGCTCCCACAGGAAAGCAGCTGCAAATGTGACACCGTGGTTACTGATAGACTGCATGGGGACTTACTTACTACTGCAGCTGGGGTCTCCCTTCCTGCTTTCTTGTAGCTCCCATACTCAGTGGTATAACTTAACAGTCAAAATATATTTTTTCAAAGGGAGCTGAGGAGAAAAAGTGTGGTATTGAAGATAGCTCCCACACGAAAGCAGCTGCAAATGTGACACCGTGGTGGCTGATATACTGCATGGGGACCTATTTACTACTGTAGCTGGGATCTATCTTCCTGCTTTTTTGTAGCTCTCATACTCAGTGGTATAACTTAACAGACAAAACGTATTTTTTTCAATGGGAGCTGAGGAGAAAAATTGTGATATTGAAGATAGCTCCCACAGGAAAGCAGCTGCAAATGTTGACACCGTGCTTACTGATAGACTGCATGGGGACTTACTTACTACTGTAGCTGGGGTCTACCTTCCTGCTTTCTTGTAGCTCCCATACTCAGTGGTATACCTTAACAGACACAATGTATTTTTCAAAGGGAGCTGAGGAGAAAAAGTGTGGTATTGAAGATAGCTCCCACAGGAAAGCAGCTGCAAATGTGACACCGTGCTGGCTGATAGACTGCATGGGGACCTACTTACTACTGTAGCTGAGGTCTGTCTTCCTGCTTTCTTATAGCTCACATACGCAGTGATATAACGTAACAGACAAAATGTATTTTGTCAGTGGGAGCTAAGGAGAAAAAGATTGTGGCATTGAAGATAGCTCCCACACGAAATCAGCTGCAAATGTGACACCGTGCTGGCTCATAGACTGCATGGGGACCTACTTACTACTGTAGCTGGGTGTAGTGGGTCTGGGACGGTAGTGATTTTCCACAGCAGCTCCTGCAGTGCTGTGCTTACTGTTGATATCAATATTATGACTACCGCTTGCACAACATCGGGGCTGTCCCTCCAGCATTCCTTCCCCCACCTTCACCAATAGCTGTGAGTGGGCATGATCTTGGGAGGGACTATGGCCAGGACAGCTGACCCAGGCTGACCAAGGAGATATTCCATACCATATGACGTCAGCTCAGTAATATAAACTGGGGGAAAGGAGCAGGAAGGGGAGGCGAGATTCATTTCTGGCCTTCCAAAAGCAACCGCTACGCGTACTGAAGCCCTGCTTCTCGGGAGGTGGCCGGACATCGCTGCTGATGGGAAGTAGAGAGTAACAGCTTATCTGCTTCTGCTTTGCTTCCCGCGCGCGCGGCTTCGCTGCTTATTTATTAAACTGCTTTTATCTCAACCCACGAGATTCCCATCTTATTTTCTCCCCTTCCCTGGCTTGCTGAGGAGGTGGGGGGTAAAGCGGTGTGGTGGGCACCTGGCATCCAGCCAGGCTCAAACTACCATAGCCCTTTTGGCGCCCAACGTGGGGCACAATAATAGCAGATTTACATTAACTGCATTGCAATTACAGTAAACCAATGAGAGCAAAGTTCCTGTGCTGGTCACGGAGCCTTGCTGTTATGCAGGTTATCTTACACTTTCTAATGTTTGGGAACACGATGCTCCTAACATTGACTCTCGGCTGTGCTTTAACCTTAATAGCTTTGCTAAGCTGGCTATATAATTTTGTGAAGAGGATGAAAGGGCCTGGGAACATGATGGCCCAAATAATAATAGCAAGTCTCATTCTGTTACTGATGAATTTAGTGTGCTGTGGGAGCTATCTTGTGGAGGCCATGGGGCAAAGCACCTCTTTCTCCTCAGCTCGGACTGATCTAGACAATTCTGTTACACAGACTTCCCAGGTCCTTAGTCACCCTTATACGAGAGTTTTAATATTACTAATTAACATGGTTGGTATATTATATATCTTGTGGAATCTGGAGTCATCTGGGTATCAGAGAGTACAAATTTGTGATGGAAACATGTTAAAATGCCCCCTGAAGCGGCCAGTCCCTGGGTGGCAGGGTATGTGGATGAATTTAGGCAAATTCCTAGGACGGTTATCACCTCCTGTAACCTGGGATTTTACATCTGAACAGATAAAAAACCCTGCTTTATTGACACGCTACCTGATAGAAGGGTGTCTTACCTACCCTAATGAGGCCCATCAGGTTCAGGCACTATACTGGGGCCTAGCCTCTGCCTACCGAGCTGCATTCCAGTCCTCTCAGAGAACCGTGATTGAAATGGAAACTCAAACGGTACCTGAGACCAACATAGTTGAGTCAGTCGCAGTCCAGCCCTCTCAGAGAACTATGGCCGAGGTGGAAATTCAAACTATACCTGAGACTACCATGGTTGAGTCAGGGAACCAAACAACAACCACAGTGGTTGCCCCAGTGGTGAAAAAGAAGCAGTGGATAAGGAGGTCAAGTCCATATCATCGATTAGTAAGGGCAGACGAGGAGGAAGAGGAAAGGCTAGAAGAAGAAACTGGTCCTTCGGTAAGGAGATCAGGAGAAGTGAAAGAAATCGAAAAGGAAATGGAAACTACTCGGTCCCTCACCTCAACAGAACTTAGAGATATGCGAAAAGATTACAGTCGCCAGCCAGGTGAGCGGATTGGTGCCTGGCTGCTCCGATGCTGGGATAACGGGGCTGACAGTCAACAATTGGAAGGCAGAGAAGCCCAACAGCTAGGATCTCTTGCTAGGGACCGGGGAATTGATAAAGGCATTGGAAAGAAAACCTCAGTTTGTAGTCTCTGGAAACATACTCTGTAAACCACGCCACTGCCCGAAATACTGTCTTGGGTCTTGAAAGGCAAGTTTTGTGGCGACACGGCACTCCAGAAAGAATTGAATCAGATAATGGAACTCATTTTCGAAATAATCTCATAAACTCCTGGGCAAAGAAACATGGCATTGAGTGGATATACCACATCCCCTATCACCCACAAGCCTCTGGAAAGATTGAGAGATATAATGGGTTACTAAAGACCATGTTGAGAGCACTGGGCAATGGGGCATGGAAGCAGTGGGATAAAAATTTAGCAGAAGCCACTTGGCTGGTCAATAGCAGAGGTTCAACTAACCGTCCTGGTCCTGCCCAAACAAAACCACTACATACTGTGGGAGGAGACAAGGTCCCCGTAGTGCACCCAGGGAAATGGCTGGGGAAGGCAGTATGGGTTGCACCTCCCATGGGAAAAGGCAAACCCATTCGTGGGATTGTCTTTGCTCAAGGGCCTGGCTGTACTTGGTGGGTGATGAGAAAGGATGGGGAAACTCGATGTGTACCTCAAGGAGACTTAACCTTGGGGGAAAAATAACCTGTTATGTGAGTTATCTGTTGTAGATGAACTTTGCAAGAAAAACCGGACAAGTGGACAAACCAAGCCGGTGCTGGTGCCCAACACTGAACATACTGTTTCCCCTGGCCTGGATATTCATCTTGATGGATGAGACAGAAGTTATGACCTGCTCCAGTGAACATCTACAGAGGATGAAAGATATAAGAATGTTGTTTGTTTGTTTGATGCAAGATGCAAGAGGGAATACAAGAATGATGTTTGTCTGTTGAAGAGTGGGGATACTGATTAATGAGAGTATATAAGAATGTATATGGATTGTTAAGATGGTTTGTCTGAGCATGACATAAATGGTATGGAATAAGGGGTGGAGACTGTAGTGGGTCTGGGACGGTAGTGATTTTCCACAGCAGCTCCTGCAGTGCTGTGCTTACTGTTGATATCAATATTATGACTACCGCTTGCACAACATCGGGGCTGTCCCTCCAGCATTCCTTCCCCCACCTTCACCAATAGCTGTGAGTGTGCATGATCTTGGGAGGGACTATGGCCAGGACAGCTGACCCAGGCTGACCAAGGAGATATTCCATACCATATGACGTCAGCTCAGTAATATAAACTGGGGGAAAGGAGCAGGAAGGGGAGGCGAGATTCATTTCTGGCCTTCCCAAAGCAACCGCTACGCGTACTGATACCCTGCTTCTCGGGAGGTGGCCGGACATCGCTGCTGATGGGAAGTAGAGAGTAACACCTTATCTGCTTCTGCTTTGCTTCCCGCGCGCGCGGCTTCGCTGCTTATTTATTAAACTGCTTTTATCTGAACCCACGAGATTCCCATCTTATTTTCTCCCCTTCCCTGGCTTGCTGAGGAGGTGGGGGGTAAAGCGGTGTGGTGGGCACCTGGCATCCAGCAAGGCTCAAACTACCACACTGGGATCTGCCTTCCTGCTTCCTTGTAGCTCCTATACGCAGCGGTATAAGCTAACCGACAAATGTATTTTTTCAATGGGAGCTGAACAGAAAAAGTGTCGTATTGAAGATAGCTCCCACAGGAAAGCAGCTGCAAATGTGACACCGTGCTGGCTGATAGACTACATGGGGCCCTACTTACTACTGTAGCTGGGGTCTGCCTTCCTGCTTTCTTGTAGCTCCTATACGCAGCGGTATAAGCTAACCGACAAATGTATTTTTTCAATGGGAGCTGAACAGAAAAAGTGTCGTATTGAAGATAGCTCCCACAGGAAAGCAGCTGCAAATGTGACACCGTGCTGGCTGATAGACTACATGGGGCCCTACTTACTACTGTAGCTGGGGTCTGCCTTCCTACTTTCTTCTAGCTCCCATACTCAGTGATATAACTTAACAGACAAAATTTATTTTTTTCAATGGGAGCTGGGGAGAAAAAGTGTAGTATTGAAGATAGCTCCCACAGGAAAGCAGCTGCAAATGTGACACCGTGCTGGCTGCTAGACTACATGGGGATCTACTTCATACAGTAGCTGGGATCTATCTTCCTGCTTTCTTGTAGCTGCCATACTCAGTTGTATACCTAAAGAGACAAATGTATTTTTTTTGAATGGGAGCTGAACAGAAAAACTGTGGTATTGAAGATAGCTCCCACAGGAAAGGAGCTGCAAATGTGACGCCGTATTGCCTGCTAGACTGCATGGGGACCTACTTACTACTTTAGCTGGGGTCTGCCTTCCTGCTTTCTTGTAGCTCTCATACTCAGTTGTATACCTTAAGAGAGAAATGTATTTTTTCAATGGGAGCTGAACAGAAAATGTGTGGTATTGAAGATACCTCCCACAGGAAAGCAGCTGCAAATGTGACACCGTACTGCCTGCTAGACTGCATTGGGACCTCCTTACTACTGTAGCTGGGGTCTGCCTTCCTGCTTTCTTGTAGCTCCTATATGCAGTGGTATAACCTAACCAACAAAATGTATTTATTTCAAAGGGAGCTGAGGAGAAAAAGTGTGGTATTGAAGATAGCTCCCACAGGAAAGCAGCTGCAAATGTGACACCGTGCTGGCTGATAGACTGCATGGGGACCTACTTAGTACTGTAGCTTGGGTCTGCCTTCCTGCTTTCTTGTACCTCCCATATTCAGTGGTATACCTTAACTGACAAATGTATTCTTTCAATGGGAGCTGAGGAGAAAAAGTGTGGTATTGAATATAGGTACCACACGAAAGCAGCCGCAAATGTGACACCGTGGTGGCTGATAGACTGCATGGGGACCTACTTATTACTGTAGATGGGATCTATCTTCCTGCTTTTTTGTACCTCCCATACTCAGTGGTATAACTTAACAGACAAAATGTATTTTTTTCAATGGGAGCTGAGGAGAAAAATTGTGGTATTGAAGATAGCTCCCACAGGAAAGCAGCTGCAAATGTGACACCGTGCTGGCTGATAGACTGCATGGGGACCTACTTACTACTGTAGCTGGGGTCTGCCTTCCTGCTTTCTTGTAGCTCCCATACTCAGTGGTATAGGTTAAGAGACACATGTATTTTTTCTATGGGAGCTGAACAGAAAAAGTGTGATATTGAAGATAGCTCCCACAGGAAAGCAGCTGCAAATGTGACACCGTGCTGGCTGATAGACTGCATGGGGACCTACTTAGTACTGTAGCTGGGGTCTGCCTTCCTGCTTTCTTGTAGCTCCCATACTCAGTGGTATAACTTAACAGACACATGTATTTTTTCAATGGGAGCTCAGGAGAAAAAGTGTGGTATTGAAGATATCTCCCACAGAAAAGCAGCTACAAATGTGACACCGTGCTGGCTGACAGACTGCATGGGGACCTACTTACTACTGTAGCTGGGGTCTGCCTTCCTGCTTTCTTGTAGCTCCCATATTGAGTGGTATACCTTAACAGACGGATGTATTTTTTAATGGGAGCTGAACAAAAAAAGTGTTGTATTGAAGATAGCTCCCACAGGAAAGCAGCTGCAAATGTGACACCGTGCTGGTTGATAGACTGCATGGGGACCTACTTACTACTGTAGCTGGGGTCTGCCTTCCTGCTTTCTTGTAGCTCCTATACGCAGCGGTATAAGCTAACCGACAAATGTGTTTTTTCAATGGGAGCTGAACAGAAAAAGTGTCGTATTGAAGATAGCTCCCACAGGAAAGCAGCTGCAAATGTGACACCGTGCTGACTGATAGACTACATGGGGCCCTACTTACTACTGTAGCTGGGGTCTGCCTTCCTACTTTCTTCTAGCTCCCATACTCAGTGATATAACTTAACAGACAAAATTTATTTTTTTTAATGGGAGCTGAGGAGAAAAAGTGTTTTATTGAAGATAGGTCCCACAGGAAAGCAGCTGCAAATGTGACACCGTGCTGACTGCTAGACTACATGGGGATCTGCTTCATACAGTAGCTGGGATCTATCTTCCTGCTTTCTTGTAGCTGCCATACTCAGTTGTATACCTAAAGAGACAAATGTATTTTTTTTGAATGGGAGCTGAACAGAAAAACTGTGGTATTGAAGATAGCTCCCACAGGAAAGGAGCTGCAAATGTGACGCCGTATTGCCTGCTAGACTGCATGGGGACCTACTTACTACTTTAGCTGGGGTCTGCCTTCCTGCTTTTTTGTAGCTCTCATACTCAGTTGTATACCTTAAGAGAGAAATGTATTTTTTCAATGGGAGCTGAACAGAAAATGTGTGGTATTGAAGATAGCTCCCACAGGAAAGCAGCTGCAAATGTGACACCGTGCTGGCTGACAGATTGCATGGGGACCTACTTACTACTGTAGCTGGGGTCTGCCTTCCTGCTTTCTTGTAGCTCCTATATGCAGTGGTATAACCTAACCAACAAAATGTATTTATTTCAAAGGGAGCTGAGGAGAAAAAGTGTGGTATTGAAGATAGCTCCCACAGGAAAGCAGTTGCAAATGTGACACCGTGCTGGCTTACAGACTGCATGGGGACCTACTTACTACTGTAGCTGGGATCTATCTTCCTGCTTTCTTGTAGCTCCCATACTCAGGGGTATACCTTAACAGACAAATGTATTTTTTCAATGGGAGCTGAGGAGAAAAAGTGTGGTATTGAAGATAGCTCCCACAGGAAAGCAGCTGCAAATGTGACACCATGCTGGCTGCTAGATTGCATGGTGACCTGCTTACTACAGTAGGTGGGATCTATCTTCCTGCTTTCTTGTAGCTCCCATACTCAGTGGTATACCTTAACTGACAAATGTATTCTTTCAATGGGAGCTGAGGAGAAAAAGTGTGGTATTGAATATAGGTAGCACACGAAAGCAGCTGCAAATGTGACACCATGGTGGCTGATAGACTGCATGGGGACCTACTTATTACTGTAGATGGGATCTATCTTCCTGCTTTTTTGTACCTCCCATACTCAGTGGTATAACTTAACAGACAAAATGTATTTTTTTCAATGGGAGCTGAGGAGAAAAATTGTGGTATTGAAGATAGCTCCCACAGGAAAGCAGCTGCAAATGTGACACCGTGCTGGCTGATAGACTGCATGGGGACCTACTTACTACTGTAGCTGGGGTCTGCCTTCCTGCTTTCTTGTAGCTCCCATACTCAGTGGTATAGATTAAGAGACACATGTATTTTTTCTATGGGAGCTGAACAGAAAAAGTGTGGTATTGAAGATAGCTCCCACAGGAAAGCAGCTGCAAATGTGACACCGTGCTGGCTGATAGACTGCATGGGGACCTACTTACTACTGTAGCTGGGGTCTGCCTTCCTGCTTTCTTGTAGCTCCCATACTCAGTGGTATAACTTAACAGACACATGTATTTTTTCAATGGGAGCTCAGGAGAAAAAGTGTGGTATTGAAGATAGCTCCCACAGAAAAGCAGCTACAAATGTGACACCGTGCTGGCTGACAGAATGCATGGGGACCTACTTACTACTGTAGCTGGGGTCTGCCTTCCTGCTTTCTTGTAGCTCCCATATTGAGTGGTATACCTTAACAGACAGATGTATTTTTTAATGGGAGCTGAACAAAAAAAGTGTTGTATTGAAGATAGCTCCCACAGGAAAGCAGTTGCAAATGTGACACCGTGCTGGCTGACAGACTGCATGCGGACCTACTTGCTACTCTAGCTGGGGTCTGCCTTCCTGCTTCCTTGTAGCTCCTATACGCAGCGGTATAACCTAACCGACAAAATGTATTTATTTCAAAGGGAGCTGAGGAGAAAAAGTGTGGTATTGAAGATAGCTCCGACAGGAAAGTAGCTGCAAATGTGACACCGTGCTGGCTGATAGACTGCATGGGGACCTACTTAGTACTGTAGCTGGGGTCTGCCGTCCTGCTTTCTTGTAGCTCCCATATTCAGTGGTATACCTTAACAGACACAATGTATTTTTTTCAATGGGAGCTGAACAAAAAAATTGTGTTATTGAAGATAGCTCGCACAGGAAAGCAGCTGCAAATGTGACACCGTGCTGGCTGATAGACTGCATGGGGACCTACTTAGTACTGTAGCTGGGGTCTGCCTTCCTGCTTTCTTGTAGCTCCCATATTCAGTGGTATACCTTAACAGACAGATGTATTTTTTCAAAGGGAGCTGAGGAGAAAAAGTGTGGTATTGAAGATAGCTCCCACAGGAAAGCAGCTGCAAATGTGACACCGTGCTGGCTTACAGACTGCATGGGGACCTACTTACTACTGTAGCTGGGATCTATCTTCCTGCTTTCTTGTAGCTCCCATACTCAGTGGTATACCTTAACTGACAAATGTATTCTTTCAATGGGAGCTGAGGAGAAAAAGTGTGGTATTGAAGATAGGTACCACACGAAAGGAGCTGCAAATGTGACACCGTGGTGGCTGATAGACTGCATGGGGACCTGCTTACTTCTTTAGCTGGGGTCTGCCTTCCTGCTTTCTTGTAGCTCCCATACTCAGTGGTATAACTTAACAGACACATGTATTTTTTCAATGGGAGCTCAGGAGAAAAAGTGTCTTATTGAAGATAGCTCCCACAGGAAAGCAGCTGCAAATGTTGACACCGTGCTTACTGATAGACTGCATGAGAACTTACTTACTACTGTAGCTGGGGTCTACCTTCCTGCTTTCTTGTAGCTCCCATACTCAGTGGTATACCTTAACAGACAAATGTATTTTTCAATGGGGCTGAGGAGAAAAAGTGTGGTATTGAAGATAACTCCCACAGGAAAGCAGCTGCAAATGTGACACCGTGCTGGCTGACAGACTGCATGCGGACCTACTTGCTACTGTAGCTGGGGTCTGCCTTCCTGCTTTCTTGTAGCTCCCATACTCAGTGGTATAACTTAACAGACACATGTTTTTTTCAATGGGAGCTCAGGAGAAAAAGATTGTGGTATTGAAGATAGCTCCCACACAAAATCAGCTGCAAATGTGACACCGTGCTGGCTCATAGACTGCATGGGGACTTACTTACTACTGTAGCTGGGATCTGCCTTCCTGCTTTCTTGTAGCTCCCATACTCAGTGGTATACCTTAACTGACAAATGTATTTTTTTCAATGGGAGCTGAACAAAAAAATTGTGTTATTGAAGATAGCTCCCACAGGAAAGCAGCTGCAAATGTGACACCGTGCTTAATGATAGACTGCATGGGGACCTACTTAGTACTGTAGCTGGGGTCTGCCTTCCTGCTTTCTTGTAGCTCCCATATTCAGTGGTATACCTTAACAGACAGGTGTATCTTTTCAATGGGAGCTGAACAGAAAAAGTGTGGTATTGAAGATAGCTCCCACAGGAAAGCAGCTGCAAATGTGACACCGTGCTGGCTGATAGACTGCATGGGGACTTACTTACTACTGCAGCTGGGGTCTCCCTTCCTGCTTTCTTGTAGCTCCCATACTCAGTGGTATAACTTAACAGCCAAAACATATTTTTTCAAAGGGAGCTGAGGAGAAAAAGTGTGATATTGAAGATAGCTCCCACACGAAAGCAGCTGCAAATGTGACACCGTGCTGGCTGATAGACTGCATGGGGACCTATTTACTACTGTAGCTGGGATCTATCTTCCTGCTTTTTTGTAGCTCTCATACTCAGTGGTATACCTTAACAGACAAAATGTATTTTTTTCAATGGGAGCTGAACAAAAAAATTGTGTTATTGAAGATAGCTCCCACAGGAAAGCAGCTGCAAATGTGACACCGTGCTTAATGATAGACTGCATGGGGACCTACTTAGTACTGTAGCTGGGGTCTGCCTTCCTGCTTTCTTGTAGCTCCCATATTCAGTGGTATACCTTAACAGACAGGTGTATCTTTTCAATGGGAGCTGAACAGAAAAAGTGTGGTATTGAAGATAGCTCCCACAGGAAAGCAGCTGCAAATGTGATACCGTGCTGGCTGATAGACTGCATGGGGATTTACTTACTACTGCAGCTGGGGTCTCCCTTCCTGCTTTCTTGTAGCTCCCATACTCAGTGGTATAACTTAACAGCCAAAACATATTTTTTCAAAGGGAGCTGAGGAGAAAAAGTGTGATATTGAAGATAGCTCCCACACGAAAGCAGCTGCAAATGTGACACCGTGCTGGCTGATAGACTGCATGGGGACCTATTTACTACTGTAGCTGGGATCTATCTTCCTGCTTTTTTGTAGCTCTCATACTCAGTGGTATACCTTAACAGACAAAATGTATTTTTTCAATCGGAGATGAGGAGAAAAATTGTGGTATTGAAGATAGCTCCCACAGGAAAGCAGCTGCAAATGTGACACCGTGCTGGCTGATAGACTGCATGGGGACCTACTTAGTACTGTAGCTAGGGTCTGCCTTCCTGCTTTCTTGTAGCTCCCATACTCAGTTGTATACCTTAAGAGAGAAATGTATTTTTTCGATGGGAGCTGAACATTAAAAGTGTGGTATTGAAGATAGCTCCCACAGCAAAGCAGCTGCAAATGTGACACTGTGCTGGCTGATAGACTGCATGGGGACCTACTTACTACTGTAGCTGGGGTCTGCCTTCGAGCTTTCTTGTAGCTCTCTTACTCAGTGGTATACCTTAACTGACAAATGTATTTTTTCAATGGGAGCTGAACAGAAAAACTGTGGTATTGAAGATAGCTCCCACAGGAAAGGAGCTGCAAATGTGATGCCGTACTGCCTGCTGGACTGCATGGGGACCTACTTACTACTGTAGCTGGGGTCTGCCTTCCTGCTTTCTTGTAGCTCCCATACTCAGTGGTATACCTTAAAAGACACATGTATTTTTTAATGGGAGCTGAACAAAAAAAGTGTGGTATTGAAGATAGCTCCCACAGGAAAGCAGCTGCAAATGTGACACCGTGCTGGCTGATAGACTGCATGGGGACCTACTTACTACTGTAGCTGGGGTCTGCCTTCCTGCTTTCTTGTAGCTCCCATATTCAGTGGTATACCTTAACAGACGGATGTATTTTTTAAAGGGAGCTGAACAAAAAAAGTTTGGTATTGAAGATAGCTCCCACAGGAAAGGAGCTGCAAATGTGACACCGTGCTGACTGATAGACTGCATGGGACCTATTTACTACTGTAGCTGGGGTCTGCCTTCCTGCTTTCTTGTAGCTCCTATACTCAGCGGTATAACTTAATAGACAAAATGTATTTTTTTCAAATGCAGCTGAGGAGAAAAAGTGTGGTATTGAAGATAGCTCCCACAGGAAAGCAGCTGCAAATGAGAGACTGTGCTGGCTGATATACTGCATGCGGAGCTACTTACTACTGTAGCTGGGGTCTGCCTTCCTGCTTTCTTGTAGCTCCCATATTCAGTGGTATACCTTAACAGACGGATTTATTTTTTAATGGGAGCTGAACAAAAAAAGTGTGGTATTGAAGATAGCTCCGACAGGAAAGGAGCTGCAAATGTGACACCGTGCTGGCTGATAGACTGCATGGGACCTACTTACTACTGTAGCTGGGGTCTGCATTCCTGCTTTCTTGTAGCTCCTATACTCAGCGGTATAACTTAATAGACAAAATGTATTTTTTTCAAATGCAGCTGAGGAGAAAAAGCGTGGTATTGAAGATAGCTCCCACAGGAAAGCAGCTGCAAATGAGAGACTGTGCTGGCTGATATACTGCATGCGGAGCTACTTACTACTGTAGCTGGGGTCTGCCTTCCTGCTTTCTTGTAGCTCCCATATTCAGTGGTATACCTTAACAGACGGATTTATTTTTTAATGGGAGCTGAACAAAAAAAGTGTGGTATTGAAGATAGCTCCGACAGGAAAGGAGCTGCAAATGTGACACCGTGCTGGCTGATAGACTGCATGGGACCTACTTACTACTGTAGCTGGGGTCTGCCTTTTTGCTTTCTTGTAGCTCCTATACTCAGCGGTATAACTTAATAGACAAAATGTATTTTTTTCAAATGCAGCTGAGGAGAAAAAGTGTGGTATTGAAGATAGCTCCCACAGGAAAGCAGCTGCAAATGAGACACTGTGCTGGCTGATAGACTACATTGGGACCTACTTACTACTGTAGCTGGGGTCTGCCTTCCTGCTTTCTTTTTGCTCACATAATCAGTGGTATACCTTAACAGACACATGTATTTTTTTCAATGAGTGCTCAGGAGAAAAAGTGTGGTATTGAAGATAGCTCTCAATGGAAAGCAGCTGCAAATGTGACACCGTGCTGGCTGATAGACGGCATGGGGACCTACTTACTACTGTAGCTGGCGTCTGCCTTCCTGCTTTCTTGTAGCTCCCATACTCAGTGGTATACGTTAACAGACACAATGTATTTTTTAATGGGAGCTGAACAGAAAAAGTGTGGTATTGAAGATAGCTCCCACAGGAAAGCAGCTGCAAATGTGACACCGTGCTGGCTGATAGACTGCATGGGGACCTACTTACTACTGTAGCTGGGGTCTGCCTTCCTGCTTTCTTATAGTTCCCATACTCAGTGGAATAACTTAACAGACACATGTACTTTTTAAATGGGAGCTGAGGATAAAAAGCGTAGTATTGAAGATAGCTCCCACAGGAAAGCAGCTGCAAATGAGACACTGTGCTGGCTGATAGACTGCATGCGGACCTACTTACTACTGTAGCTGGGATCTATCTTCCTGCTTTCTTGTAGCTCCCATAATCAGTGGTATACCTTAACAGACACATGTATTTTTTTCAATGAGTGCTCAGGAGAAAAAGTGTGGTATTGAAGATAGCTCCCACAGGAAAGCAGCTGCAAATGTGACACCGTGCTGGCTGATATACTCCATGGGGAGCTATTTACTACTGTAGCTGGGGTCTGCCTTCCTGCTTTCTTATAGCTCCCATACTCAGTGGCATAACTTAACAGACACATGTATTTTTTCAATGGGAGCTGAGAATAAAAAGTGTGGTATTGAAGATAGCTCCCACAGGAAAGCAGCTGCAAATGTGACACCGTGCTGGCTGATAGATAGCATGGGGACCTACGTACTTCTGTAGCTGGGGTCTGCCTTCCTGTATTCTTGTAGCTCCCATACTCAGTGGTATAACTTAACAGACAAAATGTATTTTTTCTATACGAGCTGAACAGAAAAAGTGTGGTTTTGAAGATAGCTCCCACAAGAAAGCAGCTGCAAATGTGACACCGTGCTGGCTGATAGACTGCATGGGGACCTACTTACTTCTGTAGCTGGGGTCTGCCTTCCTGATTTCTTTTAGCTCCCATAATCAGCGGTATAACTTAAAAGACAAAATGTATTTTTTTCAGATGGACCTTAGGAGAAAAAGTGTGGTATTGAAGATAGCTCCGACAGGAAAGCAGTTGCAAATGTGACACCGTGCTGCCTGATAGACTGCATGGGGACCTACTAACTACTGTAGCTGGGGTCTGCCTTCCTGCTTTCTTGTAGCTCCTATACGCAGTTGTATAACCTAACCGACAAAATGTATTTATTTCAAAGAGAGTTGAGGAGAAAAAGTGTGGTATTGAAGATAGCTCCCACAGGAAAGCAGCTGCAAATGTGACACCGTGCTGGCTGATATACTCGATGGGGAGCTATTTACTACTGTAGCTGGGGTCTGCCTTCCTGCTTTCTTATAGCTCCCATACTCAGTGGCATAACTTAACAGACACATGTATTTTTTCAATGGGAGCTGAGGAGAAAAAGTGTGGTATTGAAGATAGCTCCGACAGGAAAGCAGTTGGAAATGTGAGACCGTGCTGGCTGATAGACTGCATGGGGACCTACTTACTACTGTAGCTGGGGTCTGCCTTCCTGCTTTCTCGTAGCTTCCATATTCAGTGGTATACCTTAATAGGCACATGTATTTTTTCAATGAGAGCTGAACAGAAAAAGTGTGGTATTGAAGATAGCTCCCACAGGAAAGCAGCTGCAAATTTGACACCGTTCTGGCTGATAGACTGCATGGGGACCTACTTACTACTGTAGCTGGGGTCTGCCTTCCTGCTTTCTTGTAGCTCCTATACGCAGTGGTATAACCTAACCGACAAAATCTATTTATTTCAAAGGGAGCTGAGGAGAAAAAGTGTGGTATTGAAGATAGCTCCCACAGGAAAGCAGCTGCAAATGTGGCACCGTGATGGCTGATAGACTACATGGGGACCTACTTACTACTGTAGCTGACGTCTGTCTTCCTGCTTTCTTGTAGCTCCCATACTCAGTGGTATAACTTAACAGACAAAATGTATTTTTTCTATGGGAGCTGAACAGAAAAAGTGTGGTTTTCAAGATAGATCCCACAGGAAAGCAGCTGCAAATGTGACATCGAGCTGGCTGATAGACTGCATGAGGACCTACTTACTACTGTAGCTGGGGTCTGCCTTCCTGCTTTCTTGTAGGTCCCATACTCAGTGGTATACCTTAACATAGAAATGTATTTTTTCAAAGGGAGCTGAGGAAAAAAAGTGTGGTATTGAAGATAGCTCCGACAGGAAAGCAGCTGCAAATGTGACACCATGCTTGGTGATAGACTGCATGGGGATCTACTTACTACTGTAGCTGGGTTCTGCCTTCCTGCTTTCTTGTAGCTCCTATACGCAGTTGTATAACCTAACCGACAAAATGTATTTATTTCAAAGAGAGTTGAGGAGAAAAAGTGTGGTATTGAAGATAGCTCCCACAGGAAAGCAGCTGCAAATGTGACACCGAGCTGGCTGATAGACTGCATGAGGACCTACTTACTACTGTAGCTGGGGTCTGCCTTCCTGCTTTCTTATAGATCCCATACTCAGTGGCATAACTTAACAGACAAAATGTATTTTGACAGTGGGAGCTAAGGAGAAAAAGATTGTAGTTTTGAAGATAGCTCCCACACGAAATCAGCTGCAAATGTGAGACCGTGCTGGCTCATAGACTGCGTGGGGGTCTACTTACTACTGTAGTTGGGGTCTGCCTTCCTGCTTTCTTGTAGCTCCCATATTCAGTGGTATACCTTAACAGACGGATGTATTTTTTAATAGGACATGAACAGAAAAAGTGTGGTATTGAAGATAGCTCCCACAGGAAAGCAGCTGCAAATGTGACACTGTGCTGGCTGATAGACTGCATGGGGACCTACTTACTACTGTAGCTGGGGTCTGCCTTCCTGCTTTCTTGTAGCTCCCATACTCAGTGGTATAACCTAACCGACAAAATGTATTTATTTCAAAGGGAGCTGAGGAGAAAAAGTGTGGTATTGAAGATAGCTCCCACAGGAAAGCAGCTGAAAATGTGACACCGTGCTGGCTGATAGACTGCATGGGGACCTACTGAGTACTGTAGCTGGGGTCTGCCTTCCTGCTTTCTTGTAGCTCCCATATTCAGTGGTATACCTTAACAGACAGATGTATTTTCTCAAGGGGAGCTGAACAGAAAAGTGTGGTATTGAAGATAGCTCCCACAGGAAAGCAGCTGCAAATGTGACACCGTGCTGGCTGATAGACTGCATGGGGACCTACTTACTACTGTAGCTGGGGTCTGCCTTCCTGTTTTCTTGTAGCTCCCATACTCAGTGGTATACGTTAACAGACACAATGTATTTTTTCTATTGGAGCTGAACAGAAAAAGTGTGGTATTGAAGATAGCTCCCACAGGAAAGCAGCTGCAAATGTGACACCGTGGTGGCTGATAGACTGCATGGGGACCTACTTGCTACTGTAGCTGAGATCTGTCTTCCTGTTTTCTTGTAGCTCACATACGCAGTGATATAACGTAAAAGACAAAATGTATTTTGTCAGTGGGAGCTAAGGAGAAAAAGATTGTGGTATTGAAGATAGCTCCCACACGAAATCAGCTGCAAATGTGACACCGTGCTGGCTCATAGACTGCATGGGGACCTACTTACTACTGTAGCTGGGATCTATCTTCCTGCTTTCTTGTAGCTCCCATACTCAGTGGTATACCTTAAATGACAAATGTATTCTTTCAATAGGAGCTGAGGAGAAAAACTGTGGTATTGAAGATAGCTCCCACAGGAAAGCAGCTGCAAATGTGACACCATGCTGGCTACTAGACTGCATGGGGACCTACTTACTACTGTAGCTGGGGTCTGCCTTCCTGCTTTCTTGTATCTCCCATACTCAGTGGTATAACTTAACAGACAATATTTTTTTTTTTTCAATGGGAGCTGAGGAGAAAAAGTGTGGTATTGAAGATAGCTCCCACAGGAAAGCAGCTGCAAATGTGACACCGTGCTGGCTGATAGACTGCATGGGGACCTACTTACTACTGTAGCTGGGGTCTGCCTTCCTGCTTTCTTGTAGATCCCATACACAGTGGTATAATTTAACAGGGAGCTGGGGTATACCTTGAGACACATGTATTTTTTCAATGGGAGCTGAACAGAAAAAGAGTCGTATTGAAGATAGCTCCCACAGGAAAGCAGCTGCAAATGTGACACCGTGCTGGCTCATAGACTGCATGGGGACCTACTTTCTACTGTAGCTGGGGTCTGCCTTCCTGCTTTCTTTTAGCTCCCATACTCAGTGGTATACCTTAACTGACAAATGTATTCTTTCAATGGGAGCTGAGGAGAAAAAGTGTGGTATTGAAGATAGCTCCCACAGGAAAGCTGCTGCAAATGTGACACCGTGGTGGCTGATAGACTGCATCGGGCCCTACTTTCTACTGTAGCTGGGGTCTGCCTTCCTGCTTTCTTCTAGCTCCCATACTCAGTGATATAACTTCACAGACAAAATTTATTTTTTTCAAAGGGAGCTGAGGAGAAAAAGTGTGGTATTGAAGATACCTCCCACAGGAAAGCAGCTGCAAATGTGACACCGTGCTGGCTGATAGACTGCATGGGGACCTACTTACTGCTGTAGCTGGGGTCTGCCTTCCTGCTTTCTTGTAGCTCCCATACTCAGTGGTATACCTTAACTGACAAATGTACTCTTTCAATGGGAGCTGAGGAGAAAAATTGTGGTATTGAAGATAGCTCCCACAGGAAAGAAGCTGCAAATGTGACACCGTGCTGGCTGATAGACTGCATGGGGACCTACTTAGTACTGTAGCTGGGGTCTGCCTTCCTGCTTTCTTGTAGCTCCCATACTCAGTTGTATACCTTAAGAGAGAAATGTATTTTTTCAATGGGAGCTTAACATTAAAAGTGTGGTATTGAAGATCGCTCCCACAGGAAAGCAGCTGCAAATGTGACACCGTGCTGGCTGATAGACTGCATGGGGACCTACTTACTACTGTAGCTGGGGTCTGCCTTCGAGCTTTCTTGTAGCTACCATACTCAGTGGTATACCTTAACTGACAAATGTATTCTTTCAATGGGAGCTGAGGAGAAAAAGTGTGGTATTGAAGATTGGTCCCACAGGAAAGCAGCTGCAAATGTGACACCGTGCTGGCTGATAGACTACATGGGGCCCTACTTACTACTGTAGCTGGGGTCTGCCTTCCTGCTTTCTTCTAGGTCCCATACTCAGTGATAAAACTTAACAGACAAAATTTAATTTTTTCAATGGGAGCTGAACAGAAAAAGTGTGGTATTGAAGATAGCTCCCACAGGAAAGCAGCTGCAAATGTGACACCGTGCTGGCTGCTAGACTGCATGGGGACCTACTTCATACAGTAGCTGGGATCTATCTTCCTGCTTTCTTGTAGCTCCCATACTCAGTGGTATAACTTAACAGACAAAATGTATTTTTTTCAATGGGAGCTGAGGAGAAAAAGTGTGGTATTGAAGATAGCTCCCACAGGAAAGCAGCTGCAAATGTGACACCGTGCTGGCTAATAGACTGCATGGGGACCTACTTACTACTGTAGCTGGGGTCTGCCTTCCTGCTTTCTTGTAGCTCCCATACTCAGTGGTATAACTTAACAGACACATGTATTTTTTCTATGGGAGCTCAGGAGAAAAAGTGTTTTATTGAACATAGCTCCCACAGGAAAGCAGCTGCAAATGTTGACACCGTGCTTACTGATACACTGCATGAGGACTTACTTACTATTGTAGCTGGGGTCTACCTTCCTGCTTTCTTGTAGCTCCCATACTCAGTGGTATACCTTAACAGACAAATATATTTTTCAATGGGGCTGAGGAGAAAAAGTGTGGTATTGAAGATAGCTCCCACAGGAAAGCAGCTGCAAATGTGACACCGTGTTGGCTGACAGACTGCATGCGGACCTACTTACTACTGTAGCTGGGGTCTGCCTTCCTGCTTTCTTGTAGCTCCTATACGCAGCGGTATAACCTAACCGACAAAATGTATTTATTGCAAAGGGAGCTGAGGAGAAAAAGTGTCGTATTGAAGATAGCTCCCACAGGAAAGCAGCTGCAAATGTGACACCGTGCTAGCTGATAGACTGCATGGGGACCTACTTAGTACTGTAGCTGGGGTCTGCCTTCCTGCTTTCTTGTAGCTCCCATATTCAGTGGTATACCTTAACAGACGGATGTATTTTTTAATAGGAGCTGAACAGAAAAAGTGTGGTATTGAAGACTGGTCCCACAGGAAAGCAGCTGCAAATGTGACACCGTGCTGGCTGATAGACTGCATGAGGACCTACTTACTACTGTAGCTAGGGTCTGCCTTCGAGCTTTCTTGTAGCTCCCATACTCAGTGGTATACCTTAACTGACAAATGTATTCTTTCAATGGGAGCTGAGGAGAAAAAGTGTGGTATTGAAGATTGGTCCCACAGGAAAGCAGCTGCAAATGTGACACCGTGCTGGCTGATAGACTGCATGGGGACCGACTTACTACTGTAGCTGGGGTCTGCCTTCCTGCTTTCTTGTAGCTCCCATACTCAGTGGTATACCTTAACAGACACAATGTATTATTTCTATGGGAGCTGAACAGAAAAAGTGTGGTATTGAAGATAGCTCCCACAGGAAAGCAGCTGCAAATGTGACACCGTGCTGGCTGATAGACTGCATGGGGATCTACTTACTACTGTAGCTGGGATCTATCTTCCTGCTTTTTTGTAGCTCTCATACTCAGTGGTATAACTTAACAGACAAAATGTATTTTTTTCAATGGGAGCTGAGGAGAAAAAGTGTGGTATTGAAGATAGCTCCCACAGGAAAGCAGCTGCAAATGTGACACCGTGCTGGCTGATAGACTGCATGGGGACCTACTTAGTACTGTAGCTGGGGTCTGCCTTCCTGCTTTCTTGTAGCTCCCATACTCAGTTGTATACCTTAAGAGAGAAATGTATTTTTTCAGTGGGAGCTGAACATTAAAAGTGTGGTATTGAAGATAGCTCCCATAGCAAAGCAGCTGCAAATGTGACACCGTGCTGGCTGATAGACTGCATGGGGACCTACTTACTGCTGTAGCTGGGGTCTGCCTTCGAGCTTTCTTGTAGCTCCCATACTCAGTGGTATACCTTAAGAGAAAAATGTATTCTTTCAATGGGAGCTGAGGAGAAAAAGTGTGGTATTGAAGATAGCTCCCACAGGAAAGCAGCTGCAAATGTGACACCGTGCTGGCTGATAGACTACATGGGGCCCTACTTACTACTGTAGCTGGGGTCTGCCTTCCTGGTTTCTTCTAGCTCCCATACGCAGTGATATAACTTAACAAACAAAATTTAATTTTTTCAATGGGAGCTGAAGAGAAAAAGTGTGGTATTGAAGATAGCTCCCACAGGAAAGCAGCTGCAAATGTGACACCATGCTGGATGATAGACTGCATGGGGACCTACTTAGTACTGTAGCTGGGGTCTGCCTTCCTGCTTTCTTGTAGCTCCCATATTCAGTGGTATACCTTAACAGACAGATGTATTTTTTCAATGGGAGCTGAACAGAAAAAGTGTGGTATTGAAGATAGCTCCCACAGGAAAGCAGCTGCAAATGTGACACCGTGCTAGCTGATAGACTGCATGGGGACCTACTTGCTACTGTAGCTGAGGTCTGTCTTCCTGCTTTCTTGTAGCTCACATACACAGTGATATAACGTAACAGACAAAATGTATTTTGTCAGTGGGAGCTAATGAGAAAAAGATTGTGGTATTGAAGATAGCTCCCACACGAAATCAGCTGCAAATGTGACACCGTGCTGGCTCATAGACTGCATGGGGACCTACTTAGTACTGTTGCTGAGGTCTGCCTTCCTGCTTTCTTGTAGCTCCCATACTCAGTGGTATACGTTAAAGGACACAGTGTATTATTTCTATGGGAGCTGATCAGAAAAAGTGTCGTATTGAAGATAGCTCCCGCAGGAAAGCAGCTGCAAATGTGACACCGTGCTGGCTGATAGACTGCATGGGGACCTACTTGCTACTGTACCTGAGGTCTGTCTTCCTGCTTTCTTGTAGCTCACATACGCAGTGATATAACGTAACAGACAAAATGTATTTTGTCAGTGGGAGCTAAGGAGAAAAAGACTGTGGTATTGAAGATAGCTCCCACACGAAATCAGCTACAAATGCGACACCGTGCTGGCTCATAGACTGCATGGGGACCTACTTACTACTGTAGCTGGGATCTGCCTTCCTGCTTTCTTGTAGCTCCCATACTCAGTGGTATAATTTAAGAGGGAGCTGGGGTATACCTTAAGAGACACATGTATTTTTTCAATGGGAGCTGAACATTAAAAGTGTGGTATTGAAGATAGCTCCCACAGCAAAGCAGCTGCAAATGTGACACCGTGCTGGCTGATAGACTGCATGGGGACCGACTTACTACTGTAGCTGGGGTCTGCCTTCCTGCTTTCTTGTAGCTCCCATACTCAGTGGTATACCTTAACAGACACAATGTATTATTTCTATGGGAGCTGAACAGAAAAAGTGTGGTATTGAAGATAGCTCCCACAGGAAAGCAGCTGCAAATGTGACACCGTGCTGGCTGATAGACTACATGGGGCCCTACTTACTACTGTAGCTGGGGTCTGCCTTCCTGCTTTCTTCTAGCTCCCATACTCAGTGATATAACTTAACAGACAAAATTTAATTTTTTCAATGGGAGCTGAACAGAAAAAGTGTGGTATTGAAGATAGCTCCCACAGGAAAGCAGCTGCAAATGTGACACCGTGCTGGCTGCTAGACTGCATGGGGACCTACTTACTACTGTAGCTGTGGTCTATCTTCCTGCTTTCTTGTAGCTCCCATACTCAGTGGTATAACTTAACAGACAAATGTATTTTTTCAATGGGAGCTGAGGAGAAAAAGTGTGGTATTGAAGATAGCTCCCACAGGAAAGCAGCTGCAAATGTGACACCGTGCTGGCTGCTAGATTGCATGGTGACCTACTTACTACAGTAGGTGGGATCTATCTTCCTGCTTTCTTGTAGCTCCCATACTCAGTGGTATACCTTAAATGACAAATGTATTCTTTCAATGGGACCTGAGGAGAAAAAGTGTGGTATTGAAGATAGCTCCCACAGGAAAGCAGCTGCAAATGTGATACAGTGCTGGCTGATAGACTGCATGGGGACCTACTTACTACTGTAGCTGGGGTCTGCCTTCCTGCTTTCTTGTAGCTCACATACGCAGTGATATAACGTAACAGACAAAATGTATTTTGTCAGTGGCAGCTAAGGAGAAAATGATTGTGGTATTGAAGATAGCTCCCACACGAAATCAGCTGCAAATGTGACACCGTGCTGGCTCATAGACTGCATGGGGATCTACTTACTACTGTAGCTGGGATCTGCCTTCCTGCTTTCTTGTAGCTCCCATACTCAGTGGTATAACTTAACAGACACATGTATTCTTTCAATGGGAGCTCAGGAGAAAAAGTGGATTTTTAAGATAGCTCCCACAGGAAAGCAGCTGCAAATGTTGACACCGTGCTGGTTGATAGACTGCATGGGGACCTACTTACTACTGTAGCTGGGGTCTACCTTCCTGCTTTCTTGTAGCTCCCATACTCAGTGGTATACCTTAACTGACAAATGTATTCTTTCAATGGGAGCTGAGGACAAAAAGTGTAGTATTGAAGATAGGTACCACACGAAAGCAGCTGCAAATGTGACACCGTGCTGGCTCATAGACTGCATGGAGACCTACTTAGTACTGTAGCTGGGGTCTGCCTTCCTGCTTTCTTGTAGCTCCCATAATCAGTGGTATACCTTAACAGACGGATGTATTATTTAATGGGAGCTGAACAGAAAAAGTGTGGTATTGAAGATACCTCCCACAGGAAAGCAGCTGCAAATGTGACACCGTGCTGGCTAATAGACTGCATGGGGCCCTACTTACTACTGTAGCTGGGGTCTGCCTTCCTGCTTTCTTGTAGCTCCCATATTCAGTGGTATACCTTAACAGACGGATTTATTTTTTAATGGGAGCTGAACAGAAAAAGTGTCGTATTGAAGATAGCTCCCACAGGAAAGCAGCTGCAAATGTGACACCATGGTGGGTGATAGACTGCATCGGGCCCTACTTACTACTGTAGCTGGAGTCTGCCTTCCTGCTGTCTTGTAGCTCCCATACTCAGTGGTATACCTTAACTGACAAATGTATTCTTTCAATGGGAGCTGAGGAGAAAAACTGTGGTATTGAAGATAGGTCCCACAAGAAAGCAGCTGCAAATGTGACACCGTGCTGGCTGATAGACTGCATGGGGACTTACTAACTACTGCAGCTGGGGTCTGCCTTCCTGCTTTCTTGTAGCTCCCATATTCAGTGGTATACCTTAACAGACAGATGTATTTTTTCAATGGGAGCTGAGGAGAAAAAGTGTGGTATTGAAGATAGCTCCCACAGGAAAGCAGCTGCAAATGTGACACCGTGCTGGCTGATAGACTGCATGGGGACCGACTTACTACTGTAGCTGGGGTCTGCCTTCCTGCTTTCTTGTAGCTCCCATACTCAGTGGTATACCTTAACAGACACAATGTATTATTTCTATGGGAGCTGAACAGAAAAAGTGTGGTATTGAAGATAGCTCCCACAGGAAAGCAGCTGCAAATGTGACACCGTGCTGGCTGATAGACTGCATGGGGATCTACTTACTACTGTAGCTGGGATCTATCTTCCTGCTTTTTTGTAGCTCTCATACTCAGTGGTATAACTTAACAGACAAAATGTATTTTTTTCAATGGGAGCTGAGGAGAAAAAGTGTGGTATTGAAGATAGCTCCCACAGGAAAGCAGCTGCAAATGTGACACCGTGCTGGCTGATAGACTGCATGGGGACCTACTTAGTACTGTAGCTGGGGTCTGCCTTCCTGCTTTCTTGTAGCTCCCATACTCAGTTGTATACCTTAAGAGAGAAATGTATTTTTTCAGTGGGAGCTGAACATTAAAAGTGTGGTATTGAAGATAGCTCCCACAGCAAAGCAGCTGCAAATGTGACACCGTGCTGGCTGATAGACTGCATGGGGACCTACTTACTGCTGTAGCTGGGGTCTGCCTTCGAGCTTTCTTGTAGCTCCCATACTCAGTGGTATACCTTAAGAGAAAAATGTATTCTTTCAATGGGAACTGAGGAGAAAAAGTGTGGTATTGAAGATAGCTCCCACAGGAAAGCAGCTGCAAATGTGACACCGTGCTGGCTGATAGACTACATGGGGCCCTACTTACTACTGTAGCTGGGGTCTGCCTTCCTGGTTTCTTCTAGCTCCCATACGCAGTGATATAACTTAACAGACAAAATTTAATTTTTTCAATGGGAGCTGAAGAGAAAAAGTGTGGTATTGAAGATAGCTCCCACAGGAAAGCAGCTGCAAATGTGACACCATGCTGGATGATAGACTGCATGGGGACCTACTTAGTACTGTAGCTGGGGTCTGCCTTCCTGCTTTCTTGTAGCTCCCATATTCAGTGGTATACCTTAACAGACAGATGTATTTTTTCAATGGGAGCTGAACAGAAAAAGTGTGGTATTGAAGATAGCTCCCACAGGAAAGCAGCTGCAAATGTGACACCGTGCTGGCTGATCGACTGCATGGGGACCTACTTGCTACTGTAGCTGAGGTCTGTCTTCCTGCTTTCTTGTAGCTCACATACACAGTGATATAACGTAACAGACAAAATGTATTTTGTCAGTGGGAGCTAAGGAGAAAAAGATTGTGGTATTGAAGATAGCTCCCACACGAAATCAGCTGCAAATGTGACACCGTGCTGGCTCATAGACTGCATGGGGACCTACTTAGTACTGTTGCTGAGGTCTGCCTTCCTGCTTTCTTGTAGCTCCCATACTCAGTGGTATACGTTAAAGGACACAGTGTATTATTTCTATGGGAGCTGATCAGAAAAAGTGTCGTATTGAAGATAGCTCCCGCAGGAAAGCAGCTGCAAATGTGACACCGTGCTGGCTGATAGACTGCATGGGGACCTACTTGCTACTGTAGCTGAGGTCTGTCTTCCTGCTTTCTTGTAGCTCACATACGCAGTGATATAACGTAACAGACAAAATGTATTTTGTCAGTGGGAGCTAAGGAGAAAAAGACTGTGGTATTGAAGATAGCTCCCACACGAAATCAGCTACAAATGCGACACCGTGCTGGCTCATAGACTGCATGGGGACCTACTTACTACTGTAGCTGGGATCTGCCTTCCTGCTTTCTTCTAGCTCCCATACTCAGTGGTATAATTTAAGAGGGAGCTGGGGTATACCTTAAGAGACACATGTATTTTTTCAATGGGAGCTGAACATTAAAAGTGTGGTATTGAAGATAGCTCCCACAGCAAAGCAGCTGCAAATGTGACACCGTGCTGGCTGATAGACTGCATGGGGACCGACTTACTACTGTAGCTGGGGTCTGCCTTCCTGCTTTCTTGTAGCTCCCATACTCAGTGGTATACCTTAACAGACACAATGTATTATTTCTATGGGAGCTGAACAGAAAAAGTGTGGTATTGAAGATAGCTCCCACAGGAAAGCAGCTGCAAATGTGACACCGTGCTGGCTCATAGACTGCATGGGGACCTACTTACTGCTGTAGCTGGGGTCTGCCTTCGAGCTTTCTTGTAGCTCCCATACTCAGTGGTATACCTTAACTGACAAATGTATTGTTTCAATGGGAGCTGAGGAGAAAAAGTGTGGTATTGAAGATAGGTCCCACAGGAAAGCAGCTGCAAATGTGACACCGTGCTGGCTGATAGACTACATGGGGCCCTACTTACTACTGTAGCTGGGGTCTGCCTTCCTGCTTTCTTCTAGCTCCCATACTCAGTGATATAACTTAACAGACAAAATTTAATTTTTTCAATGGGAGCTGAACAGAAAAAGTGTGGTATTGAAGATAGCTCCCACAGGAAAGCAGCTGCAAATGTGACACCGTGCTTACTAATAGACTGCATGAGGACTTACTTACAACTGTAGCTGGGGTCTACCTTCCTGCTTTCTTGTAGCTCCCATACTCAGGGGTATACCTTAACAGACAAATGTATTTTTTCAATGGGAGCTGAGGAGAAAAAGTGTGGTATTGAAGATAGCTCCCACAGGAAAGCAGCTGCAAATGTGACACCGTGCTGGCTGCTAGATTGCATGGTGACCTACTTACTACAGTAGGTGGGATCTATCTTCCTGCTTTCTTGTAGCTCCCATACTCAGTGGTATACCTTAAATGACAAATGTATTCTTTCAATGGGACCTGAGGAGAAAAAGTGTGGTATTGAAGATAGCTCCCACAGGAAAGCAGCTGCAAATGTGATACAGTGCTGGCTGATAGACTGCATGGGGACCTACTTACTACTGTAGCTGGGGTCTGCCTTCCTGCTTTCTTGTAGCTCACATACGCAGTGATATAACGTAACAGACAAAATGTATTTTGTCAGTGGCAGCTAAGGAGAAAATGATTGTGGTATTGAAGATAGCTCCCACACGAAATCAGCTGCAAATGTGACACCGTGCTGGCTCATAGACTGCATGGGGATCTACTTACTACTGTAGCTGGGATCTGCCTTCCTGCTTTCTTGTAGCTCCCATACTCAGTGGTATAACTTAACAGACACATGTATTCTTTCAATGGGAGCTCAGGAGAAAAAGTGGATTTTTAAGATAGCTCCCACAGGAAAGCAGCTGCAAATGTTGACACCGTGCTGGTTGATAGACTGCATGGGGACCTACTTACTACTGTAGCTGGGGTCTACCTTCCTGCTTTCTTGTAGCTCCCATACTCAGTGGTATACCTTAACTGACAAATGTATTCTTTCAATGGGAGCTGAGGACAAAAAGTGTAGTATTGAAGATAGGTACCACACGAAAGCAGCTGCAAATGTGACACCGTGCTGGCTCATAGACTGCATGGAGACCTACTTAGTACTGTAGCTGGGGTCTGCCTTCCTGCTTTCTTGTAGCTCCCATAATCAGTGGTATACCTTAACAGACGGATGTATTATTTAATGGGAGCTGAACAGAAAAAGTGTGGTATTGAAGATACCTCCCACAGGAAAGCAGCTGCAAATGTGACACCGTGCTGGCTAATAGACTGCATGGGGCCCTACTTACTACTGTAGCTGGGGTCTGCCTTCCTGCTTTCTTGTAGCTCCCATATTCAGTGGTATACCTTAACAGACGGATTTATTTTTTAATGGGAGCTGAACAGAAAAAGTGTCGTATTGAAGATAGCTCCCACAGGAAAGCAGCTGCAAATGTGACACCGTGCTGGCTGATAGACTGCATGGGGACCTACTTGCTACTGTAGCTGAGGTCTGTCTTCCTGCTTTCTTGTAGCTCACATACGCAGTGATATAATGTAACAGACAAAATGTATTTTGTCAGTGGGAGCTAAGGAGAAAAAGATTGTGGTATTGAAGATAGCTCCCACAGGAAATCAGCTGCAAATGTGACACCGTGCTGGCTCATAGACTGCATGGGAACCTACTTACTACTGTAGCTGGAATCTGCCTTCCTGCTTTCTTGTAGCTCCCATACTCAGTGGTATAATTTAACAGGGAGCTGGGGTATACCTTGAGACACATGTATTTTTTCAATGGGAGCTGAACATTAAAAGTGTGGTATTGAAGATAGCTCCCACAGGAAAGCAGCTGCTAATGTGACACCGTGCTGGCTGATAGACTGCATGGGGACCTACTTACTACTGTAGCTGGGGTCTGCCTTCCTGCTTTCTTGTAGCTCCCATACTCAGTGGTGTACCTTAACAGACACCATGTATTTTTTAAATGGGAGATGAGGAGAAAAAGTGTGGTATTGAAGATAGCTCCCACAGGAAAGCAGCTGGAAATGTGGCACCATGCTGGCTGATAGACTGCATGGGGACCTACTTACTACTGTAGCTGGGGTCTGCCTTCCTGCTTTCTTGTAGCTCCCATACTCAGTGGTATAACTTAACAGACACATGTATTTTTTCAATGGGAGCTCAAGAGAAAAAGTGTCTTTTTGAAGATAGCTCCCACAGGAAAGCAGCTGCAAATGTTGACACCGTGCTTACTGATAGACTGCATGGGGACCTACTTAGTACTGTAGCTGGGGTCTGCCTTCCTGCTTTCTTCTAGCTCCATTATTCAGTGGTATACCTTAACAGACGGATGTATTTTTTAATGGGAGCTGAACAGAAAAAGTGTGGTATTGAAGATAGCTCCCACAGGAAAGCAGCTGCAAATGTGACACCGTGCTGCTGATAGACTGCATGGGGACCTACTTAGTACTGTAGCTGGGGTCTGCCTTCCTGCTTTCTTGTAACTCCCATACTCAGTGGTATACCTTAACTTACAAATGTATTCTTTCAGTGGGAGATGAGGAGAAAAAGTGTGGTATTGAAGATAGCTCCCACAGGAAAGCAGCTGCAAATGTGACACCGTGCTGGCTGCTAGACTGCATGGGGACCTACTTACTACTGTAGCTGGGGTCTGCCTTCCTGCTTTCTTGTAGCTCCCTTACTCAGTGGTATACTTTAACTTACAAATGTATTCTTTCAGTCGGAGCTGTGGAGAAAAAGTGTGGTATTGAAGACAGCTCCCACACGAAAGCAGCTGCAAATGTGACACCGTGCTTGCTGCTCGACTACATGAGGACCTACTTACTACTGTAGCAGGGGTCTGCCTTCCTGCTTTCTTGTAACTCCCATACTCAGTGGTATAACTTAACAGACAAAATGTATTTTTTTCAATGGGAGCTGAGGAGAAAAAGTGTGGTATTGAAGATATGTCCCACAGGAAAGCAGCTGCAAATGTGACACCGTGCTGGCTGATAGACTGCATAAGGACCTACTTACTATAGTAGCTGGGATCTATCTTCCTGCTTTCTTTTAGCTCCCATACTCAGTGGCATAACTTAACTTACAAATGTATTTTTTCAATGGGAACTGAGGAGAAAAAGTGTGGTATTGAAGATAGGTCTCACACGAAAGGAGCTGCAAATGTTACACCGTGCTAGCTGATAGACTGCATGGGGACCTACTTACTACTGTAGCTGGGGTCTGTCTTCCTGCTTTCTTGTAGCTCCCATGCTCAGTGGCATAACTTAACAGACTCATGTATTTTTTCAATGGGAGCTGAGGAGAAAAACTGTGGTATTGAAGATAGCTCCCACAGAAAAGCAGCTGCAAATGTGACACCGTGCTGGCTGATAGACTGCATGGGGACCTACTTACTACTGTAGCTGGTGTCATAAATTAAGACCACAGTGGGTCATAATCCAGTTATAATTTTATTAATTGTAGCAAGTAGAATATGAGCAAAGACAGCGCTGGACGACAGGGGAGTCTGCGCTCCACCAACTGCCGCGCTGATCAGTTCGAACTGTTTCTTTTTATACATTTTAAATTCGTGGCCCTGAAGTAATGTAGGTATTCTGTACGTGCTCCAGGTGCTGTGAGATGGTCGTTTTCCTGTGAGGGGGTCGTTTTCCGCCTTCCGGTGGTTGTTGAGCAAGGATTCTTCCTCCATTGTTCCATAGTTGATTTCTCACTTTATATGGAGTCGTTCGTCCCACATCTGCCAGTTTCTCAGAACATCCTATGGTTATTTTTGACCAGTATATCCTCTGCTTGCACAATCGATATCCGTTTTGTATATGCCATTGCGGTTATCTTATCTCACACAAGGATGTCTGGTAGCTGTTTGCATAAGCGACTTCCTGTCTTCTGTTGTTTAACCTTTACATCGAGCCCAACATAAATTTTCAATAAACAATACCCTGATTCTTAGTTTCTCACAATCCCCCCTTTTTCTTTTATCCTATTATTGTTTATTAGACGCTATTTTCATTTTCAGAACTGCAAGCAAACCTTTTTCCACAATTCCTACATTTATCATAACACTCACAATATAATGCCTTACAATTACAATCATAGTTTTCACGTGGCATAACGCATTCACAACAATCTGTATCATCTTCATCTTCATTAGTAGATACACTGTTATACTCTATCTCAGATCTCGTGGTTAGAATAAGTAATTTAGCTACGTCAAACCGATCCTTAATAAAATGTAAAATATAGCGTAATATGCATGGTCCAAATACAAGCCCCAGAATCAACATAATTAGTGGTCCTGCTAAAGCAGATAACAAAGTGGTTAGCCAAGGTGAAACGTTAAACCAGTTTTCATACCATGATATGCCCGCCTCACGATCTTTTTTATGTTGATCTAACCTTTTCCGAAGTTCAGACATTGTGTCTTGAACGATTCCCGTATGATCAGCAAAAGAACAACATTCTTCATTGAGAGCTACACATAACCCTCCTTCCTTTAAGAACAATAGGTCTAATCCTCTTCTGTTTTGCAATACTACTTCTGATAAAGACTTTACTGAAGTGGCTAAACTTTGAATAGATTGTTCTGTTTTTGCTAAATCCTCATCTACAGCCATCTGCAAACTTTGTAATTCCTGACCTTTTACTAGGGAGGCTATGCCTGTACCTGCTCCAACTCCGCCCGCTATCAGCAGTGTAGCTAAGGTTACTACTGCAATTGGCTCTCGTTTTTGTCTATTCAGATTTCCTTCAAAGTGGTGTAGCACCTCCTCAGAGGTGTGATAGATCAGACGAGGAACAATAATCACCTGTACGCAAAACTGAGATTGATTAAACACATCTAGGGATAAACAAGGCGTTACTCCGATGTCTGAGCAAACCCACTTAGCTCCTGGTGTCGGGATAACCCATTTGTCATTTTGGTTCTTGTGTCTCTCTATATTAATGTTAGTGGCTGTTCAGTTGCACAGAGGCTGATATTTTTCGGGCACTGTACCTATACATTTTCCTTGACCTGTTATTAATTGAATAGTAATTCCTTGGGTATGATTCCTCTGGTCATCCCATGGACATTCTCGTGGGTTTGAACCATTAGACCATTGAATTTTACCTGGTTTTCCAATTGCTTCAAAATACGGTGGTCTAACATTATAACATAACCAGCATTCCTTAGTTAAATTTGGTTTGCTTTCATTAAGGGCATGATAAGAGGCTTGCATTAGATTCCATAAGGGGTCCTTGGATTCTGACAACTCTGCATTCCTGGATAAGGAGAATTCAGTTACAGTGTCATTAGTTGTTTCCGAAAAGGAGTTTGGAGAAGTGGTTGTGACACTTATGGGGGCAACCTTTTCTTTAGAGAAAGTGGGTGGATTCAAGACCAGATTTGGTCTCATTGGCTTCTCTTTAGGGAGAGTGGGTGGATTCAGGACCAAATTTGGTCTCATTGGCTTTTCTTTAGGGAAAGTGGGTGGATTTAGGACCAGATTTGGTCCTATTGGCAAAGGATCATGAGGAAGCTTTTCTTTGACTATTCTAAAGAAACTTCCCCTATCTGTTCCTGGTTCCCAATATCTAATTCCCCAGATACGGCCAATTAACCATGTGTCATCTTGGGGTTGCTTGACTTTAATTTCTATTTTATCACATTCTGATGGGGATGATTTCATTCCCCTTACGGACCCCCAGACCCCGGAGCCGTCAGATCCATGCTGTGGTGGACTGCATCCTGGGGGACCCCAAGTAATGTTTATATATCTATCTCCTGCTGTTTTCCAATCTGAGGCTATTGTCTCGCACCCCCAATAACCACAATAATAATGGCCTGGATAATTACAATAACTCTTCCCAGGGTTGGAAGCTGGACACACATAGAATGCTTTAGAGTTGGCTTCCATTTCCTCCCAACCTCTTTGAATATCGACAGGAATCAGTGAGACTAATGGCACAGTAAAATTCCAGTCTCCAGGAGAGGTTTGACTTTGGACTAGTTTAGATTCTTGTAGATTATATAGTTTCCAGAGCATCGGTTCATGGGGGTTTCCATCTGCTTGAGTTAAGATCAATATCAAAACTAACAGTATACCAGGAAAAACGGTATTTGTCAATTTTACCATTTAAAATATAATTTTACCAGTCCTAGGGAAGTTCGACCATGGTTGCATTTGCATCCCATTGTTTTGGTTCCTTTCTCCACGGTTTGTTTCTCCTCTGCCTCGCCCGTCGACTCGGTTGCTTCGAGCCACAGGGTATACCATCTTCTTGGCAGCAGGGGAATTCTTCAGGAGAACAGCTGTTTCGGGCTTTCTGCCTGTTTACATAGGCTTCCCACTTCGCAGCTTTAACTAATGGGACAAAGCAAGACACAGTTAGCACTCCCCTTCTGCACTTTATAGCCAAGGTTTTTGCTACAAAAGGGAACTGGTTTGTTGGAATTGTTTTAACTTTGCTCAATGAAAGTTCTTTAGATTCTCCAATACTGTGTGCGAACTTTAATATTCACAATGTGTCTACCGTTTATCCTGGCATACCTTACACCTAAAACAAGCAAATGGATAGCAATTGTGATTCATTTAATTCATATATCTTGTATATATATATTCATATCTTCTATATTCAATATTGTATGGTCACATAAGTTTAGCAATTTCCCTCAGCACACTTTGTATGTTTCCATATATAATAGATAAACAAAGAAAAAATTATTGCGAATATAAACAACAATACACACTTTACAGCAAAAGGTAACTCAGCAAAATAATCAAATAAAGCCTCTATCATTGTATTATCTTTTCAGAGTTATCCTGGTGTCACCTGGAGTACTGATTACTTTCCAGTGGGGTCTTGTCACTGGACCTTTAATTCGACTGGCATGAGTCCATCCACGCTCAGCAGTCCGAACAGCCGTTTCTGTTGTAAGCAAAACAAGATAAGGTCCCTCCCAATTGGGTTTTAGGGTTTCTTCCTTCCACACTTTAATCAATATCCAATCGCCAGGTTTAACATTGTGAATTTTTAGGTCTAATGGGGGTCGTTGCACAATCAATCCATGTTCCCAAAGCTCTTTACGATGTTCTGCCAATTGCGAAACATATTCATTAATTACACGATCTCGAATTAAAACATTTGTTTGTGGGCTTTCAATTCTATAGGGCATTCCATACACCATTTCGAATGCTGATATTCCTACATCTGCTCGGGGCCTAGTTCTGAGAATTAATAGTGCCATAGGTAGGCACTTAATCCATGATAATTTGGTTTCTATCATTAATTTAGTCAAAGTAGTTTTGATTTCTCCATTCATCCTTTCAACCTTTCCCGAACTTTGTGGATGCCATGGTGTATGGTATTCCCATTTAATACCCAAGTTTTCTGTTAGATCTCTAACAATTTTTGACACAAAGTGTGTTCCTCTGTCCGAATCAATTACATCAGGTACTCCATATCGAGGTATAATGTGTTCAAGTAACATCTTAGTAACTTGGTTAGCAGTTGCCTTGGAGGTAGGAAAAGCCTCAACATAATGTGTTAAATGATCCACCATTACTAATAAATATTTGTAACGCCCTACCCTAGGTAGTTCAGTAAAATCCACTTGTATGTGTGAGAAGGATCTGTATGCTGGGGAACGTCCTCCAAGAGGTTTTTGTCTCATGTTGTTTCGATTTACCCTTTGACAGGTCTCGCAGGCTGCTGTGACCATTTTTGCTATGTTATATACGCCTATACAGGCAAACTGTCGATTGAAGTGATCAACTAACACCTGGGTTCCCCAGTGTGTTTTACTGTGTATTTTTGAAAATATTTCGAGTGCTATGCCCTTTGGTAGGACTTCTCTCCCATCTGGCAATATGTACTTACTATCCTGTTCTTTAGCTCCCATTTGTTCTAGTTTTTCCTTTTCTACAGGCTCAAAACTCAAATTTTTACTAACAGGTACTTGTTGCACAGTCAAAATCCTATTATAATTGCCTGCCACTCGTTTTGCTTCTGTATCAGCTGCATTATTTCCCCTAACTTGATAATTTGTACCTCGCTGGTGTCCCTTTATATGTACTACTGCTATTTTATTTGGCAATTTTAATGCCCCCAGAACTCGCCGAATCAATTCCGGGTGTATCAATTCCTTTCCCTGTGAGTTAACAAATCCTCTTTCCTCCCATATTTTTCCAAAAGTGTGTACTACTCCGAACACATAACGTGAGTCTGTATATATAGTTCCATCCTTTTCCTTTAGTGACACTAATGCTTTCCACAATGCATATAATTCACAAGCTTGAGCCGACCAGCTGGCACTCAGGGGGCCTGATTCTACTGTCTTAAACTCTCCTTTTTCCATCTTAACAATGGCATATCCGGACAGTCGTTTACCTTCCACTATTCGTGATGACCCATCTATAAATAATACTTCCCCATATTGTAGTTCTTCTTCTTCTAAGTCTGGTCTAATGCGTGTCTGCTGTTCAATTGTTTGAAAACAATCGTGTAATAATTCATTACTTTCCCCTGGGTACAAAAATTCCGCAGGGTTAACTGCTCCAATAGTTTTCAAAGATAGTTTAGGGGATTCTATAAGTATTCCTTCATACTTTAATAATCGGCTATCTGTAAGTCATTTTTCTGCTTTTTGTTGTAACACTCCTCTGATGTTATGAGGCGCATATAGGACAACTTCTCCATTAAAGGTAATGCGATTTGTTTCCTCAAGTAATAAGGCAGCAGCAACAATGATTTGTAAGCAGCTCGGCCAACCCCTGCTCACAGGGTCTAATAGCTTTGATAGGTATGCCACCGGTTTCTTTTGTCCGGCCCATTCCTGAGTTAATACTCCGAATGCCGTCCCTTCATGTATGTTAATAAATAAATGGAACGGCCGCTTTAAGTCTGGTAAGCTTAAAACTGGTGCTTGACTTATCTCCCTTTTGAGACTGGCAAACTGCTCTTGATCCTGAGGGGTCCATTTGGGTATTCTGTCTTTAGACAGTTGTTCATATAAGAATTTAACTTTAAAGCTATACTTCTCTATCCATTGCCTACAATACCCAAATAGCCCTAATACCTGCCGAATTTGTCTTTTAGTGACAGGCATAGGTAATTCCAGAATTCCTTTAATACGCTCTGGGTCCAATATCTTTTTCCCATTAAACAAATAATATCCCAAATATTTCACTTTTTCCTCCACAAATTGTAACTTTTCTTGTGATACCCGTAGTCCTTTTTGTGCAAGAAAGTTTAGGAGTCGAATACTTTCTTTTCTTACATTTTCCTTATTATTCCCTGCTATGAGCAGATCATCTACATACTGTAGCAGCACGTTTCCCATTTGTACCTGATATTCTTTTAAGAGCTCTTCCAGGGCCTGTCCAAACAGATTAGGGGACTCTGTGAACCCTTGGGGGAGCACAGTCCATCTCAATTGCTGTCTACGGCCTGTTTCTATGTCTTCCCATTCGAAGGCAAAATAATCACGGCATTCTTCTGCCAGTGGACAGGCCCAAAAGGCATCCTTTAAATCAATCACACTATACCAGGAGTTATGGGGTCCTAGCTTGCTTAGTAGTGTGTATGGATTTGCTACCACAGGGAACCGGGTGATAGTTCTTTTGTTTATTTCCCTTAAATCATGCACGAGCCGATATTTTCCATTTGGTTTTTTTACAGGCAGAATGGGGGTGTTAAAGGGTGACATACAAGGCTCTAAGATTCCTTGTGTTAATAATCGATCAATTTCTGGTTTTAATCCTCTCCGTCCTTCTAGGGATATGGGATATTGTTTTACCCTCACAGGTATGTGGGGTTCAGAAATTTGGATTTTAATCGGTGGGATTTCCAGTTTACTAATTGTGTCCGGAGAGTACCAGACGTCAGGGTTAATTTGTTTTTGATCATCCACGGTCAAAGGATAAGCAGATACTGTTAGCTCTTGATTCTTTACTTTGATTTCTAATTGCAACTCAACAATTAGATCTCGTCCTAGCAAATTAAATTCTGCTTCAGGAACGAGCAAGAGTTCACCCATTCCGAATTTATTTTCTGTTTCAAAGACCACATTTTTGATTTTATTTACCTTAAAGGGTTCTCCTTTTGCCCCAATCACTTGTACTCTTTCAGGGGATACTTTACATCCCTCAGGTATTTGCCTAATAGTCTATTTCTCAGCCCCAGTGTCTACTAAAAAGGTGAACTCTTGTTTATGGGGACCTAATTTTATTTTTATCAAGGGCTCATGATGACTCCGGTCCCCTAAAATATAGAGCCCCTGACTCTCCTATTCTGTCTTTAACATTTCCTCATCCCTGATCCTTTCTCTGCAATCCTTCTTTATATGTCCCTTTTTTCCAAAGTAAAAACAACACCTCTGTTCCTTCTTTACTACTACATTCCCTTGTTTCTTTCCAGCAACAGTTTGTCTTTTACGATCCTCTCTGACCGCTGCTACCATCATTTTCACTTGCCGCTTGCTGCTCTCCTCTCGCCTTACATAGACTTTCTGGGCTTCCCTCAGTAATTCATCCAACTCTCTAATTTGCCAGTCTTCTAACTTTTCAATCTTCTTTCTGATATCTTCCCATGATTTTGCTACAAACTGAGTTTTGAGGAGTGCTTGCCCTTTGTCAGGATTTACCCCGGAATACAGCTGAAGGGCTTTCCTCAGTTGTTCTAACCACTCAGTAGGGCTCTCATCTTTCTTTTGCATTTCATTAAATGCTTTATTGATATTCTGGCCACGGGATACTGCTTTTCTAATTCTGTGAATTACTATATTTCTCAGGTCCTGCATATGAGTTCTATGCACCGGATCCTGATTATCCCAATTAGGTCTTTGGAGTGGCCATTTAATATTTGCTTTAGGTCCCTGGGCATGTTGAGCATCCCACAGTCTCATTCCTGCTCGTCTAATCATGTCTCTTTTCCTCGTTAGTAAATAATTGACCAAGGATAGATTGCATTTCATCCCAAGTATAAAGGTTTGGTCCCAAAAGGAGGAGGGGGAGACTCTCCTTCCAACTCCGGTGGGGGAGTGGACGCCCTGGGGACCTCTGGAGGGGCTATGGGAGCAGGAGATAAAGTCTAGCCCCCGGTCTTTTTAGCCATACTTCCGCATATTGACTTTCTTCCGGGTTAAGAGGTTTTTTATTATTAACCCAGAGATTTAATTGTTGTCTTATCCAATCTTCTTCTGGCCCGCAGACTAGTCAAAAGGCATTTTCAGAAATCTTCTTCCCTCCCCATATCTTAGTACAGTATTCTATCATTTTTTGCTTATCTTTCCCTAGTGTTCCAGGGAAATATCTCCAATTGTCTAAGATATATGCCAGAGGAGTATCCTTAGGTACAGTAGGTACCCTTCCCATGGGAGTCGAAGGCTTGCTGTCCTTCGCCCCCATCTTCTGGATTATCCACAAACACACACTCACTTGCTCCCCTTGTTCCTGGCCCAGTCCCTCGCGGGAGATGGGAAACGCAGTACTTAAGGGTCCACACTCGCTTGGTTCAGTGTATCGAACCTCTCATTTGTTATAATCCAGGATACCCAATCCCGCCCGAACGGATAACCTGCGAAAAATTCGCAATATACTTACGCGTCCCTGCGTCTTCGTCCGGACTCCCGTGCACAGAATTTTTATGGGATTTTACCGGTTTCCCCTTTGCTCATTATTCTAGAATTTAGGTTCGTCGGTAAGGTTGAGGTAGGCCGTCAGTAGCGGGGCCGCGGATTGCCGCGGGGCGCCTCCCTGGAGGACTGAAGCTCACCGTTCCTTATCCGAGTCACGGCACCAAGAAATTGTTATAAATTGAGACCACAACGGATCATAATCCAATTATAATTTTATTAGTTGTAGCAAGTAGAATATGAGCAAAGACAGCGCTGGACGACAGGGGAGTCTGCGCTCCGCCAACTGCCATGCTGATCAGTTCAAACAGTCCCTTTTTTATACATTTTAGTCCGTGGCCGTGAAGCACTGTAGGTACTCTGCGCATTCTTCAGTTGCTGTGAAGGGGGTCGTTTTCTGCCTTCCGGTGGTTGTTGAGTAAGGAGTCTTCCTCCTTTGTTCCTCAGAACATCCTGTAGTTATCTTTGAGCAGTATCTCTTCTGCTTGCATAGGTGGTATTGGTATGTAAAGGCAATTACACACAAGTGATGTCTGGCAGCTGTTCGCATATGCAATTTTCCTGTCTTTTGTTGTCTGACCTTTACATTGAGCTTAACATAAATCTCAATAAACAATACCTTAGTTCATAGTTTCTTACAGTTCCAATGGTATAAATTGCGCAGTTCTCTGATTTTGCATAATTTGTATTGGTGGAAAGGGGGTGTGGGCCATGATCATAATTTCTCCCAAGTAATCTGCATCATTAACTCCGGGGAGAACAAAGAGTCCAAGCATGGTAGTTGACAAGCGTCCTAACCACAATGCGCCCACTGTTTGTCCCCCTATAGTGATTGGACCTTTCACTCCGGTGGGTATCTTCTGTGGGCTTGTTGTCATAATGGTAACATCTACTGCCGCTGCCAGGTCCATTCCGAGCCTCCCACTTGTGGCTGGCTGGAGGCAGCTGCTGACATCTGTTGAGCTCCGGCGGAGACTTGTGTCTGAGCGTGGCCAATGCGGTTCGACGCGCTCGAATTGGAGTTTCCCGACCTGCGACGACACGCCCCGGTGTTGTGATTGTCCGTTTCGCATTTTTGACACCAGATTCCTGTAGCATTGCATTCACGACGGAAATGTCCCATTCCGCCACACCGGTAACACTTTATTCGTCCACTGGAAGAGCCCCTTTGAGTGGTCACAGCGGATGCTTGAATGGGTGCAAGGGCGGCTAACACCTGATTCTGAGTTGCTTTCGCCCGTTCCTTTAATCCCAATCCCAATTCCTTAATAGCTTCCACGAGAAAAGCTTGTTGACCTGTCGGGACCTGGGCCATACTCTCTAAAGCGTCTTCAATTGACCAATTGGCTCCTAACGTACTCAATACTGTCCTGGTAGCTGGATTACAATTCTGTAGGGCGCACTGTTTTAGCAAGGTTGTTGAGTAGGACCCGAACCCCTTTGTCGCTCCGCCGTGCTGCCAAGCCTCTATCACGTCGGGGTCACCATTTGTTGAAGACGACGGGAGACAGTCACACCCTGTAGTGCTGAGTTAGTCTAAACTTTATTTGCAAAGATGTAACTCTTTTATAGATACAATAATCAGGCTCACACATATTGCAAAAGCTAAGCTCATCATTGGTTCCCAGTTAAATGTCAAACCTGCCCCTGTTTCAACATAATTCAGATGCTTGTGGCTCCTCAACCCAAACTAAGTTCCTGTTTTCTCATCCTGTTATCATACAATTCTCTTGCTCAAGGACACCACGTCCATGAGCAAAGGTCCAATATCTTATCGCTTAATGCTTACTGCCTAACTAGCTGTGTTCTATCATGTCCTCTTTCTAGCCAAGTCTCCACAAAACTCTCCGAACATACTCAGTGGTGACAGCCTGTATTTTTTCATAGGCAACTGAGCAGGCCAAGTGCGTGGGATTGGAGAAAACTCCCACAGGAAACCAGCTACAAATGTGACACAATGCAAGCTGATAGACTCACACGTGACCTACGTACCACTGTAGGTGGGGTCTGCGTACCTGCTTTCTTGTACTGTCTAGATGCAGTGGCGTAAGTTCTAACGACAGTATTCATATTTTCAAAGGGAGCTGAGCACGCCAAGTGCTTGGGATTGGAGATAACTCCAACAGAAAAGTAGCTGCAAATATGACACAGTGCTGGCTGATAGACTACATGGGGACCTACTTACTACTGTAGCTGGGGTCTGCCTTCCTGCTTTCTTGTAGCTCCCATACTCAGTGGTATACGTTAACAGACACAATGTATTTTTTCTATGGGAGCTGAACAGAAAAAGTGTGGTATTGAAGATAGCTCCCACAGGAAAGCAGCTGCAAATGTGACACCGTGCTGGCTGCTAGACTGCATGGGGACCTACTTACTACTGTAGCTGGGGTCTGCCTTCCTGCTTTCTTGTAGCTCCCATTCTCAGTGGTGTACCTTAACAGACACAATGTGTTTTTTCAATGGGAGATGAGGTGAAAAAGTGTGGTATTGAAGATAGCTCCCACAGGAAAGCAGCTGCAAATGTGACACTGTGCTGGCTGATAGACTGCATGGGGACCTACTTACTACTGTAGCTGGGGTCTGCCTTCCTGCTGTCTTGTAGCTCCCATACTCAGCGGCATAACTTAATAGACAAAATGTATTTTTTACAGATGGAGCTGAGGAGAAAAAGTGTGTTATTGAAGATAGCTCCGACAGGAAAGCAGTTGCAAATGTGACACCGTGCTGGCTGATAGACTGCATGGGGACCTACTTACTACTGTAGCTGGGGTCTGCCTTCCTGCTTTCTTGTAGCTCCTATAAGCAGTGGTATAACCTAACCGACAAAATGTATTTATTTCAAAGGGAGCTGAGGAGAAAAAGTGTGGTATTGAAGATAGCTCCCACAGGAAAGCAGCTGCAAATGTGACACCGTGCTGGCTGCTAGACTGCATGGGGACCTACTTACTACTGTAGCTGGGGTCTGCCTTCCTGCTTTCCTGTAGCTCCCATATTCAGAGGTATACCTTAACAGACACATGTATTTTTTCAATGGGAGATGAGGAGAAAAAGTGTGGTATTGAAGATAGCTCCCACAGTAAAGCAGCTGCAAATGTGACACCATGCTTGGTGATAGACTGCATGGGGACCTACTTACTACTGTAGCTGGGGTCTGCCTTCCTGCTTTCTTGTAGCTCCTATACGCAGTGGTATAACCTAACCGACAAAATGTATTTATTTCAAAGGGAGCTGAGGAGAAAAAGTGTGGTATTGAAGATAGCTCCCACAGGAAAGCAGCTGCAAATGTGACACCGTGCTGGTTGATAGACTGCATGGGGACCTACTTACTACTGTAGCTGGGGTCTGCCTTCCTGCTTTCTTGTAGCTCCCATATTCAGAGGTATACCTTAACAGACACATGTATTTTTTCAATGGGAGCTGAACTGAAAAAGTGTGGTATTGAAGATAGCTCCCACAGGAAAGCAGCTGCAAATGTGACACCGTGCTGACTGATAGACTGCATGGGGACCTACTTACTACTGTAGCTGTGGTCTGCCTTCCAGCTTTCTTCTAGCTCCCATACTCAGTGGTATACCTTAACTGACAAATGTATTCTTTCAATGGGAGATGAGGAGAAAATGTGTGTTATTGAAGATAGCTCCGACAGGAAAGCAGCTGCAAATGTGACACCGTGCTGGCTGATAGACTGCATGGGGACCTACTTACTACTGTAGCTGCGGTCTGCCTTCCTGCTTTCTTGTAGCTCCTATACGCAGTTGTATAACCTAACCGACAAAATGTATTTATTTCAAAGAGAGCTGAGGAGAAAAAGTGTGGTATTGAAGATAGCTCCCACAGGAAAGCAGCTGCAAATGTGACACCGTGCTGGCTGATAGTCTGCATGGGGACCTACTTACTACTGTAGCTGGGGTCTACCTTCCTGCTTTCTTGAAGCTCCCATACTCAGTGGTATACCTTAACAGACAAATGTGTTTTTCAATGGGAGCTGAGGAGAAAAAGTGTGGTATTGAAGATAGCTCCCACAGGAAAGCAGCTGCAAATGTGACACCATGCTGGCTGCTAGAATGCATGGGGACCTACTTACTACTGTAGCTGGGGTCTGCCTTCCTGCTTTCTTACAGATCCCATATTCAGTGGTATACCTTAACAGACAAATGTATTTTTCCATGGGGCTGATGAGAAAAAGTGTGGTATTGAAGATAGCTCCCACAGGAAAGCAGCTGCAAATGTGACACCGTGCTGGCTGATAGACTGCATGGGGATCTACTTACTACTGTAGCTGGGGTCTGCCTTCCTGCTTTCTTGTAGCTCCTATATGCAGTGGTATAACCTAACCGACAAAATGTATTCATTTCAAAGGGAGCTGAGGAGAAAAAGTGTGGTATTGAAGATAGCTCCCACAGGAAAGCAGCTGCAAATGTGACACCGTGCTGCTGATAGACTGCATGGGGACCTACTTACTACTGTAGCTGGGGTCTGCCTTCCTGCTTTCTTGTAGCTCCCATATTGAGTGGTATACCTTAACAGACACAATGTAATTTTTCTATTGGAGCTGAACAGAAAAAGTGTGGTATTAAAGATAGCTCCCACACGAAAGCAGCTGCAAATGTGACACCGTGCTGGCTGCTAGAATGCATGGGGACCTACTTACTACTGTAGCTGGGGTCTGCCTTCCTGCTTTCTTGTAGCTCCCATATTCAGTGGTATACCTTAACAGACACATGTATTTTTTCAATGGGAGCTGAACAGAAAAAGTGTGGTATTGAAGACAGCTCCCACAGGAAAGCAGCTGCAAATGTGACACCGTTCTGGCTGATAGACTGCATGGGGACCTACTTACTACTGTAGCTGGGGTCTGCCTTCCTGCTTTCTTGTAGCTCCCATACTCAGTGGTATATGTTAACAGACACAATGTATTTTTTCTATGGGAGCAGAACAGAAAAAGTGTGGTATTGAAGACAGCTCCCACAGGAAAGCAGCTGCAAATGTGACACCGTGCTGGCTGATAGACTACATTGGGACCTACTTACTACTGTAGCTGGGGTCTGCCTTCCTGCTTTCTTGTAGCTCCCATACTCAGCGGTATAACTTAATAGACAAAATGTATTTTTTATCAGATGGAGCTGAGGAGAAAAAGTGTGGTATTGAAGATAGCTCCGACAGGAAAGCAGCTGCAAATGTGACACCGTGCTGGCTGATAGACTGCATGGGGACCTACTTACTACTGTAGCTGGGGTCTGCCTTCCTGCGTTCTTGTAGCTCCCATACTCAGTTGTATAACTTAACAGACACATATATTGTTTCAATGGGAGCTGAGGAGAAAAAGTGTGGTATTGAAGATAGCTCCCACAGGAAAAGAACTGCAAATGTGACACTGTGCTGGCTGCTAGAATGCATGGGGACCTACTTACTACTGTAGCTGGGGTCTGCCTTCCTGCTTTGTTACAGATCCCATATTCAGTGGTATACCTTAACAGACACATGTATTTTTTCAATGGGAGCTGAACAGAAAAAGTGTGATATTGAAGACAGCTCCCACAGGAAAGCAGCTGCAAATGTGACACCGTTCTGGCTGATAGACTGCATGGGGAACTACTTACTACTGTAGCTGGGGTCTGCCTTCCTGCTTTCTTGTAGCTCCCATACTCAGTGGTATACGTTAACAGTCACAATGTATTTTTTCTATGGGAGAAGAACAGAAAAAGTGTGGTATTGAAGACAGCTCCCACAGGAAAGCAGCTGCAAATGTGACACCGTGCTGGCTGATAGACTACATTGGGACCTACTTACTACTGTAGCTGGGGTCTGCCTTCCTGCTTTCTTGTAGGTCCCATACTCAGCGGTATACCTTAACAGACACATGTATTTTTTCAATGGGAGATGACGAGAAAAAGTGTGGTATTGATGATAGCTCCCACAGGAAAGCAGCTGCAAATTTGACACCGTGCTGGCTGATAGACTGCATGGGGACCTACTTACTACTGTAGCTGGGGTCTGCCTTCATGCTTTCTTGTATCTCTCATACTCAGTGGTAAACCTTAACAGACACGTATTTTTTCAATGGGAGCTGAGGAGAAAAAGTGTGGTATTGAAGACAGCTCCGACAGGAAAGCAGCTGCAAATGTGACACCGTGCTGGCTGATAGACTGCATGGGGACCTACTTACTACAGTAGGTGGGATCTATCTTCCGGCTTTCTTGTAGCTCCCATACTCAGTGGTATAACTTAACAGACAATATTTTTTTTTTTTCAATGGGAGCTGAGGAGAAAAAGTGTGGTGTTTATGATAGCTCCCAGAGGAAAGCAGCTGCAAATGTGACACCGTGCTGGCTGCTAGATTGCATGGGCACCTACTTACTACTGTAGCTGGGGTCTGCCTTCCTGCTTTCTTGTAGCTCCCGTACTCACTTGTATACCTTTAGAGACAAATGTATTTTTTCAATGGGAGCTGAGGAGAAAAAGTGTGGTATTGAAGATAGCTCCCACAGGAAAGCAGCTGCAAATGTGACGCCGTGCTGGCTGATAGACTACATGGGGACCTACTTACTACTGTAGCTGGGGTCTGCCTTCCTGCTTTCTTGTAGCTCCCATACTCAGTGGTGTACCTTAACAGACACAATGTATTTTTTCAATAGGAGATGAGGAGAAAAAGTGTATTATTGAAGATACCTCCCACAGGAAAGCAGCTGCAAATGTGACACCGTGCTGGCTGCTAGACTGCATGGGGACCTACTTACTACTGTAGCTGGGGTCTGCCTTCCTGCTTTCTTGTAGCTCCCGTACTCACTTGTATACCTTTAGAGACAAATGTATTTTTTCAATGGGAGCTGAGGAGAAAAAGTGTGGTATTGAAGATAGCTCCCACAGGAAAGCAGCTGCAAATGTGACACCGTGCTGGGTGATAGACTACATTGGGACCTACTTACTACTGTAGCTGGGGTCTGCCTTCCTGCTTTCTTGTAGCTCCCATACTCAGTGGTGTACCTTAACAGACACAATGTATTTTTTCAATAGGAGATGAGGAGAAAAAGTGTATTATTGAAGATACCTCCCACAGGAAAGCAGCTGCAAATGTGACACCGTGCTGGCTGATAGACTGCATGGGGACCTACTTACTACTGTAGCTGGGGTCTGCCTTCCTACTTTCTTGTAGCTCCCGTACTCACTTGTATACCTTTAGAGACAAATGTATTTTTTCAATGGGAGCTGAGGAGAAAAAGTGTGGTATTGAAGATAGCTCCCACAGGAAAGCAGCTGCAAATGTTACACCGTGCTGGCTGATAGACTACATTGGGACCTACTTACTGCTGTAGCTGGGGTCTGCCTTCCTGCTTTCTTGTAGCTCCCATACTCAGTGGTGTACCTTAACAGACACAATGTATTTTTTCAATAGGAGATGAGGAGAAAAAGTGTATTATTGAAGATACCTCCCACAGGAAAGCAGCTGCAAATGTGACACCGTGCTGGCTGATAGACTGCATGGGGACCTACTTAGTACTGTAACTGGGGTCTGCCTTCCTGCTTTCTTATAGCTCCGATACTCAGTGGCATAACTTAACAGATACATGTATTTTTTCAATGGGAGCTGAACAGAAAAAGTGTGGTATTGAAGATAGCTCCCACAGGAAAGCAGCTGCAAATGAGACACTGTGCTGGCTGATAGACTGCATGCGGACCTACTTACTACTGTAGCTGGGGTCTGCCTTCCTGTTTTCTTGTAGCTCCCATACTCAGTGGTATAACTTAACAGACACATGTATTTTTTCAATGGGAGCTCAGGAGAAAAAGTGTGGTATTGAAGATAGCTCCCACAGGAAAGCAGTTGCAAATGTGACATCGTGTTGCCTGATAGACTGCATGGGGACCTACTTATTACTGCAGCTGGGGCCTCCCTTACTGCTTTCTTGTAGCTCCCATATTCAGTGGTATACCTTAACAGACACATGTATTTTTTCAATGGGAGCTGAGGAGAAAAAGTGTGGTATTGAAGATAGCTCCCACAAGAAAGCAGCTGCAAATGTGACACCGTGCTGGCTGATATACTCCATGGGGAGCTATTTACTACTGTAGCTGGGGTCTGCCTTCCTGCTTTCTTGTAGCTCCCATACTCAATTGTATACCTTAAAAGACACATGTATTTTTTCAATGGGAGCTGAACAGAAAAAGTGGTATTTAAGATAGCTCCCACATGAAAGCAGCTGCAAATGTGACACCGTGCGGGCTGATAGACTGCATGGGGACCTACTTACTACTGTAGCTGGGGTCTTCCTTCCTGTTTTCTTGTAACTCCCACAATCAGTGGTATACCTTAACAGACACATGTATTTTTTTCAATGAGTGCTCAGGAGAAAAAGTGTGGTATTGAAGATAGCTCCCACAGGAAAGCAGCTGCAAATGTGACACCGTGCTGGCTGATAGACTGCATGGGGACCTACTTACTACTGTAGCTGGGGTCTGCCTTCCTGCTTTCTTGTAGTTCCCGTACTCAGTGGTATACGTTAACATAGAAATGTATTTTTTTAAAGGGAGCTGACGAAAAAAAGTGTGGTATTGAAGATAGCTCCCACAGGAAAGGAGCTGCAAATGTGACACCGTGCTGGCTGATAGACTGCATGAGGACCTACTTACTACTGTAACTGGGATCTGCCTTCCTGCTTTCTTGTAGCTCCCATATTCAGTGGTATACCATAACAGACACATGTATTTTTTCAATAGGAGCTGAGGAGAAAAAGTGTGGTATTGAAGATAGCTCCCACAGGAAAGCAGCTGCAAATGTGACACCGTGCTGGCTGATATACTCCATGGGGAGCTATTTACTACTGTAGCTGGGGTCTGCCTTCCTGCTGTCTTGTAGCTCTCATACTCAGCGGTATAACTTAATAGACAAAATGTATTTTTTTCAGATGGAGTTGAGGAGAAAAGGTGTGGTATTGAAGATAGTTCCCACAGGAAAGCAGCTGCAAATGTGACACCGTGCTGGCTGATAGACTGCATGGGGACCTACTTACTACTGTAGCTGGGGTCTGCCTTCCTGCTTTCTTGTAGCTCCCATACTCAGTGGTATATGTTAACAGACACAATGTATTTTTTCAATGGGAGATGAGGAGAAAAAGTGTGGTATTGAAGATAGCTCCCACAGGAAAGCAGCTGCAAATGTGACACCGTGCTGGCTGCTAGAATGCATGGGGACCTACTTACTACTGTAGCTGGGGTCTGCCTTCCTGCTTTCTTGTAGCTCCCATACTCAGTGGCATAACCTAACAGACACATGTATTTTTTCAATGGGAGCTGAGGAGAAAAACTGTCGTATTGAAGATAGCTCCCACAGGAAAGCAGCTGCAAATGTGGCACCGTGCTGGCTGATAGACTGCATGGGGACCTACTTACTATTGTAGCTGGCGTCTGCCTTCCTGTTTTCTTATAGCTCCCATATTCTGTGGTATACCTTAACAGACACATGTACTTTTTCAATGGGAGATGAGGAGAAAAAGTGTGGTATTGAAGATAGCTCCCACAGGAAAGCAGCTGCAAATGTGGCACCGTGCTGACTGATAGACTGCATGGGGACCTACTTACTACTGTAGCTGGGGTCTGCCTTCCTGCTTTCTTATAGCTCCCATATTCAGTGGTATACCTTAATAGACAAAATGTATTTTTTCAATGGGAGATGAGGAAAAAAAGTGTGGTATTGAAGATAGCTCCCACAGGAAAGCAGCTGCAAATGTGACACCGTTCTGGCTGATAGACTGCATGGGGACCTACTTACTATTGTAGCTGGGGTCTGCCTTCCTGCTTCCTTGTAGCTCCCATACTCAGTGGTATACGTTAACAGACACATGTATTTTTTCAATGGGAGCTGAGGAGAAAAAGTGTGGTATTGAAGATAGCTCCCACAAGAAAGCAGCTGCAAATGTGGCACCGTGCTGGCTGATAGACTGCATGGGGACCTACTTACTACTGTAGCTGGGGTCTGCCTTCCTGCTTTCTTGTAGCTGCCATACTCAGTGGTATAATTTAACAGGGAGCTGGGGTATACCTTAAAAGACACATGTATTTTTTCAATGGCAGCTGAACAGAAAAAGAGTGGTATTGAAGATAGCTCCCACAGGAAAGCAGCTGCAAATGTGACACCGTGCTGGTTGCTAGACTGTATGGAGACCTACTTACTACTGCAGATGGGGTCTCCCTTCCTGCTTTCTTGTACCTTCCATAGTCAGTTGTATACCTTAAGAGACAAATGTATTTTTTCAATGGGAGATGAGGAGAAAAAGTGTGGTATTGAAGATAGCTCCCACAGGAAAGCAGCTGCAAATAGGACACCGTTCCGACTGATAGACTGCATGGGGACCTACTTACTACTGTAGCTGGGGTCTACCTTCAGGCTTCCTTGTAGCTCCAATACTCAGTGATATACGTTAACAGACACATGTATTTTTTCAATGGGAGCTGAGGAGAAAAAGTGTGGTATTGAAGATAGCTCCCACAGGAAAGCAGCTGCAAATCTGGCACCATGCTGGCTGATAGACTGCATGGGGACCTACTTACTACTGTAGCTGGTGTCTGCCTTCCTGCTTTCTTGTAGCTCCCATACTCAGTGGTATAACTTAACAGACACATGTATTTTTTCAATGGGAGCTCAGGAGAAAAAGTGTCTTATTGAAGATAGCTCCCACAGGAAATCAGCTGCAAATGTTGACACCGTGCTGGCTGATAGACTGCATGGGGACCTACTTACTACTGTAGCTGGGGTCTGCCTTCCTGCTTTCTTGTAGCTCCTGTATGCAGTGGTATAACCTAACCGACAAAATGTATTTATTTCAAAGGGAGCTGAGGAGAAAAAGTGTGGTATTGAAGATAGCTCCCACAGGAAAGCAGCTGCAAATGTGACACCGTGCTGCTGATAGACTGCATGGGGACCTACTTACTACTGTAGCTGGGGTCTGCCTTCCTGCTTTCTTGTAGCTCCCATATTGAGTGGTATACCTTAACAGACACAATGTATTTTTTCTATTGGAGCTGAACAGAAAAAGTGTGGTATTGAAGATAGCTCCCACACGAAAGCAGCTGAAAATGTGACACCGTGCTGGCTGCTAGAATGCATGGGGACCTACTTACTACTGTAGCTGGGGTGTGCCTTCCTGCTTTCTTGTAGCTCCCATGTTCAGTGGTATACCTTAACAGACACATGTATTTTTTCAATGGGAGCTGAACAGAAAAAGTGTGGTATTGAAGACAGCTCCCACAGGAAAGCAGCTGCAAATGTGACACCATTCTGGCTGATAGACTGCATGGGGACCTACTTACTACTGTAGCTGGGGTCTGCCTTCCTGCTTTCTTGTAGCTCCCATACTCAGTGGTATATGTTAACAGACACAATGTATTTTTTCTATGGGAGCAGAACAGAAAAAGTGTGGTATTGAAGACAGCTCCCACAGGAAAGCAGCTGCAAATGTGACACCGTGCTGGCTGATAGACTACATTGGGACCTACTTACTACTGTAGCTGGGGTCTACCTTCCTGCTTTCTTGTAGCTCCCATACTCAGTGGTGTACCTTAACAGACACAATGTATTTTTTCAATAGGAGATGAGGAGAAAAAGTGTATTATTGAAGATACCTCCCACAGGAAAGCAGCTGAAAATGTGACACCGTGCTGGCTGATAAACTGCATGGGGACCTACTTACTACTGTAGCTGGGGTCTGCCTTCCTGCTTTCTTGTAGCTCCCGTACTCACTTGTATACCTTTAGAGACAAATGTATTTTTTCAATGGGAGCTGAGGAGAAAAACTGTGGTATTGAAGATAGCTCCCACAGGAAAGGAGCTGCAAATGTGACACCGTGCTGGCTGATAGACTACATTGGGACCTACTTACTACTGTAGCTGGGGTCTGCCTTCCTGCTTTCTTGTAGCTCCCATACTCAGTGGTGTACCTTAACAGACACAATGTATTTTTTCAATAGGAGATGAGGAGAAAAAGTGTATTATTGAAGATAACTCCCACAGGAAAGCAGCTGCAAATGTGACACCGTGCTGGCTGATAGACTGCATGGGGACCTACTTAGTACTGTAACTGGGGTCTGCCTTCCTGCTTTCTTGTAGTTCCCATACTCATTGGCATAACCTAACAGACACATGTATTTTTTCAATGGGAGCTGAACAGAAAAAGTGTGGTATTGAAGATAGCTCCCACAGGAAAGCAGCTGCAAATGAGACACTGTGCTGGCTGATAGACTGCATGCGGACCTACTTACTACTGTAGCTGCGGTCTGCCTTCCTGCTTTCTTGTAGCTCCCATACTCAGTGGTATACCTTAAAATAGAAATGTATTTTTTAAATGGGAGATGAGGAGAAAAAGTGTGGTATTGAAGATAGCTCCCACAGGAAAGCAGCTGCAAATAGGACACCGTTCCGACTGATAGACTGCATGGGGACCTACTTACTACTGTAGCTGGGGTCTACCTTCAGGCTTCCTTGTAGCTCCAATACTCAGTGATATACGTTAACAGACACATGTATTTTTTCAATGGGAGCTGAGGAGAAAAAGTGTGGTATTGAAGATAGCTCCCACAGGAAAGCAGCTGCAAATCTGGCACCATGCTGGCTGATAGACTGCATGGGGACCTACTTACTACTGTAGCTGGTGTCTGCCTTCCTGCTTTCTTGTAGCTCCCATACTCAGTGGTATAACTTAACAGACACATGTATTTTTTCAATGGGAGCTCAGGAGAAAAAGTGTCTTATTGAAGATAGCTCCCACAGGAAATCAGCTGCAAATGTTGACACCGTGCTGGCTGATAGACTGCATGGGGACCTACTTACTACTGTAGCTGGGGTCTGCCTTCCTGCTTTCTTGTAGCTCCTGTATGCAGTGGTATAACCTAACCGACAAAATGTATTTATTTCAAAGGGAGCTGAGGAGAAAAAGTGTGGTATTGAAGATAGCTCCCACAGGAAAGCAGCTGCAAATGTGACACCGTGCTGCTGATAGACTGCATGGGGACCTACTTACTACTGTAGCTGGGGTCTGCCTTCCTGCTTTCTTGTAGCTCCCATATTGAGTGGTATACCTTAACAGACACAATGTATTTTTTCTATTGGAGCTGAACAGAAAAAGTGTGGTATTGAAGATAGCTCCCACACGAAAGCAGCTGAAAATGTGACACCGTGCTGGCTGCTAGAATGCATGGGGACCTACTTACTACTGTAGCTGGGGTGTGCCTTCCTGCTTTCTTGTAGCTCCCATGTTCAGTGGTATACCTTAACAGACACATGTATTTTTTCAATGGGAGCTGAACAGAAAAAGTGTGGTATTGAAGACAGCTCCCACAGGAAAGCAGCTGCAAATGTGACACCATTCTGGCTGATAGACTGCATGGGGACCTACTTACTACTGTAGCTGGGGTCTGCCTTCCTGCTTTCTTGTAGCTCCCATACTCAGTGGTATATGTTAACAGACACAATGTATTTTTTCTATGGGAGCAGAACAGAAAAAGTGTGGTATTGAAGACAGCTCCCACAGGAAAGCAGCTGCAAATGTGACACCGTGCTGGCTGATAGACTACATTGGGACCTACTTACTACTGTAGCTGGGGTCTACCTTCCTGCTTTCTTGTAGCTCCCATACTCAGTGGTGTACCTTAACAGACACAATGTATTTTTTCAATAGGAGATGAGGAGAAAAAGTGTATTATTGAAGATACCTCCCACAGGAAAGCAGCTGAAAATGTGACACCGTGCTGGCTGATAAACTGCATGGGGACCTACTTACTACTGTAGCTGGGGTCTGCCTTCCTGCTTTCTTGTAGCTCCCGTACTCACTTGTATACCTTTAGAGACAAATGTATTTTTTCAATGGGAGCTGAGGAGAAAAACTGTGGTATTGAAGATAGCTCCCACAGGAAAGGAGCTGCAAATGTGACACCGTGCTGGCTGATAGACTACATTGGGACCTACTTACTACTGTAGCTGGGGTCTGCCTTCCTGCTTTCTTGTAGCTCCCATACTCAGTGGTGTACCTTAACAGACACAATGTATTTTTTCAATAGGAGATGAGGAGAAAAAGTGTATTATTGAAGATAACTCCCACAGGAAAGCAGCTGCAAATGTGACACCGTGCTGGCTGATAGACTGCATGGGGACCTACTTAGTACTGTAACTGGGGTCTGCCTTCCTGCTTTCTTGTAGTTCCCATATTCATTGGCATAACCTAACAGACACATGTATTTTTTCAATGGGAGCTGAACAGAAAAAGTGTGGTATTGAAGATAGCTCCCACAGGAAAGCAGCTGCAAATGAGACACTGTGCTGGCTGATAGACTGCATGCGGACCTACTTACTACTGTAGCTGCGGTCTGCCTTCCTGCTTTCTTGTAGCTCCCATACTCAGTGGTATACCTTAAAATAGAAATGTATTTTTTAAATGGGAGATGAGGAGAAAAAGTGTGGTATTGAAGATAGCTCCCACAGGAAAGCAGCTGCAAATGTGACATCGTGTTGCCTGATAGACTGCATGGGGACCTACTTACTACTGCAGCTGGGGCCTCCCTTCCTGCTTTCTTGTAGCTCCCATATTCAGTGGTATACCTTAACAGACACATGTATTTTTTCAATGGGAGCTGAGGAGAAAAAGTGTGGTATTGAAGATAGCTCCCACAAGAAAGCAGCTGCAAATGTGACACCGTGCTGGCTGATATACTCCATGGGGAGCTATTTACTACTGTAGCTAGGGTCTGCCTTCCTGCTTTCTTGTAGTTCCCGTACTCAGTGGTATACGTTAACATAGAAATGTATTTTTTTAAAGGGAGCTGACGAAAAAAAGTGTGGTATTGAAGATAGCTCCCACAGGAAAGCAGCTGCAAATGTGACACCGTGCTGGCTGATATACTCCATGGGGAGCTATTTACTACTGTAGCTGGGGTCTGCCTTCCTGCTGTCTTGTAGCTCCCATACTCAGCGGTATAACTTAATAGACAAAATGTATTTTTTTCAGATGGAGTTGAGGAGAAAAGGTGTGGTATTGAAGATAGTTCCCACAGGAAAGCAGCTGCAAATGTGGCACCGTTCTGGCTGATAGACTGAATGGGGACCTACTTACTACTGTAGCTGGGGTCTGCCTTCCTGCTTTCTTGTAGCTCCCATACTCAGTGGTATATGTTAACAGACACAATGTATTTTTTCAATGGGAGATGAGGAGAAAAAGTGTGGTATTGAAGATAGCTCCCACAGGAAAGCAGCTGCAAATGTGACACCGTGCTGGCTGCTAGAATGCATGGGGACCTACTTACTACTGTAGCTGGGGTCTGCCTTCCTGCTTTCTTGTAGCTCCCATACTCAGTGGCATAACCTAACAGACACATGTATTTTTTCAATGGGAGCTGAGGAGAAAAACTGTCGTATTGAAGATAGCTCCCACAGGAAAGCAGCTGCAAATGTGACACCGTGCTGGCTGATACACTGCATGCGGACCTACTTACTACTGTAGCTGGGGTCTGCCTTCCTGCTTTCTTGTAGCTCCCATACTCAGTGGTATACGTTAACAGACACAATGTATTTTTTCTATGGGAGCTGAACAGAAAAAGTGTCGTATTGAAGATAGCTCCCACAGGAAAGCAGCTGCAAATGTGACACCGTGCTGGCTGATAGACTGCATGGGGACCTACTTACTACTGTAGCTGGGGTCTGCCTTCCTGCTTTCTTGTAGCTCCCATACTCAGTGGTATACCTTAACTGACAAATGTATTCTTTCAATGGGAGCTGAGGAGAAAAAGTGTGGTATTGAAGATAGCTCCCACAGGAAAGCAGCTGCAAATGTGACACCGTGCTGGCTGATAGACTGCATGCGGACCTACTTACTACTGTAGCTGGGGTCTGCCTTCGAGCTTTCTTGTAGCTCCCATACTCAGTGGTATACGTTAACAGACACAATGTATTTTTTCTATGGGAGCTGAACAGAAAAAGTGTCGTATTGAAGATAGCTCCCACAGGAAAGCAGCTGCAAATGTGACACCGTGCTGGCTGATAGACTGCATGGGGACCTACTTACTACTGTAGCTGGGGTCTGCCTTCCTGCTTTCTTGTAGCTCCCATACTCAGTGGCATAACCTAACAGACACATGTATTTTTTCAATGGGAGCTGAGGAGAAAAACTGTCGTATTGAAGATAGCTCCCACAGGAAAGCAGCTGCAAATGTGGCACCGTGCTGGCTGATAGACTGCATGGGGACCTACTTACTACTGTAGCTGGCGTCTGCCTTCCTGTTTTCTTATAGCTCCCATATTCTGTGGTATACCTTAACAGACACATGTACTTTTTCAATGGGAGATGAGGAGAAAAACTGTGGTATTGAAGATAGCTCCCACAGGAAAGCAGCTGCAAATGTGACACCGTTCTGGCTGATAGACTGCATGGGGACCTACTTACTACTGTAGCTGGGGTCTGCCTTCCTGCTTTCTTGTAGCTCCCATATTGAGTGGTATACCTTAACAGACACATGTATTTTTTCAATGGGAGCTGAGGAGAAAAAGTGTGGTATTGAAGATAGCTCCCACAGGAAAGCAGCTGCAAATGTGACACCGTGCTGGCTGATAGACTGCATGGGGACCTACTTACTACTGTAGCTGGGGTCTGCCTTCCTGCTTTCTTATAGCTCCCTTATTCAGTGGTATACCTTAACAGACACAATGTATTTTTTCAATAGGAGATGAGGAGAAAAAGTGTATTATTGAAGATACCTCCCACAGGAAAGCAGCTGAAAATGTGACACCGTGCTGGCTGATAAACTGCATGGGGACCTACTTACTACTGTAGCTGGGGTCTGCCTTCCTGCTTTCTTGTAGCTCCCGTACTCACTTGTATACCTTTAGAGACAAATGTATTTTTTCAATGGGAGCTGAGGAGAAAAACTGTGGTATTGAAGATAGCTCCCACAGGAAAGGAGCTGCAAATGTGACACCGTGCTGGCTGATAGACTACATTGGGACCTACTTACTACTGTAGCTGGGGTCTGCCTTCCTGCTTTCTTGTAGCTCCCATACTCAGTGGTGTACCTTAACAGACACAATGTATTTTTTCAATAGGAGATGAGGAGAAAAAGTGTATTATTGAAGATAACTCCCACAGGAAAGCAGCTGCAAATGTGACACCGTGCTGGCTGATAGACTGCATGGGGACCTACTTAGTACTGTAACTGGGGTCTGCCTTCCTGCTTTCTTGTAGTTCCCATATTCATTGGCATAACCTAACAGACACATGTATTTTTTCAATGGGAGCTGAACAGAAAAAGTGTGGTATTGAAGATAGCTCCCACAGGAAAGCAGCTGCAAATGAGACACTGTGCTGGCTGATAGACTGCATGCGGACCTACTTACTACTGTAGCTGCGGTCTGCCTTCCTGCTTTCTTGTAGCTCCCATACTCAGTGGTATACCTTAAAATAGAAATGTATTTTTTAAATGGGAGATGAGGAGAAAAAGTGTGGTATTGAAGATAGCTCCCACAGGAAAGCAGCTGCAAATGTGACATCGTGTTGCCTGATAGACTGCATGGGGACCTACTTACTACTGCAGCTGGGGCCTCCCTTCCTGCTTTCTTGTAGCTCCCATATTCAGTGGTATACCTTAACAGACACATGTATTTTTTCAATGGGAGCTGAGGAGAAAAAGTGTGGTATTGAAGATAGCTCCCACAAGAAAGCAGCTGCAAATGTGACACCGTGCTGGCTGATATACTCCATGGGGAGCTATTTACTACTGTAGCTAGGGTCTGCCTTCCTGCTTTCTTGTAGTTCCCGTACTCAGTGGTATACGTTAACATAGAAATGTATTTTTTTAAAGGGAGCTGACGAAAAAAAGTGTGGTATTGAAGATAGCTCCCACAGGAAAGCAGCTGCAAATGTGACACCGTGCTGGCTGATATACTCCATGGGGAGCTATTTACTACTGTAGCTGGGGTCTGCCTTCCTGCTGTCTTGTAGCTCCCATACTCAGCGGTATAACTTAATAGACAAAATGTATTTTTTTCAGATGGAGTTGAGGAGAAAAGGTGTGGTATTGAAGATAGTTCCCACAGGAAAGCAGCTGCAAATGTGGCACCGTTCTGGCTGATAGACTGAATGGGGACCTACTTACTACTGTAGCTGGGGTCTGCCTTCCTGCTTTCTTGTAGCTCCCATACTCAGTGGTATATGTTAACAGACACAATGTATTTTTTCAATGGGAGATGAGGAGAAAAAGTGTGGTATTGAAGATAGCTCCCACAGGAAAGCAGCTGCAAATGTGACACCGTGCTGGCTGCTAGAATGCATGGGGACCTACTTACTACTGTAGCTGGGGTCTGCCTTCCTGCTTTCTTGTAGCTCCCATACTCAGTGGCATAACCTAACAGACACATGTATTTTTTCAATGGGAGCTGAGGAGAAAAACTGTCGTATTGAAGATAGCTCCCACAGGAAAGCAGCTGCAAATGTGACACCGTGCTGGCTGATACACTGCATGCGGACCTACTTACTACTGTAGCTGGGGTCTGCCTTCCTGCTTTCTTGTAGCTCCCATACTCAGTGGTATACGTTAACAGACACAATGTATTTTTTCTATGGGAGCTGAACAGAAAAAGTGTCGTATTGAAGATAGCTCCCACAGGAAAGCAGCTGCAAATGTGACACCGTGCTGGCTGATAGACTGCATGGGGACCTACTTACTACTGTAGCTGGGGTCTGCCTTCCTGCTTTCTTGTAGCTCCCATACTCAGTGGTATACCTTAACTGACAAATGTATTCTTTCAATGGGAGCTGAGGAGAAAAAGTGTGGTATTGAAGATAGCTCCCACAGGAAAGCAGCTGCAAATGTGACACCGTGCTGGCTGATAGACTGCATGCGGACCTACTTACTACTGTAGCTGGGGTCTGCCTTCGAGCTTTCTTGTAGCTCCCATACTCAGTGGTATACGTTAACAGACACAATGTATTTTTTCTATGGGAGCTGAACAGAAAAAGTGTCGTATTGAAGATAGCTCCCACAGGAAAGCAGCTGCAAATGTGACACCGTGCTGGCTGATAGACTGCATGGGGACCTACTTACTACTGTAGCTGGGGTCTGCCTTCCTGCTTTCTTGTAGCTCCCATACTCAGTGGCATAACCTAACAGACACATGTATTTTTTCAATGGGAGCTGAGGAGAAAAACTGTCGTATTGAAGATAGCTCCCACAGGAAAGCAGCTGCAAATGTGGCACCGTGCTGGCTGATAGACTGCATGGGGACCTACTTACTACTGTAGCTGGCGTCTGCCTTCCTGTTTTCTTATAGCTCCCATATTCTGTGGTATACCTTAACAGACACATGTACTTTTTCAATGGGAGATGAGGAGAAAAACTGTGGTATTGAAGATAGCTCCCACAGGAAAGCAGCTGCAAATGTGACACCGTTCTGGCTGATAGACTGCATGGGGACCTACTTACTACTGTAGCTGGGGTCTGCCTTCCTGCTTTCTTGTAGCTCCCATATTGAGTGGTATACCTTAACAGACACATGTATTTTTTCAATGGGAGCTGAGGAGAAAAAGTGTGGTATTGAAGATAGCTCCCACAGGAAAGCAGCTGCAAATGTGACACCGTGCTGGCTGATAGACTGCATGGGGACCTACTTACTACTGTAGCTGGGGTCTGCCTTCCTGCTTTCTTATAGCTCCCTTATTCAGTGGTATACCTTAATAGACAAAATGTATTTTTTCAATGGGAGATGAGGAGAAAAAGTGTGGTATTGAAGATAGCTCCCACAGGAAAGCAGCTGCAAATGTGACACCGTTCTGGCTGATAGACTGCATGGGGACCTACTTACTATTGTAGCTGGGGTCTGCCTTCCTGCTTCCTTGTAGCTCCCATACTCAGTGGTATACGTTAACAGACACATGTATTTTTTCAATGGGAGCTGAGGAGAAAAAGTGTGGTATTGAAGATAGCTCCCACAAGAAAGCAGCTGCAAATGTGGCACCGTGCTGGCTGATAGACAGCATGGGGACCTACTTACTACTGTAGCTGGGGTCTGCCTTCCTGCTTTCTTGTAGCTGCCATACTCAGTGGTATAATTTAACAGGGAGCTGGGGTATACCTTAAGAGACACATGTATTTTTTCAATGGCAGCTGAACAGAAAAAGAGTGGTATTGAAGATAGCTCCCACAGGAAAGCAGCTGCAAATGTGACACCGTGCTGGCTGATAGACTGGATGGGGACCTACTTGCTACTGTAGCTGAGGTCTGTCTTCCTGCTTTCTTGTAGCTCACATACGCAGTTGTATACCTTAAGAGACAAATGTATTTTTTCAATGGGAGCAGAACAGAAAAAGTGTGGTATGGAAGATAGCTCCCACAGGAAAGGAGCTGCAAATGTGACACCGTGCTGACTGATAGACTGCATGGGGACCTACTTACTACTGTAGCTGGGGTCTGCCTTCGAGCTTTCTTGTATCTCTCATGCTCAGTGGTATACCTTAACTGACAAATGTATTCTTTCAATGGGAGCTGAGGAGAAAAAGTGTGGTATTGAAGATAGCTCCCACAGGAAAGCAGCTGCCAATGTGACACCGTGCTGGCTGATAGACTGCATGGGGACCTACTTACTACTGTAGCTGGGGTCTACCTTCCTGCTTTCTTGTAGCTCCTGTACGCAGTGGTATAACCTAACCGACAAAATGTATTTATTTCAAAGGGAGCTGAGGAGAAAAATTGTGGTATTGAAGATAGCTCCCACAGGAAAGCAGCTGCAAATGTGACACCGTGCTGGTTGCTAGACTGTATGGAGACCTACTTACTACTGTAGCTGGGATCTGCCTTCCTGCTTTCTTGTAGCTGCCATACTCAGTGGTATACGTTAACAGACAAAATGTATTTTTTTCAATGGGAGATGAGGAGAAAAAGTGTGGTATTGAAGATAGCTCCCACAGGAAAGCAGCTGCAAATGTGGCACCGTGCTGGCTGATAGACTGCATGGGGACCTACTTACTACTGTAGCTGGGATCTATCTTCCTGCTTTCTTGTAGCTCCCATACTCAGTGGTATAACTTAACAGACACATGTATTTTTTCAATGGGAGCTGAACAAAAAAAGTGTGGTATTGAAGATAGCTCCCACAGGAAAGCAGCTGCAAATGTGACGCCGTACTGCCTGATAGACTGCATGGGGACCTACTTACTGCTGTAGCTGGGGTCTGCCTTCCTGCTTTCTTGTAGCTCCCATACACAGCGGTATAACTTAACAGACAAAATGTATTTTTTTCAATGGGAGATGAGGAGAAAAAGTGTGGTATTGAAGATAGCTCCCACACGAAAGCAGCTGCAAATGTGACACCGTGCTGGCTGCTAGACTGCATGGGGACCTATTTAATACTATAGCTGGGATCTATCTTCCTGCTTTCTTGTAGCTCCCATACTTAGTGGTATACCTTAACTTACAAATGTATTCTTTCAATCGGAGCTGAGGAGAAAAAGTGTGGTATTGAAGATAGTTCCCACAGGAAAGCAGCTGGAAATGTGACACCGTGCTGGCTGCTAGACTGCATGGGAACCTACTTACTACTGTAGCTGGGATGTACCTTCCTGCTTTCTTGTACCTCCCATACTCAGTGGTATAACTTAAGAGACAAAATGTATTTTTTTCAATAGGAGCTGAGGAGAAAAAGTGTGGTATTGAAGATAGCTCCCAGAGGAAAGCAACTGCAAATGTGACACCGTGCTGGCTGATAGACTGCATGGGGACCTACTTACTACTGTAGCTGTGGTCTGCCTTCCTGCTTTCTTGTAGCTCCCATACTCAGTGGTGTATCTTAAAAGACACAGTGTATTTTTTCAATGGGACATGAGGAGAAAAAGTGTGGTATTGAAGATAGCTCCCACAGGAAAGCAGCTGCAAATGTGACACCGTGCTGGCTGCTAGACTGCATGGGGACCTACTTACTACTGTAGCTGGGATCTACCTTCCTGCTTTCTTGTACCTCCCATACTCAGCGGCATAACTTAATAGACAAAATGTATTTTTTATAGATGGAGCTGTGGAGAAAAAGTGTGTTACTGAAGATAGCTCCCACAGGAAAGCAGCTGCAAATGTGACACCATGCTCGGTGATAGACTGCATGGGGACCTACTTACTACTGTATCTGGGGTCTGCCTTCCTGCTTTCCTGTAGCTCCTATACGCAGTGGTATAACCTTAACAGACACATGTATTTTTTCAATGAGTGCTCAGGAGAAAAAGAGTGATATTGAAGACAGCTCCGACAGGAAAGCAGCTGCAAATGTGACACCGTGCTGGCTGATAGACTGCATGGGGACCTACTTACTACTGTAGCTGGGGTCTGCCTTCCTGCTTTCTTGTAGCTCCCATACTCAGTGGTATACGTTAACAGACACAATGTATTTTTTCTATGAGAGCTGAACAGAAAAAGTGTGGTATTGAAGATAGCTCCCACACGAAAGCAGCTGCAAACGTCACACCGTGCTTACTGATAGACTACATGGGGACCTACTTACTACTGTAGCTGGGGTCTGCTTTCCTGCTTTCTTGTAGCTCCTATAATCAGTGGTATACCTTAACAGACACATGTATTTTTTTCAATGAGTGCTCAGGAGAAAAAGTGTGGTATTGAAGATAGCTCCCACAGGAAAGCAGCTGCAAATGTGACACCGTGCTGACTGATAGACTGCATGGGTACCTACTTACTACTGTAGCTGGGGTCTGCCTTCCTGCTTTCTTGTAGCTTCCATATTCAGTGGTATACCTTAATAGGCACATGTATTTTTTTCAATGGGAGCTGAGGAGAAAAATTGTGGTATTGAAGATAGCTCCCACAGGAAAGCAGCTGCAAATGTGACACGGTGCTGACTGATAGACTGCATGGGGACCTACTTACTACTGTAACTGGGGTCTATCATCCTGCTTTCTTGTAGCTCTCATACTCAGTGGTATACCTTAAGTGACAAATGTATTCTTTCAATGGGAGCTGAGGAGAAAAAGTGTGGTATTGAAGATAGCTCCCACAGGAAATGAGCTGCAAATGTGACACAGTGCTGGCTGATAAACTGCATGGGGACCTACTTACTACTGTAGCTGGGGTCTGCTTTCCTGCTTTCTTGTAGCTCCCATAATCAGTGGTATACCTTAACAGACACATGTATTTTTTTCAATGAGTGCTCAGGAGAAAAAGTGTGGTATTGAAGATAGCTCCCACAGGAAAGCAGCTGCAAATGTGACACCATGTTGGCTGCTAGAATGCATGGGGACCTACTTACTACTGTAGCTGGGGTCTGCCTTCCTGCTTTCTTGTAGCTCCCATACTCGGTTGTATACCTTAACAGACAAATGTATTTTTTACAGATGGAGCTGAGGAGAAGAAGTGTGTTATTGAAGATAGCTCCGACAGGAAAGCAGTTGCAAATGTGACACCGTGCTGGCTGATGGACTGCATGGGGACGTACTTACTACTGTAGCTGGGGTCTGCCTTCCTGCTTTCTTGTAGCTCCCATACTAAGTGGTATACCTTAACAGACACATGTATTTTATCAATGGGAGCTCAGGAGAGAAAGTGTCTTATTGAAGATAGCTCCCACAGGAAAGCAGCTGCAAATGTTGACACCGTGCTTACTGATAGACTGCATGGGGACCTACTTACTACTGTAGTTGGGGTCTACCTTTCTGCTTTCTTGTAGCTCCCATACTCAGTTGTATACCTTAACAGACAAATGTATTTTTCAATGGGGCTGAGGAGAAAAAGTGTGGTATTGAAGATAGCTCCCACAGGAAAGCAGCTGCAAATGTGACACCGTGCTGGCTGACAGAATGCATGCGGACCTACTTACAGATATATACCTTAACTCACAAATGGCAGCTGAACAGCACTGTGTCACATTTGCAGCTCATTTCCTGTTGGAGCTCTCTTCAATACCACACTTTTTCTCCTCAGTTCCCATTGAAAAAATACATTTGTCTCTTAAGGTATACAACTGAGTATGGGAGCTACAAGAAAGCAGGAAGGCAGACCCCAGCTACAGTAGTAAGTAGGTCCCCATGCAGTCTAGCAGCCAGCACGGTGTCACATATGCAGCTGATTTCCTGTGGGAGCTATCTTCAATACCACACTTTTTCTTTTCAACTCCCATTGAAAAAATACATTTGTCTCTTAGGGTATACAACTGAGTATGGGACCTACAAGAAAGCAGGAAGGCAGACCCCAGCTACAGTAGTAAGTAGGTCCCCATGCAGTGTATCAGCCAGCACGGTGTCACATTTGCAGCTGCTTTCCTGTGGGAGATATCTTCAATACCACACTTTTTCTCCTCAGCTCCCATTGAAAAAAATACATTTTGTCTGTTAAGTTATATCACTGAGTATGGGAGCTAGAAGAAAGCAGGAAGGCAGACCCCAGCTACAGTAGTAAGTAGGTCCCCATGCAGTCTATCAGCTAGCACAGTGTCACATTTGCAGCTCATTTCCTGTGGGAGCTATCTTCAATACCACACTTTTTTTGTGCAGTTCCCATTGAAAAAATACATTTGTCTCTTAATGTATACAACTGAGTATGGGAGCTACAAGAAAGCAGGAAGGCAGACCCCAGCTACAGTAGTAAGTAGGTCCCCATGCAGTCTATCAGTCACCACGGTGTCACATTTGCAGCTCTTTCCTGTGGGAGCTATCTTCAATACCACACTTTTCCTGTTCAGCTCCCATTGAAAAAATACATTTGTCTCTTAAGGTATACCACTGAGTATGGGAGCTACAAGAAAGCAGGAAGATAGATTCCAGCTACTGTAGTAAGTAGGTCCCCATGTAGCCTAGCAGCCAGCACGGTGTCACATTTGCAGCTGCTTTCCTGTGGGAGCTATCTTCAATACCACACTTTTTCTCTTCAATTCCCATTGAAAAAATACATTTGTCTGTTAAGTTATACAACTGAGTATGGTAGCTACAAGAAAGCAGGAAGGCAGACCCCAGCTACAGTAGTAAGTAGATCCCTATGTAGTCTAGCAGCCAGCACGGTGTCACATTTGCAGCTGCTTTCCTGTGGGAGCTATCTTGAATACCACACTTTTTCTCCTCAGCTCCCATTGAAAAAAAACCATTTTATCTGCTAAGTTGTACCACTGAGTATGGGAGCTACAAGAAAGCAGGAAGGCAGACGCCAGCTACAGTAGTAAGTAGGTCCCCATGCAGTCTAGCAGACAGCACGGTGTCACATTTGCAGCTGGTTTCCTGTGGGAGCTATCTTCAATACCACACTTTTTCTCCTCAGCTCCCATTGAAAAAAATAAATTTTGTCTGTTAAGTTATATCACTGAGTATGGGAGCTAGAAGAAAGCAGGAAGACAGACCACAGCTACAGTAGTAAGTAGGTCCCCATGTAGTTTATCAGCCAGCACGGTGTCACATTTGCAGCTGCTTTCCTCTGGGAGCTATCTTCAATACCACACTTTTTCTCCTCAGCTCCCTTTGAAAGAATACATTTGTCAGTTAAGGTATACCACTGAGTATGGGAGCTACAAGAAAGCAGGAAGCCAGATCCCAGCTACAGTAGTAAGTAGGTCCCCATGCAGTCTATCAGCCAGCACGGTGTCACATTTGCAGCTGCTTTCCTGTGGGAGCTGTCTTCAATACCACACTTTTCCTCCTCAGCTCGCATTGAAAGAACACATTTGTCATTTAAGGTATACCACTGAGTATGGGAGCTACAAGAAAGCTCGAAGGCAGACCGCAACTACAGTAGTAAGTAGGTCCCCATGCAGTCTATCAGCCAGCACGGTGTCACATTTGCAGCTGCTTTCCTGTGGGAGCTATCTTCAATACCACACTTTTTCTCTTCAGTTCCCATTGAAAAAATACATTTGTCAGTTAAGGTATACCATTGAGTATGGGAGCTACAAGAAAGCAGGAAGGCAGACCCCAGCTACAGTAGTAAGTAGGTCCCCATGCAGTCTAGTAGCCAGCACGGTGTCACATTTGCAGCTGCTTTCCTGTGGGAGCTATCTTCAATACCACACTTTTTCTCCTCAGCTCCCATTGAAAGAATACATTTGTCATTTAACGTATACCACTGAGTATGAGAGCTACAATAAAGTAGGAAGATAGATCCCAGCTACAGCAGTAAGTAGGTCCCCATGCAGTCTATGAGCCAGCACGGTGTCACATTTGCAGCTGCTTTCCTGTGGGACCTATCTTCAATAGCACACTCTTTCTCTTCAGTTCCCATTGAAAAAATACATTTGTCTATTAAGGTATACCACTGAGTATGGGAGCTACAAGAAAGCAGGAAGATAGATCCCAGCTACAGTAGTAAGTAGGTCCCCATGCAGTCTAGCAGCCAGCACGGTGTCACATATGCAGCTGATTTCCTGTGGGAGATATCTTCAATACCACACTTTTTCTCCTCAGCTCCCATTGAAAAAATACATTTGTCTGTTAAGGTATACCACTGAGTATGGGAGCTACAAGAAAGCAGGAAGATAGATCCCAGCTACAGTAGTAAGTAGGTCCCCATGCAGTCTATCAGTCAGCACGGTGTCACATTTGCAGCTGCTTTCCTGTGGGAACTGTCTTCAATATCACACTTTTTCTCCTCAGCTCCCTTTGAAAATAATACATTTTGTCTCTTAAGTTATACCACTGAGTATGGGAGGTACAAGAAAGCAGGAAGGTAGATCCCAGCTACAGTAGTAAGTAGGTCCCCATGCAGTCTATCAGCCAGCACGGTGTCACATTTGCAGCTGCTTTCCTGTGGGAGCTATCTTCAATACCACACTTTTTCTCCTCAGCTCCCATTGAAAAAAAAAAATTTTGTCTGTTAAGTTATATCACTGAGTATGGGAGCTAAAAGAAAGCAGGAAGGCAGACCCCAGCTACAGTACTAAGTAGGTCCCCATGTAGTCTATCAGCCAGCACGGTGTCACAATTGCAGCTGCTTTCCTGTGGGAGCTATCTTCAATACCACACTTTTTCTCCTCAGCTCGCATTGAAAGAACACATTTGTCAGTTAAGGTATACCACTGAGTATGGCAGCTACAAGAAAGCTCGAAGGCAGACCGCAGCTACAGTAGTAAGTAGGTCCGCATGCAGTCTATCAGCCAGCACAGTGTCACATTTGCAGCTGCTTTCCTGTGGGACCTATCTTAAATATCACACTTTTTCTCTTCAGTTCCCATTGAAAAAATACTTTTGTCTGTTAAGGTATACCACTCAGTATGGGAGCTACAAGAAAGCAGGAAGGCAGACCCCAGCTACAGTAGTAAGTAGGTCCCCATGCAGTCTAGTAGCCAGCCCGGTGTCACATTTGCAGCTGCTTTCGTGTGGGAGCTATCTTCAATACCACACTTTTTCTCCTCAGCTCCCATTGAAATAAATAAATGTGTCTGTTAAGGTATACCACTGAATATGGGAGCTACAAGAAAACAGGAAGGCAGACCTCAGCTACAGTAGTAAGTAGGTCCCCATGCAGTTTAACAGGCAGTACGGCATCACATTTGTAGCTCCTTTCCTGTGGGAGGTATCTTCAATACCACACTTTTTCTGTTCAGCTCTCATTGAAAAAATACATTTGTCTCTTAAGGTATACAACTGAGTATGGGAGCTACAAGAAAGCAGGAAGGCAGACCCCAGCTACAGTAGTAAGTAGGTCCCCATGTAGTCTATCAGCCAGCACGGTGTCACCTTTGCAGCTGCTTTCCTGTGGGAGCTATCTTCAATACCACACTTTTTCTCCTCAGCTCCCATTGAAAGTACACATTTGTCAGTTAAGGTATACCACTGAATATGAGAGCTACAAGAAAGCTCGAAGGCACACCCCAGCTACAGTAGTAAGTAGGTCCCCATGCAGTCTATGAGCCAGCACGGTGTCACATTTGCAGCTGCTTTCCTGTGGGAGCTATCTTCAATACCACACTTTTTCTCCTCAGCTCCCATTGAAATAAATAAATGTGTCTGTTAAGGTATACCACTGAATATGGGAGCTACAAGAAAACAGGAAGGCAGACCTCAGCTACAGTAGTAAGTAGGTCCCCATGCAGTTTAACAGGCAGTACGGCATCACATTTGTAGCTCCTTTCCTGTGGGAGGTATCTTCAATACCACACTTTTTCTGTTCAGCTCTCATTGAAAAAATACATTTGTCTCTTAAGGTATACAACTGAGTAAGGGAGCTACAAGAAAGCAGGAAGGCAGACCCCAGCTACAGTAGTAAGTAGGTCCCCATGTAGTCTATCAGCCAGCACGGTGTCACCTTTGCAGCTGCTTTCCTGTGGGAGCTATCTTCAATACCACACTTTTTCTCCTCAGCTCCCACTGAAAGTACACATTTGTCAGTTAAGGTATACCACTGAATATGAGAGCTACAAGAAAGCTCGAAGGCACACCCCAGCTACAGTAGTAAGTAGGTCCCCATGCAGTCTATGAGCCAGCACGGTGTCACATTTGCAGCTGCTTTCCTGTGGGAGCTATCTTCAATACCACACTTTGTCTCTTCAGTTCCCATTGAAAAAATACATTTGTCTGTTAAGGTATACCACTGAGTATGGGAGCTACAAGAAAGCAGGAAGATAGATCCCAGCTACAGTAGTAAGTAGGTCCCCATGCAGTCTATCAGCCAGCACGGTGTCACCTTTGCAGCTGCTTTCCTGTGGGAGCTATCTTCAATACCACACTTTTTCTGTTCAGCTCCCATTGAAAAAATACATTTGTCTGTTAAGGTATACCACTGAGTATGGGAGCTACAAGAAAGCAGGAAGGTAGATCCCAGCTACAGTAGTAAGTAGGTCCCCATGCAGTCTATCAGCCAGCACGGTGTTACATTTGCAGCTGCTTTCCTGTGGGAGCTATCTTCAATACCACACTTTTTCTCCTCAGCTCCCATTGATAGAATACATTTGTCATTTAAGTTATACCACTGAGTATGGGAGCTACATGAAAGCAGGAAGATAGATCCCAGCTACAGTAGTAAGTAGGTCCCCATGCAGTCTAGCAGCCAGCACGGTGACACATTTGCAGCTCCTTTCCTGTGGGAGGTATCTTCAATACCACACTTTCTCTGTTCAGCTCCCATTGAAAAAAAAAAAAAAATTGTCTGTTAAGTTATACCACTGAGTATGGGAGCTACAAGAAAGCAGGAAGGCAGACCCCAGCTACAGTAGTAAGTAGATCCCCAAGCAGTCTATCAGCCAGCACGGTGTCACATTTGCAGCTGCTTTCATGTGGGAGCTATCTTCAATACCACACTTTTTCTCCTCAGCTCCCATTGAAAAAATACGTTTGTCTGTTAAGGTATACCACTGAGTATGGGAGCTACAAGAAAGCAGGAAGGTAGATCCCAGCTATAGTAGTAAGTAGGTCCCCATGCAGTCTATCAGTCAGCACGGTGTCACATTTGCAGCTGCTTTCCTGTGGGAGCTATCTTGAATACCACACTTTTTCTCCTCAGCTGCCACTGAAAAAATACATTTGTCTCTTAAGGTATACCACTGAGTACGGGAGCTCCAAGAAAGCAGGAAGATAGATCCCAGCTACTGTAGTAAGTAGGTCCCCATGTAGCCTAGCAGCCAGCACGGTGTCACATTTGCAGCTGCTTTCCTGTAGGAGCTCTCTTCAATACCACACTTTTTCTCTTCAGTTCCCATTGAAAAAATACATTTGTCTGTTAAGGTATACCACTGAGTATGGGAGCTACAAGAAAGCAGGAAGATAGATCCCAGCTACAGTAGTAAGTAGGTCCCCATGCAGTCTATCAGCCAGCACGGTGTCACATTTGCAGCTGCTTTCCTGTAGGACCTATCTTCAATACCACACTTTTTCTCTTCAGTTCCCATTGAAAAAATACATTTGTCTGTTAAGGTATACCACTGAGTATGGGAGCTACAAGAAAGCAGGAAGATAGATCCCAGCTACAGTAGTAAGTAGGTCCCCATGCAGTCTAGCAGCCACCACGGTGTCACATTTGCAACTGCTTTCCTGTGGGAGCTATCTTCAATACCACACTCTTTCTCCTCAGCTCCCTTTGAAAAAAAAAAATTTTGTCTGTTAAGTTATATCACTGAGTATGGGAGCTAGAAGAAAGCAGGAAGGCAGACCCCAGCTACAGTAGTAAGTAGGTCCCCATGTAGTCTATCAGCCAGCACGGTGTCACATTTTCAGCTGCTTTCCTGTGGGAGCTATCTTCAATACCACACTTTTTCTCCTTAGCTCCCATTGAAAGAACACATTTGTCAGTTAAGGTATACCACTGATTATGGGAGCTACAAGAAAGCTCGAAGGCAGACCCCAGCTACAATAGTAAGCAGGTCCCCATGCAGTCTATCAGCCAGCACGGTGTCACATTTGCAGCTGCTTACCTGTGGGACCTATCTTCAATACCACACTTTTTCTCTTCAGTTCCCATTGAAAAAATACATTTGTCTGTTAAGGTATACCACTGAGTATGGGAGCTACAAGAAAGCAGGAAGATAGATCCCAGCTACAGTAGTAAGTAGGTCCCCATGCAGTCTATCAGCCAGCACGGTGTCACATTTGCAGCTGCTTTCCTGTGGGAGCTATCTTCAATAACACACTTTTTCTGTTCAGCTCCCATTGAAAAAATAAATGTGTCTGTTAAGGTATACCACTGAATATGGGAGCTACAAGAAAACAGGAAGGCAGACCCCAGCTACAGTAGTAAGTAGGTCCCCATGCAGTTTAGCAGGCAGTACGGCGTCACATTTGCAGCTCCTTTCCTGTGGGAGCTATCTTCAATACCACACTTTTTCTGTTCAGCTCCCATTGAAAAAATACATTTGTCTCTTAAGGTATACCACTGAGTATGGGAGCTACAAGAAAGCAGGAAGGAAGAACCCAGATACAGTAGTAAGTAGGTCCCCATGCAGTCTATCAGCCAGCACGGTGTCACATTTGCAGCTGCTATCCTGTTAGAGCTATCTTCAATACCACACTTTTTCTCCTCAGCTCCCATTGAAAGAATACATTTGTCAGTTAAGGTATACCACTGAGTATGAGAGCTACAAGAAAGCTCGAAGGCAGACCCCAGCTACAGTAGTAAGTAGGTCCCCATGCAGTCTATCAGCCAGCACGGTGTCACATTTGCAGCTGCTATCCTGTGAGAGCTATCTTCAATACCACACTTTTTCTCCTCAGCTCCCATTGAAAGAATACATTTGTCAGTTAAGGTATACCACTGAGTATGAGAGCTACAAGAAAGCTCGAAGGCAGACCCCAGCTACAGTAGTAAGTAGGTCCCCATGCAGTCTATCAGCCAGCACGGTGTCACATTTGCAGCTGCTATCCTGTGAGAGCTATCTTCAATACCACACTTTTTCTCCTCAGCTCCCATTGAAAGAATACATTTGTCAGTTAAGGTATACCACTGAGTATGGGAGCTACAAGAAAGCATAAAGGCAGACCCCAGCTACAGTAGTAAGTAGGTCCCCATGCAGTGTAGTAGCCAGCACAGTGTCACATTTGCAGCTGCTTTCCTGTGGGAGCTATCTTGAATACCACAGTTTTTCTCCTCAGCTCCCATTGAAAGAATACATTTGTCATTTAAGGTATACCACTGAGTATGAGAGCTACAATAAAGGAGGAAGATAGATCCCACCTACTGTAGTAAGTAGGTCACCATGCAATCTATCAGCCAGCACGGTGTCCCATTTGCAGCTGCTTTCCTGTGGGAGCTATCTTCAATACCACAATTTTTCTCCTCAGCTCCCATTGAAAGAATACATTTGTCAGTTAAGGTATACCACTGAGTATGGGAGCTACAAGAAAGCTCGAAGGCAGACCCCAGCTACAGTAGTAAGTAGATCCCCATGCAGTCTAGCAGCCAGCACGGTGTAACATTTGCAGCTGCTTTCGTGTGGGAGCTATCTTCAATACCACACTTTTTCTGTTCAGCTCCCATTGAAACAATACATTTGTCTCTTAAGGTATACCACTGAGTATGGGAGGTACAAGAAAGCAGGAAGGTAGATCCCAGCTACAGTAGTAAGTAGGTCCCCATGCAGTCTAGCAGCCAGCACTGTGTCACATTTCCAGCTGCTTTCCTGTGGGAGCTATTTTGAATACCACCCTTTTTCTCCTCAGCTCCCATTGAAAGAATACATTTGTCAGTTAAGGTATACCACTGAGTATGGGAGCTACAAGAAAGCAGGAAGATAGATCCCAGCTACTGTATGAAGTAGGTCCCCATGCAGTCTAGCAGCCAGCACGGTGTCACATTTGCAGCTGCTTTCCTGTGAGAGCTATCTTCAATACCACACTTTTTCTCCTCAGCTCCCATTGAAAGAATACATTTGTCATTGAAGTTATACCACTGAGTATGGGAGATACATGAAAGCACGAAGATAGATCCCAGCTACAATAGTAAGTAGGTCCCCATGCAGTCTATCAGCCAGCACAGTGTCACATTTGCAGCTGCTTTCCTGTGGGAGCTATCTTCAATACCACACTTTTTCTGTTCAGCTCCCATTGAAAAAATACATTTGTCTCTTAAGGTATACAAGTGAGTATGGGAGCTACAAGAAAGCAGGAAGGCAGACCCCAGCTACAGTAGTAAGTAGGTCCCCATGCAGTCTATCAGCCAGCACGGTGTCACATTTGCAGCTGCTATCGTGTGAGAGCTATCTTCAATACCACACTTTTTCTCCTCAGCTCCCATTGAAAGAATACATTTTTCATTTAAGTTATACCACTGAGTATGGGAGCTACAACAAAGCAGAAAGACAGACCCCAGCTACAGTAGTAAGTAGGTCCCCATGCAGTGTAGTAGACAGCACAGTGTCACATTTGCAGCTGCTTTCCTGTGGGAGCTATCTTGAATACCACAGTTTTTCTCCTCAGCTCCCATTTAAAGAATACATTTGTCATTTAAGGTATACCACTGAGTATGAGAGCTACAATAAAGGAGGAAGATAGATCCCACCTACTGTAGTAAGTAGGTCACCATGCAATCTATCAGCCAGCACGGTGTCCCATTTGCAGCTGCTTTCCTGTGGGAGCTATCTTCAATACCACAATTTTTCTCCTCAGCTCCCATTGAAAGAATACATTTGTCAGTTAAGGTATACCACTGAGTATGGGAGCTACAAGAAAGCTCGAAGGCAGACCCCAGCTACAGTAGTAAGTAGGTCCCCATGCAGTCTAGCAGCCAGCACGGTGTAACATTTGCAGCTGCTTTCGTGTGGGAGCTATCTTCAATACCACACTTTTTCTGTTCAGCTCCCATTGAAAAAATACATTTGTCTCTTAAGGTATACCACTGAGTATGGGAGGTACAAGAAAGCAGGAAGGTAGATCCCAGCTACAGTAGTAAGTAGGTCCCCATGCAGTCTAGCAGTCAGCACTGTGTCACATTTCCAGCTGCTTTCCTGTGGGAGCTATTTTCAATACCACCCTTTTTCTCCTCAGCTCCCATTGAAAGAATACATTTGTCAGTTAAGGTATACCACTGAGTATGGGAGCTACAAGAAAGCAGGAAGATAGATCCCAGCTACAGTAGTAAGTAGGTCCCCATGCAGTCTATCAGCCAGCACGGTGTCACATTTGCAGCTGCTATCCTGTGAGAGCTATCTTCAATACCACACTTTTTCTCCTCAGCTCCCATTGAAAGAATACATTTGTCATTTAAGTTATACCACTGAGTATGGGAGATACATGAAAGCAGGAAGATAGATCCCAGCTACAATAGTAAGTAGGTCCCCATGCAGTCTATCAGCCAGCACGGTGTCACATTTGCAGCTGCTTTCCTGTGGGAGCTATCTTCAATACCACACTTTTTCTGTTCAGCTCCCATTGAAAAAATAAATGTGTCTGTTAAGGTATACCACTGAATATGGGAGCTACAAGAAAACAGGAAGGCAGACCCCAGCTACAGTAGTAAGTAGGTGTCCATGCAGTTTAGCAGGCAGTACGGCGTCACATTTGCAGCTCCTTTCCTGTGGGACGTATCTTCAATACCACACTTTTTCTGTTCAGCTCCCATTGAAAAAATACATTTGTCTCTTAAGGTATACAACTGAGTATGGGGGCTACAAGAAAGCAGGAAGGCAGACCCCAGCTACAGTAGTAAGTAGGTCCCCATGCAGTCTATCAGCCAGCACGGTGTCACATTTGCAGCTGCTATCGTGTGAGAGCTATCTTCAATACCACAATTTTTCTCCTCAGCTCCCATTGAAAGAATACATTTGTCAGTTAAGGTATACCACTGAGTATGGGAGCTACAAGAAAGCAGGAAGATAGATCCCAGCTACTGTATGAAGTAGGTCCCCATGTAGTCTATCAGCCAGCACGGTGTCACATTTGCAGCTGCTTTCCTGTGGGAGCTATCTTCAATACCACACTTTTAATGTTCAGCTGCCATTGAAAAAATACGTGTCTCTTAAGGTATACCCCAGCTCCCTGTTAAATTATACCACTGAGTATGGGAGCTACAAGAAAGCAGGAAGGCAGATCCCAGCTACAGTAGTAAGTAGGTCCCCATGCAGTCTATAAGCCACCACGGTGTCACATTTGCAGCTGCTTTCCTGTGGGAACTATCTTCAATACCACAATTTTTCTCCTCAGCTCCCATTGAAAAAAATACATTTTTTCTGTTAAGTTATACCACTGAGTATGGGAGCTACAAAAAAGCAGGAAGATAGATCCCAGGTACAGTAGTAAGTAGGTCCCCATGCAGTCTATCAGCCACCACGGTGTCACATTTGCAGCTGCTTTCGTGTGGTACCTATCTTCAATACCACACTTTTTCTCCTCAGCTCCCATTGAAAGAATACATTTGTCAGTTAAGGTATACCACTGCGTATGGGAGCTACAAGAAAGCAGGAAGGCAGACCCCAGCTACAGTACTAAGTAGGTCCCCATGCAGTCAATCAGCCAGCACGGTGTCACATTTGCAGCTGCTTTCCTGTGGGAGCTACCTTCAATACCACTCTTTTTCTGTTCAGCTCCCATTGAAAAAATGCATGTGTCTCTTAACGTATACCCCAGCTCCCTGTTAAATTATACCACTGCATATGTGAGCTACAAGAAAGCAGGAAGACAGACCTCAGCTACAGTAGCAAGTAGGTCCCCATGCAGTCTATCAGCCAGCACGGTGTCACATTTGCAGCTGCTTTCCTGTGGGAGATATCTTCAATACCACACTTTTTCTCCTCAGCTCCCTTTGAAAATAATACATTGTGTCTGTTAACGTATACCACTGAGTATGGGAGCTACAAGAAAGCAGGAAGGCAGACCCCAGCTACAGTAGTAAGTAGGTCCCCATGCAGTCTATCAGCCAGCACAGTGTTATATTTCCAGCTGCTTTCCTGTGGGAGCTATCTTCAGTGCGACACTTTTTCTGTTCAGCTCCCATAGAAAAAATACATTTCTCTCTTAAGGTATACAACTGAGTATGGGAGCTAAAAGAAAGCAGGAAGGCAGACCCCAGCTACAGTAGTAAGTAGGTCCCTATGCAGTCTATGAGCCAGCAGGGTGTCACATTTGCAGCTGCTTTCCTGTGGGAGCTATCTTCAATACCACACTTTTTCTCTTCAGCTCCCATTGAAAGAATACATTTGTCAGTTAAGGTATACCACTGAGTATGGGAGCTACAAGAAAGCAGGAAGGCAGACCCCAGCTACAGTACTAAGTAGGTCCCCATGCAGTCTATCAGCCAGCACAGTGTCACATTTGCAGCTGCTTTCCTGTGGGAGCTATCTTCAATACCACAGTTTTTCTCCTCAGCTCCCATTGAAAGAATACATGTGTCATTTAAGGTATACCACTGAGTATGGGAGCTACAAGGAAGCAGGAAGATAGATCCCACCTACTTTAGTAAGTAGCTCACCATGCAATCTAGCAGCCAGCACGGTGTCACATTTGCAGCTGTTTTCCTGTGGGAGCTATCTTCAATACCACAGTTTTTCTGTTCAGCTCCCATTGAAAAAATACATTTGTCTCTTAAGGTATACCCCAGCTCCTTGTTAAATTATACCACTGAGTATGGGAGCTACAAGAAAGCAGGAAGGCAGATTCCAGCTACAGTAGTAAGTAGGTCCCCATGCAGTCTATCAGCCAGCAAGGTGTCACATTTGCAGCTGCTTTCCTGTGGGAGCTATCTTCAATACCACACTTTTTCTCCTCATCTCCCATTGAAAGAATACATTTGTCAGTTAAGGTATACCACTGAGTATGGGAGCTACAAGAAAGCAGGAAGATAGATCCCAGCTACTGTATGAAGTAGGTCCCCATGCAGTCTAGCAGCCAGCACGGTGTCACATTTGCAGCTGCTTTCCTGTGGGAGGTATCTTCAATACCACACTTTTGCTGTTCAGCTCCCATTGAAAGAATACATTTGTCAGTTAAGGTATACCACTGAGTATGAGAGCTACAAGAAAGCTCGAAGGCAGACCCCAGCTACAGTACTAAGTAGGTCCGCATGCAGTCTATCAGCCAGCACAGTGTCACATTTGCAGCTGCTTTCCTGTGGGAGCTATCTTCAATACCACAGTTTTTCTCCTCAGCTCCCATTGAAAGAATACATGTGTCATTTAAGGTATACCACTGAGTATGGGAGCTACAAGGAAGCAGGAAGATAGATCCCACCTACTTTAGTAAGTAGCTCACCATGCAATCTAGCAGCCAGCACGGTGTCACATTTGCAGCTGCTTTCCTGTGGGAGCTATCTTCAATACCACAGTTTTTCTGTTCAGCTCCCATTGAAAAAATACATTTGTCTCTTAAGGTATACCCCAGCTCCTTGTTAAATTATACCACTGAGTATGGGAGCTACAAGAAAGCAGGAAGGCAGATTCCAGCTACAGTAGTAAGTAGGTCCCCATGCAGTCTATCAGCCAGCAAGGTGTCACATTTGCAGCTGCTTTCCTGTGGGAGCTATCTTCAATACCACACTTTTTCTCCTCATCTCCCATTGAAAGAATACATTTGTCAGTTAAGGTATACCACTGAGTATGGGAGCTACAAGAAAGCAGGAAGATAGATCCCAGCTACTGTATGAAGTAGGTCCCCATGCAGTCTAGCAGCCAGCACGGTGTCACATTTGCAGCTCCTTTCCTGTGGGAGGTATCTTCAATACCACACTTTTGCTGTTCAGCTCCCATTGAAAGAATACATTTGTCAGTTAAGGTATACCACTGAGTATGAGAGCTACAAGAAAGCTCGAAGGCAGACCCCAGCTACAGTACTAAGTAGGTCCGCATGCAGTCTATCAGCCAGCACAGTGTTACATTTGCAGCTGCTTTACTGTGGGAGCTATCTTCAATACCACACTTTTTCTCCTCAGCTCCCTTTGAAATAAATACATTTTGTCGATTAGGTTATACCACTGCGTATAGGAGCTACAAGAAAGCAGGAAGGCAGACCCCACCTACAGTACTAAGTAGGTCCCCATGCAGTCTATCAGCCAGCACGGTGTCACATTTGCAGCTGCTTTCCTGTGGGAGCTATCTTCAATACCACTTTTTCTGTTCAGCTCCCATTGAAAAAATACATGTGTCTCTTAAGGTATACCCCAGCTCCCTGTTAAATTATACCACTGAGTATGGGAGCTACAAGAAAGCAGGAAGGCAGATCCCAGCTACAGTAGTAAGTAGGTCCCCATGCAGTCTATCAGCCAGCACGGTGTCACATTTGCAGCTGATTTCGTGCGGGAGCTATCTTCAATACCACAATCTTTTTCTCCTTAGCTCCCACTGACAAAATACATTTTGTCTGTTACGTTATATCACTGCGTATGTGAGTTACAAGAAAGCAGGAAGACAGACCTCAGCTACAGTAGCATGTAGGTCCCCATGCAGTCTATCAGCCAGCACGGTGTCACATATGCAGCTGCTTTCCTGTGGGAGCTATCTTCAATACCACACTTTTTCTGTTCAGCTCCCATTGAAAAATACATCTGTCTGTTAAGGTATACCACTGAATATGGCAGCTACAAGAAAGCAGGAAAGCAGACCCCAGCTACAGTACTAAGTAGGTCCCCATGCAGTCTATCAGCCAGCACGGTGTCACATTTGCAGCTCCTTTCCTGTGGGAGCTATCTTCAATACCACACTTTTTCTCCTCAGCACCCTTTGAAATAAATACATGTGTCTCTTAAGGTATACCCCAGCTCCCTTTTAAATTATACCACTGAGTATGGGAGCTACAAGAAAGCAGGAAGGCCGATCCCAGCTTAAGTAGTAAGTAGGTCCCCATGCAGTCTATGAGCCAGCACGGTGTCACATTTGCAGCTGCTTTCCTGTGGGAGCTATCTTCAATACCACACTTTTTCTCCTCAGCTCCCATTGAAAAAAATACATTTTGTCTGTTAAGTTATACCACTGTGTATGGAAGCTACAAGAAAGCAGGAAGGCAGACCCCAGCTACAGTAGTAAGTAGGTCCCCATGCAGTCTAGCAGGCAGTACGGCGTCACATTTGCAGCTGCTTTCCTGTGGGAGCTATCTTCAATACCACACTTTTTCTGTTCAGCTCCCATAGAAATAATACATTGTGTCTGTTAACGTATACCACCGAGTATGGGAGCTACAAGAAAGCAGGAAGGCAGACCCCAGCTACAGTAGTAAGTAGGTCCCCATGCAGTCTATCAGTCAGCACGGTGTCACATTTGCAGCTCCTTTCCTGTGGGAGCTATCTTCAATACCACAGTTTTTCTGTTCAGCTTCCATTGAAAAAATACATTTGTCTCTTAAGGTATGCCACTGAGTATGGCAGCTACAAGAAAGCAGGAAGATAGATCCCAGCTACTGTATGAAGTAGGTCCCCATGTAGTCTATCAGCCAGCACCGTGTCACATTTGCAGCTGCTTTCCTGTGGGAGCTATCTTCAATACCACACTTTTAATGTTCAGCTGCCATTGAAAAAATACATGTGTCTCTTAAGGTATACCCCAGCTCCCTGTTAAATTATACCACTGAGTATGGGAGCTACAAGAAAGCAGGAAGGCAGATCCCAGCTACAGTAGTAAGTAGGTCCCCATGCAGTCTATGAGCCAGCACGGTGTCACATTTGCAGCTGCTTTACTGTGGGAGCTATCTTCAATACGACACTTTTTCTGTTCAGCTCCCATAGAAAAAATACATTGTGTCTGTTAAGTTATATCACTGAGTATGGGAGCTACAAAAAAGCAGGAAGATAGATCCCAGGTACAGTAGTAAGTAGGTCCCCATGCAGTCTATCAGCCACCACGGTGTCACATTTGCAGCTGCTTTCCTGTGGGAACTATCTTCAATACCACAATTTTTCTCCTCAGCTCCCATTGAAAAAAATACATTTTTTCTGTTAAGTTATACCACTGAGTATGGGAGCTACAAAAAAGCAGGAAGATAGATCCCAGGTACAGTAGTAAGTAGGTCCCCATGCAGTCTATCAGCCACCACGGTGTCACATTTGCAGCTGCTTTCGTGTGGTACCTATCTTCAATACCACACTTTTTCTCCTCAGCTCCCATTGAAAGAATACATTTGTCAGTTAAGGTATACCACTGCGTATGGGAGCTACAAGAAAGCAGGAGGGCAGACCCCAGCTACAGTACTAAGTAGGTCCCCATGCAGTCAATCAGCCAGCACGGTGTCACATTTGCAGCTGCTTTCCTGTGGGAGCTACCTTCAATACCACTCTTTTTCTGTTCAGCTCCCATTGAAAAAATGCATGTGTCTCTTAAGGTATACCCCAGCTCCCTGTTAAATTATACCACTGCATATGTGAGCTACAAGAAAGCAGGAAGGCAGATCCCAGCTACAGTAGTAAGTAGGTCCCCATGCAGTCTATCAGCCAGCACGGTGTCACATTTGCAGCTGATTTCGTGCGGGAGCTATCTTCAATACCACAATCTTTTTCTCCTTAGCTCCCATTGAAAGAATACATGTGTCATTTAAGGTATACCACTGAGTATGGGAGCTACAAGGAAGCAGGAAGATAGATCCCACCTACTGTAGTAAGTAGCTCACCATGCAATCTAGCAGCCAGCACGGTGTCACATTTGCAGCTGCTTTCCTGTGGGAGCTATCTTCAATACCACACTTTTTCTGTTCAGCTCCCATTGAAAAAATACATTTGTCTCTTAAGGTATACCCCAGCTCCCTGTTAAATTATGCCACTGACTATGGGAGCTCCAAGAAAGCAGGAAGGCAGATCCCAGCTACAGTAGTAAGTAGGTCCCCATGCAGTCTATCAGCCAGCAGGGTGTCACATTTGCAGCTGCTTTCCTGTGGGAGCTATCTTCAATACCACACTTTTTCTGTTCAGCTCCCCTTGAAAAAATACATGTGTCTCTTAAGGTATACCCCAGCTCCCTGTTAAATTATACCACTGAGTATGGGAGCTACAAGAAAGCAGGAAGGCAGATCCCAGCTACAGTAGTAAGTAGGTCCCCATGCAGTCTATGAGCCAGCACGGTGTCACATTTGCAGCTGCTTTCCTGTGGGAGCTATCTTCAATGCCACAATCTTTTTCTCCTTAGCTCCTACTGACAAAATACATTTTGTCTGTTACATTATATCACAGCGTATGTGAGCTACAAGAAAGCAGGAAGACAGACCTCTGCTACAGTAGCAAGTAGGTCCCCATGCAGTCTATCAGCCAGCACGGTGTCACATTTGCAGCTGCTTTCCTGTGGGAGCTATCTTCAATACCACACTTTTTCTCCTCAGCTCCCATTGAAAGAATACATGTGTCATTTAAGGTATACCACTGAGTATGGGAGCTACAAGAAAGCAGGAAGGCAGACCCCACCTACAGTACTACGTAGGTCCCCATGCAGTCTATCAGCCAGCACGGTGTCACATTTGCAGCTGCTTTCCTGTGGGAGCTATCTTCAATACCACTTTTTCTGTTCAGCTCCCATTGAAAAAATACATGTGTCTCTTAAGGTATACCCCAGCTCCCTGTTAAATTATACCACTGAGTATGGGAGCTACAAGAAAGCAGGAAGGCAGATCCCAGCTACAGTAGTAAGTAGGTCCCCATGCAGTCTATCAGCCAGCACGGTGTCACATTTGCAGCTGATTTCGTGTGGGAGCTATCTTCAATACCACAATCTTTTTCTCCTTAGCTCCCACTGACAAAATACATTTTGTCTGTTACGTTATATCACTGCGTATGTGAGTTACAAGAAAGCAGGAAGACAGACCTCAGCTACAGTAGCAAGTAGGTCCCCATGCAGTCTATCAGCCAGCACGGTGTCACATATGCAGCTGCTTTCCTGTGGGAGCTATCTTCAATACCACACTTTTTCTGTTCAGCTCCCATTGAAAAATACATCTGTCTATTAAGGTATACCACTGAATATGGCAGCTACAAGAAAGCAGGAAAGCAGACCCCAGCTACAGTACTAAGTAGGTCCCCATGCAGTCTATCAGCCAGCACGGTGTCACATTTGCAGCTCCTTTCCTGTGGGAGCTATCTTCAATACCACACTTTTTCTCCTCAGCACCCTTTGAAATAAATACATGTGTCTCTTAAGGTATACCCCAGCTCCCTTTTAAATTATACCACTGAGTATGGGAGCTACAAGAAAGCAGGAAGGCCGATCCCAGCTTAAGTAGTAAGTAGGTCCCCATGCAGTCTATGAGCCAGCACGGTGTCACATTTGCAGCTGCTTTCCTGTGGGAGCTATCTTCAATACCACACTTTTTCTCCTCAGCTCCCATTGAAAAAAATACATTTTGTCTGTTAAGTTATACCACTGTGTATGGGAGCTACAAGAAAGCAGGAAGGCAGACCCCAGCTACAGTAGTAAGTAGGTCCCCATGCAGTCTAGCAGGCAGTACGGCGTCACATTTGCAGCTGCTTTCCTGTGGGAGCTATCTTCAATACCACACTTTTTCTGTTCAGCTCCCATAGAAATAATACATTGTGTCTGTTAACGTATACCACTGAGTATGGGAGCTCCAAGAAAGCAGGAAGGCAGATCCCAGCTACAGTAGTAAGTAGGTCCCCATGCAGTCTATCAGCCAGCACGGTGTCACATTTGCAGTTGCTTTCCTGTGGGAGCTATCTTCAATACCACAATTTTTCTCCTCAGCTCCCATTGAAAGAATACATTTGTCAGTTAAGGTATACCACAGAGTATGGGAGCTACAAGAAAGCAGGAAGGCAGACCCCAGCTACAGTAGTAAGTAGGTCCCCATGCAGTCTAGCAGCCAGCACTGTGTCACATTTCCAGCTGCTTTCTTGTGGGAACTATCTTCAATACCACACTTTTTCTCCTCAACTCCCATTGAAAAAAAAAAAAATATTGTCTGTTAAGGTATACCACTGAGTATGGGAGCTACAAGAAATCAGGAAGGCAGACCCCAGCTACAGTAGTAAGTAGGACCCCATGCAGTCTATCAGGCAGTACGGCGTCACATTTGCAGCTCCTTTCCTGTGGGAGGTATCTTCAATACCACACTTTTTCTCTTCAGCTCCCATTGAAAAAATACATTTGTCTCTTAAGGTATACAACTGAGTATGGGAGCTACAAGAAAGCAGGAAGGCAGACCCCAGCTACAGTAGTAAGTAGGTCCCCATGCAGTCTATCAGGCAGCACGGTGTCACATTTGCAGCTCCTTTCCTGTGGGAGCTATCTTCAATACCACCCTTTTTCAACTCAGCTCCCATTGAAAGAATACATTTTTCACTTAAGGTATACCACTGAGTATGTGAGCTAAAAGAAAGAAGGATGATAGGCCCCAGTTACAGTAGTAAGTAGGTCCCCATGCAGTCTATCAGCCAGCACGGTATCACATTTGCAGCTGCTTTCCTGTGGGAGCTGTCTTCAATACCACAATTTTTCTCCTCAGCTCCCATTGAAAGAATACATTTGTCAGTTAAGGTATACCACTGAGTATGGGAGCTACAAGAAAGCAGGAAGATAGATCCCAGCTACTGTAGTAAGTAGGTCCCCATGTAGTCTATCAGCCAGCACGGTGTCACATTTGCAGCTGCTTTAGTATGGGAGCTATCTTCAAGATCACACTTTTTCTCCTCAGCTCCCTTTGAAATAAATACATTTCTCTCTTAATGTATACCACTGAGTATGGCAGCTACAAGAAAGCAGGAAGGCAGACCCCAGCTACAGTAGTAAGTCGGTCCCCATGCAGTCTATCAGCCATCACGGTGTCACATTTGCAGCTGCTTTCCTGTGGGAGCTATCTTCAATACCACACTTTTTTTCCTCAGTCCCATTGAAAAATACGTTTGTCTGTTAAGGTATACCACTGAGTATGGGAGCTACAAGAAAGCAGGAAGGCAGAACCCACCTACAGTACTAAGTAGGTCCCCATGCAGTCTATCAGCCAGCACGGTGTCACATTTGCAGCTGCTTTCCTGTGGGAGCTATCTTCAATACCACTCTTTTTATGTTCAGCTCCCATTGAAAAAATGCATGTGTCTCTTAAGCTATACCCCAGCTCCCTGTTAAATTATACCACTGAGTATGGGAGCTACAAGAAAGCAGGAAGGCAGATCCCAGCTACAGTAGTAAGTAGGTCCCCATGCAGTCTATGAGCCAGCACGGTGTCACATTTGCAGCTGCTTTCCTATGGGAGCTATCTTCAATGCCACAATCTTTTTCTCCTTAGCTCCCACTTACAAAATACATTTTGTCTGTTACGTTATATCACTGCGTATGTGAGCTACAAGAAAGCAGGAAGACAGACCTCAGCTACAGTAGCAAGTAGGTCCCCATGCAGTCTATCAGCCAGCACGGTGTCACATTTGCAGCTGCTTTCCTGTGGGAGCTATCTTCAATACGACACTTTTTTTGTTCAGCTCCCATAGAAAAAATACATTGTGTCTGTTAAGTTATACCACTGAGTATGGGAGCTACAAAAAAGCAGGAAGATAGATCCCAGGTACAGTAGTAAGTAGGTCCCCATGCAGTCTATCAGCCACCACGGTGTCACATTTGCAGCTGCTTACCTGTGGGAACTATCTTTAATACCACAATTTTTCTCCTCAGCTCCCATTGAAAAAAATACATTGTGTCTGTTAAGTTATACCACTGCGTATGGGAGCTACAAGAAAGCAGGAAGGCAGACCCCAGCTACAGTACTAAGTAGGTCCCCATGCAGTCAATCAGCCAGCACGGTGTCATATTTGCAGCTACTTTCCTGTGGGAGCTACCTTCAATACCACTCTTTTTCTGTTCAGCTCCCATTGAAAAAATGCATGTGTCTCTTAAGGTATATCCCAGCTCCCTGTTAAATTATACCACTGCATATGTGAGCTACAAGAAAGCAGGAAGGCAGATCCCAGCTACAGTAGCAAGTAGGTCCCCATGCAGTCTATCAGCCAGCACGGTGTCACATTTGCAGCTGCTTTCCTGTGGGAGCTATCTTCAATACGACACTTTCTCTGTTCAGCTCCCATAGAAAAAATACATTGTGTCTGTTAACGTATACCACTGAGTATGGGAGCTACAAGAAAGCAGGAAGGCAGAACCCACCTACAGTACTAAGTAGGTCCCAATGCAGTCTATCAGCCAGCACGGTGTCACATTTGCAGCTGCTTTTCTGTGGGAGCTATCTTCAATACCACTCTTTTTATGTTCAGCTCCCATTGAAAAAATGCATGTGTCTCTTAAGCTATACCCCAGCTCCCTGTTAAATTATACCACTGAGTATGGGAGCTACAAGAAAGCAGGAAGGCAGACCCCAGCTACAGTAGTAAGTAGGTCCCCATGAAGTCTATCAGCCAGCACGGTGTCACATTTGCAGCTGCTTTCCTGTGCTAGCTATCTTCAATACCTCACTTTTTCTCCTCAGCTCCCTTTGAAATAAATACATTTTGTCGGTTAGGTTATACCACTGCGTATAGGAGCTACAAGAAAGCAGGAAGGCAGATCCCAGCTACAGTAGTAAGTAGGTCCCCATGCAGTCTATGAGCCAGCACGGTGTCACATTTGCAGCTGCTTTCCTATGGGAGCTATCTTCAATGCCACAATCTTTTTCTCCTTAGCTCCCACTTACAAAATACATTTTGTCTGTTACGTTATATCACTGCGTATGTGAGCTACAAGAAAGCAGGAAGACAGACCTCAGCTACAGTAGCAAGTAGGTCCCCATGCAGTCTATCAGCCAGCACGGTGTCACATTTGCAGCTGCTTTTCTGTGGGAGCTATCTTCAATACCACTCTTTTTATGTTCAGCTCCCATTGAAAAAATGCATGTGTCTCTTAAGCTATACCCCAGCTCCCTGTTAAATTATACCCCTGAGTATGGGAGCTACAAGAAAGCAGGAAGGCAGACCCCAGCTACAGTAGTAAGTAGGTCCCCATGCAGTCTATGAGCCAGCACAGTGTCACATGTGCAGCTGCTTTCCTGTGGGAGCTATCTTCAATACCACACTTTTTCTCTTCAGCTTCCATTGAAAGAATACATTTGTCAGTTAAGGTATACCACTGAGTATGGGAGCTACAAGAAAGCAGGAAGGCAGACCCCAGCTACAGTACTAAGTAGGTCCCCATGCAGTCTATCAGCCAGCACAGTGTCACATTTGCAGCTGCTTTCCTGTGGGAGCTATCTTCAATACCACAGTTTTTCTCCTCAGCTCCCATTGAAAGAATACATGTGTCATTTAAGGTATACCACTGAGTATGGGAGCTACAAGGAAGCAGGAAGATAGATCCCACCTAGTGTAGTAAGTAGCTCACCATGCAATCTAGCAGCCAGCACGGTGTCACATTTGCAGCTGCTTTCCTGTGGGAGCTATCTTCAATACCACAGTTTTTCTGTTCACCTCCCATTGAAAAAATACATGTGTCTCTTAAGCTATACCCCAGCTCCTTGTTAAATTATACCACTGAGTATGGGAGCTACAAGAAAGCAGGAAGGCAGATTCCAGCTACAGTAGTAAGTAGGTCCCCATGCAGTCTATCAGCCAGCACGGTGTCACATTTGCAGCTGCTTTCCTGTGGGAGCTATCTTCAATACCCCACTTTTTCTGTTCAGCTCCCCTTGAAAAAATACATTTGTCTCTTAAGGTATACCCCAGCTCCCTGTTAAATTATACCACTGAGTATGGGAGCTCCAAGAAAGCAGGAAGGCAGACCCCAGCTACAGTAGTAAGTAGGTCCCCATGCAGTCTATCAGCCAGCACGGTGTCACATTTGCAGCTGCTTTCCTGTGGGAGCTATCTTCAATACCACACTTTTTCTGTTCAGCTCCCATTGAAAAAATACATTTGTCTCTTAAGGTATACCCCAGCTCCCTGTTAAATTATACCACTGAGTATGGGAGCTCCAAGAAAGCAGGAAGGCAGATCCCAGCTACAGTAGTAAGTAGGTCCCCATGCAGTCTATCAGCCAGCACGGTGTCACGTTTGCAGCTGCTTTCCTGTGGGAGCTATCTTCAATACCACACTTTTTCTGTTCAGCTCCCCTTGAAAAAATGCATGTGTCTCTTAAGCTATACCCCAGCTCCCTGTTAAATTATACCACTGAGTATGGGAGCTACAAGAAAGCAGGAAGGCAGACCCCAGCTACAGTAGTAAGTAGGTCCCCATGCAGTCTATGAGCCAGCACGGTGTCACATTTGCAGCTGCTTTCCTGTGGGAGCTATCTTCAATGCCACAATCTTTTTCTCCTTAGCTCCTACTGACAAAATACATTTTGTCTGTTACATTATATCACAGCGTATGTGAGCTACAAGAAAGCAGGAAGACAGACCTCAGCTACAGTAGCAAGTAGGTCCCCATGCAGTCTATCAGCCAGCACGGTGTTACATTTGCAGCTGCTTTCCTGTGGGAGCTATCTTCAATACGACACTTTCTCTGTTCAGCTCCCATAGAAAAAATACATTGTGTCTGTTAACGTATACCACTGAGTATGGGAGCTACAAGAAAGCAGGAAGGCAGAACCCACCTACAGTACTAAGTAGGTCCCCATGCAGTCTATCAGCCAGCACGGTGTCACATTTGCAGCTGCTTTTCTGTGGGAGCTATCTTCAATACCACTCTTTTTATGTTCAGCTCCCATTGAAAAAATGCATGTGTCTCTTAAGCTATACCCCAGCTCCCTGTTAAATTATACCACTGAGTATGGGAGCTACAAGAAAGCAGGAAGGCAGACCCCAGCTACAGTAGTAAGTAGGTCCCCATGCAGTCTATCAGCCAGCACGGTGTCACATTTGCAGCTGCTTTCCTGTGCTAGCTATCTTCAATACCACACTTTTTCTCCTCAGCTCCCTTTGAAATAAATACATTTTGTCGGTTAGGTTATACCAGTGCGTATAGGAGCTACAAGAAAGCAGGAAGGCAGATCCCAGCTACAGTAGTAAGTAGGTCCCCATGCAGTCTATGAGCCAGCACGGTGTCACATTTGCAGCTGCTTTCCTATGGGAGCTATCTTCAATGCCACAATCTTTTTCTCCTTAGCTCCCACTTACAAAATACATTTTGTCTGTTACGTTATATCACTGCGTATGTGAGCTACAAGAAAGCAGGAAGACAGACCTCAGCTACAGTAGCAAGTAGATCCCCATGCAGTCTATCAGCCAGCACGGTGTCACATTTGCAGCTGCTTTCCTGTGGGAGCTATCTTCAATACGACACTTTTTCTGTTCAGCTCCCATAGAAAAAATACATTGTGTCTGTTAACGTATACCACTGAGTATGGGAGCTACAAGAAAGCAGGAAGGGAGACCCCAGCTACAGTAGTAAGTAGGTCCCCATGCAGTCTATCAGCTAGCACAGTGTCACATTTGCAGCTGCTTTCCTGTGGGAGCTATCTTCAGTACCACAGTTTTTCTCCTCATCTCCCATTGAAAGAATACATGTGTCATTTAAGGTATACCACTGAGTATGGGAGCTACAAGGAAGCAGGAAGATAGATCCCACCTACTGTAGTAAGTAGCTCACCATGCAATCTAGCAGCCAGCACGGTGTCACATTTGCAGCTGCTTTCCTGTGGGAGCTATCTTCAATACCACAGTTTTTCTGTTCAGCTCCCATTGAAAAAATACATGTGTCTCTTAAGGTATACCCCAGCTCCTTGTTAAATTATACCACTGAGTATGGGAGCTACAAGAAAGCAGGAAGGCAGATTCCAGCTACAGTAGTAAGTAGGTCCCCATGCAGTCTATCAGCCAGCACGGTGTCACATTTGCAGCTGCTTTCCTGTGGGAGCTATCTTCAATACCACACTTTTTCTGTTCAGCTCCCCTTGAAAAAATACATTTGTCTCTTAAGGTATACCCCAGCTCCCTGTTAAATTATACCACTGAGTATGGGAGCTCCAAGAAAGCAGGAAGGCAGATCCCAGCTACAGTAGTAAGTAGGTCCCCATGCAGTCTATCAGCCAGCACGGTGTCACATTTGCAGCTGCTTTCCTGTGGGAGCTATCTTCAATACCACAATTTTTCTCCTCAGCTCCCATTGAAAGAATACATTTGTCAGTTAAGGTATACCACAGAGTATGGGAGCTACAAGAAAGCAGGAAGGCAGACCCCAGCTACAGTAGTAAGTAGGTCCCCATGCAGTCTAGCAGCCAGCACTGTGTCACATTTCCAGCTGCTTTCCTGTGGGAACTATCTTCAATACCACACTTTTTCTCCTCAACTCCCATTGAAAAAAAAAAAAATATTGTCTGTTAAGGTATACCACTGAGTATGGGAGCTACAAGAAATCAGGAAGGCAGACCCCAGCTACAGTAGTAAGTAGGACCCCATGCAGTCTATCAGGCAGTACGGCGTCACATTTGCAGCTCCTTTCCTGTGGGAGGTATATTCAATACCACACTTTTTCTATTCAGCTCCCATTGAAAAAATACATTTGTCTCTTAAGGTATACAGCTGAGTATGGGAGCTACAAGAAAGCAGGAAGGCAGACCCCAGCTACAGTAGTAAGTAGGTCCCCATGCAGTCTATCAGGCAGCACGGTGTCACATTTGCAGCTCCTTTCCTGTGGGAGCTATCTTCAACACCACACTTTTTCTGTTCAGCTCCCATTGAAAAAATACATTTGTCTCTTAAGGTATACCACTGAGTATGGGAGCTACAAGAAAGCAGGAAGATAGATCCCAGCTACTGTAGTAAGTAGGTCCCCATGTAGTCTATCAGCCAGCACGGTGTCACATTTGCAGCTGCTTTCCTGTGGGAGCTATCTTCAATACCACACTTTTTCTCTTCAGTTCCCATTGAAAAAATACATTTGTCTGTTAAGTTATACTGCTGAGTATGGGAGCTACAAGAAAGCAGGAAGGCAGACCCCAGCTACAGTAGTAAGTAGGTCACCATGCAGTCTAGCAGCAAGCATTGTGTCATATTTGCAGCTCATTTCCTGTGGGAGCTATCTTCAATACCACCCTTTTTCAACTCAGCTCCCATTGAAAGAATACATTTTTCACTTAAGGTATACCACTGAGAATGTGAGCTACAAAAAAGCAGGAAGATAGATCCCAGCTACTGTAGTAAGTAGGTCCCCATGTAGTCTATCAGCCAGCACGGTGTCACATTTGCAGCTGCTTTCCTGTGGGAGCTATCTTCAATACCACACTTTTTCTCTTCAGTTCCCATTGAAAAAATACATTTGTCTGTTAAGTTATACTGCTGAGTATGGGAGCTACAAGAAAGCAGGAAGGCAGACCCCAGCTACAGTAGTAAGTAGGTCACCATGCAGTCTAGCAGCAAGCATTGTGTCATATTTGCAGCTCATTTCCTGTGGGAGCTATCTTCAATACCACCCTTTTTCAACTCAGCTCCCATTGAAAGAATACATTTTTCACTTAAGGTATACCACTGAGTATGTGAGCTACAAGAAAGAAGGATGATAGGCCCCAGTTACAGTAGTAAGTAGGTCCCCATGCAGTCTATCAGCCAGCACGGTATCACATTTGCAGCTGCTTTCCTGTGGGAGCTGTCTTCAATACCACAATTTTTCTCCTCAGCTCCCATTGAAAGAATACATTTGTCAGTTAAGGTATACCACTGAGTATGGGAGCTACAAGAAAGCAGGAAGATAGATCCCAGCTACTGTAGTAAGTAGGTCCCCATGTAGTCTATCAGCCAGCAAGGTGTCACATTTGCAGCTGCTTTCCTGTGGGAGCTATCTTCAATACCACACTTTTAATGTTCAGCTCCCATTGAAAAAATACATGTGTCTCTTAAGGTATACCCCAGCTCCCTGTTAAATTATACCACTGAGTATGGGAGCTACAAGAAAGCAGGAAGGCAGACCCCAGCTACAGTAGTAAGTAGGTCCCCATGCAGTCTATGAGCCAGCACGGTGTCACATTTGCAGCTGCTTTCCTGTGGGAGCTATCTTCAATACCACACTTTTTCTGTTCAGCTCCCGTTGAAAATATACATGTGTCTCTTAAGGTATACCACTGAGTATGGGAGCTACAAGAAAGCAGGAAGGCAGACCCCAGCTACAGTACTAAGTAGGTCCCCATGCAGTCTATGAGCCAGCACGGTGTCACATTTGCAGCTGCTTTCCTGTGGGAGCTATCTTCAATACCACACTTTTTCTGTTCAGCTCCCATTGAAAAACTACATCTGTCTCTTAAGGGATACCACTGAGTATGGGAGCTCCAAGAAAGCAGGAAGGCAGATCCCAGCTACAGTAGTAAGTAGGTCCCCATGCAGTCTATCAGACAGCACGGTGTCACATTTGCAGCTGCTTTCCTGTGGGAGCTATCTTCAATACCACAATTTTTCTCCTCAGCTCCCATTGAAAGAATACATTTGTCAGTTAAGGTATACCACAGAGTATGGGAGCTACAAGAAAGCAGGAAGGCAGACCCCAGCTACAGTAGTAAGTAGGTCCCCATGCAGTCTAGTAGGCAGCACGGTGTCACATTTGCAGCTGCTTTCCTATGGGAGTTATCTTCAAGACCACACTTTTTCTCCTCAACTCCCATTGAAAAAAAAAAAAATATTGTCTGTTAAGGTATACCACTGAGTATGGGAGCTACAAGAAATCAGGAAGGCAGACCCCAGCTACAGTAGTAAGTAGGTCCCCATGCAGTCTATGAGCCAGCAAGGTGTCACATTTGCAGCTGCTTTCCTGTGGGAGCTATCTTCAATACCACACTTTTTCTCCTCAGCTCCAATTGAAAAAAATACATTTTGTCTGTTAAGTTATACCACTGTGTATGGGAGCTACAAGAAAGCAGGAAGGCAGACCCCAGCTACAGTAGTAAGTAGGTCCCCATGCAGTCTAGCAGGCAGTACGGCGTCACATTTGCAGCTGCTTTCCTGTGGGAGCTATCTTCAATACCACACTTTTTCTGTTCAGCTCCCATAGAAATAATACATTGTGTCTGTTAACGTATACCACTGAGTATGGGAGCTACAAGAAAGCAGGAAGGCAGACCCCAGCTACAGTAGTAAGTAGGTCCCCATGCAGTCTATCAGTCAGCACGGTGTCACATTTGCAGCTCGTTTCCTGTGGGAGCTATCTTCAATACCACAGTTTTTCTGTTCAGCTTCCATTGAAAAAATACGTTTGTCTCTTAAGGTATACCACTGAGTATGGCAGCTACAAGAAAGCAGGAAGATAGACCCCAGCTACTGTATGAAGTAGGTCCCCATGTAGTCTATCAGCCAGCACGGTGTCACATTTGCAGCTGATTTCGTGTGGGAGCTATCTTCAATACCACAATCTTTTTCTCCTTAGCTCCCACTGACAAAATACATTTTGTCTGTTACGTTATATCACTGCGTATGTGAGCTACAAGAAAGCAGGAAGACAGACCTCAGCTACAGTAGCAAGTAGGTCCCCATGCAGTCTATCAGCCAGCACAGTGTCACATTTGCAGCTGCTTTCCTGTGGGAGCTATCTTCAATACCACACTTTTTCTGTTCAGCTCCCATTGAAAAAATACATCTGTCTGTTAAGGTATACCACTGAATATGGCAGCTACAAGAAAGCAGGAAAGCAGACCCCAGCTACAGTACTAAGTAGGTCCCCATGCAGTCTATCAGCCAGCACGGTGTCACATTTGCAGCTGCTTTCCTGTGGGAGCTATCTTCAATACGACACTTTTTCTGTTCAGCTCCCATAGAAAAAATACATTGTGTCTGTTAAGTTATACCCCTGAGTATGGGAGCTACAAGAAAGCAGGAAGGCAGACCCCAGCTACAGTAGTAAGTAGGTCCCCATGCAGTCTATGAGCCAGCACAGTGTCACATTTGCAGCTGCTTTCCTGTGGGAGCTATCTTCAATACCACAGTTTTTCTCCTCAGCTCCCATTGAAAGAATACATGTGTCATTTAAGGTATACCACTGAGTATGGGAGCTACAAGGAAGCAGGAAGATAGATCCCACCTAGTGTAGTAAGTAGCTCACCATGCAATCTAGCAGCCAGCACGGTGTCACATTTGCAGCTGCTTTCCTGTGGGAGCTATCTTCAATACCACAGTTTTTCTGTTCACCTCCCATTGAAAAAATACATGTGTCTCTTAAGCTATACCCCAGCTCCTTGTTAAATTATACCACTGAGTATGGGAGCTACAAGAAAGCAGGAAGGCAGATTCCAGCTACAGTAGTAAGTAGGTCCCCATGCAGTCTATCAGCCAGCACGGTGTCACATTTGCAGCTGCTTTCCTGTGGGAGCTATCTTCAATACCACACTTTTTCTGTTCAGCTCCCCTTGAAAAAATACATTTGTCTCTTAAGGTATACCCCAGCTCCCTGTTAAATTATACCACTGAGTATGGGAGCTCCAAGAAAGCAGGAAGGCAGACCCCAGCTACAGTAGTAAGTAGGTCCCCATGCAGTCTATCAGCCAGCACGGTGTCACATTTGCAGCTGCTTTCCTGTGGGAGCTATCTTCAATACCACACTTTTTCTGTTCAGCTCCCATTGAAAAAATACATTTGTCTCTTAAGGTATACCCCAGCTCCCTGTTAAATTATACCACTGAGTATGGGAGCTCCAAGAAAGCAGGAAGGCAGATCCCAGCTACAGTAGTAAGTAGGTCCCCATGCAGTCTATCAGCCAGCACGGTGTCACGTTTGCAGCTGCTTTCCTGTGGGAGCTATCTTCAATACCACACTTTTTCTGTTCAGCTCCCCTTGAAAAAATGCATGTGTCTCTTAAGCTATACCCCAGCTCCCTGTTAAATTATACCACTGAGTATGGGAGCTACAAGAAAGCAGGAAGGCAGACCCCAGCTACAGTAGTAAGTAGGTCCCCATGCAGTCTATGAGCCAGCACGGTGTCACATTTGCAGCTGCTTTCCTGTGGGAGCTATCTTCAATGCCACAATCTTTTTCTCCTTAGCTCCTACTGACAAAATACATTTTGTCTGTTACATTATATCACAGCGTATGTGAGCTACAAGAAAGCAGGAAGACAGACCTCAGCTACAGTAGCAAGTAGGTCCCCATGCAGTCTATCAGCCAGCACGGTGTTACATTTGCAGCTGCTTTCCTGTGGGAGCTATCTTCAATACGACACTTTCTCTGTTCAGCTCCCATAGAAAAAATACATTGTGTCTGTTAACGTATACCACTGAGTATGGGAGCTACAAGAAAGCAGGAAGGCAGAACCCACCTACAGTACTAAGTAGGTCCCCATGCAGTCTATCAGCCAGCACGGTGTCACATTTGCAGCTGCTTTTCTGTGGGAGCTATCTTCAATACCACTCTTTTTATGTTCAGCTCCCATTGAAAAAATGCATGTGTCTCTTAAGCTATACCCCAGCTCCCTGTTAAATTATACCACTGAGTATGGGAGCTACAAGAAAGCAGGAAGGCAGACCCCAGCTACAGTAGTAAGTAGGTCCCCATGCAGTCTATCAGCCAGCACGGTGTCACATTTGCAGCTGCTTTCCTGTGCTAGCTATCTTCAATACCACACTTTTTCTCCTCAGCTCCCTTTGAAATAAATACATTTTGTCGGTTAGGTTATACCACTGCGTATAGGAGCTACAAGAAAGCAGGAAGGCAGATCCCAGCTACAGTAGTAAGTAGGTCCCCATGCAGTCTATGAGCCAGCACGGTGTCACATTTGCAGCTGCTTTCCTATGGGAGCTATCTTCAATGCCACAATCTTTTTCTCCTTAGCTCCCACTTACAAAATACATTTTGTCTGTTACGTTATATCACTGCGTATGTGAGCTACAAGAAAGCAGGAAGACAGACCTCAGCTACAGTAGCAAGTAGATCCCCATGCAGTCTATCAGCCAGCACGGTGTCACATTTGCAGCTGCTTTCCTGTGGGAGCTATCTTCAATACGACACTTTTTCTGTTCAGCTCCCATAGAAAAAATACATTGTGTCTGTTAACGTATACCACTGAGTATGGGAGCTACAAGAAAGCAGGAAGGGAGACCCCAGCTACAGTAGTAAGTAGGTCCCCATGCAGTCTATCAGCTAGCACAGTGTCACATTTGCAGCTGCTTTCCTGTGGGAGCTATCTTCAGTACCACAGTTTTTCTCCTCATCTCCCATTGAAAGAATACATGTGTCATTTAAGGTATACCACTGAGTATGGGAGCTACAAGGAAGCAGGAAGATAGATCCCACCTACTGTAGTAAGTAGCTCACCATGCAATCTAGCAGCCAGCACGGTGTCACATTTGCAGCTGCTTTCCTGTGGGAGCTATCTTCAATACCACAGTTTTTCTGTTCAGCTCCCATTGAAAAAATACATGTGTCTCTTAAGGTATACCCCAGCTCCTTGTTAAATTATACCACTGAGTATGGGAGCTACAAGAAAGCAGGAAGGCAGATTCCAGCTACAGTAGTAAGTAGGTCCCCATGCAGTCTATCAGCCAGCACGGTGTCACATTTGCAGCTGCTTTCCTGTGGGAGCTATCTTCAATACCACACTTTTTCTGTTCAGCTCCCCTTGAAAAAATACATTTGTCTCTTAAGGTATACCCCAGCTCCCTGTTAAATTATACCACTGAGTATGGGAGCTCCAAGAAAGCAGGAAGGCAGATCCCAGCTACAGTAGTAAGTAGGTCCCCATGCAGTCTATCAGCCAGCACGGTGTCACATTTGCAGCTGCTTTCCTGTGGGAGCTATCTTCAATACCACAATTTTTCTCCTCAGCTCCCATTGAAAGAATACATTTGTCAGTTAAGGTATACCACAGAGTATGGGAGCTACAAGAAAGCAGGAAGGCAGACCCCAGCTACAGTAGTAAGTAGGTCCCCATGCAGTCTAGCAGCCAGCACTGTGTCACATTTCCAGCTGCTTTCCTGTGGGAACTATCTTCAATACCACACTTTTTCTCCTCAACTCCCATTGAAAAAAAAAAAAATATTGTCTGTTAAGGTATACCACTGAGTATGGGAGCTACAAGAAATCAGGAAGGCAGACCCCAGCTACAGTAGTAAGTAGGACCCCATGCAGTCTATCAGGCAGTACGGCGTCACATTTGCAGCTCCTTTCCTGTGGGAGGTATATTCAATACCACACTTTTTCTATTCAGCTCCCATTGAAAAAATACATTTGTCTCTTAAGGTATACAGCTGAGTATGGGAGCTACAAGAAAGCAGGAAGGCAGACCCCAGCTACAGTAGTAAGTAGGTCCCCATGCAGTCTATCAGGCAGCACGGTGTCACATTTGCAGCTCCTTTCCTGTGGGAGCTATCTTCAACACCACACTTTTTCTGTTCAGCTCCCATTGAAAAAATACATTTGTCTCTTAAGGTATACCACTGAGTATGGGAGCTACAAGAAAGCAGGAAGATAGATCCCAGCTACTGTAGTAAGTAGGTCCCCATGTAGTCTATCAGCCAGCACGGTGTCACATTTGCAGCTGCTTTCCTGTGGGAGCTATCTTCAATACCACACTTTTTCTCTTCAGTTCCCATTGAAAAAATACATTTGTCTGTTAAGTTATACTGCTGAGTATGGGAGCTACAAGAAAGCAGGAAGGCAGACCCCAGCTACAGTAGTAAGTAGGTCACCATGCAGTCTAGCAGCAAGCATTGTGTCATATTTGCAGCTCATTTCCTGTGGGAGCTATCTTCAATACCACCCTTTTTCAACTCAGCTCCCATTGAAAGAATACATTTTTCACTTAAGGTATACCACTGAGAATGTGAGCTACAAAAAAGCAGGAAGATAGATCCCAGCTACTGTAGTAAGTAGGTCCCCATGTAGTCTATCAGCCAGCACGGTGTCACATTTGCAGCTGCTTTCCTGTGGGAGCTATCTTCAATACCACACTTTTTCTCTTCAGTTCCCATTGAAAAAATACATTTGTCTGTTAAGTTATACTGCTGAGTATGGGAGCTACAAGAAAGCAGGAAGGCAGACCCCAGCTACAGTAGTAAGTAGGTCACCATGCAGTCTAGCAGCAAGCATTGTGTCATATTTGCAGCTCATTTCCTGTGGGAGCTATCTTCAATACCACCCTTTTTCAACTCAGCTCCCATTGAAAGAATACATTTTTCACTTAAGGTATACCACTGAGTATGTGAGCTACAAGAAAGAAGGATGATAGGCCCCAGTTACAGTAGTAAGTAGGTCCCCATGCAGTCTATCAGCCAGCACGGTATCACATTTGCAGCTGCTTTCCTGTGGGAGCTGTCTTCAATACCACAATTTTTCTCCTCAGCTCCCATTGAAAGAATACATTTGTCAGTTAAGGTATACCACTGAGTATGGGAGCTACAAGAAAGCAGGAAGATAGATCCCAGCTACTGTAGTAAGTAGGTCCCCATGTAGTCTATCAGCCAGCACGGTGTCACATTTGCAGCTGCTTTCCTGTGGGAGCTATCGTCAATACCACACTTTTTCTCCTCAGCTCTCATTGAAAAAAAAAAATATTGTCTGTTAAGTTATACCACTGAGTATGGGAGCTACAAGAAAGCAGGAAGGCAGACCCCAGCTACAGTAGTAAGTAGGTCCCCATGCAGTCTATCAGCCAGCAAGGTGTCACATTTGCAGCTGCTTTCCTGTGGGAGCTATCTTCAATACCACACTTTTAATGTTCAGCTCCCATTGAAAAAATACATGTGTCTCTTAAGGTATACCCCAGCTCCCTGTTAAATTATACCACTGAGTATGGGAGCTACAAGAAAGCAGGAAGGCAGACCCCAGCTACAGTAGTAAGTAGGTCCCCATGCAGTCTATGAGCCAGCACGGTGTCACATTTGCAGCTGCTTTCCTGTGGGAGCTATCTTCAATACCACACTTTTTCTGTTCAGCTCCCGTTGAAAATATACATGTGTCTCTTAAGGTATACCACTGAGTATGGGAGCTACAAGAAAGCAGGAAGGCAGACCCCAGCTACAGTACTAAGTAGGTCCCCATGCAGTCTATGAGCCAGCACGGTGTCACATTTGCAGCTGCTTTCCTGTGGGAGCTATCTTCAATACCACACTTTTTCTGTTCAGCTCCCATTGAAAAACTACATCTGTCTCTTAAGGGATACCACTGAGTATGGGAGCTCCAAGAAAGCAGGAAGGCAGATCCCAGCTACAGTAGTAAGTAGGTCCCCATGCAGTCTATCAGACAGCACGGTGTCACATTTGCAGCTGCTTTCCTGTGGGAGCTATCTTCAATACCACAATTTTTCTCCTCAGCTCCCATTGAAAGAATACATTTGTCAGTTAAGGTATACCACAGAGTATGGGAGCTACAAGAAAGCAGGAAGGCAGACCCCAGCTACAGTAGTAAGTAGGTCCCCATGCAGTCTAGTAGGCAGCACGGTGTCACATTTGCAGCTGCTTTCCTATGGGAGTTATCTTCAAGACCACACTTTTTCTCCTCAACTCCCATTGAAAAAAAAAAAAATATTGTCTGTTAAGGTATACCACTGAGTATGGGAGCTACAAGAAATCAGGAAGGCAGACCCCAGCTACAGTAGTAAGTAGGTCCCCATGCAGTCTATGAGCCAGCAAGGTGTCACATTTGCAGCTGCTTTCCTGTGGGAGCTATCTTCAATACCACACTTTTTCTCCTCAGCTCCAATTGAAAAAAATACATTTTGTCTGTTAAGTTATACCACTGTGTATGGGAGCTACAAGAAAGCAGGAAGGCAGACCCCAGCTACAGTAGTAAGTAGGTCCCCATGCAGTCTAGCAGGCAGTACGGCGTCACATTTGCAGCTGCTTTCCTGTGGGAGCTATCTTCAATACCACACTTTTTCTGTTCAGCTCCCATAGAAATAATACATTGTGTCTGTTAACGTATACCACTGAGTATGGGAGCTACAAGAAAGCAGGAAGGCAGACCCCAGCTACAGTAGTAAGTAGGTCCCCATGCAGTCTATCAGTCAGCACGGTGTCACATTTGCAGCTCGTTTCCTGTGGGAGCTATCTTCAATACCACAGTTTTTCTGTTCAGCTTCCATTGAAAAAATACGTTTGTCTCTTAAGGTATACCACTGAGTATGGCAGCTACAAGAAAGCAGGAAGATAGACCCCAGCTACTGTATGAAGTAGGTCCCCATGTAGTCTATCAGCCAGCACGGTGTCACATTTGCAGCTGATTTCGTGTGGGAGCTATCTTCAATACCACAATCTTTTTCTCCTTAGCTCCCACTGACAAAATACATTTTGTCTGTTACGTTATATCACTGCGTATGTGAGCTACAAGAAAGCAGGAAGGCAGACCCCAGCTACAGTAGTAAGTAGGTCCCCATGCAGTCTATCAGTCAGCACGGTGTCACATTTGCAGCTCGTTTCCTGTGGGAGCTATCTTCAATACCACAGTTTTTCTGTTCAGCTTCCATTGAAAAAATACGTTTGTCTCTTAAGGTATACCACTGAGTATGGCAGCTACAAGAAAGCAGGAAGATAGACCCCAGCTACTGTATGAAGTAGGTCCCCATGTAGTCTATCAGCCAGCACGGTGTCACATTTGCAGCTGATTTCGTGTGGGAGCTATCTTCAATACCACAATCTTTTTCTCCTTAGCTCCCACTGACAAAATACATTTTGTCTGTTACGTTATATCACTGCGTATGTGAGCTACAAGAAAGCAGGAAGACAGACCTCAGCTACAGTAGCAAGTAGGTCCCCATGCAGTCTATCAGCCAGCACAGTGTCACATTTGCAGCTGCTTTCCTGTGGGAGCTATCTTCAATACCACACTTTTTCTGTTCAGCTCCCATTGAAAAAATACATCTGTCTGTTAAGGTATACCACTGAATATGGCAGCTACAAGAAAGCAGGAAAGCAGACCCCAGCTACAGTACTAAGTAGGTCCCCATGCAGTCTATCAGCCAGCACGGTGTCACATTTGCAGCTGCTTTCCTGTGGGAGCTATCTTCAATACGACACTTTTTCTGTTCAGCTCCCATAGAAAAAATACATTGTGTCTGTTAAGTTATACCCCTGAGTATGGGAGCTACAAGAAAGCAGGAAGGCAGACCCCAGCTACAGTAGTAAGTAGGTCCCCATGCAGTCTATGAGCCAGCACAGTGTCACATGTGCAGCTGCTTTCCTGTGGGAGCTATCTTCAATACCACACTTTTTCTCTTCAGCTCCCATTGAAAGAATACATTTGTCAGTTAAGGTATACCACTGAGTATGGGAGCTACAAGAAAGCAGGAAGGCAGACCCCAGCTACAGTACTAAGTAGGTCCCCATGCAGCCTATCAGCCAGCACAGTGTCACATTTGCAGCTGCTTTCCTGTGGGAGCTATCTTCAATACCACAGTTTTTCTCCTCAGCTCCCATTGAAAGAATACATGTGTCATTTAAGGTATACCACTGAGTATGGGAGCTACAAGGAAGCAGGAAGATAGATCCCACCTAGTGTAGTAAGTAGCTCACCATGCAATCTAGCAGCCAGCACGGTGTCACATTTGCAGCTGCTTTCCTGTGGGAGCTATCTTCAATACCACAGTTTTTCTGTTCACCTCCCATTGAAAAAATACATGTGTCTCTTAAGGTATACCCCAGCTCCTTGTTAAATTATACCACTGAGTATGGGAGCTACAAGAAAGCAGGAAGGCAGATTCCAGCTACAGTAGTAAGTAGGTCCCCATGCAGTCTATCAGCAAGCACGGTGTCACATTTGCAGCTGCTTTCCTGTGGGAGCTATCTTCAATACCACACTTTTTCTGTTCAGCTCCCCTTGAAAAAATACATTTGTCTCTTAAGGTATACCCCAGCTCCCTGTTAAATTATACCACTGAGTATGGGAGCTCCAAGAAAGCAGGAAGGCAGATCCCAGCTACAGTAGTAAGTAGGTCCCCATGCAGTCTATCAGCCAGCACGGTGTCACATTTGCAGCTGCTTTCCTGTGGGAGCTATCTTCAATACCACACTTTTTCTGTTCAGCTCCCATTGAAAAAATACATTTGTCTCTTAAGGTATACCCCAGCTCCCTGTTAAATTATACCACTGAGTATGGGAGCTCCAAGAAAGCAGGAAGGCAGATCCCAGCTACAGTAGTAAGTAGGTCCGCATGCAGTCTATCAGCCAGCACGGTGTCACATTTGCAGCTGCTTTCCTGTGGGAGCTATCTTCAATACCACACTTTTTCTCCTCAGCTCCGATTGAAAAAATACTTTTGCTGTTAAGGTATACCCCTGAGTATGGGAGCTACAAGAAAGCAGGAAGATAGATCCCAGCTACAGTAGTAAGTAGGTCCCCATGCAGTCTATCAGCCAGCACGGTGTCACATTTGCAGCTGATTTCGTGTGGGAGCTATCTTCAATACCACAATCTTTTTCTCCTTAGCTCCCACTGACAAAATACATTTTGTCTGTTACGTTATATCACTGCGTATGTGAGCTACAAGAAAGCAGGAAGACAGACCTCAGCTACAGTAGCAAGTAAGTCCCCATGCAGTCTATCAGCCAGCACGGTGTCACATTTGCAGCTGCTTTCCTGTGGGAGCTATCTTCAATACCACACTTTTTCTGTTCAGCTCCCATTGAAAAAATACATCTGTCTGTTAAGGTATACCACTGAATATGGCAGCTACAAGAAAGCAGGAAAGCAGACCCCAGCTACAGTACTAAGTAGGTCCCCATGCAGTCTATCAGCCAGCACGGTGTCACATTTGCAGCTGCTTTCCTGTGGGAGCTATCTTCAATACCACACTTTTTCTCCTCAGCACCCTTTGAAATAAATACATGTGTCTCTTAAGGTATACCCCAGCTCCCTGTTAAATTATACCACTGAGTATGGGAGCTACAAGAAAGCAGGAAGGCAGATCCCAGCTTAAGTAGTAAGTAGGTCCCCATGCAGTCTATGAGCCAGCAAGGTGTCACATTTGCAGCTGCTTTCCTGTGGGAGCTATCTTCAATACCACACTTTTTCTCCTCAGCTCCAATTGAAAAAAATACATTTTGTCTGTTAAGTTATACCACTGTGTATGGGAGCTACAAGAAAGCAGGAAGGCAGACCCCAGCTACAGTAGTAAGTAGGTCCCCATGCAGTCTAGCAGGCAGTACGGCGTCACATTTGCAGCTGCTTTCCTGTGGGAGCTATCTTCAATACCACACTTTTTCTGTTCAGCTCCCATAGAAATAATACATTGTGTCTGTTAACGTATACCACTGAGTATGGGAGCTACAAGAAAGCAGGAAGGCAGACCCCAGCTACAGTAGTAAGTAGGTCCCCATGCAGTCTATCAGTCAGCATGGTGTCACATTTGCAGCTCGTTTCCTGTGGGAGCTATCTTCAATACCACAGTTTTTCTGTTCAGCTTCCATTGAAAAAATACGTTTGTCTCTTAAGGTATACCACTGAGTATGGCAGCTACAAGAAAGCAGGAAGATAGACCCCAGCTACTGTATGAAGTAGGTCCCCATGTAGTCTATCAGCCAGCACGGTGTCACATTTGCAGCTGCTTTCCTGTGGGAGCTATCTTCAATACCACACTTTTTCTCCTCAGCTCCCTTTGAAATAAATACATTTTGTCGGTTAGTTTATACCACTGCATATAGGAGCTACAAGAAAGCAGGAAGGCAGACCCCAGCTACAGTAGTAAGTAGGTCCCCATGCAGTCTATCAGCCAGCACGGTGTCACATTTGCAGCTGCTTTCCTGTGGGAGCTATCTTCAATACCACACTTTTTCTCCTCAGCTCCCTTTGAAATAAATACATTTTGTCGGTTAGTTTATACCACTGAATATGGGAGCTACAAGAAAGCAGGAAGGCAGACCCCAGCTACAGTAGTAAGTAGGTCCCCATGCAGTCTATCAGCCAGCACGGTGTCACATTTGCAGCTGCTTTCTTGTCGGAGTTATCTTCAATACCACACTTTTTCTCCTCAGCTCCATCTTAAAAAAATACATTTTGTCTATTATGTTATACCGCTGAGTATGGGAGCTACAAGAAAGCAGGAAGGCAGACCCCAGCTACAGTAGTAAGTAGGTCCCCATGCAGTCTATCAGCCAGCACGGTGTCACATTTGCAGCTTCTTTCCTGTGGGAGCTATCTTCAATACCACACTTTTTCTCCTCAGCTCCCATTGAAAAAATACGTGTCTGTTAACGTATACCACTGAGTATGGGAGCTACAAGGAAGCCTGAAGGTAGATCCCAGCTACAGTAGTAAGTAGGTCCCCATGCAGTCTATCAATCAACACGGTGTCACATTTGCAGCTGCTTTCCTGTGGGAGCTATCTTCAATACCACACTTTTTCTCCTCATCTCCCATTGAAAAAATACATGTGTCTCTTAAGGTATACCACTGAATATGGGACCTACAAGAAAGCAGGAAGGCAAACCCCAGCTACAGTAGTAAGTAGGTCCCCATGCAGTCTATCAGCCAGCACGGTGTCACATTTGCAGCTGCTTTCCTGTGGGAGCTATCTTCAATACCACACTTTTTCTCCTCATCTCCCATTGAAAAAATACATGTGTCTGTTAGGTTATGCCAATGAGTATGGGAGCTACAAGAAAGCAGGAAGGCAAACCCCAGCTACAGTAGTAAGGAGGTCCCCATGAAGTCTATCAGTCAGAACGGTGTCACATTTGCAGCTGCTTTCCTGTGGGAGCTATCTTCAATACCACAGTTTTTCTGTTCAGCTCCATCTGAAAAAATACATTGTGTCTGTTAACGTATACCACTGAGTATGGGAGCTACAAGAAAGCAGGAAGGCAGACCCCAGCTACAGTAGTAAGTAGGTCCCCATGCAGTCTATCAGCCAGCACGGTGTCACATTTGCAGCTGCTTTCCTGTGGGAGCTGTCTTCAATACCACACTTTTTCTCCTCAGCTCCCTTTGAAATAAATACATTTTGTCAGTTAGGTTATACCACTGCATATAGGAGCTACAAGAAAGCAGGAAGAAAGACCCCAGCTACAGTAGTAAGTAGGTCCCCATGCAGTCTATCAGCCAGCACAGTGTCACATTTGCAGCTGCTTTCCTGTGGGAGCTATCTTCAATACCACACTTTTTCTGTTCAGCTCCCATAGAAAAAATACATTTTGTCTGTTAATGTATACCACTGAATATGGGAGCTACAAGAAAGCAGGAAGGCAGACCCCAGCTACAGTAGTAAGTAGGTCCCCATGCAGTCTATCAGCCAGCACGGTGTCACATTTGCAGCTGCTTTCTTGTCGGAGTTATCTTCAATACCAAACTTTCTCTCCTCAGCTCCATCTTAAAAAAATACATTTTGTTTATTAAGTTATACCGCTGAGTATGGGAGCTACAAGAAAGCAGGAAGGCAGACCCCAGCTACAGTAGTAAGTAGGTCCCCATGCAGTCTATCAGTAAGCACGGTGTCACATTTGCAGCTGCTTTCCTGTGGGAGCTATCTTCAATACCACACTTTTTCTGTTCAGCTCCCATTGAAAAAATACATGTGTATGTTAAGTTATACCACTGAGTATGGGAGCTACAAGAAAGCAGGAAGGCAGACCCCAGCTACAGTAGTAAGTAGGTCCCCATGCAGTCTATCAGCCAGCACGGTGTCACATTTGCAGCTGCTTTCCTGTGGGAGCTATCTTCAATACCACACTTTTTCTCCTCAGCTCCCATTGAAAAAATACATATGTCTGTTAAGGTATACCACTGAATATGGGACCTACAAGAAAGCAGGAAGGCAAACCCCAGCTACAGTAGTAAGTAGGTCCCCATGCAGTCTATCAACCAGCACGGTGTCACATTTGCAGCTGCTTTCCTGTGGGAGCTATCTTCAATACCACACTTTTAATGTTCAGATGCCATTGAAAAAATACATCTGTCTTTTAAGTTATACCACTGAATATGGGAGCTACAAGAAAGCAGGAAGGCAGACCCCAGCTACAGTAGTAAGTAGGTCCCCATGCAGTCTATCAACCAGCACGGTGTCACATTTGCAGCTGCTTTCCTGTGGGAGCTATCTTCAATACCACACTTTTTCTCCTCAGCTCCCTTTGAAATAAATACATTTTGTCGATTAGGTTATACCACTGCATATAGGAGCTACAAGAAAGCAGGAAGGCAGACCCCAGCTACAGTAGTAAGTAGGTCCCCATGCAGTCTATCAGCCAGCACAGTGTCACATTTGCAGCTGCTTTCCTGTGGGAGCTATCTTCAATACCACACTTTTTCTCGTCAGCTCCATCTTAAAAAAATACATTTTGTCTGTTAATGTATACCACTGAATATGGGAGCTACAAGAAAGCAGGAAGGCAGACCCCAGCTACAGTAGTAAGTAGGTCCCCATGCAGTCTATCAGCCAGCACGGTGTCACATTTGCAGCTGCTTTCTTGTCGGAGTTATCTTCAATACCACACTTTTTCTCCTCAGCTCCATCTTAAAAAAATACATTTTGTCTATTAAGTTATACCGCTGAGTATGGGAGCTACAAGAAAGCAGGAAGGCAGACCCCAGCTACAGTAGTAAGTAGGTCCCCATGCAGTCTATCAGCCAGCACGGTGTCACATTTGCAGCTTCTTTCCTGTGCGAGCTATCTTCAATACCACACTTTTTCTCCTCAGCTCCCATTGAAAAAATACATGTGTCTGTTAACGTATACCACTGAGTATGGGAGCTACAAGGAAGCCTGAAGGTAGACCCCAGCTACAGTAGTAAGTAGGTCCCCATGCAGTCTATCAGCCAGCACGGTGTCACATTTGCAGCTGCTTACCTGTGGGAGCTATCTTCAATACCACACTTTTTCTCCTCATCTCCCATTGAAAAAATACATGTGTCTCTTAGGTTATGCCAATGAGTATGGGAGCTACAAGAAAGCAGGAAGGCAGACCCCAGCTACAGTAGTAAGTAGGTCCCCATGCAGTCTATCAGCCAGCACGGTGTCACATTTGCAGCTGCTTTCCTGTTGGAGCTACCTTCAATACCACACTTTTTCTCCTCAGCTCCATCTGAAAAAAATACATTTTGTCTATTAAGTTATACCGCAGAGTATGGGAGCTACAGGAAAGCAGGAAGGCAGACCCCTGCTACAGTAGTAAGGAGGTCCCCATGCAGTCTATCAGTCAGCACGGTGTCACATTTGCAGCTGCTTTCCTGTGGGAGCTATCTTCAATACCACACTTTTTCTCCTCAGCTCCCTTTGAAATAAATACATTTTGTCGGTTAGGTTATACCACTGCATATAGGAGCTACAAGAAAGCAGGAAGGCAGACCCCAGCTACAGTAGTAAGTAGGTCCCCATGCAGTCTATCAGCCAGCACAGTGTCACATTTGCAACTGCTTTCCTGTGGGAGCTATCTTCAATACCACACTTTTTCTGTTCCGCTCCCATAGAAAAAATACATTTTGTCTGTTAATGTATACCACTGAATATGGGAGCTACAAGAAAGCAGGAAGGCAGACCCCAACTACAGTAGTAAGTAGGTCCCCATGCAGTCTATCAGCCAGCACGGTGTCACATTTGCAGTTGCTTTCTTGTCGGAGTTATCTTCAATACCACACTTTTTCTCCTCAGTTCCCATTGAAAAAATACATGTGTCTGTTAAGTTATAACACTGAGTATGGGAGCTACAAGAAAGCAGGAAGGCAGACCCCAGCTACAGTAGTAAGTAGGTCCCCATGCAGTCTATCAGTAAGCACGGTGTCACATTTGCAGCTGCTTTCCTGTGGAGCTATCTTCAATACCACACTTTTTCTGTTCAGCTCCCATTGAAAAAATACATGTGTCTGTTAAGTTATAACACTGAGTATGGGAGCTACAAGAAAGCAGGAAGGCAGACCCCAGCTACAGTAGTAAGTAGGTCCCCATGCAGTCTATCAGCCAGCACGGTGTCACATTTGCAGCTTCTTTCCTGTGGGAGCTATCTTCAATACCACACTTTTTCTCCTCAGCTCCCATTGAAAAAATACATGTGTCCGTTAACGTATACCACTGAGTATGGGAGCTACAAGGAAGCCTGAAGGTAGACCCCAGCTACAGTAGTAAGTAGGTCCCCATGCAGTCTATCAGCCAACACGGTGTCACATTTGCAGCTGCTTTCCTGTGGGAGCTATCTTCAATACCACACTTTTTCTCCTCATCTCCCATTGAAAAAATACATGTGTCTGTTAGGTTATGCCAATGAGTATGGGAGCTACAAGAAAGCAGGAAGGCAGACCCCAGCTACAGTAGTAAGGAGGTCCCCATGCAGTCTATCAGCCAGCACGGTGTCACATTTGCAGCTGCTTTCCTGTGGGAGCTATCTTCAATACCACACTTTTTCTCTTCAGCTCCCTTTGAAATAAATACATTTTGTCGGTTAGGTTATACCACTGCATATAGGAGCTACAAGAAAGCAGGAAGGCAGACCCCACCTACAGTAGTAAGTAGGTCCCCATGCAGTCTATCAGCCAGCACAGTGTCACATTTGCAACTGCTTTCCTGTGGGAGCTATCTTCAATACCACACTTTTTCTGTTCCGCTCCCATAGAAAAAATACATTTTGTCTGTTAATGTATATCACTGAATATGGGAGCTACAAGAAAGCAGGAAGGCAGACCCCAGCTACAGTAGTAAGTAGGTCCCCATGCAGTCTATCAGCCAGCACGGTGTCACATTTGCAGTTGCTTTCTTGTCGGAGTTATCTTCAATACCACACTTTTTCTCCTCAGCTCCCATTGAAAAAATACATTTTGTCTATTAAGTTATACCGCTCAGTATGGGAGCTACAAGAAAGCAGGAAGGCAGACCCCAGCTACAGTAGTAAGTAGGTCCCCATGCAGTCTATCAGTAAGCACGGTGTCACATTTGCAGCTGCTTTCCTGTGGAGCTATCTTCAATACCACACTTTTTCTGTTCAGCTCCCATTGAAAAAATACATGTGTCTGTTAAGTTATAACACTGAGTATGGGAGCTACAAGAAAGCAGGAAGGCAGACCCCAGCTACAGTAGTAAGTAGGTCCCCATGCAGTCTATCAGCCAGCACGGTGTCACATTTGCAGCTTCTTTCCTGTGGGAGCTATCTTCAATACCACACTTTTTCTCCTCAGCTCCCATTGAAAAAATACATGTGTCCGTTAACGTATACCACTGAGTATGGGAGCTACAAGGAAGCCTGAAGGTAGACCCCAGCTACAGTAGTAAGTAGGTCCCCATGCAGTCTATCAGCCAACACGGTGTCACATTTGCAGCTGCTTTCCTGTGGGAGCTATCTTCAATACCACACTTTTTCTCCTCATCTCCCATTGAAAAAATACATGTGTCTATTAGGTTATGCCAATGAGTATGGGAGCTACAAGAAAGCAGGAAGGCAGACCCCAGCTACAGTAGTAAGTAGGTCCCCATGCAGTCTATCAGCCAGCACGGTGTCACATTTGCAGCTGCTTTCCTGTCGGAGCTATCTTCAATACCACACTTTTTCTCCTCAGCTCCATCTGAAAAAAATACATTTTGTCTATTAAGTTATACCGCTGAGTATGGGAGCTACAGGAAAGGAGGAAGGCAGACCCCTTCTACAGTAGTAAGGAGGTCCCCATGCAGTCTATCAGCCAGAACGGTGTCACATTTGCAGCTGCTTTCCTGTGGGAGCTATCTTCAATACCACAGTTTTTTTGTTCAGCTCCAATAGAAAAAATACATTGTGTCTGTTAACGTATACCACTGAGTATGGGAGCTACAAGAAAGCAGGAAGGCAGACCCCAGCTACAATAGTAAGTAGGTCCCCATGCAGTCTATCAGCCAGCACGGTGTCACATTTGCAGCTGCTTTCCTGTGGGAGCTATCTTCAATACCACACTTTTTCTGTTCAGCTCCCATTGAAAAAATACATCTGTCTGTTAAGTTATACCACTGAATATGGGAGCTACAAGAAAGCAGGAAGGCAGACCCCAGCTACAGTAGTAAGTAGGTCCCCATGCAGTCTATCAGCCAGCACGGTGTCACATTTGCAGCTGCTTTCCTGTGGGAGCTGTCTTCAATACCACACTTTTTCTCCTCAGCTCCCTTTGAAATAAATACATTTTGTCGGTTAGGTTATACCACTGCATATAGGAGCTACAAGAAAGCAGGAAGGCAGACCCCAGCTACAGTAGTAAGTAGGTCCCCATGCAGTCTATCAGCCAGCACAGTGTCACATTTGCAGCTGCTTTCCTGTGGGAGCTATCTTCAATACCACACTTTTTCTGTTCTGCTCCCATAGAAAAAATGCATTTTCTCTGTTAATGTATACCACTGAATATGGGAGCTACAAGAAAGCAGGAAGGCAGACCCCAGCTACAGTAGTAAGTAGGTCCCCATGCAGTCTATCAGCCAGCACGGTGTCACATTTGCAGCTGCTTTCTTGTCGGAGTTATCTTCAATACCACACTTTTTCTCCTCAGCTCCATCTTAAAAAAATACATTTTGTCTATTAAGTTATACCGCTGAGTATGGGAGCTACAAGAAAGCAGGAAGGCAGACCCCAGCTACAGTAGTAAGTAGGTCCCCATGCAGTCTATCAGTAAGCACGGTGTCACATTTGCAGCTGCTTTCCTGTGGGAGCTATCTTCAATACCACACTTTTTCTCCTCAGCTCCCATTGAAAAAATACATGTGTCTGTTAAGTTATACCACTGAGTATGGGAGCTACAAGAAAGCAGGAAGGCAGACCCCAGCTACAGTAGTAAGTAGGTCCCCATGCAGTCTATCAGCCAGCACGGTGTCACATTTGCAGCTTCTTTCCTGTGGGAGCTATCTTCAATACCACACTTTTTCTCCTCAGCTCCCATTGAAAAAATACATGTGTCTGTTAAGGTATACCACTCAGTATGGGAGCTACAAGGAAGCCTGAAGGTAGATCCCAGCTACAGTAGTAAGTAGGTCCCCATGCAGTCTATCAACCAACACGGTGTCACATTTGCAACTGCTTTCCTGTGGGAGCTATCTTCAATACCACACTTTTTCTCCTCATCTCCCATTGAAAAAATACATGTGTCTCTTAGGTTATGCCAATGAGTATGGGAGCTACAAGAAAGCAGGAAGGCAGACCCCAGCTACAGTAGTAAGTAGGTCCCCATGCAGTCTATCAGCCAGCACGGTGTCACATTTGCAGCTGCTTTCCTGTTGGAGCTACCTTCAATACCACACTTTTTCTCCTCAGCTCCATCTGAAAAAAATACATTTTGTCTATTAAGTTATACCGCAGAGTATGGGAGCTACAGGAAAGCAGGAAGGCAGACCCCTGCTACAGTAGTAAGGAGGTCCCCATGCAGTCTATCAGTCAGCACGGTGTCACATTTGCAGCTGCTTTCCTGTGGGAGCTATCTTCAATACCACACTTTTTCTCCTCAGCTCCCTTTGAAATAAATACATTTTGTCGGTTAGGTTATACCACTGCATATAGGAGCTACAAGAAAGCAGGAAGGCAGACCCCAGCTACAGTAGTAAGTAGGTCCCCATGCAGTCTATCAGCCAGCACAGTGTCACATTTGCAACTGCTTTCCTGTGGGAGCTATCTTCAATACCACACTTTTTCTGTTCCGCTCCCATAGAAAAAATACATTTTGTCTGTTAATGTATACCACTGAATATGGGAGCTACAAGAAAGCAGGAAGGCAGACCCCAACTACAGTAGTAAGTAGGTCCCCATGCAGTCTATCAGCCAGCACGGTGTCACATTTGCAGTTGCTTTCTTGTCGGAGTTATCTTCAATACCACACTTTTTCTCCTCAGTTCCCATTGAAAAAATACATGTGTCTGTTAAGTTATAACACTGAGTATGGGAGCTACAAGAAAGCAGGAAGGCAGACCCCAGCTACAGTAGTAAGTAGGTCCCCATGCAGTCTATCAGTAAGCACGGTGTCACATTTGCAGCTGCTTTCCTGTGGAGCTATCTTCAATACCACACTTTTTCTGTTCAGCTCCCATTGAAAAAATACATGTGTCTGTTAAGTTATAACACTGAGTATGGGAGCTACAAGAAAGCAGGAAGGCAGACCCCAGCTACAGTAGTAAGTAGGTCCCCATGCAGTCTATCAGCCAGCACGGTGTCACATTTGCAGCTTCTTTCCTGTGGGAGCTATCTTCAATACCACACTTTTTCTCCTCAGCTCCCATTGAAAAAATACATGTGTCCGTTAACGTATACCACTGAGTATGGGAGCTACAAGGAAGCCTGAAGGTAGACCCCAGCTACAGTAGTAAGTAGGTCCCCATGCAGTCTATCAGCCAACACGGTGTCACATTTGCAGCTGCTTTCCTGTGGGAGCTATCTTCAATACCACACTTTTTCTCCTCATCTCCCATTGAAAAAATACATGTGTCTGTTAGGTTATGCCAATGAGTATGGGAGCTACAAGAAAGCAGGAAGGCAGACCCCAGCTACAGTAGTAAGGAGGTCCCCATGCAGTCTATCAGCCAGCACGGTGTCACATTTGCAGCTGCTTTCCTGTGGGAGCTATCTTCAATACCACACTTTTTCTCCTCAGCTCCCTTTGAAATAAATACATTTTGTCGGTTAGGTTATACCACTGCATATAGGAGCTACAAGAAAGCAGGAAGGCAGACCCCAGCTACAGTAGTAAGTAGGTCCCCATGCAGTCTATCAGCCAGCACAGTGTCACATTTGCAACTGCTTTCCTGTGGGAGCTATCTTCAATACCACACTTTTTCTGTTCCGCTCCCATAGAAAAAATACATTTTGTCTGTTAATGTATATCACTGAATATGGGAGCTACAAGAAAGCAGGAAGGCAGACCCCAGCTACAGTAGTAAGTAGGTCCCCATGCAGTCTATCAGCCAGCACGGTGTCACATTTGCAGTTGCTTTCTTGTCGGAGTTATCTTCAATACCACACTTTTTCTCCTCAGCTCCCATTGAAAAAATACATTTTGTCTATTAAGTTATACCGCTCAGTATGGGAGCTACAAGAAAGCAGGAAGGCAGACCCCAGCTACAGTAGTAAGTAGGTCCCCATGCAGTCTATCAGTAAGCACGGTGTCACATTTGCAGCTGCTTTCCTGTGGAGCTATCTTCAATACCACACTTTTTCTGTTCAGCTCCCATTGAAAAAATACATGTGTCTGTTAAGTTATAACACTGAGTATGGGAGCTACAAGAAAGCAGGAAGGCAGACCCCAGCTACAGTAGTAAGTAGGTCCCCATGCAGTCTATCAGCCAGCACGGTGTCACATTTGCAGCTTCTTTCCTGTGGGAGCTATCTTCAATACCACACTTTTTCTCCTCAGCTCCCATTGAAAAAATACATGTGTCCGTTAACGTATACCACTGAGTATGGGAGCTACAAGGAAGCCTGAAGGTAGACCCCAGCTACAGTAGTAAGTAGGTCCCCATGCAGTCTATCAGCCAACACGGTGTCACATTTGCAGCTGCTTTCCTGTGGGAGCTATCTTCAATACCACACTTTTTCTCCTCATCTCCCATTGAAAAAATACATGTGTCTATTAGGTTATGCCAATGAGTATGGGAGCTACAAGAAAGCAGGAAGGCAGACCCCAGCTACAGTAGTAAGTAGGTCCCCATGCAGTCTATCAGCCAGCACGGTGTCACATTTGCAGCTGCTTTCCTGTCGGAGCTATCTTCAATACCACACTTTTTCTCCTCAGCTCCATCTGAAAAAAATACATTTTGTCTATTAAGTTATACCGCTGAGTATGGGAGCTACAGGAAAGGAGGAAGGCAGACCCCTTCTACAGTAGTAAGGAGGTCCCCATGCAGTCTATCAGCCAGAACGGTGTCACATTTGCAGCTGCTTTCCTGTGGGAGCTATCTTCAATACCACAGTTTTTTTGTTCAGCTCCAATAGAAAAAATACATTGTGTCTGTTAACGTATACCACTGAGTATGGGAGCTACAAGAAAGCAGGAAGGCAGACCCCAGCTACAATAGTAAGTAGGTCCCCATGCAGTCTATCAGCCAGCACGGTGTCACATTTGCAGCTGCTTTCCTGTGGGAGCTATCTTCAATACCACACTTTTTCTGTTCAGCTCCCATTGAAAAAATACATCTGTCTGTTAAGTTATACCACTGAATATGGGAGCTACAAGAAAGCAGGAAGGCAGACCCCAGCTACAGTAGTAAGTAGGTCCCCATGCAGTCTATCAGCCAGCACGGTGTCACATTTGCAGCTGCTTTCCTGTGGGAGCTGTCTTCAATACCACACTTTTTCTCCTCAGCTCCCTTTGAAATAAATACATTTTGTCGGTTAGGTTATACCACTGCATATAGGAGCTACAAGAAAGCAGGAAGGCAGACCCCAGCTACAGTAGTAAGTAGGTCCCCATGCAGTCTATCAGCCAGCACAGTGTCACATTTGCAGCTGCTTTCCTGTGGGAGCTATCTTCAATACCACACTTTTTCTGTTCTGCTCCCATAGAAAAAATGCATTTTCTCTGTTAATGTATACCACTGAATATGGGAGCTACAAGAAAGCAGGAAGGCAGACCCCAGCTACAGTAGTAAGTAGGTCCCCATGCAGTCTATCAGCCAGCACGGTGTCACATTTGCAGCTGCTTTCTTGTCGGAGTTATCTTCAATACCACACTTTTTCTCCTCAGCTCCATCTTAAAAAAATACATTTTGTCTATTAAGTTATACCGCTGAGTATGGGAGCTACAAGAAAGCAGGAAGGCAGACCCCAGCTACAGTAGTAAGTAGGTCCCCATGCAGTCTATCAGTAAGCACGGTGTCACATTTGCAGCTGCTTTCCTGTGGGAGCTATCTTCAATACCACACTTTTTCTCCTCAGCTCCCATTGAAAAAATACATGTGTCTGTTAAGTTATACCACTGAGTATGGGAGCTACAAGAAAGCAGGAAGGCAGACCCCAGCTACAGTAGTAAGTAGGTCCCCATGCAGTCTATCAGCCAGCACGGTGTCACATTTGCAGCTTCTTTCCTGTGGGAGCTATCTTCAATACCACACTTTTTCTCCTCAGCTCCCATTGAAAAAATACATGTGTCTGTTAAGGTATACCACTCAGTATGGGAGCTACAAGGAAGCCTGAAGGTAGATCCCAGCTACAGTAGTAAGTAGGTCCCCATGCAGTCTATCAACCAACACGGTGTCACATTTGCAACTGCTTTCCTGTGGGAGGTATCTTCAATACCACACTTTTTCTCCTCATCTCCCATTGAAAAAATACATGTGTCTGTTAAGGTATACCACTGAATATGGGACCTACAAGAAAGCAGGAAGGCAAACCCCAGCTACAGTAGTAAGTAGGTCCCCATGCAGTCTATCAGCCAGCACGGTGTCACATTTGCAGCTGCTTTCCTGTGGGAGCTATCTTCAATACCACACTTTTTCTCCTCATCTCCCATTGAAAAAATACATGTGTCTGTTAGGTTATGCCAATGAGTATGGGAGCTACAAGAAAGCAGGAAGGCAGACCCCAGCTACAGTAGTAAGTAGGTCCCCATGCAGTCTATCAGCCAGCACGGTGTCACATTTGCAGCTGCTTTCCTGTCGGAGCTATCTTCAATACCACACTTTTTCTCCTCAGCTCCATCTGAAAAAAATACATTTTGTCTATTAAGTTATACCGCTGAGTATGGGAGCTACAGGAAAGCAGGAAGGCAGACCCCTTCTACAGTAGTAAGGAGGTCCCCATGAAGTCTATCAGCCAGAACGGTGTCACATTTGCAGCTGCTTTCCTGTGGGAGCTATCTTCAATACCTCAGTTTTTCTGTTCAGCTCCATCTGAAAAAATACATTGTGTCTGTTAACGTATACCACTGAGTATGGGAGCTACAAGAAAGCAGGAAGGCAGACCCCAGCTACAGTAGTAAGTAGGTCCCCATGCAGTCTATCAGCCAGCACGGTGTCACATTTGCAGCTGCTTTTCTGTGGGAGCTATCTTCAATACCACACTTTTTCTGTTCAGCTCCCATTGAAAAAATACATCTGTCTGTTAAGTTATACCACTGAATATGGGAGCTACAAGAAAGCAGGAAGGTAGACCCCAGCTACAGTAGTAAGTAGGTCCCCATGCAGTCTATCAGCCAGCACGGTGTCACATTTGCAGCTGCTTTCTTGTCGGAGTTATCTTCAATACCACACTTTCTCTCCTCAGCTCCATCTTAAAAAAATACATTTTGTCTATTAAGTTATACCGCTGAGTATGGGAGCTACAAGAAAGCAGGAAGGCAGACCCCAGCTACAGTAGTAAGTAGGTCCCCATGCAGTCTATCAGTAAGCACGGTGTCACATTTGCAGCTGCTTTCCTGTGGGAGCTATCTTCAATACCACACTTTTAATGTTCAGCTCCCATTGAAAAAATACATGTGTCTGTTAAGGTATACCACTGAATATGGGACCTACAAGAAAGCAGGAAGGCAAACCCCAGCTACAGTAGTAAGTAGGTCCCCATGCAGTCTATCAACCAGCACGGTGTCACATTTGCAGCTGCTTTCCTGTGGGAGCTATCTTCAATACCACACTTTTTCTCCTCAGCTCCCATTGAAAAAATACATCTGTCTGTTAAGTTATACCACTGAATATGGGAGCTACAAGAAAGCAGGAAGGCAGACCCCAGCTACAGTAGTAAGTAGGTCCCCATGCAGTCTATCAACCAGCACGGTGTCACATTTGCAGCTGCTTTCCTGTGGGAGCTATCTTCAATACCACACTTTTTCTCCTCAGCTCCCTTTGAAATAAATACATTTTGTCGGTTATGTTATACCACTGCATATAGGAGCTACAAGAAAGCAGGAAGGCAGACCCCAGCTACAGTAGTAAGTAGGTCCCCATGCAGTCTATCAGCCAGCACAGTGTCACATTTGCAGCTGCTTTCCTGTGGGAGCTATCTTCAATACCACACTTTTTCTCCTCAGCTCCATCTTAAAAAAATACATTTTGTCTGTTAATGTATACCACTGAATATGGGAGCTACAAGAAAGCAGGAAGGCAGACCCCAGCTACAGTAGTAAGTAGGTCCCCATGCAGTCTATCAGCCAGCACGGTGTCACATTTGCAGCTGCTTTCTTGTCGGAGTTATCTTCAATACCACACTTTTTCTCCTCAGCTCCATCTTAAAAAAATACATTTTGTCTATTAAGTTATACCGCTGAGTATGGGAGCTACAAGAAAGCAGGAAGGCAGACCCCAGCTACAGTAGTAAGTAGGTCCCCATGCAGTCTATCAGTAAGCACGGTGTCACATTTCCAGCTGCTTTCCTGTGGGAGCTATCTTCAATACCACACTTTTTCTCCTCATCTCCCATTGAAAAAATACATGTGTCTGTTAAGTTATACCACTGAGTATGGGAGCTACAAGAAAGCAGGAAGGCAGACCCCAGCTACAGTAGTAAATAGGTCCCCATGCAGTCTATCAGCCAGCACGGTGTCACATTTGCAGCTGCTTTCCTGTGGGAGCTATCTTCAATACCACACTTTTTCTCCTCAGCTCCCATTGAAAAAATACATGTGTCTGTTAACGTATACCACTGAGTATGGGAGCTACAAGGAAGCCTGAAGGTAGACCCCAGCTACAGTAGTAAGTAGGTCCCCATGCAGTCTATCAGCCAACACGGTGTCACATTTGCAGCAGCTTTCCTGTGGGAGCTATCTTCAATACCACACTTTTTCTCCTCATCTCCCATTGAAAAAATACATGTGTCTGTTAAGGTATACCACTGAATATGGGACCTACAAGAAAGCAGGAAGGCAAACCCCAGCTACAGTAGTAAGTAGGTCCCAATGCAGTCTATCAGCCAGCACGGTGTCACATTTGCAGCTGCTTTCCTGTGGGAGCTATCTTCAATACCACACTTTTTCTCCTCATCTCCCATTGAAAAATTACAGGTGTCTGTTAAGGTATACCACTGAATATGGGACCTACAAGAAAGCAGGAAGGCAAACCCCAGCTACAGTAGTAAGTAGGTCCCCATGCAGTCTATCAGCCAGCACGGTGTCACATTTGCAGCTGCTTTCCTGTGGGAGCTATCTTCAATACCACACTTTTTCTCCTCATCTCCCTTTGAAATAAATACATTTTGTCGGTTAGGTTATACCACTGCATATAGGAGCTACAAGAAAGCAGGAAGGCAGACCCCAGCTACAGTAGTAAGTAGGTCCCCATGCAGTCTATCAGCCAGCACGGTGTCACATTTGCAGCTGCTTTCCTGTGGGAGCTATCTTCAATACCACACTTTTTCTGTTCAGCTCCCATAGAAAAAATACATTTTGTCTGTTAATGTATACCACTGAATATGGGAGCTACAAGAAAGCAGGAAGGCAGACCCCAGCTACAGTAGTAAGTAGGTCCCCATGCAGTCTATCAGCCAGCACGGTGTCACATTTGCAGCTGCTTTCTTGTCGGAGTTATCTTCAATACCACACTTTTTCTCCTCAGCTCCATCTTAAAAAAATACATTTTGTCTATTAAGTTATACCGCTGAGTATGGGAGCTACAAGAAAGCAGGAAGGCAGACCCCAGCTACAGTAGTAAGTAGGTCCCCATGCAGTCTATCAGTAAGCACGGTGTCACATTTGCAGCTGCTTTCCTGTGGGAGCTATCTTCAATACCACACTTTTTCTCCTCATCTCCCATTGAAAAAATACATGTGTCTGTTAAGTTATACCACTGAGTATGGGAGCTACAAGAAAGCAGGAAGGCAGACCCCAGCTACAGTAGTAAGTAGGTCCCCATGCAGTCTATCAGCCAGCACGGTGTCACATTTGCAGCTTCTTTCCTGTGGGAGCTATCTTCAATACCACACTTTTTCTCCTCAGCTCCCATTGAAAAAATACATGTGTCTGTTAACGTATACCACTGAGTATGGGAGCTACAAGGAAGCCTGAAGGTAGACGCCAGCTACAGTAGTAAGTAGGTCCCCATGCAGTCTATCAGCCAACACGGTGTCACATTTGCAGCTGCTTACCTGTGGGAGCTATCTTCAATACCACACTTTTTCTCCTCATCTCCCATTGAAAAAATACATGTGTCTGTTAGGTTATGCCAATGAGTATGGGAGCTACAAGAAAGCAGGAAGGCAGACCCCAGCTACAGTAGTAAGTAGGTCCCCATGCAGTCTATCAGCCAGCACGGTGTCACATTTGCAGCTTCTTTCCTGTGGGAGCTATCTTCAATACCACACTTTTTCTCCTCAGCTCCCATTGAAAAAATACATGTGTCCGTTAACGTATACCACTGAGTATGGGAGCTACAAGGAAGCCTGAAGGTAGACCCCAGCTACAGTAGTAAGTAGGTCCCCATGCAGTCTATCAGCCAACACGGTGTCACATTTGCAGCTGCTTTCCTGTGGGAGCTATCTTCAATACCACACTTTTTCTCCTCATCTCCCATTGAAAAAATACATGTGTCTGTTAGGTTATGCCAATGAGTATGGGAGCTACAAGAAAGCAGGAAGGCAGACCCCAGCTACAGTAGTAAGTAGGTCCCCATGCAGTCTATCAGCCAGCACGGTGTCACATTTGCAGCTGCTTTCCTGTCGGAGCTATCTTCAATACCACACTTTTTCTCCTCAGCTCCATCTGAAAAAAATACATTTTGTCTATTAAGTTATACCGCTGAGTATGGGAGCTACAGGAAAGGAGGAAGGCAGACCCCTTCTACAGTAGTAAGGAGGTCCCCATGCAGTCTATCAGCCAGAACGGTGTCACATTTGCAGCTGCTTTCCTGTGGGAGCTATCTTCAATACCACAGTTTTTTTGTTCAGCTCCAATAGAAAAAATACATTGTGTCTGTTAAGTTATACCACTGAATATGGGAGCTACAAGAAAGCAGGAAGGCAGACCCCAGCTACAGTAGTAAGTAGGTCCCCATGCAGTCTATCAGCCAGCACGGTGTCACATTTGCAGCTGCTTTCCTGTGGGAGCTGTCTTCAATACCACACTTTTTCTCCTCAGCTCCCTTTGAAATAAATACATTTTGTCGGTTAGGTTATACCACTGAGTATGGGAGCTACAAGAAAGCAGGAAGGCAGACCCCAGCTACAGTAGTAAGTAGGTCCCCATGCAGTCTATCAGCCAGCACAGTGTCACATTTGCAGCTGCTTTCCTGTGGGAGCTATCTTCAATACCACACTTTTTCTGTTCTGCTCCCATAGAAAAAATGCATTTTCTCTGTTAATGTATACCACTGAATATGGGAGCTACAAGAAAGCAGGAAGGCAGACCCCAGCTACAGTAGTAAGTAGGTCCCCATGCAGTCTATCAGCCAGCACGGTGTCACATTTGCAGCTGCTTTCTTGTCGGAGTTATCTTCAATACCACACTTTTTCTCCTCAGCTCCATCTTAAAAAAATACATTTTGTCTATTAAGTTATACCGCTGAGTATGGGAGCTACAAGAAAGCAGGAAGGCAGACCCCAGCTACAGTAGTAAGTAGGTCCCCATGCAGTCTATCAGTAAGCACGGTGTCACATTTGCAGCTGCTTTCCTGTGGGAGCTATCTTCAATACCACACTTTTTCTCCTCAGCTCCCATTGAAAAAATACATGTGTCTGTTAAGTTATACCACTGAGTATGGGAGCTACAAGAAAGCAGGAAGGCAGACCCCAGCTACAGTAGTAAGTAGGTCCCCATGCAGTCTATCAGCCAGCACGGTGTCACATTTGCAGCTTCTTTCCTGTGGGAGCTATCTTCAATACCACACTTTTTCTCCTCAGCTCCCATTGAAAAAATACATGTGTCTGTTAAGGTATACCACTCAGTATGGGAGCTACAAGGAAGCCTGAAGGTAGATCCCAGCTACAGTAGTAAGTAGGTCCCCATGCAGTCTATCAACCAACACGGTGTCACATTTGCAGCTGCTTTCCTGTGGGAGCTATCTTCAATACCACACTTTTTCTCCTCATCTCCCATTGAAAAAATACATGTGTCTGTTAAGGTATACCACTGAATATGGGACCTACAAGAAAGCAGGAAGGCAAACCCCAGCTACAGTAGTAAGTAGGTCCCCATGCAGTCTATCAGCCAGCACGGTGTCACATTTGCAGCTGCTTTCCTGTCGGAGCTATCTTCAATACCACACTTTTTCTCCTCAGCTCCATCTGAAAAAAATACATTTTGTCTATTAAGTTATACCGCTGAGTATGGGAGCTACAGGAAAGTAGGAAGGCAGACCCCAGCTACAGTAGTAAGTAGGTCCCCATGCAGTCTATCAGTAAGCACGGTGTCACATTTGCAGCTGCTTTCCTGTGGGAGCTATCTTCAATACCTCAGTTTTTCTGTTCAGCTCCATCTGAAAAAATACATGTGTCTGTTAACGTATACCACTGAGTATGGGAGCTACAAGAAAGCAGGAAGGCAGACCCCAGCTACAGTAGTAAGTAGGTCCCCATGCAGTCTATCAGCCAGCACGGTGTCACATTTGCAGCTGCTTTTCTGTGGGAGCTATCTTCAATACCACACTTTTTCTGTTCAGCTCCCATTGAAAAAATACATCTGTCTGTTAAGTTATACCACTGAATATGGGAGCTACAAGAAAGCAGGAAGGCAGACCCCAGCTACAGTAGTAAGTAGGTCCCCATGCAGTCTATCAGCCAGCACGGTGTCACATTTGCAGCTGCTTTCTTGTCGGAGTTATCTTCAATACCACACTTTCTCTCCTCAGCTCCATCTTAAAAAAATACATTTTGTCTATTAAGTTATACCGCTGAGTATGGGAGCTACAAGAAAGCAGGAAGGCAGACCCCAGCTACAGTAGTAAGTAGGTCCCCATGCAGTCTATCAGTAAGCACGGTGTCACATTTGCAGCTGCTTTCCTGTGGGAGCTATCTTCAATACCACACTTTTTCTGTTCAGCTCCCATTGAAAAAATACATGTGTCTGTTAAGTTATACCACTGAGTATGGGAGCTACAAGAAAGCAGGAAGGCAGACCCCAGCTACAGTAGTAAGTAGGTCCCCATGCAGTCTATCAGCCAGCACGGTGTCACATTTGCAGCTTCTTTCCTGTGGGAGCTATCTTCAATACCACACTTTTTCTCCTCAGCTCCCATTGAAAAAATACATGTGTCTGTTAAGGTATACCACTGAATATGGGACCTACAAGAAAGCAGGAAGGCAAACCCCAGCTACAGTAGTAAGTAGGTCCCCATGCAGTCTATCAACCAGCACGGTGTCACATTTGCAGCTGCTTTCCTGTGGGAGCTATCTTCAATACCACACTTTTTCTCCTCAGCTCCCATTGAAAAAATACATCTGTCTGTTAAGGTATACCACTGAATATGGGACCTACAAGAAAGCAGGAAGGCAAACCCCAGCTACAGTAGTAAGTAGGTCCCCATGCAGTCTATCAGCCAGCACGGTGTAACATTTGCAGCTGCTTTCCTGTGGGAGCTATCTTCAATACCACACTTTTTCTCCTCATCTCCCATTGAAAAATTACAGGTGTCTGTTAAGGTATACCACTGAATATGGGACCTACAAGAAAGCAGGAAGGCAAACCCCAGCTACAGTAGTAAGTAGGTCCCCATGCAGTCTATCAGCCAGCACGGTGTCACATTTGCAGCTGCTTTCCTGTGGGAGCTATCTTCAATACCACACTTTTTCTGTTCAGCTCCCATAGAAAAAATACATTTTGTCTGTTAATGTATACCACTGAATATGGGAGCTACAAGAAAGCAGGAAGGCAGACCCCAGCTACAGTAGTAAGTAGGTCCCCATGCAGTCTATCAGCCAGCACGGTGTCACATTTGCAGCTGCTTTCTTGTCGGAGTTATCTTCAATACCACAATTTTTCTCCTCAGCTCCATCTTAAAAAAATACATTTTGTCTATTAAGTTATACCGCTGAGTATGGGAGCTACAAGAAAGCAGGAAGGCAGACCCCAGCTACAGTAGTAAGTAGGTCCCCATGCAGTCTATCAGTAAGCACGGTGTCACATTTGCAGCTGCTTTCCTGTGGGAGCTATCTTCAATACCACAGTTTTTCTGTTCAGCTCCCATTGAAAAAATACATGTGTCTGTTAAGTTATACCACTGAGTATGGGAGCTACAAGAAAGCAGGAAGGCAGACCCCAGCTACAGTAGTAAGTAGGTCCCCATGCAGTCTATCAGCCAGCACGGTGTCACATTTGCAGCTTCTTTCCTGTGGGAGCTATCTTCAATACCACACTTTTTCTCCTCAGCTCCCATTGAAAAAATACATGTGTCTGTTAACGTATACCACTGAGTATGGGAGCTACAAGGAAGCCTGAAGGTAGACGCCAGCTACAGTAGTAAGTAGGTCCCCATGCAGTCTATCAGCCAACACGGTGTCACATTTGCAGCTGCTTACCTGTGGGAGCTATCTTCAATACCACACTTTTTCTCCTCATCTCCCATTGAAAAAATACATGTGTCTGTTAGGTTATGCCAATGAGTATGGGAGCTACAAGAAAGCAGGAAGGCAGACCCCAGCTACAGTAGTAAGTAGGTCCCCATGCAGTCTATCAGCCAGCACGGTGTCACATTTGCAGCTTCTTTCCTGTGGGAGCTATCTTCAATACCACACTTTTTCTCCTCAGCTCCCATTGAAAAAATACATGTGTCCGTTAACGTATACCACTGAGTATGGGAGCTACAAGGAAGCCTGAAGGTAGACCCCAGCTACAGTAGTAAGTAGGTCCCCATGCAGTCTATCAGCCAACACGGTGTCACATTTGCAGCTGCTTTCCTGTGGGAGCTATCTTCAATACCACACTTTTTCTCCTCATCTCCCATTGAAAAAATACATGTGTCTGTTAGGTTATGCCAATGAGTATGGGAGCTACAAGAAAGCAGGAAGGCAAACCCCAGCTACAGTAGTAAGTAGGTCCCCATGCAGTCTATCAGCCAGCACGGTGTCACATTTGCAGCTGCTTTCCTGTCGGAGCTATCTTCAATACCACACTTTTTCTCCTCAGCTCCATCTGAAAAAAATACATTTTGTCTATTAAGTTATACCGCTGAGTATGGGAGCTACAGGAAAGGAGGAAGGCAGACCCCTTCTACAGTAGTAAGGAGGTCCCCATGCAGTCTATCAGCCAGAACGGTGTCACATTTACAGCTGCTTTCCTGTGGGAGCTATCTTCAATACCACAGTTTTTTTGTTCAGCTCCAATAGAAAAAATACATTGTGTCTGTTAACGTATACCACTGAGTATGGGAGCTACAAGAAAGCAGGAAGGCAGACCCCAGCTACAGTAGTAAGTAGGTCCCCATGCAGTCTATCAGCCAGCACAGTGTCACATTTGCAGCTGCTTTCCTGTGGGAGCTATCTTCAATACCACACTTTTTCTGTTCTGCTCCCATAGAAAAAATGCATTTTCTCTGTTAATGTATACCACTGAATATGGGAGCTACAAGAAAGCAGGAAGGCAGACCCCAGCTACAGTAGTAAGTAGGTCCCCATGCAGTCTATCAGCCAGCACGGTGTCACATTTGCAGCTGCTTTCTTGTCGGAGTTATCTTCAATACCACACTTTTTCTCCTCAGCTCCATCTTAAAAAAATACATTTTGTCTATTAAGTTATACCGCTGAGTATGGGAGCTACAAGAAAGCAGGAAGGCAGACCCCAGCTACAGTAGTAAGTAGGTCCCCATGCAGTCTATCAGTAAGCACGGTGTCACATTTGCAGCTGCTTTCCTGTGGGAGCTATCTTCAATACCACACTTTTTCTCCTCAGCTCCCATTGAAAAAATACATGTGTCTGTTAAGTTATACCACTGAGTATGGGAGCTACAAGAAAGCAGGAAGGCAGACCCCAGCTACAGTAGTAAGTAGGTCCCCATGCAGTCTATCAGCCAGCACGGTGTCACATTTGCAGCTTCTTTCCTGTGGGAGCTATCTTCAATACCACACTTTTTCTCCTCAGCTCCCATTGAAAAAATACATGTGTCTGTTAAGGTATACCACTCAGTATGGGAGCTACAAGGAAGCCTGAAGGTAGATCCCAGCTACAGTAGTAAGTAGGTCCCCATGCAGTCTATCAACCAACACGGTGTCACATTTGCAGCTGCTTTCCTGTGGGAGCTATCTTCAATACCACACTTTTTCTCCTCATCTCCCATTGAAAAAATACATGTGTCTGTTAAGGTATACCACTGAATATGGGACCTACAAGAAAGCAGGAAGGCAAACCCCAGCTACAGTAGTAAGTAGGTCCCCATGCAGTCTATCAGCCAGCACGGTGTCACATTTGCAGCTGCTTTCCTGTCGGAGCTATCTTCAATACCACACTTTTTCTCCTCAGCTCCATCTGAAAAAAATACATTTTGTCTATTAAGTTATACCGCTGAGTATGGGAGCTACAGGAAAGTAGGAAGGCAGACCCCAGCTACAGTAGTAAGTAGGTCCCCATGCAGTCTATCAGTAAGCACGGTGTCACATTTGCAGCTGCTTTCCTGTGGGAGCTATCTTCAATACCTCAGTTTTTCTGTTCAGCTCCATCTGAAAAAATACATGTGTCTGTTAACGTATACCACTGAGTATGGGAGCTACAAGAAAGCAGGAAGGCAGACCCCAGCTACAGTAGTAAGTAGGTCCCCATGCAGTCTATCAGCCAGCACGGTGTCACATTTGCAGCTGCTTTTCTGTGGGAGCTATCTTCAATACCACACTTTTTCTGTTCAGCTCCCATTGAAAAAATACATCTGTCTGTTAAGTTATACCACTGAATATGGGAGCTACAAGAAAGCAGGAAGGCAGACCCCAGCTACAGTAGTAAGTAGGTCCCCATGCAGTCTATCAGCCAGCACGGTGTCACATTTGCAGCTGCTTTCTTGTCGGAGTTATCTTCAATACCACACTTTCTCTCCTCAGCTCCATCTTAAAAAAATACATTTTGTCTATTAAGTTATACCGCTGAGTATGGGAGCTACAAGAAAGCAGGAAGGCAGACCCCAGCTACAGTAGTAAGTAGGTCCCCATGCAGTCTATCAGTAAGCACGGTGTCACATTTGCAGCTGCTTTCCTGTGGGAGCTATCTTCAATACCACACTTTTTCTGTTCAGCTCCCATTGAAAAAATACATGTGTCTGTTAAGTTATACCACTGAGTATGGGAGCTACAAGAAAGCAGGAAGGCAGACCCCAGCTACAGTAGTAAGTAGGTCCCCATGCAGTCTATCAGCCAGCACGGTGTCACATTTGCAGCTTCTTTCCTGTGGGAGCTATCTTCAATACCACACTTTTTCTCCTCAGCTCCCATTGAAAAAATACATGTGTCTGTTAAGGTATACCACTGAATATGGGACCTACAAGAAAGCAGGAAGGCAAACCCCAGCTACAGTAGTAAGTAGGTCCCCATGCAGTCTATCAACCAGCACGGTGTCACATTTGCAGCTGCTTTCCTGTGGGAGCTATCTTCAATACCACACTTTTTCTCCTCAGCTCCCATTGAAAAAATACATCTGTCTGTTAAGGTATACCACTGAATATGGGACCTACAAGAAAGCAGGAAGGCAAACCCCAGCTACAGTAGTAAGTAGGTCCCCATGCAGTCTATCAGCCAGCACGGTGTCACATTTGCAGCTGCTTTCCTGTGGGAGCTATCTTCAATACCACACTTTTTCTCCTCATCTCCCATTGAAAAATTACAGGTGTCTGTTAAGGTATACCACTGAATATGGGACCTACAAGAAAGCAGGAAGGCAAACCCCAGCTACAGTAGTAAGTAGGTCCCCATGCAGTCTATCAGCCAGCACGGTGTCACATTTGCAGCTGCTTTCCTGTGGGAGCTATCTTCAATACCACACTTTTTCTGTTCAGCTCCCATAGAAAAAATACATTTTGTCTGTTAATGTATACCACTGAATATGGGAGCTACAAGAAAGCAGGAAGGCAGACCCCAGCTACAGTAGTAAGTAGGTCCCCATGCAGTCTATCAGCCAGCACGGTGTCACATTTGCAGCTGCTTTCTTGTCGGAGTTATCTTCAATACCACAATTTTTCTCCTCAGCTCCATCTTAAAAAAATACATTTTGTCTATTAAGTTATACCGCTGAGTATGGGAGCTACAAGAAAGCAGGAAGGCAGACCCCAGCTACAGTAGTAAGTAGGTCCCCATGCAGTCTATCAGTAAGCACGGTGTCACATTTGCAGCTGCTTTCCTGTGGGAGCTATCTTCAATACCACACTCTTTCTCCTCAGCCCCATTGAAAAATACATGTGTCTGTTAAGTTATACCACTGAGTATGGGAGCTACAAGAAAGCAGGAAGGCAGACCCCAGCTACAGTAGTAAGTAGGTCCCCATGCAGTCTATCAGCCAGCACGGTGTCACATTTGCAGCTTCTTTCCTGTGGGAGCTATCTTCAATACCACACTTTTTCTCCTCAGCTCCCATTGAAAAAATACATGTGTCTGTTAACGTATACCACTGAGTATGGGAGCTACAAGGAAGCCTGAAGGTAGAAGCCAGCTACAGTAGTAAGTAGGTCCCCATGCAGTCTATCAGCCAACACGGTGTCACATTTGCAGCTGCTTACCTGTGGGAGCTATCTTCAATACCACACTTTTTCTCCTCATCTCCCATTGAAAAAATACATGTGTCTGTTAGGTTATGCCAATGAGTATGGGAGCTACAAGAAAGCAGGAAGGCAGACCCCAGCTACAGTAGTAAGTAGGTCCCCATGCAGTCTATCAGCCAGCACGGTGTCACATTTGCAGCTTCTTTCCTGTGGGAGCTATCTTCAATACCACACTTTTTCTCCTCAGCTCCCATTGAAAAAATACATGTGTCCGTTAACGTATACCACTGAGTATGGGAGCTACAAGGAAGCCTGAAGGTAGACCCCAGCTACAGTAGTAAGTAGGTCCCCATGCAGTCTATCAGCCAACACGGTGTCACATTTGCAGCTGCTTTCCTGTGGGAGCTATCTTCAATACCACACTTTTTCTCCTCATCTCCCATTGAAAAAATACATGTGTCTGTTAGGTTATGCCAATGAGTATGGGAGCTACAAGAAAGCAGGAAGGCAGACCCCAGCTACAGTAGTAAGTAGGTCCCCATGCAGTCTATCAGCCAGCACGGTGTCACATTTGCAGCTGCTTTCCTGTCGGAGCTATCTTCAATACCACACTTTTTCTCCTCAGCTCCATCTGAAAAAAATACATTTTGTCTATTAAGTTATACCGCTGAGTATGGGAGCTACAGGAAAGGAGGAAGGCAGACCCCTTCTACAGTAGTAAGGAGGTCCCCATGCAGTCTATCAGCCAGAACGGTGTCACATTTGCAGCTGCTTTCCTGTGGGAGCTATCTTCAATACCACAGTTTTTTTGTTCAGCTCCAATAGAAAAAATACATTGTGTCTGTTAACGTATACCACTGAGTATGGGAGCTACAAGAAAGCAGGAAGGCAGACCCCAGCTACAATAGTAAGTAGGTCCCCATGCAGTCTATCAGCCAGCACGGTGTCACATTTGCAGCTGCTTTCCTGTGGGAGCTATCTTCAATACCACACTTTTTCTGTTCAGCTCCCATTGAAAAAATACATCTGTCTGTTAAGTTATACCACTGAATATGGGAGCTACAAGAAAGCAGGAAGGCAGACCCCAGCTACAGTAGTAAGTAGGTCCCCATGCAGTCTATCAGCCAGCACGGTGTCACATTTGCAGCTGCTTTCCTGTGGGAGCTGTCTTCAATACCACACTTTTTCTCCTCAGCTCCCTTTGAAATAAATACATTTTGTCGGTTAGGTTATACCACTGAGTATGGGAGCTACAAGAAAGCAGGAAGGCAGACCCCAGCTACAGTAGTAAGTAGGTCCCCATGCAGTCTATCAGCCAGCACAGTGTCACATTTGCAGCTGCTTTCCTGTGGGAGCTATCTTCAATACCACACTTTTTCTGTTCTGCTCCCATAGAAAAAATGCATTTTCTCTGTTAATGTATACCACTGAATATGGGAGCTACAAGAAAGCAGGAAGGCAGACCCCAGCTACAGTAGTAAGTAGGTCCCCATGCAGTCTATCAGCCAGCACGGTGTCACATTTGCAGCTGCTTTCTTGTCGGAGTTATCTTCAATACCACACTTTTTCTCCTCAGCTCCATCTTAAAAAAATACATTTTGTCTATTAAGTTATACCGCTGAGTATGGGAGCTACAAGAAAGCAGGAAGGCAGACCCCAGCTACAGTAGTAAGTAGGTCCCCATGCAGTCTATCAGTAAGCACGGTGTCACATTTGCAGCTGCTTTCCTGTGGGAGCTATCTTCAATACCACACTTTTTCTCCTCAGCTCCCATTGAAAAAATACATGTGTCTGTTAAGTTATACCACTGAGCATGGGAGCTACAAGAAAGCAGGAAGGCAGACCCCAGCTACAGTAGTAAGTAGGTCCCCATGCAGTCTATCAGCCAGCACGGTGTCACATTTGCAGCTTCTTTCCTGTGGGAGCTATCTTCAATACCACACTTTTTCTCCTCAGCTCCCATTGAAAAAATACATGTGTCTGTTAAGGTATACCACTCAGTATGGGAGCTACAAGGAAGCCTGAAGGTAGATCCCAGCTACAGTAGTAAGTAGGTCCCCATGCAGTCTATCAACCAACACGGTGTCACATTTGCAGCTGCTTTCCTGTGGGAGCTATCTTCAATACCACACTTTTTCTCCTCATCTCCCATTGAAAAAATACATGTGTCTGTTAAGGTATACCACTGAATATGGGACCTACAAGAAAGCAGGAAGGCAAACCCCAGCTACAGTAGTAAGTAGGTCCCCATGCAGTCTATCAGCCAGCACGGTGTCACATTTGCAGCTGCTTTCCTGTCGGAGCTATCTTCAATACCACACTTTTTCTCCTCAGCTCCATCTGAAAAAAATACATTTTGTCTATTAAGTTATACCGCTGAGTATGGGAGCTACAGGAAAGTAGGAAGGCAGACCCCAGCTACAGTAGTAAGTAGGTCCCCATGCAGTCTATCAGTAAGCACGGTGTCACATTTGCAGCTGCTTTCCTGTGGGAGCTATCTTCAATACCTCAGTTTTTCTGTTCAGCTCCATCTGAAAAAATACATGTGTCTGTTAACGTATACCACTGAGTATGGGAGCTACAAGAAAGCAGGAAGGCAGACCCCAGCTACAGTAGTAAGTAGGTCCCCATGCAGTCTATCAGCCAGCACGGTGTCACATTTGCAGCTGCTTTCCTGTGGGAGCTATCTTCAATACCACACTTTTTCTGTTCAGCTCCCATTGAAAAAATACATCTGTCTGTTAAGTTATACCACTGAATATGGGAGCTACAAGAAAGCAGGAAGGCAGACCCCAGCTACAGTAGTAAGTAGGTCCCCATGCAGTCTATCAGCCAGCACGGTGTCACATTTGCAGCTGCTTTCTTGTCGGAGTTATCTTCAATACCACACTTTCTCTCCTCAGCTCCATCTTAAAAAAATACATTTTGTCTATTAAGTTATACCGCTGAGTATGGGAGCTACAAGAAAGCAGGAAGGCAGACCCCAGCTACAGTAGTAAGTAGGTCCCCATGCAGTCTATCAGCCAGCACGGTGTCACATTTGCAGCTGCTTTCCTGTGGGAGCTATCTTCAATACCACACTTTTTCTGTTCAGCTCCCATTGAAAAAATACATGTGTCTGTTAAGTTATACCACTGAGTATGGGAGCTACAAGAAAGCAGGAAGGCAGACCCCAGCTACAGTAGTAAGTAGGTCCCCATGCAGTCTATCAGCCAGCACGGTGTCACATTTGCAGCTTCTTTCCTGTGGGAGCTATCTTCAATACCACACTTTTTCTCCTCAGCTCCCATTGAAAAAATACATGTGTCTGTTAAGGTATACCACTGAATATGGGACCTACAAGAAAGCAGGAAGGCAAACCCCAGCTACAGTAGTAAGTAGGTCCCCATGCAGTCTATCAACCAGCACGGTGTCACATTTGCAGCTGCTTTCCTGTGGGAGCTATCTTCAATACCACACTTTTTCTCCTCAGCTCCCATTGAAAAAATACATCTGTCTGTTAAGTTATACCACTGAATATGGGAGCTACAAGAAAGCAGGAAGGCAGACCCCAGCTACAGTAGTAAGTAGGTCCCCATGCAGTCTATCAACCAGCACGGTGTCACATTTGCAGCTGCTTTCCTGTGGGAGCTATCTTCAATACCACACTTTTTCTCCTCAGCTCCCTTTGAAATAAATACATTTTGTCGGTTAGGTTATACCACTGCATATAGGAGCTACAAGAAAGCAGGAAGGCAGACCCCAGCTACAGTAGTAAGTAGGTCCCCATGCAGTCTATCAGCCAGCACAGTGTCACATTTGCAGCTGCTTTCCTGTGGGAGCTATCTTCAATACCACACTTTTTCTCCTCAGCTCCATCTTAAAAAAATACATTTTGTCTATTAAGTTATACCGCTGAGTATGGGAGCTACAAGAAAGCAGGAAGGCAGACCCCAGCTACAGTAGTAAATAGGTCCCCATGCAGTCTATGAGCCAGCACGGTGTCACATTTGCAGCTTCTTTCCTGTGGGAGCTATCTTCAATACCACACTTTTTCTCCTCAGCTCCCATTGAAAAAATACATGTGTCTGTTAACGTATACCACTGAGTATGGGAGCTACAAGGAAGCCTGAAGGTAGACCCCAGCTACAGTAGTAAGTAGGTCCCCATGCAGTCTATCAGCCAACACGGTGTCACATTTGCAGCTGCTTTCCTGTGGGAGCTATCTTCAATACCACACTTTTTCTCCTCATCTCCCATTGAAAAAATACATGTGTCTGTTAGGTTATGCCAATGAGTATGGGAGCTACAAGAAAGCAGGAAGGCAAACCCCAGCTACAGTAGTAAGTAGGTCCCCATGCAGTCTATCAGCCAGCACGGTGTCACATTTGCAGCTGCTTTCCTGTGGGAGCTATCTTCAATACCACACTTTTTCTCCTCATCTCCCATTGAAAAATTACAGGTGTCTGTTAAGGTATACCACTGAATATGGGACCTACAAGAAAGCAGGAAGGCAAACCCCAGGTACAGTAGTAAGTAGGTCCCCATGCAGTCTATCAGCCAGCACGGTGTCACATTTGCAGCTGCTTTCCTGTGGGAGCTATCTTCAATACCACACTTTTTCTCCTCATCTCCCTTTGAAATAAATACATTTTGTCGGTTAGGTTATACCACTGCATATAGGAGCTACAAGAAAGCAGGAAGGCAGACCCCAGCTACAGTAGTAAGTAGGTCCCCATGCAGTCTATCAGCCAGCACGGTGTCACATTTGCAGCTGCTTTCCTGTGGGAGCTATCTTCAATACCACACTTTTTCTATTCAGCTCCCATAGAAAAAATACATTTTGTCTGTTAATGTATACCACTGAATATGGGAGCTACAAGAAAGCAGGAAGGCAGACCCCAGCTACAGTAGTAAGTAGGTCCCCATGCAGTCTATCAGCCAGCACGGTGTCACATTTGCAGCTGCTTTCTTGTCGGAGTTATCTTCAATACCACACTTTTTCTCCTCAGCTCCATCTTAAAAAAATACATTTTGTCTATTAAGTTATACCGCTGAGTATGGGAGCTACAAGAAAGCAGGAAGGCAGACCCCAGCTACAGTAGTAAGTAGGTCCCCATGCAGTCTATCAGTAAGCACGGTGTCACATTTGCAGCTGCTTTCCTGTGGGAGCTATCTTCAATACCACACTTTTTCTCCTCATCTCCCATTGAAAAAATACATGTGTCTGTTAAGTTATACCACTGAGTATGGGAGCTACAAGAAAGCAGGAAGGCAGACCCCAGCTACAGTAGTAAGTAGGTCCCCATGCAGTCTATCAGCCAGCACGGTGTCACATTTGCAGCTTCTTTCCTGTGGGAGCTATCTTCAATACCACACTTTTTCTCCTCAGCTCCCATTGAAAAAATACATGTGTCTGTTAACGTATACCACTGAGTATGGGAGCTACAAGGAAGCCTGAAGGTAGACGCCAGCTACAGTAGTAAGTAGGTCCCCATGCAGTCTATCAGCCAACACGGTGTCACATTTGTAGCTGCTTACCTGTGGGAGCTATCTTCAATACCACACTTTTTCTCCTCATCTCCCATTGAAAAAATACATGTGTCTGTTAGGTTATGCCAATGAGTATGGGAGCTACAAGAAAGCAGGAAGGCAGACCCCAGCTACAGTAGTAAGTAGGTCCCCATGCAGTCTATCAGCCAGCACGGTGTCACATTTGCAGCTGCTTTCCTGTCGGAGCTATCTTCAATACCACACTTTTTCTCCTCAGCTCCATCTGAAAAAAATACATTTTGTCTATTAAGTTATACCGCTGAGTATGGGAGCTACAGGAAAGCAGGAAGGCAGACCCCTGCTACAGTAGTAAGGAGGTCCCCATGCAGTCTATCAGCCAGAACGGTGTCACATTTGCAGCTGCTTTCCTGTGGGAGCTATCTTCAATACCACAGTTTTTCTGTTCAGCTCCAATAGAAAAAATACATTGTGTCTGTTAACGTATACCACTGAGTATGGGAGCTACAAGAAAGCAGGAAGGCAGACCCCAGCTACAGTAGTAAGTAGGTCCCCATGCAGTCTATCAGACAGCACGGTGTCACATTTGCAGCTGCTTTCCTGTGGGAGCTATCTTCAATACCACACTTTTTCTCCTCAGCTCCCTTTGAAATAAATACATTTTGTCGGTTAGGTTATACCACTGCATATAGGAGCTACAAGAAAGCAGGAAGGCAGACCCCAGCTACAGTAGTAAGTAGGTCCCCATGCAGTCTATCAGCCAGCACAGTGTCACATTTGCAACTGCTTTCCTGTGGGAGCTATCTTCAATACCACACTTTTTCTGTTCCGCTCCCATAGAAAAAATACATTTTGTCTGTTAATGTATACCACTGAATATGGGAGCTACAAGAAAGCAGGAAGGCAGACCCCAGCTACAGTAGTAAGTAGGTCCCCATGCAGTCTATCAGCCAGCACGGTGTCACAGTTGCAGCTGCTTTCTTGTCGGAGTTATCTTCAATACCACACTTTTTCTCCTCAGCTTCATCTGAAAAAAATACATTTTGTCTATTAAGCTATACCGCTGAGTATGGGAGCTACAAGAAAGCAGGAAGGCAGACCCCAGCTACAGTAGTAAGTAGGTCCCCATGCAGTCTATCAGCCAGAACGGTGTCACATTTGCAGCTGCTTTCCTGTGGGAGCTATCTTCAATACCACACTTTTTCTCCTCATCTCCCATTGAAAAAATACATGTGTCTGTTAAGTTATACCACTGAGTATGGGAGCTACAAGAAAGCAGGAAGGCAGACCCCAGCTACAGTAGTAAGTAGATCCCCATGCAGTCTATCAGCCAGCACAGTGTCACATTTGCAGCTTCTTTCCTGTGGGAGCTATCTTCAATACCACACTTTTTCTCCTCAGCTCCCATTGAAAAAATACATGTGTCTGTTAACGTATACCACTGAGTATGGGAGCTACAAGGAAGCCTGAAGGTAGACCCCAGCTACAGTAGTAAGTAGGTCCCCATGCAGTCTATCAGCCAACACGGTGTCACATTTGCAGCTGCCTTCCTGTGGGAGCTATCTTCAATACCACACTTTTTCTCCTCATCTCCCATTGAAAAAATACATGTGTCTGTTAGGTTATGCCAATGAGTATGGGAGCTACAAGAAAGCAGGAAGGCAGACCCCAGCTACAGTAGTAAGTAGATCCCCATGCAGTCTATCAGCCAGCACGGTGTCACATTTGCAGCTGCTTTCCTGTCGGAGCTATCTTCAATACCACACTTTTTCTCCTCAGCTCCATCTGAAAAAAATACATTTTGTCTATTAAGTTATACCGCTGAGTATGGGAGCTACAGGAAAGCAGGAAGGCAGACCCCTGCTACAGTAGTAAGGAGGTCCCCATGCAGTCTATCAGCCAGAACGGTGTCACATTTGCAGCTGCTTTCCTGTGGGAGCAATCTTCAATACCACAGTTTTTCTGTTCAGCTCCAATAGAAAAAATACATTGTGTCTGTTAACGTATACCACTGAGTATGGGAGCTACAAGAAAGCAGGAAGGCAGACCCCAGCTACAGTAGTAAGTAGGTCCCCATGCAGTTTATCAGACAGCACGGTGTCACATTTGCAGCTGCTTTCCTGTGGGAGCTATCTTCAATACCACACTTTTTCTGTTCAGCTCCCATTGAAAAAATACATCTGTCTGTTAAGTTATACCACTGAATATGGGAGCTACAAGAAAGCAGGAAGGCAGACCCCAGCTACAGTAGTAAGTAGGTCCCCATGCAGTCTATCAACCAGCACGGTGTCACATTTGCAGCTGCTTTCCTGTGGGAGCTATCTTCAATACCACACTTTTTCTCCTCAGCTCCCTTTGAAATAAATACATTTTGTCGGTTAGGTTATACCACTGCATATAGGAGCTACAAGAAAGCAGGAAGGCAGACCCCAGCTACAGTAGTAAGTAGGTCCCCATGCAGTTTATCAGTAAGCACGGTGTCACATTTGCAGCTGCTTTCCTGTGGAGCTATCTTCAATACCACACTTTTTCTGTTCAGCTCCCATTGAAAAAATACATGTGTCTGTTAAGTTATACCACTGAGTATGGGAGCTACAAGAAAGCAGGAAGGCAGACCCCAGCTACAGTAGTAAGTAGGTCCCCATGCAGTCTATCAGCCAGCACGGTGTCACATTTGCAGCTTCTTTCCTGTGGGAGCTATCTTCAATACCACACTTTTTCTCCTCAGCTCCCATTGAAAAAATACATGTGTCTGTTAACGTATACCACTGAGTATGGGAGCTACAAGGAAGCCTGAAGGTAGACCCCAGCTACAGTAGTAAGTAGGTCCCCATGCAGTCTATCAGCCAACACGGTGTCACATTTGCAGCTGCTTTCCTGTGGGAGCTATCTTCAATACCACACTTTTTCTCCTCATCTCCCATTGAAAAAATACATGTGTCTGTTAGGTTATGCCAATGAGTATGGGAGCTACAAGAAAGCAGGAAGGCAGACCCCAGCTACAGTAGTAAGTAGGTCCCCATGCAGTCTATCAGCCAGCACGGTGTCACATTTGCAGCTGCTTTCCTGTCGGAGCTATCTTCAATACCACACTTTTTCTCCTCAGCTCCATCTGAAAAAAATACATTTTGTCTATTAAGTTATACCGCTGAGTATGGGAGGTACAGGAAAGGAGGAAGGCAGACCCCTTCTACAGTAGTAAGGAGGTCCCCATGCAGTCTATCAGCCAGAACGGTGTCACATTTGCAGCTGCTTTCCTGTGGGAGCTATCTTCAATACCACAGTTTTTTTGTTCAGCTCCAATAGAAAAAATACATTGTGTCTGTTAACGTATACCACTGAGTATGGGAGCTACAAGAAAGCAGGAAGGGAGACCCCAGCTACAATAGTAAGTAGGTCCCCATGCAGTCTATCAGCCAGCACGGTGTCACATTTGCAGCTGCTTTCCTGTGGGAGCTATCTTCAATACCACACTTTTTCTCCTCAGCTCCCATTGAAAAAATACATCTGTCTGTTAAGTTATACCACTGAATATGGGAGCTACAAGAAAGCAGGAAGGCAGACCCCAGCTACAGTAGTAAGTAGGTCCCCATGCAGTCTATCAACCAGCACGGTGTCACATTTGCAGCTGCTTTCCTGTGGGAGCTATCTTCAATACCACACTTTTTCTCCTCAGCTCCCTTTGAAATAAATACATTTTGTCGGTTAGGTTATACCACTGCATATAGGAGCTACAAGAAAGCAGGAAGGCAGACCCCAGCTACAGTAGTAAGTAGGTCCCCATGCAGTCTATCAGCCAGCACAGTGTCACATTTGCAGCTGCTTTCCTGTGGGAGCTATCTTCAATACCACACTTTTTCTCCTCAGCTCCATCTTAAAAAAATACATTTTGTCTATTAAGTTATACCGCTGAGTATGGGAGCTACAAGAAAGCAGGAAGGCAGACCACAGCTACAGTAGTAAGTAGGTCCCCATGCAGTCTATCAGTAAGCACGGTGTCACATTTGCAGCTGCTTTCCTGTGGGAGCTATCTTCAATACCACACTTTTTCTCCTCAGCTCCCATTGAAAAAATACATGTGTCTGTTAAGTTATACCACTGAGTATGGGAGCTACAAGAAAGCAGGAAGGCAGACCCCAGCTACAGTAGTAAATAGGTCCCCATGCAGTCTATGAGCCAGCACGGTGTCACATTTGCAGCTTCTTTCCTGTGGGAGCTATCTTCAATACCACACTTTTTCTCCTCAGCTCCCATTGAAAAAATACATGTGTCTGTTAACGTATACCACTGAGTATGGGAGCTACAAGGAAGCCTGAAGGTAGACCCCAGCTACAGTAGTAAGTAGGTCCCCATGCAGTCTATCAGCCAACACGGTGTCACATTTGCAGCTGCTTTCCTGTGGGAGCTATCTTCAATACCACACTTTTTCTCCTCATCTCCCATTGAAAAAATACATGTGTCTGTTAGGTTATGCCAATGAGTATGGGAGCTACAAGAAAGCAGGAAGGCAAACCCCAGCTACAGTAGTAAGTAGGTCCCCATGCAGTCTATCAGCCAGCACGGTGTCACATTTGCAGCTGCTTTCCTGTGGGAGCTATCTTCAATACCACACTTTTTCTCCTCATCTCCCATTGAAAAATTACAGGTGTCTGTTAAGGTATACCACTGAATATGGGACCTACAAGAAAGCAGGAAGGCAAACCCCAGCTACAGTAGTAAGTAGGTCCCCATGCAGTCTATCAGCCAGCACGGTGTCACATTTGCAGCTGCTTTCCTGTGGGAGCTATCTTCAATACCACACTTTTTCTCCTCATCTCCCTTTGAAATAAATACATTTTGTCGGTTAGGTTATACCACTGCATATAGGAGCTACAAGAAAGCAGGAAGGCAGACCCCAGCTACAGTAGTAAGTAGGTCCCCATGCAGTCTATCAGCCAGCACGGTGTCACATTTGCAGCTGCTTTCCTGTGGGAGCTATCTTCAATACCACACTTTTTCTATTCAGCTCCCATAGAAAAAATACATTTTGTCTGTTAATGTATACCACTGAATATGGGAGCTACAAGAAAGCAGGAAGGCAGACCCCAGCTACAGTAGTAAGTAGGTCCCCATGCAGTCTATCAGCCAGCACGGTGTCACATTTGCAGCTGCTTTCTTGTCGGAGTTATCTTCAATACCACACTTTTTCTCCTCAGCTCCATCTTAAAAAAATACATTTTGTCTATTAAGTTATACCGCTGAGTATGGGAGCTACAAGAAAGCAGGAAGGCAGACCCCAGCTACAGTAGTAAGTAGGTCCCCATGCAGTCTATCAGTAAGCACGGTGTCACATTTGCAGCTGCTTTCCTGTGGGAGCTATCTTCAATACCACACTTTTTCTCCTCATCTCCCATTGAAAAAATACATGTGTCTGTTAAGTTATACCACTGAGTATGGGAGCTACAAGAAAGCAGGAAGGCAGACCCCAGCTACAGTAGTAAGTAGGTCCCCATGCAGTCTATCAGCCAGCACGGTGTCACATTTGCAGCTTCTTTCCTGTGGGAGCTATCTTCAATACCACACTTTTTCTCCTCAGCTCCCATTGAAAAAATACATGTGTCTGTTAACGTATACCACTGAGTATGGGAGCTACAAGGAAGCCTGAAGGTAGACGCCAGCTACAGTAGTAAGTAGGTCCCCATGCAGTCTATCAGCCAACACGGTGTCACATTTGTAGCTGCTTACCTGTGGGAGCTATCTTCAATACCACACTTTTTCTCCTCATCTCCCATTGAAAAAATACATGTGTCTGTTAGGTTATGCCAATGAGTATGGGAGCTACAAGAAAGCAGGAAGGCAGACCCCAGCTACAGTAGTAAGTAGGTCCCCATGCAGTCTATCAGCCAGCACGGTGTCACATTTGCAGCTGCTTTCCTGTCGGAGCTATCTTCAATACCACACTTTTTCTCCTCAGCTCCATCTGAAAAAAATACATTTTGTCTATTAAGTTATACCGCTGAGTATGGGAGCTACAGGAAAGCAGGAAGGCAGACCCCTGCTACAGTAGTAAGGAGGTCCCCATGCAGTCTATCAGCCAGAACGGTGTCACATTTGCAGCTGCTTTCCTGTGGGAGCTATCTTCAATACCACAGTTTTTCTGTTCAGCTCCAATAGAAAAAATACATTGTGTCTGTTAACGTATACCACTGAGTATGGGAGCTACAAGAAAGCAGGAAGGCAGACCCCAGCTACAGTAGTAAGTAGGTCCCCATGCAGTCTATCAGACAGCACGGTGTCACATTTGCAGCTGCTTTCCTGTGGGAGCTATCTTCAATACCACACTTTTTCTCCTCAGCTCCCTTTGAAATAAATACATTTTGTCGGTTAGGTTATACCACTGCATATAGGAGCTACAAGAAAGCAGGAAGGCAGACCCCAGCTACAGTAGTAAGTAGGTCCCCATGCAGTCTATCAGCCAGCACAGTGTCACATTTACAACTGCTTTCCTGTGGGAGCTATCTTCAATACCACACTTTTTCTGTTCCGCTCCCATAGAAAAAATACATTTTGTCTGTTAATGTATACCACTGAATATGGGAGCTACAAGAAAGCAGGAAGGCAGACCCCAGCTACAGTAGTAAGTAGGTCCCCATGCAGTCTATCAGCCAGCACGGTGTCACAGTTGCAGCTGCTTTCTTGTCGGAGTTATCTTCAATACCACACTTTTTCTCCTCAGCTTCATCTGAAAAAAATACATTTTGTCTATTAAGTTATACCGCTGAGTATGGGAGCTACAAGAAAGCAGGAAGGCAGACCCCAGCTACAGTAGTAAGTAGGTCCCCATGCAGTCTATCAGCCAGAACGGTGTCACATTTGCAGCTGCTTTCCTGTGGGAGCTATCTTCAATACCACACTTTTTCTCCTCATCTCCCATTGAAAAAATACATGTGTCTGTTAAGTTATACCACTGAGTATGGGAGCTACAAGAAAGCAGGAAGGCAGACCCCAGCTACAGTAGTAAGTAGATCCCCATGCAGTCTATCAGCCAGCACAGTGTCACATTTGCAGCTTCTTTCCTGTGGGAGCTATCTTCAATACCACACTTTTTCTCCTCAGCTCCCATTGAAAAAATACATGTGTCTGTTAACGTATACCACTGAGTATGGGAGCTACAAGGAAGCCTGAAGGTAGACCCCAGCTACAGTAGTAAGTAGGTCCCCATGCAGTCTATCAGCCAACACGGTGTCACATTTGCAGCTGCCTTCCTGTGGGAGCTATCTTCAATACCACACTTTTTCTCCTCATCTCCCATTGAAAAAATACATGTGTCTGTTAGGTTATGCCAATGAGTATGGGAGCTACAAGAAAGCAGGAAGGCAGACCCCAGCTACAGTAGTAAGTAGATCCCCATGCAGTCTATCAGCCAGCACGGTGTCACATTTGCAGCTGCTTTCCTGTCGGAGCTATCTTCAATACCACACTTTTTCTCCTCAGCTCCATCTGAAAAAAATACATTTTGTCTATTAAGTTATACCGCTGAGTATGGGAGCTACAGGAAAGCAGGAAGGCAGACCCCTGCTACAGTAGTAAGGAGGTCCCCATGCAGTCTATCAGCCAGAACGGTGTCACATTTGCAGCTGCTTTCCTGTGGGAGCAATCTTCAATACCACAGTTTTTCTGTTCAGCTCCAATAGAAAAAATACATTGTGTCTGTTAACGTATACCACTGAGTATGGGAGCTACAAGAAAGCAGGAAGGCAGACCCCAGCTACAGTAGTAAGTAGGTCCCCATGCAGTTTATCAGACAGCACGGTGTCACATTTGCAGCTGCTTTCCTGTGGGAGCTATCTTCAATACCACACTTTTTCTGTTCAGCTCCCATTGAAAAAATACATCTGTCTGTTAAGTTATACCACTGAATATGGGAGCTACAAGAAAGCAGGAAGGCAGACCCCAGCTACAGTAGTAAGTAGGTCCCCATGCAGTCTATCAACCAGCACGGTGTCACATTTGCAGCTGCTTTCCTGTGGGAGCTATCTTCAATACCACACTTTTTCTCCTCAGCTCCCTTTGAAATAAATACATTTTGTCGGTTAGGTTATACCACTGCATATAGGAGCTACAAGAAAGCAGGAAGGCAGACCCCAGCTACAGTAGTAAGTAGGTCCCCATGCAGTCTATCAGCCAGCACAGTGTCACATTTGCAGCTGCTTTCCTGTGGGAGCTATCTTCAATAACACACTTTTTCTCGTCAGCTCCATCTTAAAAAAATACATTTTGTCTGTTAATGTATACCACTGAATATGGGAGCTACAAGAAAGCAGGAAGGCAGACCCCAGCTACAGTAGTAAGTAGGTCCCCATGCAGTCTGTCAGCCAGCACGGTGTCACATTTGCAGCTGCTTTCTTGTCGGAGTTATCTTCAATACCACACTTATCTCCTCAGCTCCATCTTAAAAAAATACATTTTGTCTATTAAGTTATACCGCTGAGTATGGGAGCTACAAGAAAGCAGGAAGGCAGACCCCAGCTACAGTAGTAAGTAGGTCCCCATGCAGTCTATCAGCCAGCACGGTGTCACATTTGCAGCTTCTTTCCTGTGGGAGCTATCTTCAATACCACACTTTTTCTCCTCAGCTCCCATTGAAAAAATACATGTGTCTGTTAACGTATACCACTGAGTATGGGAGCTACAAGGAAGCCTGAAGGCAGACCCCAGCTACAGTAGTAAGTAGGTCCCCATGCAGTCTATCAGCCAGCACGGTGTCACATTTGCAGCTGCTTACCTGTGGGAGCTATCTTCAATACCACACTTTTTCTCCTCATCTCCCATTGAAAAAATACATGTGTCTCTTAGGTTATGCCAATGAGTATGGGAGCTACAAGAAAGCAGGAAGGCAGACCCCAGCTACAGTAGTAAGTAGGTCCCCATGCAGTCTATCAGCCAGCACGGTGTCACATTTGCAGCTTCTTTCCTGTTGGAGCTACCTTCAATACCACACTTTTTCTCCTCAGCTCCATCTGAAAAAAATACATTTTGTCTATTAAGTTATCCGCTGAGTATGGGAGCTACAGGAAAGCAGGAAGGCAGACCCCTGCTACAGTAGTAAGGAGGTCCCCATGCAGTCTATCAGCAAGAACGGTGTCACATTTGCAGCTGCTTTCTTGTGGGAGCTATCTTCAATACCACAGTTTTTCTGTTCAGCTCCAATAGAAAAAATACATTGTGTCTGTTAACGTATACCACTGAGTATGGGAGCTACAAGAAAGCAGGAAGGCAGACCCCAGCTACAGTAGTAAGTAGGTCCCCATGCAGTCTATCAGCCAGCACGGTGTCACATTTGCAGCTGCTTTCCTGTGGGAGCTATCTTCAATACCACACTTTTTCTGTTCAGCTCCCATTGAAAAAATACATGTGTCTGTTAACGTATACCACTGAATATGGGAGCTACAAGAAAGCAGGAAGGCAGACCCCAGCTACAGTAGTAAGCAGGTCCCCATGCAGTCTATCAGCCAGCATGGTGCTAGATTTGCAGCTGCTTTCCTGTGGGAGCTATCTTCAATACCACACTTTTTCTGTTCAGCTCCATCTGAAAAAATACATTTTGTCTATTAAGTTATACCGCTGAGTATGGGAGCTACAAGAAAGCAGGAAGGCAGACCCCAGATACAGTAGTAAGTAGGTCCACATGCAGTCTATCAGCCAGCACGGTGTCACATTTGCAGCTACTTTCCTGTGGGAGCTATCTTCAATACGAGAATTTTCTCCTCAGCTCCCATTGAAAAAATACATGTGTCTGTTAGGTTATGCCAATGAGTATGGGAGCTACAAGAAAGCAGGAAGGCAGACCCCAGCTACAGTAGTAAGTAGGTCCCCATGCAGTCTATCAGCCAGCACGGTGTCACATTTGCAGCTGCTTTCCTGTTCGAGCTATCTTCAATACCACACTTTTTCTCCTCAGCTCCCTTTGAAATAAATACATTTTGTCGGTTAGGTTATACCACTGAGTATGGGAGCTACAAGAAAGCAGGAAGGCAGACCCCAGCTACAGTAGTAAGTAGGTCCCCATGCAGTCTATCAGCCAGCACGGTGTCACATTTGCAGCTACTTTCCTGTGGGAGCTATCTTCAATACGACAGTTTTCTCCTCAGCTCCCATTGAAAAAATACATGTGTCTGTTAGGTTATGCCAATGAGTATGGGAGCTACAAGAAAGCAGGAAGGCAGACCCCAGCTACAGTAGTAAGTAGGTCCCCATGCAGTCTATCAGCCAGCACGGTGTCACATTTGCAGCTGCTTTCCTGTGGGAGCTATCTTCAATACCACACTTTTTCTGTTCAGCTCCATCTGAAAAAATACATTGTGTCTATTAAGTTATACCGCTGAGTATGGGAGCTACAAGAAAGCAGGAAGGCAGACCCCAGATACAGTAGTAAGTAGGTCCACATGCAGTCTATCAGCCAGCACGGTGTCACATTTGCAGCTACTTTCCTGTGGGAGCTATCTTCAATACGAGAATTTTCTCCTCAGCTCCCATTGAAAAAATACATGTGTCTGTTAGGTTATGCCAATGAGTATGGGAGCTACAAGAAAGCAGGAAGGCAGACCCCAGCTACAGTAGTGAGTAGGTCCCCATGCAGTCTATCAGCCAGCACGGTGTCACATTTGCAGCTGCTTTCCTGTTCGAGCTATCTTCAATACCACACTTTTTCTCCTCAGCTCCCTTTGAAATAAATACATTTTGTCGGTTAGGTTATACCACTGAGTATGGGAGCTACAAGAAAGCAGGAAGGCAGACCCCAGCTACAGTAGTAAGTAGGTCCCCATGCAGTCTATCAGCCAGCACGGTGTCACATTTGCAGCTGCTTTCCTGTCGGAGCTATCTTCAATACCACACTTTTTCTCCTCAGCTCCATCTGAAAAAAATACATTTTGTCTGTTAAGTTATACCGCTGAGTATGGGAGCTACAAGAAAGCAGGAAGGCAGACCCCAGCTACAGTAGTAAGTAGGTCCCCATGCAGTCTATCAGCCAGCACGGTGCCAGATTTGCAGCTGCTTTCCTGTGGGAGCTATCTTCAATACCACACTCTTTCTCCTCAGCCCCATTGAAAAATACATGTGTCTGTTAAGGTATACCACTGAGTATGGGAGCTACAAGAAAGCAGGAAGGTAGACCCCAGCTACAGTAGTAAGTAGGTCCCCATGCAGTCTACCAGTAAGCACGGTGTCAACATTTGGAGCTGCTTTCCTGTGGGAACTATATTCAATACGACACTTTTTCTCCTCAGCTCCCATTGAAAAAATACATGTGTCTGTTAAGTTATACCACTGAGTATGGGAGCTACAAGAAAGCAGGAAGGCAGACCCCAGCTACAGTAGTAAGTAGGTCCCCATGCAGTCTATCAGCCAGCACGGTGTCACATTTGCAGCTGCTTTCCTGTGGGAGCTATCTTCAATACCACACTTTTTCTGTTAAGCTCCCATTGAAAAAATACATGTGTCTGTTAACGTATACCACTGAATATGGGAGCTACAAGAAAGCAGGAAGGCAGACCCCAGCTACAGTAGTAAGTAGGTCCCCATGCAGTCTATCAGTAAGCACGGTGTCACATTTGCAGCTGCTTTCCTGTGGGAGCTATCTTCAATACCACACTTTTTCTGTTCAGCTCCCATTGAAAAAATACATGTGTCTGTTAAGTTATACCACTGAGTATGGGAGCTACAAGAAAGCAGGAAGGCAGACCCCAGCTACAGTAGTAAGTAGGTCCCCATGCAGTCTATCAGCCAGCACGGTGTCACATTTGCAGCTTCTTTCCTGTGGGAGCTATCTTCAATACCACACTTTTTCTCCTCAGCTCCCATTGAAAAAATACATGTGTCTGTTAAGGTATACCACTGAATATGGGACCTACAAGAAAGCAGGAAGGCAAACCCCAGCTACAGTAGTAAGTAGGTCCCCATGCAGTCTATCAACCAGCACGGTGTCACATTTGCAGCTGCTTTCCTGTGGGAGCTATCTTCAATACCACACTTTTTCTCCTCAGCTCCCATTGAAAAAATACATGTGTCTGTTAAGGTATACCACTGAATATGGGACCTACAAGAAAGCAGGAAGGCAAACCCCAGCTACAGTAGTAAGTAGGTCCCCATGCAGTCTATCAACCAGCACGGTGTCACATTTGCAGCTGCTTTCCTGTGGGAGCTATCTTCAATACCACACTTTTTCTCCTCAGCTCCCTTTGAAATAAATACATTTTGTCGGTTAGGTTATACCACTGCATATAGGAGCTACAAGAAAGCAGGAAGGCAGACCCCAGCTACAGTAGTAAGTAGGTCCCCATGCAGTCTATCAGCCAGCACAGTGTCACATTTGCAGCTGCTTTCCTGTGGGAGCTATCTTCAATACCACACTTTTTCTCCTCAGCTCCATCTTAAAAAAATACATTTTGTCTGTTAATGTATACCACTGAATATGGGAGCTACAAGAAAGCAGGAAGGCAGACCCCAGCTACAGTAGTAAGTAGGTCCCCATGCAGTCTATCAGCCAGCACGGTGTCACATTTGCAGCTGCTTTCCTGTGGGAGCTATCTTCAATACCACACTTTTTCTGTTAAGCTCCCATTGAAAAAATACATGTGTCTGTTAACGTATACCACTGAATATGGGAGCCACAAGAAAGCAGGAAGGCAGACCCCAGCTACAGTAGTAAGTAGGTCCCCATGCAGTCTATCAGCCAGCACGGTGTCACAGTTGCAGCTGCTTTCCTGTGGGAGCTATCTTCAATACCACACTTTTTCTCCTCATCTCCCATTGAAAAAATACATGTGTCTGTTAGGTTATGCCAATGAGTATGGGAGCTACAAGAAAGCAGGAAGGCAGACCCCAGCTACGGTAGTAAGTAGGTCCCCATGCAGTCTATCAGCCAGCACGGTGTCACATTTGCAGCTGCTTTCCTGTGGGAGCTATCTTCAATACCACACTTTTTCTCCTCAGCTCCCATTGAAAAAATACATGTGTCTGTTAAGGTATACCACTGAATATGGGAGCTACAAGAAAGCAGGAAGGCAGACCCCAGCTACAGTAGTAAGTAGGTCCCCATGCAGTCTATCAGCCAGCACGGTGCCAGATTTGCAGCTGCTTTCCTGTGGGAGCTATCTTCAATACCACACTCTTTCTCCTCAGCCCCATTGAAAAATACATGTGTCTGTTAAGGTATACCACTGAGTATGGGAGCTACAAGAAAGCAGGAAGGTAGACCCCAGCTACAGTAGTAAGTAGGTCCCCATGCAGTCTACCAGTAAGCACGGTGTCAACATTTGGAGCTGCTTTCCTGTGGGAACTATATTCAATACGACACTTTTTCTCCTCAGCTCCCATTGAAAAAATACATGCGTCTGTTAAGTTATACCACTGAGTATGGGAGCTACAAGAAAGCAGGAAGGCAGACCCCAGCTACAGTAGTAAGTAGGTCCCCATGCAGTCTATCAGCCAGCACGGTGTCACATTTGCAGCTGCTTTCCTGTGGGAGCTATCTTCAATACCACACTTTTTCTGTTAAGCTCCCATTGAAAAAATACATGTGTCTGTTAACGTATACCACTGAATATGGGAGCTACAAGAAAGCAGGAAGGCAGACCCCAGCTACAGTAGTAAGTAGGTCCCCATGCAGTCTATCAGCCAGCATGGTGCCAGATTTGCAGCTGCTTTCCTGTGGGAGCTATCTTCAATACCACACTTTTTCTGTTCAGCTCCATCTGAAAAAATACATTTTGTCTATTAAGTTATACCGCTGAGTATGGGAGCTACAAGAAAGCAGGAAGGCAGACCCCAGATACAGTAGTAAGTAGGTCCACATGCAGTCTATCAGCCAGCACGGTGTCACATTTGCAGCTACTTTCCTGTGGGAGCTATCTTCAATACGACAATTTTCTCCTCAGCTCCCATTGAAAAAATACATGTGTCTGTTAGGTTATGCCAATGAGTATGGGAGCTACAAGAAAGCAGGAAGGCAGACCCCAGCTACAGTAGTAAGTAGGTCCCCATGCAGTCTATCAGCCAGCACGGTGTCACATTTGCAGCTGCTTTCCTGTTCGAGCTATCTTCAATACCACACTTTTTCTCCTCAGCTCCCTTTGAAATAAATACATTTTGTCGCTTAGGTTATACCACTGAGTATGGGAGCTACAAGAAAGTAGGAAGGCAGACCCCAGCTACAGTAGTAAGTAGGTCCCCATGCAGTCTATCAGCCAGCACGGTGTCACATTTGCAGCTACTTTCCTGTGGGAGCTATCTTCAATACGACAGTTTTCTCCTCAGCTCCCATTGAAAAAATACATGTGTCTGTTAGGTTATGCCAATGAGTATGGGAGCTACAAGAAAGCAGGAAGGCAGACCCCAGCTACAGTAGTAAGTAGGTCCCCATGCAGTCTATCAGCCAGCACGGTGTCACATTTGCAGCTGCTTTCCTGTGGGAGCTATCTTCAATACCACACTTTTTCTCCTCAGCTCCCATTGAAAAAATACATTGTGTCTATTAAGTTATACCGCTGAGTATGGGAGCTACAAGAAAGCAGGAAGGCAGACCCCAGATACAGTAGTAAGTAGGTCCACATGCAGTCTATCAGCCAGCACGGTGTCACATTTGCAGCTACTTTCCTGTGGGAGCTATCTTCAATACGACAATTTTCTCCTCAGCTCCCATTGAAAAAATACATGTGTCTGTTAGGTTATGCCAATGAGTATGGGAGCTACAAGAAAGCAGGAAGGCAGACCCCAGCTACAGTAGTGAGTAGGTCCCCATGCAGTCTATCAGCCAGCACGGTGTCACATTTGCAGCTGCTTTCCTGTTCGAGCTATCTTCAATACCACACTTTTTCTCCTCAGCTCCCTTTGAAATAAATACATTTTGTCGGTTAGGTTATACCACTGAGTATGGGAGCTACAAGAAAGCAGGAAGGCAGACCCCAGCTACAGTAGTAAGTAGGTCCCCATGCAGTCTATCAGCCAGCACGGTGTCACATTTGCAGCTGCTTTCCTGTCGGAGCTATCTTCAATACCACACTTTTTCTCCTCAGCTCGATCTGAAAAAAATACATTTTGTCTGTTAAGTTATACCGCTGAGTATGGGAGCTACAAGAAAGCAGGAAGGCAGACCCCAGCTACAGTAGTAAGTAGGTCCCCATGCAGTCTATCAGCCAGCACGGTGCCAGATTTGCAGCTGCTTTCCTGTGGGAGCTATCTTCAATACCACACTCTTTCTCCTCAGTCCCATTGAAAAATACATGTGTCTGTTAAGGTATACCACTGAGTATGGGAGCTACAAGAAAGCAGGAAGGTAGACCCCAGCTACAGTAGTAAGTAGGTCCCCATGCAGTCTACCAGTAAGCACGGTGTCAACATTTGGAGCTGCTTTCCTGTGGGAACTATATTCAATACGACACTTTTTCTCCTCAGCTCCCATTGAAAAAATACATGCGTCTGTTAAGTTATACCACTGAGTATGGGAGCTACAAGAAAGCAGGAAGGCAGACCCCAGCTACAGTAGTAAGTAGGTCCCCATGCAGTCTATCAACCAGCACGGTGTCACATTTGCAGCTGCTTTCCTGTGGGAGCTATCTTCAATACCACACTTTTTCTCCTCAGCTCCCATTGAAAAAATACATGTGTCTGTTAAGGTATACCACTGAATATGGGACCTACAAGAAAGCAGGAAGGCAAACCCCAGCTACAGTAGTAAGTAGGTCCCCATGCAGTCTATCAACCAGCACGGTGTCACATTTGCAGCTGCTTTCCTGTGGGAGCTATCTTCAATACCACACTTTTTCTCCTCAGCTCCCTTTGAAATAAATACATTTTGTCGGTTAGGTTATACCACTGCATATAGGAGCTACAAGAAAGCAGGAAGGCAGACCCCAGCTACAGTAGTAAGTAGGTCCCCATGCAGTCTATCAGCCAGCACAGTGTCACATTTGCAGCTGCTTTCCTGTGGGAGCTATCTTCAATACCACACTTTTTCTCCTCAGCTCCGTCTGAAAAAAATACATTTTGTCTGTTAATGTATACCACTGAATATGGGAGCTACAAGAAAGCAGGAAGGCAGACCCCAGCTACAGTAGTAAGTAGGTCCCCATGCAGTCTATCAGCCAGCACGGTGTCACATTTGCAGCTGCTTTCTTGTCGGAGTTATCTTCAATACCACACTTTTTCTCCTCAGCTCCATCTTAAAAAAATACATTTTGTCTATTAAGTTATACCGCTGAGTATGGGAGCTACAAGAAAGCAGGAAGACAGACCCCAGCTACAGTAGTAAGTAGGTCCCCATGCAGTCTATCAGTAAGCACGGTGTCACATTTGCAGCTGCTTTCCTGTGGGAGCTATCTTCAATACCACACATTTTCTCCTCATCTCCCATTGAAAAAATACATGTGTCTGTTAAGTTATACCACTGAGTATGGGAGCTACAAGAAAGCAGGAAGGCAGACCCCAGCTACAGTAGTAAATAGGTCCCCATGCAGTCTATGAGCCAGCACGGTGTCACATTTGCAGCTTCTTTCCTGTGGGAGCTATCTTCAATACCACACTTTTTCTCCTCAGCTCCCATTGAAAAAATACATGTGTCTGTTAACGTATACCACTGAGTATGGGAGCTACAAGGAAGCCTGAAGGTAGACCCCAGCTACAGTAGTAAGTAGGTCCCCATGCAGTCTATCAGCCAACACGGTGTCACATTTGCAGCAGCTTTCCTGTGGGAGCTATCTTCAATACCACACTTTTTCTCCTCATCTCCCTTTGAAAAATTACAGGTGTCTGTTAAGGTATACCACTGAATATGGGACCTACAAGAAAGCAGGAAGGCAAACCCCAGCTACAGTAGTAAGTAGATCCCCATGCAGTCTATCAGCCAGCACGGTGTCACATTTGCAGCTGCTTTCCTGTGGGAGCTATCTTCAATACCACACTTTTTCTCCTCATCTCCCATTGAAAAAATACATGTGTCTCTTAGGTTATGCCAATGAGTATGGGAGCTACAAGAAAGCAGGAAGGCAGACTCCAGCTACAGTAGTAAGTAGGTCCCCATGCAGTCTATCAGCCAGCACGGTGTCACATTTGCAGCTGCTTTCCTGTCGGAGCTATCTTCAATACCACACTTTTTCTCCTCAGCTCCATCTGAAAAAAATACATTCTGTCTATTAAGTTATACCGCTGAGTATGGGAGCTACAGGAAAGCAGGAAGGCAGACCCCAGCTACAGTAGTAAGGAGGTCCCCATGCAGTCTATCAGCCAGCACGGTGTCACATTTGCAGCTGCTTTCCTGTGGGAGCTATCTTCAATACCACAGTTTTTCTGTTCAGCTCCAATAGAAAAAATACATTGTGTCTGTTAACGTATACCACTGAGTATGGGAGCTACAAGAAAGCAGGAAGGCAGACCCCAGCTACAGTAGTAAGTAGGTCCCCATGCAGTCTGTCAGCCAGCACGGTGTCACATTTGCAGCTGCTTTCCTGTGGGAGCTATCTTCAATACCACACTTTTTCTGTTCAGCTCCCATTGAAAAAATACATCTGTCTGTTAAGTTATACCACTGAATATGGGAGCAACACGAAAGCAGGAAGGCAGACCCCAGCTACAGTAGTAAGTAGGTCCCCATGCAGTCTATCAGCCAGCACGGTGTCACATTTGCAGCTGCTTTCCTGTGGGAGCTATCTTCAATACCACACTTTTTCTCCTCAGCTCCCTTTGAAATAAATACATTTTGTCGGTTAGGTTATACCACTGCATATAGGAGCTACAAGAAAGCAGGAAGGCAGACCCCAGCTACAGTAGTAAGTAGGTCCCCATGCAGTCTATCAGCCAGCACGGTGTCACATTTGCAGCTGCTTTCCTGTGGGAGCTATCTTCAATACCACACTTTTTCTGTTCAGCTCCCATAGAAAAAATACATTTTGTCTGTTAATGTATACCACTGAATATGGGAGCTACAAGAAAGCAGGAAGGCAGACCCCAGCTACAGTAGTAAGTAGGTCCCCATGCAGTCTATCAGCCAGCACGGTGTCACATTTGCAGCTGCTTTCTTGTCGGAGTTATCTTCAATACCACACTTTTTCTCCTCAGCTCCATCTTAAAAAAATACATTTTGTCTATTAAGTTATACCGCTGAGTATGGGAGCTACAAGAAAGCAGGAAGGCAGACCCCAGCTACAGTAGTAAGTAGGTCCCCATGCAGTCTATCAGTAAGCACGGTGTCACATTTGCAGCTGCTTTCCTGTGGGAGCTATCTTCAATACCACACTTTTTCTCCTCATCTCCCATTGAAAAAATACATGTGTCTGTTAAGTTATACCACTGAGTATGGGAGCTACAAGAAAGCAGGAAGATAGATCCCAGCTACAGTAGTAAGTAGGTCCCCATGCAGTCTATCAGCCAGCACGGTGTCACATTTGCAGCTTCTTTCCTGTGGGAGCTATCTTCAATACCACACTTTTTCTCCTCAGCTCCCATTGAAAAAATACATGTGTCTGTTAACGTATACCACTGAGTATGGGAGCTACAAGGAAGCCTGAAGGTAGACCCCAGCTACAGTAGTAAGTAGGTCCCCATGCAGTCTATCAGCCAACACGGTGTCACATTTGCAGCTGCTTTCCTGTGGGAGCTATCTTCAATACCACACTTTTTCTCCTCATCTCCCATTGAAAAAATACATGTGTCTGTTAGGTTATGCCAATGAGTATGGGAGCTACAAGAAAGCAGGAAGGCAGACCCCAGCTACAGTAGTAAGTAGGTCCCCATGCAGTCTATCAGCCAGCACGGTGTCACATTTGCAGCTGCTTTCCTGTCGGAGCTATCTTCAATACCACACTTTTTCTCCTCAGCTCCATCTGAAAAAAATACATTTTGTCTATTAAGTTATACCGCTGAGTATGGGAGCTACAGGAAAGCAGGAAGGCAGACCCCTGCTACAGTAGTAAGGAGGTCCCCATGCAGTCTATCAGCCAGAACGGTGTCACATTTGCAGCTGCTTTCCTGTGGGAGCTATCTTCAATACCACAGTTTTTCTGTTCAGCTCCAATAGAAAAAATACATTGTGTCTGTTAACGTATACCACTGAGTATGGGAGCTACAAGAAAGCAGGAAGGCAGACCCCAGCTACAGTAGTAAGTAGGTCCCCATGCAGTCTATCAGCCAGCACGGTGTCACATTTGCAGCTGCTTTCCTGTGGGAGCTATCTTCAATACCACACTTTTTCTCCTCATCTCCCATTGAAAAAATACATGTGTCTGTTAAGGTATACCACTGAATATGGGAGCTAAAAGAAAGCAGGAAGGCAGACCCCAGCTACAGTAGTAAGTAGGTCCCCATGCAGTCTATCAGCCAGCACGGTGTCACATTTGCAGCTACTTTCCTGTGGGAGCTATCTTCAATACCACACTTTTTCTCCTCATCTCCCATGGAAAAAATACATGTGTCTATTAAGGTATACCACTGAATATGGGAGCTACAAGAAAGCAGGAAGGCAGACCCCAGCTATAGTAGTAAGTAGGTCCCCATGCAGTCTATCAGCCATCACGGTGTCACATTTGCAGCTGCTTTCCTGTGGAGCTATCTTCAATACCACACTTTTTCTCCTCAGCTCCATCTGAAAAAAATACATTTTGTCTATTAAGTTATACCGCTGAGTATGGGAGCTACAAGAAAGCAGGAAGGCAGACCCCAGCTACAGTAGTAAGTAGGTCCCCATGCAGTCTATCAGCCAGCACGGTGTCACAGTTGCAGCTGCTTTCCTGTGGGAGCTATCTTCAATACCACACTTTTTCTCCTCATCTCCCATTGAAAAAATACATGTGTCTGTTAGGTTATGCCAATGAGTATGGGAGCTACAAGAAAGCAGGAAGGCAGACCCCAGCTACGGTAGTAAGTAGGTCCCCATGCAGTCTATAAGCCAGCACGGTGTCACATTTGCAGCTGCTTTCCTGTGGGAGCTATCTTCAATACCACACTTTTTCTCCTCAGCTCCCATTGAAAAAATACATGTGTCTGTTAAGGTATACCACTGAATATGGGAGCTACAAGAAAGCAGGAAGGCAGACCCCAGCTACAGTAGTAAGTAGGTCCCCATGCAGTCTATCAGCCAGCACGGTGCCAGATTTGCAGCTGCTTTCCTGTGGGAGCTATCTTCAATACCACACTCTTTCTCCTCAGCCCCATTGAAAAATACATGTGTCTGTTAAGGTATACCACTGAGTATGGGAGCTACAAGAAAGCAGGAAGGTAGACCCCAGCTACAGTAGTAAGTAGGTCCCCATGCAGTCTACCAGTAAGCACGGTGTCAACATTTGGAGCTGCTTTCCTGTGGGAACTATATTCAATACGACACTTTTTCTCCTCAGCTCCCATTGAAAAAATACATGCGTCTGTTAAGTTATACCACTGAGTATGGGAGCTACAAGAAAGCAGGAAGGCAGACCCCAGCTACAGTAGTAAGTAGGTCCCCATGCAGTCTATCAGCCAGCACGGTGTCACATTTGCAGCTGCTTTCCTGTGGGAGCTATCTTCAATACCACACTTTTTCTGTTAAGCTCCCATTGAAAAAATACATGTGTCTGTTAACGTATACCACTGAATATGGGAGCTACAAGAAAGCAGGAAGGCAGACCCCAGCTACAGTAGTAAGTAGGTCCCCATGCAGTCTATCAGCCAGCACGGTGTCACATTTGCAGCTGCTTTCCTGTGGGAGCTCTCTTCAATACCACACTTTTTCTCCTCAGCTCCATCTGAAAAAAATACATTGTGTCTATTACGTTATACCGCTGAGTATGGGAGCTACAAGAAAGCAGGAAGGCAGACCCCAGCTACAGTAGTAAGTAGGTCCCCATGCAGTCTATCAGTAAGCACGGTATCACATTTGCAGCTGCTTTCCTGTGGGAGCTATCTTCAATACCACACTTTTTCTGTTCAGCTCCCATTGAAAAAATACATCTGTCTGTTAAGTTATACCACTGAATATGGGAGCTACAAGAAAGCAGGAAGGCAGACCCCAGCTACAGTAGTAAGTAGGTCCCCATGCAGTCTATCAGCCAGCACGGTGTCACATTTGCAGCTGCTTTCCTGTGGGAGCTATCTTCAATACCACACTTTTTCTGTTCAGCTCCATCTGAAAAAATACATTTTGTCTATTAAGTTATACCGCTGAGTATGGGAGCTACAAGAAAGCAGGAAGGCAGACCCCAGATACAGTAGTAAGTAGGTCCACATGCAGTCTATCAGCCAGCACGGTTTCACATTTGCAGCTACTTTCCTGTGGGAGCTATCTTCAATACGAGAATTTTCTCCTCAGCTCCCATTGAAAAAATACATGTGTCTGTTAGGTTATGCCAATGAGTATGGGAGCTACAAGAAAGCAGGAAGGCAGACCCCAGCTACAGTAGTAAGTAGGTCCCCATGCAGTCTATCAGCCAGCACGGTGTCACATTTGCAGCTGCTTTCCTGTTCGAGCTATCTTCAATACCACACTTTTTCTCCTCAGCTCCCTTTGAAATAAATACATTTTGTCGGTTAGGTTATACCACTGAGTATGGGAGCTACAAGAAAGCAGGAAGGCAGACCCCAGCTACAGTAGTAAGTAGGTCCCCATGCAGTCTATCAGCCAGCACGGTGTCACATTTGCAGCTACTTTCCTGTGGGAGCTATCTTCAATACGACAGTTTTCTCCTCAGCTCCCATTGAAAAAATACATGTGTCTGTTAGGTTATGCCAATGAGTATGGGAGCTACAAGAAAGCAGGAAGGCAGACCCCAGCTACAGTAGTAAGTAGGTCCCCATGCAGTCTATCAGCCAGCACGGTGTCACATTTGCAGCTGCTTTCCTGTGGGAGCTATCTTCAATACCACACTTTTTCTGTTCAGCTCCATCTGAAAAAATACATTGTGTCTATTAAGTTATACCGCTGAGTATGGGAGCTACAAGAAAGCAGGAAGGCAGACCCCAGATACAGTAGTAAGTAGGTCCACATGCAGTCTATCAGCCAGCACGGTGTCACATTTGCAGCTACTTTCCTGTGGGAGCTATCTTCAATACGACAATTTTCTCCTCAGCTCCCATTGAAAAAATACATGTGTCTGTTAGGTTATGCCAATGAGTATGGGAGCTACAAGAAAGCAGGAAGGCAGACCCCAGCTACAGTAGTGAGTAGGTCCCCATGCAGTCTATCAGCCAGCACGGTGTCACATTTGCAGCTGCTTTCCTGTTCGAGCTATCTTCAATACCACACTTTTTCTCCTCAGCTCCCTTTGAAATAAATACATTTTGTCGGTTAGGTTATACCACTGAGTATGGGAGCTACAAGAAAGCAGGAAGGCAGACCCCAGCTACAGTAGTAAGTAGGTCCCCATGCAGTCTATCAGCCAGCACGGTGTCACATTTGCAGCTGCTTTCCTGTCGGAGCTATCTTCAATACCACACTTTTTCTCCTCAGCTCCATCTGAAAAAAATACATTTTGTCTGTTAAGTTATACCGCTGAGTATGGGAGCTACAAGAAAGCAGGAAGGCAGACCCCAGCTACAGTAGTAAGTAGGTCCCCATGCAGTCTATCAGCCAGCACGGTGCCAGATTTGCAGCTGCTTTCCTGTGGGAGCTATCTTCAATACCACACTCTTTCTCCTCAGTCCCATTGAAAAATACATGTGTCTGTTAAGGTATACCACTGAGTATGGGAGCTACAAGAAAGCAGGAAGGTAGACCCCAGCTACAGTAGTAAGTAGGTCCCCATGCAGTCTACCAGTAAGCACGGTGTCAACATTTGGAGCTGCTTTCCTGTGGGAACTATATTCAATACGACACTTTTTCTCCTCAGCTCCCATTGAAAAAATACATGCGTCTGTTAAGTTATACCACTGAGTATGGGAGCTACAAGAAAGCAGGAAGGCAGACCCCAGCTACAGTAGTAAGTAGGTCCCCATGCAGTCTATCAGCCAGCACGGTGTCACATTTGCAGCTACTTTCCTGTGGGAGCTATCTTCAATACCACACTTTTTCTGTTAAGCTCCCATTGAAAAAATACATGTGTCTGTTAACGTATACCACTGAATATGGGAGCTACAAGAAAGCAGGAAGGCAGACCCCAGCTACAGTAGTAAGTAGGTCCCCATGCAGTCTATCAGCCAGCACGGTGTCACATTTGCAGCTGCTTTCCTGTGGGAGCTCTCTTCAATACCACACTTTTTCTCCTCAGCTCCATCTGAAAAAAATACATTTTGTCTATTACGTTATACCGCTGAGTATGGGAGCTACAAGAAAACAGGAAGGCAGACCCCAGCTACAGTAGTAAGTAGGTCCCCATGCAGTCTATCAGTAAGCACGGTATCACATTTGCAGCTGCTTTCCTGTGGGAGCTATCTTCAATACCACACTTTTTCTGTTCAGCTCCCATTGAAAAAATACATCTGTCTGTTAAGTTATACCACTGAATATGGGAGCTACAAGAAAGCAGGAAGGCAGACCCCAGCTACAGTAGTAAGTAGGTCCCCATGCAGTCTATCAGCCAGCATGGTGCCAGATTTGCAGCTGCTTTCCTGTGGGAGCTATCTTCAATACCACACTTTTTCTTTTCAGCTCCATCTGAAAAAATACATTTTGTCTATTAAGTTATACCGCTGAGTATGGGAGCTACAAGAAAGCAAGAAAGGCAGACCCCAGATACAGTAGTAAGTAGGTCCACATGCAGTCTATCAGCCAGCACGGTGTCACATTTGCAGCTACTTTCCTGTGGGAGCTATCTTCAATACGAGAATTTTCTCCTCAGCTCCCATTGAAAAAATACATGTGTCTGTTAGGTTATGCCAATGAGTATGGGAGCTACAAGAAAGCAGGAAGGCAGACCCCAGCTACAGTAGTAAGTAGGTCCCCATGCAGTCTATCAGCCAGCACGGTGTCACATTTGCAGCTGCTTTCCTGTTCGAGCTATCTTCAATACCACACTTTTTCTCCTCAGCTCCCTTTGAAATAAATACATTTTGTCGGTTAGGTTATACCACTGAGTATGGGAGCTACAAGAAAGCAGGAAGGCAGACCCCAGCTACAGTAGTAAGTAGGTCCCCATGCAGTCTATCAGCCAGCACGGTGTCACATTTGCAGCTACTTTCCTGTGGGAGCTATCTTCAATACGACAGTTTTCTCCTCAGCTCCCATTGAAAAAATACATGTGTCTGTTAGGTTATGCCAATGAGTATGGGAGCTACAAGAAAGCAGGAAGGCAGACCCCAGCTACAGTAGTAAGTAGATCCCCATGCAGTCTATCAGCCAGAACGGTGTCACATTTGCAGCTGCTTTCCTGTGGGAGCTATCTTCAATACCACACTTTTTCTGTTCAGCTCCATCTGAAAAAATACATTGTGTCTATTAAGTTATACCGCTGAGTATGGGAGCTACAAGAAAGCAGGAAGGCAGACCCCAGATACAGTAGTAAGTAGGTCCACATGCAGTCTATCAGCCAGCACGGTGTCACATTTGCAGCTACTTTCCTGTGGGAGCTATCTTCAATATGACAATTTTCTCCTCAGCTCCCATTGAAAAAATACATGTGTCTGTTAGGTTATGCCAATGAGTATGGGAGCTACAAGAAAGCCTTAAGGTAGACCCCAGCTACAGTAGTGAGTAGGTCCCCATGCAGTCTATCAGCCAGCACGGTGTCACATTTGCAGCTGCTTTCCTGTTCGAGCTATCTTCAATACCACACTTTTTCTCCTCAGCTCCCTTTGAAATAAATTCCTTTTTTTCGGTTAGGTTATACCACTGAGTATGGGAGCTACAAGAAAGCAGGAAGGCAGACCCCAGCTACAGTAGTAAGTAGGTCCCCATGCAGTCTATCAGCCAGCACGGTGTCACATTTGCAGCTGCTTTCCTGTGGGAGCTATCTTCAATACCACACATTTTCTCCTCATCTCCCATTGAAAAAATACATGTGTCTGTTAAGTTATACCACTGAGTATGGGAGCTACAAGAAAGCAGGAAGGCAGACCCCAGCTACAGTAGTAAATAGGTCCCCATGCAGTCTATGAGCCAGCACGGTGTCACATTTGCAGCTTCTTTCCTGTGGGAGCTATCTTCAATACCACACTTTTTCTCCTCAGCTCCCATTGAAAAAATACATGTGTCTGTTAACGTATACCACTGAGTATGGGAGCTACAAGGAAGCCTGAAGGTAGACCCCAGCTACAGTAGTAAGTAGGTCCCCATGCAGTCTATCAGCCAACACGGTGTCACATTTGCAGCAGCTTTCCTGTGGGAGCTATCTTCAATACCACACTTTTTCTCCTCATCTCCCTTTGAAAAATTACAGGTGTCTGTTAAGGTATACCACTGAATATGGGACCTACAAGAAAGCAGGAAGGCAAACCCCAGCTACAGTAGTAAGTAGATCCCCATGCAGTCTATCAGCCAGCACGGTGTCACATTTGCAGCTGCTTTCCTGTGGGAGCTATCTTCAATACCACACTTTTTCTCCTCATCTCCCATTGAAAAAATACATGTGTCTCTTAGGTTATGCCAATGAGTATGGGAGCTACAAGAAAGCAGGAAGGCAGACTCCAGCTACAGTAGTAAGTAGGTCCCCATGCAGTCTATCAGCCAGCACGGTGTCACATTTGCAGCTGCTTTCCTGTCGGAGCTATCTTCAATACCACACTTTTTCTCCTCAGCTCCATCTGAAAAAAATACATTCTGTCTATTAAGTTATACCGCTGAGTATGGGAGCTACAGGAAAGCAGGAAGGCAGACCCCAGCTACAGTAGTAAGGAGGTCCCCATGCAGTCTATCAGCCAGCACGGTGTCACATTTGCAGCTGCTTTCCTGTGGGAGCTATCTTCAATACCACAGTTTTTCTGTTCAGCTCCAATAGAAAAAATACATTGTGTCTGTTAACGTATACCACTGAGTATGGGAGCTACAAGAAAGCAGGAAGGCAGACCCCAGCTACAGTAGTAAGTAGGTCCCCATGCAGTCTGTCAGCCAGCACGGTGTCACATTTGCAGCTGCTTTCCTGTGGGAGCTATCTTCAATACCACACTTTTTCTGTTCAGCTCCCATTGAAAAAATACATCTGTCTGTTAAGTTATACCACTGAATATGGGAGCAACACGAAAGCAGGAAGGCAGACCCCAGCTACAGTAGTAAGTAGGTCCCCATGCAGTCTATCAGCCAGCACGGTGTCACATTTGCAGCTGCTTTCCTGTGGGAGCTATCTTCAATACCACACTTTTTCTCCTCAGCTCCCTTTGAAATAAATACATTTTGTCGGTTAGGTTATACCACTGCATATAGGAGCTACAAGAAAGCAGGAAGGCAGACCCCAGCTACAGTAGTAAGTAGGTCCCCATGCAGTCTATCAGCCAGCACGGTGTCACATTTGCAGCTGCTTTCCTGTGGGAGCTATCTTCAATACCACACTTTTTCTGTTCAGCTCCCATAGAAAAAATACATTTTGTCTGTTAATGTATACCACTGAATATGGGAGCTACAAGAAAGCAGGAAGGCAGACCCCAGCTACAGTAGTAAGTAGGTCCCCATGCAGTCTATCAGCCAGCACGGTGTCACATTTGCAGCTGCTTTCTTGTCGGAGTTATCTTCAATACCACACTTTTTCTCCTCAGCTCCATCTTAAAAAAATACATTTTGTCTATTAAGTTATACCGCTGAGTATGGGAGCTACAAGAAAGCAGGAAGGCAGACCCCAGCTACAGTAGTAAGTAGGTCCCCATGCAGTCTATCAGTAAGCACGGTGTCACATTTGCAGCTGCTTTCCTGTGGGAGCTATCTTCAATACCACACTTTTTCTCCTCATCTCCCATTGAAAAAATACATGTGTCTGTTAAGTTATACCACTGAGTATGGGAGCTACAAGAAAGCAGGAAGATAGATCCCAGCTACAGTAGTAAGTAGGTCCCCATGCAGTCTATCAGCCAGCACGGTGTCACATTTGCAGCTTCTTTCCTGTGGGAGCTATCTTCAATACCACACTTTTTCTCCTCAGCTCCCATTGAAAAAATACATGTGTCTGTTAACGTATACCACTGAGTATGGGAGCTACAAGGAAGCCTGAAGGTAGACCCCAGCTACAGTAGTAAGTAGGTCCCCATGCAGTCTATCAGCCAACACGGTGTCACATTTGCAGCTGCTTTCCTGTGGGAGCTATCTTCAATACCACACTTTTTCTCCTCATCTCCCATTGAAAAAATACATGTGTCTGTTAGGTTATGCCAATGAGTATGGGAGCTACAAGAAAGCAGGAAGGCAGACCCCAGCTACAGTAGTAAGTAGGTCCCCATGCAGTCTATCAGCCAGCACGGTGTCACATTTGCAGCTGCTTTCCTGTCGGAGCTATCTTCAATACCACACTTTTTCTCCTCAGCTCCATCTGAAAAAAATACATTTTGTCTATTAAGTTATACCGCTGAGTATGGGAGCTACAGGAAAGCAGGAAGGCAGACCCCTGCTACAGTAGTAAGGAGGTCCCCATGCAGTCTATCAGCCAGAACGGTGTCACATTTGCAGCTGCTTTCCTGTGGGAGCTATCTTCAATACCACAGTTTTTCTGTTCAGCTCCAATAGAAAAAATACATTGTGTCTGTTAACGTATACCACTGAGTATGGGAGCTACAAGAAAGCAGGAAGGCAGACCCCAGCTACAGTAGTAAGTAGGTCCCCATGCAGTCTATCAGCCAGCACGGTGTCACATTTGCAGCTGCTTTCCTGTGGGAGCTATCTTCAATACCACACTTTTTCTCCTCATCTCCCATTGAAAAAATACATGTGTCTGTTAAGGTATACCACTGAATATGGGAGCTAAAAGAAAGCAGGAAGGCAGACCCCAGCTACAGTAGTAAGTAGGTCCCCATGCAGTCTATCAGCCAGCACGGTGTCACATTTGCAGCTACTTTCCTGTGGGAGCTATCTTCAATACCACACTTTTTCTCCTCATCTCCCATGGAAAAAATACATGTGTCTATTAAGGTATACCACTGAATATGGGAGCTACAAGAAAGCAGGAAGGCAGACCCCAGCTATAGTAGTAAGTAGGTCCCCATGCAGTCTATCAGCCATCACGGTGTCACATTTGCAGCTGCTTTCCTGTGGAGCTATCTTCAATACCACACTTTTTCTCCTCAGCTCCATCTGAAAAAAATACATTTTGTCTATTAAGTTATACCGCTGAGTATGGGAGCTACAAGAAAGCAGGAAGGCAGACCCCAGCTACAGTAGTAAGTAGGTCCCCATGCAGTCTATCAGCCAGCACGGTGTCACAGTTGCAGCTGCTTTCCTGTGGGAGCTATCTTCAATACCACACTTTTTCTCCTCATCTCCCATTGAAAAAATACATGTGTCTGTTAGGTTATGCCAATGAGTATGGGAGCTACAAGAAAGCAGGAAGGCAGACCCCAGCTACGGTAGTAAGTAGGTCCCCATGCAGTCTATAAGCCAGCACGGTGTCACATTTGCAGCTGCTTTCCTGTGGGAGCTATCTTCAATACCACACTTTTTCTCCTCAGCTCCCATTGAAAAAATACATGTGTCTGTTAAGGTATACCACTGAATATGGGAGCTACAAGAAAGCAGGAAGGCAGACCCCAGCTACAGTAGTAAGTAGGTCCCCATGCAGTCTATCAGCCAGCACGGTGCCAGATTTGCAGCTGCTTTCCTGTGGGAGCTATCTTCAATACCACACTCTTTCTCCTCAGCCCCATTGAAAAATACATGTGTCTGTTAAGGTATACCACTGAGTATGGGAGCTACAAGAAAGCAGGAAGGTAGACCCCAGCTACAGTAGTAAGTAGGTCCCCATGCAGTCTACCAGTAAGCACGGTGTCAACATTTGGAGCTGCTTTCCTGTGGGAACTATATTCAATACGACACTTTTTCTCCTCAGCTCCCATTGAAAAAATACATGCGTCTGTTAAGTTATACCACTGAGTATGGGAGCTACAAGAAAGCAGGAAGGCAGACCCCAGCTACAGTAGTAAGTAGGTCCCCATGCAGTCTATCAGCCAGCACGGTGTCACATTTGCAGCTGCTTTCCTGTGGGAGCTATCTTCAATACCACACTTTTTCTGTTAAGCTCCCATTGAAAAAATACATGTGTCTGTTAACGTATACCACTGAATATGGGAGCTACAAGAAAGCAGGAAGGCAGACCCCAGCTACAGTAGTAAGTAGGTCCCCATGCAGTCTATCAGCCAGCACGGTGTCACATTTGCAGCTGCTTTCCTGTGGGAGCTCTCTTCAATACCACACTTTTTCTCCTCAGCTCCATCTGAAAAAAATACATTGTGTCTATTACGTTATACCGCTGAGTATGGGAGCTACAAGAAAGCAGGAAGGCAGACCCCAGCTACAGTAGTAAGTAGGTCCCCATGCAGTCTATCAGTAAGCACGGTATCACATTTGCAGCTGCTTTCCTGTGGGAGCTATCTTCAATACCACACTTTTTCTGTTCAGCTCCCATTGAAAAAATACATCTGTCTGTTAAGTTATACCACTGAATATGGGAGCTACAAGAAAGCAGGAAGGCAGACCCCAGCTACAGTAGTAAGTAGGTCCCCATGCAGTCTATCAGCCAGCATGGTGCCAGATTTGCAGCTGCTTTCCTGTGGGAGCTATCTTCAATACCACACTTTTTCTGTTCAGCTCCATCTGAAAAAATACATTTTGTCTATTAAGTTATACCGCTGAGTATGGGAGCTACAAGAAAGCAGGAAGGCAGACCCCAGATACAGTAGTAAGTAGGTCCACATGCAGTCTATCAGCCAGCACGGTTTCACATTTGCAGCTACTTTCCTGTGGGAGCTATCTTCAATACGAGAATTTTCTCCTCAGCTCCCATTGAAAAAATACATGTGTCTGTTAGGTTATGCCAATGAGTATGGGAGCTACAAGAAAGCAGGAAGGCAGACCCCAGCTACAGTAGTAAGTAGGTCCCCATGCAGTCTATCAGCCAGCACGGTGTCACATTTGCAGCTGCTTTCCTGTTCGAGCTATCTTCAATACCACACTTTTTCTCCTCAGCTCCCTTTGAAATAAATACATTTTGTCGGTTAGGTTATACCACTGAGTATGGGAGCTACAAGAAAGCAGGAAGGCAGACCCCAGCTACAGTAGTAAGTAGGTCCCCATGCAGTCTATCAGCCAGCACGGTGTCACATTTGCAGCTACTTTCCTGTGGGAGCTATCTTCAATACGACAGTTTTCTCCTCAGCTCCCATTGAAAAAATACATGTGTCTGTTAGGTTATGCCAATGAGTATGGGAGCTACAAGAAAGCAGGAAGGCAGACCCCAGCTACAGTAGTAAGTAGGTCCCCATGCAGTCTATCAGCCAGCACGGTGTCACATTTGCAGCTGCTTTCCTGTGGGAGCTATCTTCAATACCACACTTTTTCTGTTCAGCTCCATCTGAAAAAATACATTGTGTCTATTAAGTTATACCGCTGAGTATGGGAGCTACAAGAAAGCAGGAAGGCAGACCCCAGATACAGTAGTAAGTAGGTCCACATGCAGTCTATCAGCCAGCACGGTGTCACATTTGCAGCTACTTTCCTGTGGGAGCTATCTTCAATACGACAATTTTCTCCTCAGCTCCCATTGAAAAAATACATGTGTCTGTTAGGTTATGCCAATGAGTATGGGAGCTACAAGAAAGCAGGAAGGCAGACCCCAGCTACAGTAGTGAGTAGGTCCCCATGCAGTCTATCAGCCAGCACGGTGTCACATTTGCAGCTGCTTTCCTGTTCGAGCTATCTTCAATACCACACTTTTTCTCCTCAGCTCCCTTTGAAATAAATACATTTTGTCGGTTAGGTTATACCACTGAGTATGGGAGCTACAAGAAAGCAGGAAGGCAGACCCCAGCTACAGTAGTAAGTAGGTCCCCATGCAGTCTATCAGCCAGCACGGTGTCACATTTGCAGCTGCTTTCCTGTCGGAGCTATCTTCAATACCACACTTTTTCTCCTCAGCTCCATCTGAAAAAAATACATTTTGTCTGTTAAGTTATACCGCTGAGTATGGGAGCTACAAGAAAGCAGGAAGGCAGACCCCAGCTACAGTAGTAAGTAGGTCCCCATGCAGTCTATCAGCCAGCACGGTGCCAGATTTGCAGCTGCTTTCCTGTGGGAGCTATCTTCAATACCACACTCTTTCTCCTCAGTCCCATTGAAAAATACATGTGTCTGTTAAGGTATACCACTGAGTATGGGAGCTACAAGAAAGCAGGAAGGTAGACCCCAGCTACAGTAGTAAGTAGGTCCCCATGCAGTCTACCAGTAAGCACGGTGTCAACATTTGGAGCTGCTTTCCTGTGGGAACTATATTCAATACGACACTTTTTCTCCTCAGCTCCCATTGAAAAAATACATGCGTCTGTTAAGTTATACCACTGAGTATGGGAGCTACAAGAAAGCAGGAAGGCAGACCCCAGCTACAGTAGTAAGTAGGTCCCCATGCAGTCTATCAGCCAGCACGGTGTCACATTTGCAGCTACTTTCCTGTGGGAGCTATCTTCAATACCACACTTTTTCTGTTAAGCTCCCATTGAAAAAATACATGTGTCTGTTAACGTATACCACTGAATATGGGAGCTACAAGAAAGCAGGAAGGCAGACCCCAGCTACAGTAGTAAGTAGGTCCCCATGCAGTCTATCAGCCAGCACGGTGTCACATTTGCAGCTGCTTTCCTGTGGGAGCTCTCTTCAATACCACACTTTTTCTCCTCAGCTCCATCTGAAAAAAATACATTTTGTCTATTACGTTATACCGCTGAGTATGGGAGCTACAAGAAAACAGGAAGGCAGACCCCAGCTACAGTAGTAAGTAGGTCCCCATGCAGTCTATCAGTAAGCACGGTATCACATTTGCAGCTGCTTTCCTGTGGGAGCTATCTTCAATACCACACTTTTTCTGTTCAGCTCCCATTGAAAAAATACATCTGTCTGTTAAGTTATACCACTGAATATGGGAGCTACAAGAAAGCAGGAAGGCAGACCCCAGCTACAGTAGTAAGTAGGTCCCCATGCAGTCTATCAGCCAGCATGGTGCCAGATTTGCAGCTGCTTTCCTGTGGGAGCTATCTTCAATACCACACTTTTTCTTTTCAGCTCCATCTGAAAAAATACATTTTGTCTATTAAGTTATACCGCTGAGTATGGGAGCTACAAGAAAGCAAGAAAGGCAGACCCCAGATACAGTAGTAAGTAGGTCCACATGCAGTCTATCAGCCAGCACGGTGTCACATTTGCAGCTACTTTCCTGTGGGAGCTATCTTCAATACGAGAATTTTCTCCTCAGCTCCCATTGAAAAAATACATGTGTCTGTTAGGTTATGCCAATGAGTATGGGAGCTACAAGAAAGCAGGAAGGCAGACCCCAGCTACAGTAGTAAGTAGGTCCCCATGCAGTCTATCAGCCAGCACGGTGTCACATTTGCAGCTGCTTTCCTGTTCGAGCTATCTTCAATACCACACTTTTTCTCCTCAGCTCCCTTTGAAATAAATACATTTTGTCGGTTAGGTTATACCACTGAGTATGGGAGCTACAAGAAAGCAGGAAGGCAGACCCCAGCTACAGTAGTAAGTAGGTCCCCATGCAGTCTATCAGCCAGCACGGTGTCACATTTGCAGCTACTTTCCTGTGGGAGCTATCTTCAATACGACAGTTTTCTCCTCAGCTCCCATTGAAAAAATACATGTGTCTGTTAGGTTATGCCAATGAGTATGGGAGCTACAAGAAAGCAGGAAGGCAGACCCCAGCTACAGTAGTAAGTAGATCCCCATGCAGTCTATCAGCCAGAACGGTGTCACATTTGCAGCTGCTTTCCTGTGGGAGCTATCTTCAATACCACACTTTTTCTGTTCAGCTCCATCTGAAAAAATACATTGTGTCTATTAAGTTATACCGCTGAGTATGGGAGCTACAAGAAAGCAGGAAGGCAGACCCCAGATACAGTAGTAAGTAGGTCCACATGCAGTCTATCAGCCAGCACGGTGTCACATTTGCAGCTACTTTCCTGTGGGAGCTATCTTCAATATGACAATTTTCTCCTCAGCTCCCATTGAAAAAATACATGTGTCTGTTAGGTTATGCCAATGAGTATGGGAGCTACAAGAAAGCCTTAAGGTAGACCCCAGCTACAGTAGTGAGTAGGTCCCCATGCAGTCTATCAGCCAGCACGGTGTCACATTTGCAGCTGCTTTCCTGTTCGAGCTATCTTCAATACCACACTTTTTCTCCTCAGCTCCCTTTGAAATAAATTCCTTTTTTTCGGTTAGGTTATACCACTGAGTATGGGAGCTACAAGAAAGCAGGAAGGCAGACCCCAGCTACAGTAGTAAGTAGGTCCCCATGCAGTCTATCAGCCAGCACGGTGTCACATTTGCAGCTGCTTTCCTGTGGGAGCTATCTTCAATACCACACTTTTTCTCCTCATCTCCCATTGAAAAAATACATGTGTCTGTTAAGGTATACCACTGAATATGGGAGCTAAAAGAAAGCAGGAAGGCAGACCCCAGCTACAGTAGTAAGTAGGTCCCCATGCAGTCTATCAGCCATCACATTTGCAGCTGCTTTCCTGTGGGAGCTATCTTCAATACCACACTTTTTCTCCTCAGCTCCATCTGAAAAAAATACATTTTGTATATTAAGTTATACCGCTGAGTATGGGAGCTACAAGAAAGCAGGAAGGCAGACCCCAGCTACAGTAGTAAGTAGGTCCCCATGCACTCTATCAGCCAGCATGGTGTCACATTTGCAGCTGCTTTCCTGTGGGAGCTATCTTCAATACCACACTTTTTCTGTTAAGCTCCCATTGAAAAAATACATGTGTCTGTTAAGGTATACCACTGAGTATGGGAGCTACAAGGAAGCCTTAAGGTAGACCCCAGCTACAGTAGTAAGTAGGTCCCCATGCAGTCTATCAGCCAGCACGGTGTCACATTTGCAGCTGCTTTCCTGTGGGAGCTATCTTCAAAACCACACTTTTTCTCCTCAGCTCCATCTGAAAAAAATATATTTTGTCTATTAAGTTATACCGCTGATTATGGGAGCTACAAGAAAGCAGGAAGGCAGACCCCAGCTACAGTAGTAAGTAGGTCCCCATGCAGTCTATCAGCCAGCACGGTGTCACATTTGCAGCTGCTTTCCTGTGGGAGCTATCTTCAATACCACACTTTTTCTGTTAAGCTCCCATTGAAAAAATACACGTGTCTGTTAAGGTATACCACTGAGTATGGGAGCTACAAGGAAGCCTTAAGGTAGACCCCAGCTACAGTAGTAAGTAGGTCCCCATGCAGTCTATCAGCCAGCACGGTGTCACATTTGCAGCTGCTTTCCTGTGGGAGCTATCTTTAATACCACACTTTTTCTCCTCATCTCCCATTGAAAAAATACATGTGTCTGTTAGGTTATGCCAATGAGTATGGGAGCTACAAGAAAGCAGGAAGGCAGACCCCAGCTACAGTAGTAAGTAGGTCCCCATGCAGTCTATCAGCCAGCACGGTGTCACATTTGCAGCTGCTTTCCTGTGGGAGCTATCTTCAATACCACACTTTTTCTCCTCATCTCCCATTGAAAAAATACATGTGTCTGTTAAGGTATACCACTGAATGTGGGAGCTAAAAGAAAGCAGGAAGGCAGACCCCAGCTACAGTAGTAAGTAGGTCCCCATGCAGTCTGTCAGCCATCACGGTGTCACATTTGCAGCTGCTTTCCTGTGGGAGCTATCTTCAATACCACACTTTTTCTCCTCAGCTCCCTTTGAAATAAATACATTTTGTCGGTTAGGTTATACCACTGCATATAGGAGGTACAAGAAAGCAGGAAGGCAGACCCCAGCTACAGTAGTAAGTAGGTCCCCATGCAGTCTATCAGCCAGCACGGTGTCACATTTGCAGCTGCTTTCCTGTGGGAGCTATCTTCAATACCACACTTTTTCTCCTCAGCTCCATCTGAAAAAAATACATTTTGTCTGTTAACATATACCACTGAGTATGGGAGCTACAAAGAAGCCTGAAGGTAGACCCCAGCTACAGTAGTAAGTAGGTCCCCATGCAGTCTATCAGCCAGCACGGTGTCACATTTGCAGCTACTTTCCTGTGGGAGCTATCTTAAATACCACACTTTTTCTGTTCAGCTCCAATAGAAAAAATACATTGTGTCTGTTGAAGTACACCACTGAATATGGGAGCTACAAGAAAGCAGGAAGGCAGACCCCAGCTACAGTAGTAAGTAGGTCCCCATGCAGTCTATCAGCCAGCACGGTGCCACATTTGCAGCTGCTTTCCTGTGGGAGCTATCTTCAATACCACACTTTTTCTGTTCAGCTCCAATAGAAAAAATACATTGTGTCTGTTGAAGTACACCACTGAGTATGGGAGCTACAAGAAAGCAGGAAGGCAGACCCCAGCTACAGTAGTAAGTAGGGCCCCATGCAGTCTATCAGTAAGCACGGTATCACATTTGCAGCTGCTTTCCTGTGGGAGCTATCTTCAATACCACACTTTTTCTGTTCAGCTCCCATTGAAAAAATACATCTGTCTGTTAAGTTATACCACTGAATATGGGAGCTACAAGAAAGCAGGAAGGCAGACCCCAGCTACAGTAGTAAGTAGGTCCCCATGCAGTCTATCAGCCAGCACGGTGTCAGATTTGCAGCTGCTTTCCTGTGGGAGCTGTCTTCAATACCACACTTTTTCTCCTCAACTCCCATTGAAAAAATACATTTTGTCTGTTAAGGTATACCACTGAGTATGGGAGCTACAAGGAAGCCTGAAGGTAGAGCCCAGCTACAGTAGTAAGTAGGTCCCCATGCAGTCTATCAGCCAGCACGGTGTCACATTTGCAGCTGCTTTCCTGTGGGAGCTATCTTCAATACCACACTTTTTCTCCTCAGCTCCCATTGAAAAAATACATGTGTCTGTTAAGGTATACCACTGAATACGGGAGCTACAAGAAAGCAGGAAGGCAGACCCCAGCTACAGTATTAAGTAGGTCCCCATGCAGTCTATCAGCCAGCACGGTGTCACATTTGCAGCTGCTTTCCTGTGGGAGCTATCTTCAATACCACACTTTTTCTCCTCAGCTCCATCTGAAAAAAATACATTTTGTCTATTAAGTTATACCGCTGAGTATGGGAGCTACAGGAAAGCCGGAAGGCAGACCCCTGCTACAGTAGTAAGTAGGTCCCCATGCAGTCTATCAGACAGCATGGTGTCACATTTGCAGCTGCTTTCCTGTGGGAGCTATCTTCAATACCACACTTTTTCTGTTCAGCTCCAGTAGAAAAAATACATTGTGTCTGTTAACGTATACCACTGAATAAGGGACCTACAAGAAAGCAGGAAGGTAGACCCCAGCTACAGTAGTAAGTAGGTCCCCATGCAGTCTATCAGCCAGCACGGTGTCACATTTGCAGCTACTTTCCTGTGGGAGCTATCTTCAATACCACACTTTTCTCCTCATCTCCCTTTGAAAAAATACATGTGTTTGTTAACGTATACCACTGAGTATGGGAGCTACAAAGAAGCCTGAAGGTAGACCCCAGCTACAGTAGTAAGTAGGTCCCCATGCAGTCTATCAGCCAGCACGGTGTCACATTTGCAGCTACTTTCCTGTGGGAGCTATCTTCAATACCACACTTTTTCTCCTCAGCTCACATTGAAAAAATACATGTGTCTATTAAGGTATACCACTGAATATGGGACCTACAAGAAAGCAGGAAGGCAGACCCCAGCTACAGTAGTAAGTAGATCCCCATGCAGTCTATCAGCCAGCACGGTGTCACATTTGCAGCTGCTTTCCTGTGGGAGCTATCTTCAAGACCACACTTTTTCTCCTCAGCTCCAATAGATAAAATACATTGTGTCTGTTAACGTATACCACTGAATATGGGAGCTACAAGAAAGCAGGAAGGCAGACCCCAGCTACAGTAGTAAGTAGGTCCCCATGCAGTCTATCAGTCAGCAGGGTGCCACATTTGCAGCTGCTTTCCTGTGGGAGCTATCTTCAATACCACACTTTTTCTCCTCAGCTCCATCTGAAAAAAATACATTTTGTCTATTAAGTTATACCGCTGAGTATGGGAGCTACAAGAAAGCAGGAAGGCAGACCCCAGCTATAGTAGTAAGTTCGTCCCCATGCAGTCTATCAGTAAGCACGGTATCACATTTGCAGCTGCTTTCCTGTGGGAGCTATCTTCAATACCACACTTATTCTGTTCAGCTCCCATTGAAAAAATACATCTGTCTGTTAAGTTATACCACTGAATATGGGAGCTACAAGAAAGCAGGAAGGCAGACCACAGCTACAGTAGTAAGTAGGTCCCCATGCAGTCTATCAGCCAGCACGGTGCCAGATTTGCAGCTGCTTTCCTGTTCGAGCTATCTTCAATACCACACTTTTTCTCCTCAGCTCCATCTGAAAAAAATACATTTTGTCTATTAAGTTATACCGCTGAGTATGGGAGCTACAAGAAAGCAGGAAGGCAGACCCCAGCTACAGTAGTAAGTAGGTCCCCATGCAGTCTATCAGCCAGCACGGTGTCACATTTGCAGCTGCTTTCCTGTGGGAGCTGTCTTCAATACCACACTTTTTCTGTTAAGCTCCCATTGAAAAAATACATGTGTCTGTTAAGGTATACCACTGAGTATGGGAGCTACAAGGAAGCCTTAAGGTAGACCGCAGCTACAGTAGTAAGTAGGTCCCCATGCAGTCTATCAGCCAGCACGGTGTCACATTTGCAGCTGCTTTCCTGTGGGAGCTATCTTCAAAACCACACTTTTTCTCCTCAGCTCCATCTGAAAAAAATACATTTTGTCTATTAAGTTATACCGCTGAGTATGGGAGCTACAAGAAAGCAGGAAGGCAGACCCCAGCTACAGTAGTAAGTAGGTCCCCATGCAGTCTATCAGCCAGCACGGTGTCACATTTGCAGCTGCTTTCCTGTGGGAGCTATCTTCAATACCACACTTTTTCTCCTCAGCTCCATCTGAAAAAAATACATTTTGTCTATTAAGTTATACCGCTGAGTATGGGAGCTACAAGAAAGCAGGAAGGCAGACCCCAGCTACAGTAGTAAGTAGGTCCCCATGCAGTCTATCAGCCAGCACGGTGTCACATTTGCAGCTGCTTTCCTGTGGGAGCTATCTTCAATACCACACTTTTTCTCCTCAGCTCCATCTGAAAAAAATACATTTTGTCTATTAAGTTATACCGCTGAGTATGGGAGCTACAAGAAAGCAGGAAGGCAGACCCCAGCTACAGTAGTAAGTAGGTCCCCATGCAGTCTATCAGCCAGCACGGTGTCACATTTGCAGCTGCTTTCCTGTGGGAGCTATCTTCAAAACCACACTTTTACTCCTCAGCTCCATCTGAAAAAAATACATTTTGTCTATTAAGTTATACCGCTGAGTATGGGAGCTACAAGAAAGCAGGAAGGCAGACCCCAGCTACAGTAGTAAGTAGGTCCCCATGCAGTCTATCAGCCAGCACGGTGCCAGATTTGCAGCTGCTTTCCTGTGGGAGCTATCTTCAATACCACACTTTTTCTCCTCAGCCCCATTGAAAAATACATGTGTCTGTTAAGGTATACCACTGAGTATGGGAGCTACAAGAAAGCAGGAAGGTAGACCCCAGCTACAGTAGTAAGTACGTCCCCATGCAGTCTATCAGTCAGCACGGTGTCACATTTGCAGCTGCTTTCCTGTGGGAGCTATCTTCAATACCACACTTTTTCTGTTCAGCTCCCATTGAAAAAATACATCTGTCTGTTAAGTTATACCACTGAATATGGGAGCTACAAGAAAGCAGGAAGGCAGACCCCAGCTACAGTAGTAAGTAGGTCCCCATGCAGTCTATCAGCCAGCACGGTGCCAGATTTGCAGCTGCTTTCCTGTGGGAGCTATCTTCAATACCACACTTTTTCTGTTCAGCTCCATTTGAAAAAATACATTGTGTCTATTAAGTTATACCGCTGAGTATGGGAGCTACAAGAAAGCAGGAAGGCAGACCCCAGCTACAGTAGTAAGTAGGTCCACATGCAGTCTATCAGCCAGAACGGTGTCACATTTGCAGCTACTTTCCTGTGGGAGCTATCTTCAATACGACAATTTTCTCCTCAGCTCCCATTGAAAAAATACATGTGTCTGTTAGGTTATGCCAATGAGTATGGGAGCTACAAGAAAGCAGGAAGGCAGACCCCAGCTACAGTAGTAAGTAGGTCCCCATGCAGTCTATCAGCCAGCACGGTGTCACATTTGCAGCTGCTTTCCTGTTCGAGCTATCTTCAATACCACACTTTTTCTCCTCAGCTCCCTTTGAAATAAATACATTTTGTCGGTTAGGTTATACCACTGAGTATGGGAGCTACAAGAAAGCAGGAAGGCAGACCCCAGCTACAGTAGTAAATAGGTCCCCATGCAGTCTATCAGCCAGCACGGTGTCACATTTGCAGCTACTTTCCTGTCGGAGCTATCTTCAATACGACAGTTTTCTCCTCAGCTCCCATTGAAAAAATACATGTGTCTGTTAGGTTATGCCAATGAGTATGGGAGCTACAAGAAAGCAGGAAGGCAGACCCCAGCTACAGTAGTAAGTAGGTGCCCATGCAGTCTATCAGTCAGCATGGTGTCACATTTGCAGCTACTTTCCTGTGGGAGCTATCTTCAATACCACACTTTTTCTCCTCATCTCCCATTGAAAAAATACATGTGTCTATTAAGGTATACCACTGAATATGGGAGCTACAAGAAAGCAGGAATGCAGACCCCAGCTATAGTAGTAAGTAGATCCCCATGCAGTCTATCAGCCAGCACGGTGCCAGATTTGCAGCTGCTTTCCTGTGGGAGCTATCTTCAATACCACACTTTTTCTCCTCAGCTCCATCTGAAAAAAATACATTTTGTCTATTAAGTTATACCGCTGAGTATGGGAGCTACAAGAAAGCAGGAAGGCAGACCCCAGCTACAGTAGTAAGTAGGTCCCCATGCAGTCTATCAGCCAGCACGGTGTCACATTTGCAGCTGCTTTCCTGTGGGAGCTGTCTTCAATACCACACTTTTTCTGTTAAGCTCCCATTGAAAAAATACATGTGTCTGTTAAGGTATACCACTGAGTATGGGAGCTACAAGGAAGCCTTAAGGTAGACCCCAGCTACAGTAGTAAGTAGGTCCCCATGCAGTCTATCAGCCAGCACGGTGTCACATTTGCAGCTGCTTTCCTGTGGGAGCTATCTTCAAAACCACACTTTTTCTCCTCAGCTCCATCTGAAAAAAATACATTTTGTCTATTAAGTTATACCGCTGAGTATGGGAGCTACAAGAAAGCAGGAAGGCAGACCCCAGCTACAGTAGTAAGTAGGTCCCCATGCAGTCTATCAGCCAGCACGGTGTCACATTTGCAGCTGCTTTCCTGTGGGAGCTATCTTCAATACCACACTTTTTCTCCTCAGCTCCATCTGAAAAAAATACATTTTGTCTATTAAGTTATACCGCTGAGTATGGGAGCTACAAGAAAGCAGGAAGGCAGACCCCAGCTACAGTAGTAAGTAGGTCCCCATGCAGTCTATCAGCCAGTACGGTGCCAGATTTGCAGCTGCTTTCCTGTGGGAGCTATCTTCAATACCACACTTTTTCTCCTCAGCCCCATTGAAAAATACATGTGTCTGTTAAGGTATACCACTGAGTATGGGAGCTACAATAAAGCAGGAAGGTAGACCCCAGCTACAGTAGTAAGTACGTCCCCATGCAGTCTATCAGTCAGCACGGTGTCACATTTGCAGCTGCTTTCCTGTGGGAGCTATCTTCAATACCACACTTTTTCTGTTCAGCTCCCATTGAAAAAATACATCTGTCTGTTAAGTTATACCACTGAATATGGGAGCTACAAGAAAGCAGGAAGGCAGACCCCAGCTACAGTAGTAAGTAGGTCCCCATGCAGTCTATCAGCCAGCAGGGTGCCAGATTTGCAGCTGCTTTCCTGTGGGAGCTATCTTCAATACCACACTTTTTCTGTTCAGCTCCATCTGAAAAAATACATGTGTCTGTTAGGTTATGCCAATGAGTATGGGAGCTACAAGAAAGCAGGAAGGCAGACCCCAGCTACAGTAGTAAGTAGGTCCCCATGCAGTCTATCAGCCAGCACGGTGTCACATTTGCAGCTGCTTTCCTGTTCGAGCTATCTTCAATACCACACTTTTTCTCCTCAGCTCCCTTTGAAATAAATACATTTTGTCGGTTAGGTTATACCACTGAGTATGGGAGCTACAAGAAAGCAGGAAGGCAGACCCCAGCTACAGTAGTAAATAGGTCCCCATGCAGTCTATCAGCCAGCACGGTGTCACATTTGCAGCTACTTTCCTGTGGGAGCTATCTTCAATACGACAGTTTTCTCCTCAGCTCCCATTGAAAAAATACATGTGTCTGTTAGGTTATGCCAATGAGTATGGGAGCTACAAGAAAGCAGGAAGGCAGACCCCAGCTACAGTAGTAAGTAGGTCCCCATGCAGTCTATCAGCCAGCATGGTGTCACATTTGCAGCTACTTTCCTGTGGGAGCTATCTTCAATACCACACTTTTTCTCCTCATCTCCCATTGAAAAAATACATGTGTCTATTAAGGTATACCACTGAATATGGGAGCTACAAGAAAGCAGGAAGGCAGACCCCAGCTATAGTAGTAAGTAGATCCCCATGCAGTCTATCAGCCAGCACGGTGCCAGATTTGCAGCTGCTTTCCTGTGGGAGCTATCTTCAATACCACACTTTTTCTCCTCAGCTCCATCTGAAAAAAATACATTTTGTCTATTAAGTTATACCGCTGAGTATGGGAGCTACAAGAAAGCAGGAAGGCAGACCCCAGCTACAGTAGTAAGTAGGTCCCCATGCAGTCTATCAGCCAGCATGGTGTCACATTTGCAGCTGCTTTCCTGTGGGAGCTGTCTTCAATACCACACTTTTTCTGTTAAGCTCCCATTGAAAAAATACATGTGTCTGTTAAGTTATACCACTGAGTATGGGAGCTACAAGGAAGCCTTAAGGTAGACCCCAGCTACAGTAGTAAGTAGGTCCCCATGCAGTCTATCAGCCAGCACGGTTTCACATTTGCAGCTGCTTTCCTGTGGGAGCTATCTTCAAAACCACACTTTTTCTCCTCAGCTCCATCTGAAAAAAATACATTTTGTCTATTAAGTTATACCGCTGAGTATGGGAGCTACAAGAAAGCAGGAAGGCAGACCCCAGCTACAGTAGTAAGTAGGTCCCCATGCAGTCTATCAGCCAGCACGGTGTCACATTTGCAGCTGCTTTCCTGTGGGAGCTATCTTCAATACCACACTTTTTCTCCTCAGCTCCATCTGAAAAAAATACATTTTGTCTATTAAGTTATACCGCTGAGTATGGGAGCTACAAGAAAGCAGGAAGGCAGACCCCAGCTACAGTAGTAAGTAGGTCCCCATGCAGTCTATCAGCCAGCACGGTGTCACATTTGCAACTGCTTTCCTGTGGGAGCTATCTTCAATACCACACTTTTTCTGTTCAGCTCCCATTGAAAAAATACATGTGTCTGTTAAGGTATACCACTGAATATGGGAGCTACAAGAAAGCAGGAAGGCAGACCCCAGCTACAGTAGTAAGTAGGTCCCCATGCAGTCTATCAGCCAGCACGGTGTCACATTTGCAGCTGCTTTCCTGTGGGAGCTATCTTCAATACCACACTTTTTCTGTTCAGCTCCCATTGAAAAAATACATCTGTCTGTTAAGTTATACCACTGAATATGGGAGCTACAAGAAAGCAGGAAGGCAGACCCCAGCTACAGTAGTAAGTAGGTCCCCATGCAGTCTATCAGCCAGCACGGTGCCAGATTTGCAGCTGCTTTCCTGTGGGAGCTATCTTCAATACCACACTTTTTCTGTTCAGCTCCATCTGAAAAAATACATGTGTCTGTTAAGGTATACCACTGAATATGGGAGCTAAAAGAAAGCAGGAAGGCAGACCCCAGCTACAGTAGTAAGTAGGTCCCCATGCAGTCTGTCAGCCATCACGGTGTCACATTTGCAGCTGCTTTCCTGTGGGAGCTATCTTCAATACCACACTTTTTCTCCTCAGCTCCCTTTGAAATAAATACATTTTGTCGGTTAGGTTATACCACTGCATATAGGAGGTACAAGAAAGCAGGAAGGCAGACCCCAGCTACAGTAGTAAGTAGGTCCCCATGCAGTCTGTCAGCCAGCACGGTGTCACATTTGCAGCTGCTTTCCTGTGGGAGCTATCTTCAATACCACACTTTTTCTCCTCAGCTCCATCTGAAAAAAATACATTTTGTCTATTAAGTTATACCGCTGAGTATGGGAGCTACAAGAAAGCAGGAAGGCAGACCCCAGCTACAGTAGTAAGTAGGTCCCCATGCAGCCTATCAGCCAGCAGGGTGTCACATTTGCAGCTGCTTTCCTGTGGGAGCTGTCTTCAATACCACACTTTTGCTGTTAAGCTCCCATTGAAAAAATACATGTGTCTGTTAAGGTATACCACTGAGTATGGGAGCTACAAGGAAGCCTTAAGGTAGACCCCAACTAAAGTAGTAAGTAGGTCCCCATGCAGTCTATCAGCCAGCACGGTGTCACATTTGCAGCTGCTTTCCTGTGGGAGCTATCTTTAATACCACACTTTTTCTCATCTCCCATTGAAAAAATACATGTGTCTGTTAGGTTATGCCAATGAGTATGGGAGCTACAAGAAAGCAGGAAGGCAGACCCCAGCTACAGTAGTAAGTAGGTCCCCATGCAGTCTATCAGCCAGCACGGTGTCACATTTGCAACTGCTTTCCTGTGGGAGCTATCTTCAATACCACACTTTTTCTGTTCAGCTCCCATTGAAAAAATACATGTGTCTGTTAAGGTATACCACTGAATATGGGAGCTACAAGAAAGCAGGAAGGCAGACCCCAGCTACAGTAGTAAGTAGGTCCCCATGCAGTCTATCAGTCAGCACGGTGTCACATTTGCAGCTGCTTTTTTGTGGGAGCTATCTTCAATACCACACTTTTTCTGTTCAGCTCCCATTGAAAAAATACATCTGTCTGTTAAGTTATACCACTGAATATGGGAGCTACAAGAAAGCAGGAAGGCAGACCCCAGCTACAGTAGTAAGTAGGTCCCCATGCAGTCTATCAGCCAGCACGGTGCCAGATTTGCAGCTGCTTTCCTGTGGGAGCTATCTTCAATACCACACTTTTTCTGTTCAGCTCCATCTGAAAAAATACATGTGTCTGTTAAGGTATACCACTGAATATGGGAGCTAAAAGAAAGCAGGAAGGCAGACCCCAGCTACAGTAGTAAGTAGGTCCCCATGCAGTCTGTCAGCCATCACGGTGTCACATTTGCAGCTGCTTTCCTGTGGGAGCTATCTTCAATACCACACTTTTTCTCCTCAGCTCCCTTTGAAATAAATACATTTTGTCGGTTAGGTTATACCACTGCATATAGGAGGTACAAGAAAGCAGGAAGGCAGACCCCAGCTACAGTAGTAAGTAGGTCCCCATGCAGTCTATCAGCCAGCACGGTGTCACATTTGCAGCTGCTTTCCTGTGGGAGCTATCTTCAATACCACACTTTTTCTCCTCAGCTCCCTTTGAAATAAATACATTTTGTCGGTTAGGTTATACCACTGCATATAGGAGGTACAAGAAAGCAGGAAGGCAGACCCCAGCTACAGTAGTAAGTAGGTCCCCATGCAGTCTATCAGCCAGCACGGTGTCACATTTGCAGCTGCTTTCCTGTGGGAGCTATCTTCAATACCACACTTTTTCTCCTCAGCTCCATCTGAAAACAATACATTTTGTCTGTTAACGTATACCACTGAGTATGGGAGCTACAAAGAAGCCTGAAGGTAGACCCCAGCTACAGTAGTAAGTAGGTCCCCATGCAGTCTATCAGCCAGCACGGTGTCACATTTGCAGCTGCTTTCCTGTGGGAGCTATCTTCAATACCACACTTTTTCTCCTCAGCTCCATCTGAAAAAAATACATTTTGTCTATTAAGTTATACCGCTGAGTATGGGAGCTACAGGAAAGCAGGAAGGCAGACCCCTGCTACAGTAGTAAGTAGGTCCCCATGCAGTCTATCAGACAGCACGGTGTCACATTTGAAGCTGCTTTCCTGTGGGAGCTATCTTCAATACCACACTTTTTCTGTTCAGCTCCAATAGAAAAAATACATTGTGTCTGTTAAAGTACACCACTGAATATGGGAGCTACAAGAAAGCAGGAAGGCAGACCTCAGCTACAGTAGTAAGTAGGTCCCCATGCAGTCTATCAGCCAGCACGGTGCCACATTTGCAGCTGCTTTCCTGTGGGAGCTATCTTCAATACCACACTTTTTCTCCTCAGCTCCCATTGAAAAAATACATTTTGTCTATTAAGTTATACCGCTGAGTATGGGAGCTACAAGAAAGCAGGAAGGCAGACCCCAGCTACAGTAGTAAGTAGGTCCCCATGCAGTCTATCAGTAAGCACGGTATCACATTTGCAGCTGCTTTCCTGTGGGAGCTATCTTCAATACCACACTTTTTCTGTTCAGCTCCCATTGAAAAAATACATCTGTCTGTTAAGTTATACCACTGAATATGGGAGCTACAAGAAAGCAGGAAGGCAGACCCCAGCTACAGTAGTAAGTAGGTCCCCATGCAGTCTATCAGCCAGCACGGTGTAACATTTGCAGCTGCTTTCCTGTGGGAGCTATCTTCAATACCACACTTTTTCTCCTCATCTCCCATTGAAAAAATACATGTATCTGTTAAGGTATACCACTGAATACGGGAGCTACAAGAAAGCAGGAAGGCAGACCCCAGCTACAGTAGTAAGTAGGTCCCCATGCAGTCTATCAGCCAGCACGGTGTAACATTTGCAGCTGCTTTCCTGTGGGAGCTATCTTCAATACCACACTTTTTCTCCTCATCTCCCATTGAAAAAATACATGTGTCTATTAAGGTATACCACTGAATATGGGAGCTACAAGAAAGCAGGAAGGCAGACCCCAGCTACAGTATTAAGTAGGTCCCCATGCAGTCTATCAGCCAGCACGGTGTCACATTTGCAGCTGCTTTCCTGTTGGAGCTACCTTCAATACCACACTTTTTCTCCTCATCTCCATCTGAAAAAAATACATTTTGTCTATTAAGTTATACCGCTGAGTATGGGAGCTACAGGAAAGCCGGAAGGCAGACCCCTGCTACAGTAGTAAGTAGGTCCCCATGCAGTCTATCAGACAGCATGGTGTCACATTTGCAGCTGCTTTCCTGTGGGAGCTATCTTCAATACCACACTTTTTCTGTTCAGCTCCCATAGAAAAAATACATTTTGTCTGTTAAGTTATACCACTGAGTATGGGAGCTACAAGAAAGCAGGAAGGCAGACCCCAGCTACAGTAGTAAGTAGGTCCCCATGCAGTCTATCAGCCAGCACGGTGTCACATTTGCAGCTGCTTTCCTGTGGGAGCTACCTTCAATACCACACTTTTTCTCCTCAGCTCCATCTGAAAAAAATACATTTTGTCTATTAAGTTATACCACTGAATATGGGAGCTACAAGAAAGCAGGAAGGCAGACCCCAGCTACAGTAGTAAGTAGGTCCCCATGTAGTCTATCAGCCAGCACGGTGTCACATTTGCAGCTGCTTTCCTGTGGGAGCTATCTTCAATACCACACTTTTTCTATTCAGCTCCCATAGAAAAAATACATTTTGTCTGTTAAGTTATACCACTGAGTATGGGAGCTACAAGAAAGCAGGAAGGCAGACCCCAGCTACAGTAGTAAGTAGGTCCCCATGCAGTCTATCAGCCAGCACGGTGTCACATTTGCAGCTGCTTTCCTGTGGGAGCTGTCTTCAATACCACAATTTTTCTCCTCAGCTCCCATTGAGAAAAATACATTTTGTCTGTTAAGTTATACCACTGAGTATGGGAGCTACAAAAAAGCAGGAAGATAGATCCCAGCTACAGTAGTAAGTAGGTCCCCATGCAGTCTATCAGCCACCGCGGTGTCACATTTGCAGCTGCTTTCCTGTGGGAGCTATCTTCAATACCACACTTTTTATCCTCAGCTCCCTTTGAAAAAATATATTTTGGCTGTTAAGTTATACCACTGAGTATGGGAGCTACAAGAAAGCATGAAGGTAGGTACCAGCTATAGTAGTATGTAGATCCCCATGCAGTCTATCAGTCAGCACGGTGTCACATTTGCAGCTGCTTTCCTGTGGGAGCTATCTTCAATACCACACTTTTTTTTTGCAGTTCCCATTGAAAAAATACATTTGTCTCTTAAGGTATACAACTGAGTATGGGAGCTACAAGAAAGCAGGAAGGCAGACCCCAGCTACAGTAGTACGTAGGTCCCCATGCAGTCTATCAGCTAGCACAGTGTCACATTTGCAGCTGCTTTCATGTGGTACCTATCTTCAATACCACACTTTTTTCCTCAGCTCCCCTTGAAAGAATACATTTGTAAGCTAAGATATACCATTGAGTATGGGAGCTACAAGAAAGCAGGAAGGCAGACCCCAGCTACAGTAGTAAGTAGGTCCCCATGCAGTCTATCAGGCAGCACGGTGTCACATTTGCAGCTGCTTTCCTGTGGGAGCTATCTTCAATACCACACTTTTTCTCCTCATCTCCCATTGAAAAAATACATGTGTCTGTTAAGGTATACCACTGAATATGGGAGCTAAAAGAAAGCAGGAAGGCAGACCCCAGCTACAGTAGTAAGTAGGTCCCCATGCAGTCTATCTGCCAACACGGTGTCACATTTGCAGCTGCTTTCCTGTGGGAGCTATCTTCAATACCACACTTTTTCTCCTCAGCTCCCTTTGAAATAAATACATTTTGTCGGTTAGGTTATACCACTGCATATAGGAGGTACAAGAAAGCAGGAAGGCAGACCCCAGCTACAGTAGTAAGTAGGTCCCCATGCAGTCTATCAGCCAGCACGGTGTCACATTTGCAGCTGCTTTCCTGTGGGAGCTATCTTCAATACCACACTTTTTCTCCTCAGCTCCATCTGAAAAAAATACATTTTGTCTGTTAAGTTATACCGCTGAGTATGGGAGCTACAAGAAAGCAGGAAGGCAGACCCCAGCTACAGTAGTAAGTAGGTCCCCATGCAGTCTATCAGCCAGCACGGTGCCAGATTTGCAGCTGCTTTCCTGTGGGAGCTATCTTCAATACCACACTTTTTCTCCTCAGCCCCATTGAAAAATACATGTGTCTGTTAAGGTATACCACTGAGTATGGGAGCTACAAGAAAGCAGGAAGGTAGACCCCAGCTACAGTAGTAAGTACGTCCCCATGCAGTCTATCAGTCAGCACGGTGTCACATTTGCAGCTGCTTTCCTGTGGGAGCTATCTTCAATACCACACTTTTTCTGTTCAGCTCCCATTGAAAAAATACATCTGTCTGTTAAGTTATACCACTGAATATGGGAGCTACAAGAAAGCAGGAAGGCAGACCCCAGCTACAGTAGTAAGTAGGTCCCCATGCAGTCTATCAGCCAGCACGGTGCCAGATTTGCAGCTGCTTTCCTGTGGGAGCTATCTTCAATACCACACTTTTTCTGTTCAGCTCCATCTGAAAAAATACATTGTGTCTATTAAGTTATACCGCTGAGTATGGGAGCTACAAGAAAGCAGGAAGGCAGACCCCAGCTACAGTAGTAAGTAGGTCCACATGCAGTCTATCAGCCAGCACGGTGTCACATTTGCATCTACTTTCCTGTGGGAGCTATCTTCAATACGACAATTTTCTCCTCAGCTCCCATTGAAAAAATACATGTGTCTGTTAGGTTATGCCAATGAGTATGGGAGCTACAAGAAAGCAGGAAGGCAGACCCCAGCTACAGTAGTAAGTAGGTCCCCATGCAGTCTATCAGCCAGCACGGTGTCACATTTGCAGCTGCTTTCCTGTTCGAGCTATCTTCAATACCACACTTTTTCTCCTCAGCTCCCTTTGAAATAAATACATTTTGTCGGTTAGGTTATACCACTGAGTATGGGAGCTACAAGAAAGCAGGAAGGCAGACCCCAGCTACAGTAGTAAATAGGTCCCCATGCAGTCTATCAGCCAGCACGGTGTCACATTTGCAGCTACTTTCCTGTGGGAGCTATCTTCAATACGACAGTTTTCTCCTCAGCTCCCATTGAAAAAATACATGTGTCTGTTAGGTTATGCCAATGAGTATGGGAGCTACAAGAAAGCAGGAAGGCAGACCCCAACTACAGTAGTAAGTAGGTCCCCATGCAGTCTATCAGCCAGCAGGGTGTCACATTTGCAGCTGCTTTCCTGTGGGAGCTATCTTCAATACCACACTTTTTCTCCTCATCTCCCATTGAAAAAATACATGTGTCTGTTAAGGTATACCACTGAATATGGGAGCTAAAAGAAAGCAGGAAGGCAGACCCCAGCTACAGTAGTAAGTAGGTCCCCATGCAGTCTATCAGCCAGCATGGTGTCACATTTGCAGCTACTTTCCTGTGGGAGCTATCTTCAATACCACACTTTTTCTCCTCATCTCCCATTGAAAAAATACATGTGTCTATTAAGGTATACCACTGAATATGGGAGCTACAAGAAAGCAGGAAGGCAGACCCCAGCTATAGTAGTAAGTAGATCCCCATGCAGTCTATCAGCCATCACGGTGTCACATTTGCAGCTGCTTTCCTATGGGAGCTACCTTCAATACCACACTTTTTCTCCTCAGCTCCATCTGAAAAAAATACATTTTGTCTATTAAGTTATACCGCTGAGTATGGGAGCTACAAGAAAGCAGGAAGGCAGACCCCAGCTACAGTAGTAAGTAGGTCCCCATGCAGTCTATCAGCCAGCACGGTGTCACATTTGCAGCTGCTTTCCTGTGGGAGCTGTCTTCAATACCACACTTTTTCTGTTAAGCTCCCATTGAAAAAATACATGTGTCTGTTAAGGTATACCACTGAGTATGGGAGCTACAAGGAAGCCTTAAGGTAGACCCCAGCTACAGTAGTAAGTAGGTCCCCATGCAGTCTATCAGCCAGCACGGTGTCACATTTGCAGCTGCTTTCCTGTGGGAGCTATCTTCAAAACCACACTTTTTCTCCTCAGCTCCATCTGAAAAAAATACATTTTGTCTATTAAGTTATACCGCTGAGTATGGGAGCTACAAGAAAGCAGGAAGGCAGACCCCAGCTACAGTAGTAAGTAGGTCCCCATGCAGTCTATCAGCCAGCACGGTGTCACATTTGCAGCTGCTTTCCTGTGGGAGCTATCTTCAATACCACACTTTTTCTGTTAAGCTCCCATTGAAAAAATACATGTGTCTGTTAAGGTATACCACTGAGTATGGGAGCTACAAGGAAGCCTTAAGGTAGACCCCAGCTACAGTAGTAAGTAGGTCCCCATGCAGTCTATCAGCCAGCACGGTGTCACATTTGCAGCTGCTTTCCTGTGGGAGCTATCTTTAATACCACACTTTTTCTCATCTCCCATTGAAAAAATACATGTGTCTGTTAGGTTATGCCAATGAGTATGGGAGCTACAAGAAAGCAGGAAGGCAGACCCCAGCTACAGTAGTAAGTAGGTCCCCATGCAGTCTATCAGCCAGCACGGTGTCACATTTGCAGCTGCTTTCCTGTGGGAGCTATCTTCAATACCACACTTTTTCTCCTCATCTCCCATTGAAAAAATACATGTGTCTGTTAAGGTATACCACTGAATATGGGAGCTACAAGAAAGCAGGAAGGCAGACCCCATCTACAGTAGTAAGTAGGTCCCCATGCAGTCTGTCAGCCATCACGGTGTCACATTTGCAGCTGCTTTCCTGTGGGAGCTATCTTAAATACCACACTTTTTCTCCTCAGCTCCCTTTGAAATAAATACATTTTGTCGGTTAGGTTATACCACTGCATATAGGAGGTACAAGAAAGCAGGAAGGCAGACCCCAGCTACAGTAGTAAGTAGGTCCCCATGCAGTCTATCAGCCAGCACGGTGTCACATTTGCAGCTGCTTTCCTGTGGGAGCTATCTTCAATACCACACTTTTTCTCCTCAGCTCCATCTGAAAACAATACATTTTGTCTGTTAACGTATACCACTGAGTATGGGAGCTACAAGAAAGCAGGAAGGCAGACCCCAGCTACAGTAGTAAGTAGGTCCCCATGCAGTCTATCAGGCAGCACGGTGCCAGATTTCCAGCTACTTTCCTGTGGGAGCTATCTTAAATACCACACTTTTTCTCCTCATCTCCCATTGAAAAAATACATGTGTCTATTAAGGTATACCACTGAATATGGGACGTACAAGAAAGCAGGAAGGCAGACCCCAGCTACAGTAGTAAGTAGGTCCCCATGCAGTCTACCAGTAAGCACGGTGTCAACATTTGGAGCTGCTTTCCTGTGGGAACTATATTCAATACGACACTTTTTCTCTTCAGCTCCCATTGAAAAAATACATGTGTCTGTTAAGTTATACCACTGAGTATGGGAGGTACAAGAAAGCAGGAAGGCAGACCCCACCTACAGTAGTAAGTAGGTCCCCATGCAGTCTATCAGACAGCATGGTGTCACATTTGCAGCTGCTTTCCTGTGGGAGCTATCTTCAATACCACACTTTTTCTGTTCAGCTCCAGTAGAAAAAATACATTGTGTCTGTTAACGTATACCACTGAATAAGGGACCTACAAGAAAGCAGGAAGGTAGACCCCAGCTACAGTAGTAAGTAGGTCCCCATGCAGTCTATCAGCCAGCACGGTGTCACATTTGCAGCTACTTTCCTGTGGGAGCTATCTTCAATACCACACTTTTCTCCTCATCTCCCTTTGAAAAAATACATGTGTTTGTTAACGTATACCACTGAGTATGGGAGCTACAAAGAAGCCTGAAGGTAGACCCCAGCTACAGTAGTAAGTAGGTCCCCATGCAGTCTATCAGCCAGCACGGTGTCACATTTGCAGCTACTTTCCTGTGGGAGCTATCTTCAATACCACACTTTTTCTCCTCATCTCCCATTGAAAAAATACATGTGTCTATTAAGGTATACCACTGAATATGGGAGCTACAAGAAAGCAGGAAGGCAGACCCCAGCTACAGTATTAAGTAGGTCCCCATGCAGTCTATCAGCCAGCACGGTGTCACATTTGCAGCTGCTTTCCTGTTGGAGCTACCTTCAATACCACACTTTTTCTCCTCAGCTCCATCTGAAAAAAATACATTTTGTCTATTAAGTTATACCGCTGAGTATGGGAGCTACAGGAAAGCCGGAAGGCAGACCCCTGCTACAGTAGTAAGTAGGTCCCCATGCAGTCTATCAGACAGCATGGTGTCACATTTGCAGCTGCTTTCCTGTGGGAGCTATCTTCAATACCACACTTTTTCTCCTCATCTCCCATTGAAAAAATACATGTGTCTATTAAGGTATACCACTGAATATGGGAGCTACAAGAAAGCAGGAAGGCAGACCCCAGCTACAGTATTAAGTAGGTCCCCATGCAGTCTATCAGCCAGCACGGTGTCACATTTGCAGCTGCTTTCCTGTTGGAGCTACCTTCAATACCACACTTTTTCTATTCAGCTCCCATAGAAAAAATACATTTTGTCTGTTAAGTTATACCACTGAGTATGGGAGCTACAAGAAAGCAGGAAGGCAGACCCCAGCTACAGTAGTAAGTAGGTCCCCATGCAGTCTATCAGCCAGCACGGTGTCACATTTGCAGCTGCTTTCCTGTGGGAGCTGTCTTCAATACCACAATTTTTCTCCTCAGCTCCCATTGAGAAAAATACATTTTGTCTGTTAAGTTATACCACTGAGTATGGGAGCTACAAGAAAGCAGGAAGATAGATCCCAGCTACAGTAGTAAGTAGGTCCCCATGCAGTCTATCAGCCACCGCGGTGTCACATTTGCAGCTGCTTTCCTGTGGGAGCTATCTTCAATACCACACTTTTTATCCTCAGCTCCCTTTGAAAAAATATATTTTGGCTGTTAAGTTATACCACTGAGTATGGGAGCTACAAGAAAGCATGAAGGTAGATACCAGCTATAGTAGTATGTAGATCCCCATGCAGTCTATCAGTCAGCACGGTGTCACATTTGCAGCTGCTTTCCTGTGGGAGCTATCTTCAATACCACACTTTTTTTTTGCAGTTCCCATTGAAAAAATACATTTGTCTCTTAAGGTATACAACTGAGTATGGGAGCTACAAGAAAGCAGGAAGGCAGACCCCAGCTACAGTAGTACGTAGGTCCCCATGCAGTCTATCAGCTAGCACAGTGTCACATTTGCAGCTGCTTTCATGTGGTACCTATCTTCAATACCACACTTTTTTCCTCAGCTCCCCTTGAAAGAATACATTTGTAAGCTAAGATATACCATTGAGTATGGGAGCTACAAGAAAGCAGGAAGGCAGACCCCAGCTACAGTAGTAAGTAGGTCCCCATGCAGTCTATCAGCCAGCACGGTGTCACATTTGCAGCTGCTTTCCTGTGGGAGCTATCTTCAATACCACACTTTTTCTCCTCATCTCCCATTGAAAAAATACATGTGTCTGTTAAGGTATACCACTGAATATGGGAGCTAAAAGAAAGCAGGAAGGCAGACCCCAGCTACAGTAGTAAGTAGGTTCCCATGCAGTCTATCTGCCAACACGGTGTCACATTTGCAGCTGCTTTCCTCTGGGAGCTATCTTCAATACCACACTTTTTCTCCTCAGCTCCCTTTGAAATAAATACATTTTGTCGGTTAGGTTATACCACTGCATATAGGAGGTACAAGAAAGCAGGAAGGCAGACCCCAGCTACAGAAGTAAGTAGGTCCCCATGCAGTCTATCAGCCAGCACGGTGTCACATTTGCAGCTGCTTTCCTGTGGGAGCTATCTTCAATACCACACTTTTTCTCCTCAGCAGCCATTGAAAGAATACATTCTGTCTATTAAGTTATACCGCTGAGTATGGGAGCTACAAGACAGCAGGAAGGCAGACCCCAGCTACAGTAGTAAGTAGGTCCCCATGCAGTCTATCAGCCAGCACGGCGTCACATTTGCAGGTGCTTTCCTGTGGGAGCTATCTTCAATACCACACTTTTTCTCCTCAGCTCCATCTGAAAAAAATACATTTTGTCTGTTAAGTTATACCGCTGAGTATGGGAGCTACATAAAGCAGGAAGGCAGACCCCAGCTACAGTAGTAAGTAGGTCCCCATGCAGTCTATCAGCCAGCACGGTGCCAGATTTGCAGCTGCTTTCCTGTGGGAGCTATCTTCAATACCACACTTTTTCTCCTCAGCCCCATTGAAAAATACATGTGTCTGTTAAGGTATACCACTGAGTATGGGAGCTACAAGAAAGCAGGAATGTAGACCCCAGCTACAGTAGTAAGTACGTCCCCATGCATTCTATCAGTCAGCACGGTGTCACATTTGCAGCTGCTTTCCTGTGGGAGCTATCTTCAATACCACACTTTTTCTGTTCAGCTCCCATTGAAAAAATACATCTGTCTGTTAAGTTATACCACTGAATATGGGAGCTACAAGAAAGCAGGAAGGCAGACCCCAGCTACAGTAGTAAGTAGGTCCCCATGCAGTCTATCAGCCAGCACAGTGCCAGATTTGCAGCTGCTTTCCTGTGGGAGCTATCTTCAATACCACACTTTTTCTCCTCATCTCCCATTGAAAAAATACATGTGTCTGTTAAGGTATACCACTGAATATGGGAGCTAAAAGAAAGCAGGAAGGCAGACCCCAGCTACAGTAGTAAGTAGGTCCCCATGCAGTCTATCTGCCAACACGGTGTCACATTTGCAGCTGCTTTCCTGTGGGAGCTATCTTCAATACCACACTTTTTCTCCTCAGCTCCCTTTGAAATAAATACATTTTGTCGGTTAGGTTATACCACTGCATATAGGAGGTACAAGAAAGCAGGAAGGCAGACCCCAGCTACAGAAGTAAGTAGGTCCCCATGCAGTCTATCAGCCAGCACGGTGTCACATTTGCAGCTGCTTTCCTGTGGGAGCTATCTTCAATACCACACTTTTTCTCCTCAGCAGCCATTGAAAGAATACATTCTGTCTATTAAGTTATACCGCTGAGTATGGGAGCTACAAGACAGCAGGAAGGCAGACCCCAGCTACAGTAGTAAGTAGGTCCCCATGCAGTCTATCAGCCAGCACGGCGTCACATTTGCAGGTGCTTTCCTGTGGGAGCTATCTTCAATACCACACTTTTTCTCCTCAGCTCCATCTGAAAAAAATACATTTTGTCTGTTAAGTTATACCGCTGAGTATGGGAGCTACAAGAAAGCAGGAAGGCAGACCCCAGCTACAGTAGTAAGTAGGTCCCCATGCAGTCTATCAGCCAGCACGGTGCCAGATTTGCAGCTGCTTTCCTGTGGGAGCTATCTTCAATACCACACTTTTTCTCCTCAGCCCCATTGAAAAATACATGTGTCTGTTAAGGTATACCACTGAGTATGGGAGCTACAAGAAAGCAGGAATGTAGACCCCAGCTACAGTAGTAAGTACGTCCCCATGCATTCTATCAGTCAGCACGGTGTCACATTTGCAGCTGCTTTCCTGTGGGAGCTATCTTCAATACCACACTTTTTCTCCTCAGCTCCCTTTGAAATAAATACATTTTGTCGGTTAGGTTATACCACTGCATATAGGAGGTACAAGAAAGCAGGAAGGCAGACCCCAGCTACAGTAGTAAGTAGGTCCCCATGCAGTCTATCAGCCAGCACGGTGTCACATTTGCATCTACTTTCCTGTGGGAGCTATCTTCAATTCGACAATTTTCTCCTCAGCTCCCATTGAAAAAATACATGTGTCTGTTAGGTTATGCCAATGAGTATGGGAGCTACAAGAAAGCAGGAAGGCAGACCCCAGCTACAGTAGTAAGTAGGTCCCCATGCAGTCTATCAGCCAGCACGGTGTCACATTTGCAGCTGCTTTCCTGTTCGAGCTATCTTCAATACCACACTTTTTCTCCTCAGCTCCCTTTGAAATAAATACATTTTGTCGGTTAGGTTATACCACTGAGTATGGGAGCTACAAGAAAGCAGGAAGGCAGACCCCAGCTACAGTAGTAAATAGGTCCCCATGCAGTCTATCAGCCAGCACGGTGTCACATTTGCAGCTACTTTCCTGTGGGAGCTATCTTCAATACGACAGTTTTCTCCTCACCTCCCATTGAAAAAATACATGTGTCTGTTAGGTTATGCCAATGAGTATGGGAGCTACAAGAAAGCAGGAAGGCAGACCCCAACTACAGTAGTAAGTAGGTCCCCATGCAGTCTATCAGCCAGCAGGGTGTCACATTTGCAGCTGCTTTCCTGTGGGAGCTATCTTCAATACCACACTTTTTCTCCTCATCTCCCATTGAAAAAATACATGTGTCTGTTAAGGTATACCACTGAATATGGGAGCTAAAAGAAAGCAGGAAGGCAGACCCCAGCTACAGTAGTAATTAGGTCCCCATGCAGTCTATCAGCCAGCATGGTGTCACATTTGCAGCTACTTTCCTGTGGGAGCTATCTTCAATACCACACTTTTTCTCCTCATCTCCCATTGAAAAAATACATGTGTCTATTAAGGTATACCACTGAATATGGGAGCTACAAGAAAGCAGGAAGGCAGACCCCAGCTATAGTAGTAAGTAGATCCCCATGCAGTCTATCAGCCATCACGGTGTCACATTTGCAGCTGCTTTCCTATGGGAGCTATCTTCAATACCACACTTTTTCTCCTCAGCTCCATCTGAAAAAAATACATTTTGTCTATTAAGTTATACCGCTGAGTATGGGAGCTACAAGAAAGCAGGAAGGCAGACCCCAGCTACAGTAGTAAGTAGGTCCCCATGCAGTCTATCAGCCAGCACGGTGTCACATTTGCAGCTGCTTTCCTGTGGGAGCTGTCTTCAATACCACACTTTTTCTGTTAAGCTCCCATTGAAAAAATACATGTGTCTGTTAAGGTATACCACTGAGTATGGGAGCTACAAGGAAGCCTTAAGGTAGACCCCAGCTACAGTAGTAAGTAGGTCCCCATGCAGTCTATCAGCCAGCACGGTGTCACATTTGCAGCTGCTTTCCTGTGGGAGCTATCTTCAAAACCACACTTTTTCTCCTCAGCTCCATCTGAAAAAAATACATTTTGTCTATTAAGTTATACCGCTGAGTATGGGAGCTAAAAGAAAGCAGGAAGGCAGACCCCAGCTACAGTAGTAAGTAGGTCCCCATGCAGTCTATCAGCCAGCACGGTGTCACATTTGCAGCTGCTTTCCTGTGGGAGCTATCTTCAATACCACACTTTTTCTGTTAAGCTCCCATTGAAAAAATACATGTGTCTGTTAAGGTATACCACTGAGTATGGGAGCTACAAGGAAGCCTTAAGGTAGACCCCAGCTACAGTAGTAAGTAGGTCCCCATGCAGTCTATCAGCCAGCACGGTGTCACATTTGCAGCTGCTTTCCTGTGGGAGCTATCTTTAATACCACACTTTTTCTCATCTCCCATTGAAAAAATACATGTGTCTGTTAGGTTATGCCAATGAGTATGGGAGCTACAAGAAAGCAGGAAGGCAGACCCCAGCTACAGTAGTAAGTAGGTCCCCATGCAGTCTATCAGCCAGCACGGTGTCACATTTGCAGCTGCTTTCCTGTGGGAGCTATCTTCAATACCACACTTTTTCTCCTCATCTCCTATTGAAAAAATACATGTGTCTGTTACGGTATACCACTGAATATGGGAGCTAAAAGAAAGCAGGAAGGCAGACCCCATCTACAGTAGTAAGTAGGTCCCCATGCAGTCTGTCAGCCATCACGGTGTCACATTTGCAGCTGCTTTCCTGTGGGAGCTATCTTCAATACCACACTTTTTCTCCTCAGCTCCCTTTGAAATAAATACATTTTGTCGGTTAGGTTATACCACTGCATATAGGAGGTACCAGAAAGCAGGAAGGCAGACCCCAGCTACAGTAGTAAGTAGGTCCCCATGCAGTCTATCAGCCAGCACGGTGTCACATTTGCAGCTGCTTTCCTGTGGGAGCTATCTTCAATACCACACTTTTTCTATTCAGCTCCCATAGAAAAAATACATTTTGTCTGTTAAGTTATACCACTGAGTATGGGAGCTACAAGAAAGCAGGAAGGCAGACCCCAGCTACAGTAGTAAGTAGGTCCCCATGCAGTCTATCAGCCAGCACGGTGTCACATTTGCAGCTGCTTTCCTGTGGGAGCTGTCTTCAATACCACAATTTTTCTCCTCAGCTCCCATTGAGAAAAATACATTTTGTCTGTTAAGTTATACCACTGAGTATGGGAGCTACAAAAAAGCAGGAAGATAGATCCCAGCTACAGTAGTAAGTAGGTCCCCATGCAGTCTATCAGCCACCGCGGTGTCACATTTGCAGCTGCTTTCCTGTGGGAGCTATCTTCAATACCACACTTTTTATCCTCAGCTCCCTTTGAAAAAATATATTTTGGCTGTTAAGTTATACCACTGAGTATGGGAGCTACAAGAAAGCATGAAGGTAGGTACCAGCTATAGTAGTATGTAGATCCCCATGCAGTCTATCAGTCAGCACGGTGTCACATTTGCAGCTGCTTTCCTGTGGGAGCTATCTTCAATACCACACTTTTTTTTTGCAGTTCCCATTGAAAAAATACATTTGTCTCTTAAGGTATACAACTGAGTATGGGAGCTACAAGAAAGCAGGAAGGCAGACCCCAGCTACAGTAGTACGTAGGTCCCCATGCAGTCTATCAGCTAGCACAGTGTCACATTTGCAGCTGCTTTCATGTGGTACCTATCTTCAATACCACACTTTTTTCCTCAGCTCCCCTTGAAAGAATACATTTGTAAGCTAAGATATACCATTGAGTATGGGAGCTACAAGAAAGCAGGAAGGCAGACCCCAGCTACAGTAGTAAGTAGGTCCCCATGCAGTCTATCAGGCAGCACGGTGTCACATTTGCAGCTGCTTTCCTGTGGGAGCTATCTTCAATACCACACTTTTTCTCCTCATCTCCCATTGAAAAAATACATGTGTCTGTTAAGGTATACCACTGAATATGGGAGCTAAAAGAAAGCAGGAAGGCAGACCCCAGCTACAGTAGTAAGTAGGTCCCCATGCAGTCTATCTGCCAACACGGTGTCACATTTGCAGCTGCTTTCCTGTGGGAGCTATCTTCAATACCACACTTTTTCTCCTCAGCTCCCTTTGAAATAAATACATTTTGTCGGTTAGGTTATACCACTGCATATAGGAGGTACAAGAAAGCAGGAAGGCAGACCCCAGCTACAGTAGTAAGTAGGTCCCCATGCAGTCTATCAGCCAGCACGGTGTCACATTTGCAGCTGCTTTCCTGTGGGAGCTATCTTCAATACCACACTTTTTCTCCTCAGCTCCATCTGAAAAAAATACATTTTGTCTGTTAAGTTATACCGCTGAGTATGGGAGCTACAAGAAAGCAGGAAGGCAGACCCCAGCTACAGTAGTAAGTAGGTCCCCATGCAGTCTATCAGCCAGCACGGTGCCAGATTTGCAGCTGCTTTCCTGTGGGAGCTATCTTCAATACCACACTTTTTCTCCTCAGCCCCATTGAAAAATACATGTGTCTGTTAAGGTATACCACTGAGTATGGGAGCTACAAGAAAGCAGGAAGGTAGACCCCAGCTACAGTAGTAAGTACGTCCCCATGCAGTCTATCAGTCAGCACGGTGTCACATTTGCAGCTGCTTTCCTGTGGGAGCTATCTTCAATACCACACTTTTTCTGTTCAGCTCCCATTGAAAAAATACATCTGTCTGTTAAGTTATACCACTGAATATGGGAGCTACAAGAAAGCAGGAAGGCAGACCCCAGCTACAGTAGTAAGTAGGTCCCCATGCAGTCTATCAGCCAGCACGGTGCCAGATTTGCAGCTGCTTTCCTGTGGGAGCTATCTTCAATACCACACTTTTTCTGTTCAGCTCCATCTGAAAAAATACATTGTGTCTATTAAGTTATACCGCTGAGTATGGGAGCTACAAGAAAGCAGGAAGGCAGACCCCAGCTACAGTAGTAAGTAGGTCCACATGCAGTCTATCAGCCAGCACGGTGTCACATTTGCATCTACTTTCCTGTGGGAGCTATCTTCAATACGACAATTTTCTCCTCAGCTCCCATTGAAAAAATACATGTGTCTGTTAGGTTATGCCAATGAGTATGGGAGCTACAAGAAAGCAGGAAGGCAGACCCCAGCTACAGTAGTAAGTAGGTCCCCATGCAGTCTATCAGCCAGCACGGTGTCACATTTGCAGCTGCTTTCCTGTTCGAGCTATCTTCAATACCACACTTTTTCTCCTCAGCTCCCTTTGAAATAAATACATTTTGTCGGTTAGGTTATACCACTGAGTATGGGAGCTACAAGAAAGCAGGAAGGCAGACCCCAGCTACAGTAGTAAATAGGTCCCCATGCAGTCTATCAGCCAGCACGGTGTCACATTTGCAGCTACTTTCCTGTGGGAGCTATCTTCAATACGACAGTTTTCTCCTCAGCTCCCATTGAAAAAATACATGTGTCTGTTAGGTTATGCCAATGAGTATGGGAGCTACAAGAAAGCAGGAAGGCAGACCCCAACTACAGTAGTAAGTAGGTCCCCATGCAGTCTATCAGCCAGCAGGGTGTCACATTTGCAGCTGCTTTCCTGTGGGAGCTATCTTCAATACCACACTTTTTCTCCTCATCTCCCATTGAAAAAATACATGTGTCTGTTAAGGTATACCACTGAATATGGGAGCTAAAAGAAAGCAGGAAGGCAGACCCCAGCTACAGTAGTAAGTAGGTCCCCATGCAGTCTATCAGCCAGCATGGTGTCACATTTGCAGCTACTTTCCTGTGGGAGCTATCTTCAATACCACACTTTTTCTCCTCATCTCCCATTGAAAAAATACATGTGTCTATTAAGGTATACCACTGAATATGGGAGCTACAAGAAAGCAGGAAGGCAGACCCCAGCTATAGTAGTAAGTAGATCCCCATGCAGTCTATCAGCCATCACGGTGTCACATTTGCAGCTGCTTTCCTATGGGAGCTACCTTCAATACCACACTTTTTCTCCTCAGCTCCATCTGAAAAAAATACATTTTGTCTATTAAGTTATACCGCTGAGTATGGGAGCTACAAGAAAGCAGGAAGGCAGACCCCAGCTACAGTAGTAAGTAGGTCCCCATGCAGTCTATCAGCCAGCACGGTGTCACATTTGCAGCTGCTTTCCTGTGGGAGCTGTCTTCAATACCACACTTTTTCTGTTAAGCTCCCATTGAAAAAATACATGTGTCTGTTAAGGTATACCACTGAGTATGGGAGCTACAAGGAAGCCTTAAGGTAGACCCCAGCTACAGTAGTAAGTAGGTCCCCATGCAGTCTATCAGCCAGCACGGTGTCACATTTGCAGCTGCTTTCCTGTGGGAGCTATCTTCAAAACCACACTTTTTCTCCTCAGCTCCATCTGAAAAAAATACATTTTGTCTATTAAGTTATACCGCTGAGTATGGGAGCTACAAGAAAGCAGGAAGGCAGACCCCAGCTACAGTAGTAAGTAGGTCCCCATGCAGTCTATCAGCCAGCACGGTGTCACATTTGCAGCTGCTTTCCTGTGGGAGCTATCTTCAATACCACACTTTTTCTGTTAAGCTCCCATTGAAAAAATACATGTGTCTGTTAAGGTATACCACTGAGTATGGGAGCTACAAGGAAGCCTTAAGGTAGACCCCAGCTACAGTAGTAAGTAGGTCCCCATGCAGTCTATCAGCCAGCACGGTGTCACATTTGCAGCTGCTTTCCTGTGGGAGCTATCTTTAATACCACACTTTTTCTCATCTCCCATTGAAAAAATACATGTGTCTGTTAGGTTATGCCAATGAGTATGGGAGCTACAAGAAAGCAGGAAGGCAGACCCCAGCTACAGTAGTAAGTAGGTCCCCATGCAGTCTATCAGCCAGCACGGTGTCACATTTGCAGCTGCTTTCCTGTGGGAGCTATCTTCAATACCACACTTTTTCTCCTCATCTCCCATTGAAAAAATACATGTGTCTGTTAAGGTATACCACTGAATATGGGAGCTACAAGAAAGCAGGAAGGCAGACCCCATCTACAGTAGTAAGTAGGTCCCCATGCAGTCTGTCAGCCATCACGGTGTCACATTTGCAGCTGCTTTCCTGTGGGAGCTATCTTAAATACCACACTTTTTCTCCTCAGCTCCCTTTGAAATAAATACATTTTGTCGGTTAGGTTATACCACTGCATATAGGAGGTACAAGAAAGCAGGAAGGCAGACCCCAGCTACAGTAGTAAGTAGGTCCCCATGCAGTCTATCAGCCAGCACGGTGTCACATTTGCAGCTGCTTTCCTGTGGGAGCTATCTTCAATACCACACTTTTTCTCCTCAGCTCCATCTGAAAACAATACATTTTGTCTGTTAACGTATACCACTGAGTATGGGAGCTACAAGAAAGCAGGAAGGCAGACCCCAGCTACAGTAGTAAGTAGGTCCCCATGCAGTCTATCAGGCAGCACGGTGCCAGATTTCCAGCTACTTTCCTGTGGGAGCTATCTTAAATACCACACTTTTTCTCCTCATCTCCCATTGAAAAAATACATGTGTCTATTAAGGTATACCACTGAATATGGGACGTACAAGAAAGCAGGAAGGCAGACCCCAGCTACAGTAGTAAGTAGGTCCCCATGCAGTCTACCAGTAAGCACGGTGTCAACATTTGGAGCTGCTTTCCTGTGGGAACTATATTCAATACGACACTTTTTCTCTTCAGCTCCCATTGAAAAAATACATGTGTCTGTTAAGTTATACCACTGAGTATGGGAGGTACAAGAAAGCAGGAAGGCAGACCCCACCTACAGTAGTAAGTAGGTCCCCATGCAGTCTATCAGACAGCATGGTGTCACATTTGCAGCTGCTTTCCTGTGGGAGCTATCTTCAATACCACACTTTTTCTGTTCAGCTCCAGTAGAAAAAATACATTGTGTCTGTTAACGTATACCACTGAATAAGGGACCTACAAGAAAGCAGGAAGGTAGACCCCAGCTACAGTAGTAAGTAGGTCCCCATGCAGTCTATCAGCCAGCACGGTGTCACATTTGCAGCTACTTTCCTGTGGGAGCTATCTTCAATACCACACTTTTCTCCTCATCTCCCTTTGAAAAAATACATGTGTTTGTTAACGTATACCACTGAGTATGGGAGCTACAAAGAAGCCTGAAGGTAGACCCCAGCTACAGTAGTAAGTAGGTCCCCATGCAGTCTATCAGCCAGCACGGTGTCACATTTGCAGCTACTTTCCTGTGGGAGCTATCTTCAATACCACACTTTTTCTCCTCATCTCCCATTGAAAAAATACATGTGTCTATTAAGGTATACCACTGAATATGGGAGCTACAAGAAAGCAGGAAGGCAGACCCCAGCTACAGTATTAAGTAGGTCCCCATGCAGTCTATCAGCCAGCACGGTGTCACATTTGCAGCTGCTTTCCTGTTGGAGCTACCTTCAATACCACACTTTTTCTCCTCAGCTCCATCTGAAAAAAATACATTTTGTCTATTAAGTTATACCGCTGAGTATGGGAGCTACAGGAAAGCCGGAAGGCAGACCCCTGCTACAGTAGTAAGTAGGTCCCCATGCAGTCTATCAGACAGCATGGTGTCACATTTGCAGCTGCTTTCCTGTGGGAGCTATCTTCAATACCACACTTTTTCTCCTCATCTCCCATTGAAAAAATACATGTGTCTATTAAGGTATACCACTGAATATGGGAGCTACAAGAAAGCAGGAAGGCAGACCCCAGCTACAGTATTAAGTAGGTCCCCATGCAGTCTATCAGCCAGCACGGTGTCACATTTGCAGCTGCTTTCCTGTTGGAGCTACCTTCAATACCACACTTTTTCTATTCAGCTCCCATAGAAAAAATACATTTTGTCTGTTAAGTTATACCACTGAGTATGGGAGCTACAAGAAAGCAGGAAGGCAGACCCCAGCTACAGTAGTAAGTAGGTCCCCATGCAGTCTATCAGCCAGCACGGTGTCACATTTGCAGCTGCTTTCCTGTGGGAGCTGTCTTCAATACCACAATTTTTCTCCTCAGCTCCCATTGAGAAAAATACATTTTGTCTGTTAAGTTATACCACTGAGTATGGGAGCTACAAGAAAGCAGGAAGATAGATCCCAGCTACAGTAGTAAGTAGGTCCCCATGCAGTCTATCAGCCACCGCGGTGTCACATTTGCAGCTGCTTTCCTGTGGGAGCTATCTTCAATACCACACTTTTTATCCTCAGCTCCCTTTGAAAAAATATATTTTGGCTGTTAAGTTATACCACTGAGTATGGGAGCTACAAGAAAGCATGAAGGTAGATACCAGCTATAGTAGTATGTAGATCCCCATGCAGTCTATCAGTCAGCACGGTGTCACATTTGCAGCTGCTTTCCTGTGGGAGCTATCTTCAATACCACACTTTTTTTTTGCAGTTCCCATTGAAAAAATACATTTGTCTCTTAAGGTATACAACTGAGTATGGGAGCTACAAGAAAGCAGGAAGGCAGACCCCAGCTACAGTAGTACGTAGGTCCCCATGCAGTCTATCAGCTAGCACAGTGTCACATTTGCAGCTGCTTTCATGTGGTACCTATCTTCAATACCACACTTTTTTCCTCAGCTCCCCTTGAAAGAATACATTTGTAAGCTAAGATATACCATTGAGTATGGGAGCTACAAGAAAGCAGGAAGGCAGACCCCAGCTACAGTAGTAAGTAGGTCCCCATGCAGTCTATCAGCCAGCACGGTGTCACATTTGCAGCTGCTTTCCTGTGGGAGCTATCTTCAATACCACACTTTTTCTCCTCATCTCCCATTGAAAAAATACATGTGTCTGTTAAGGTATACCACTGAATATGGGAGCTAAAAGAAAGCAGGAAGGCAGACCCCAGCTACAGTAGTAAGTAGGTTCCCATGCAGTCTATCTGCCAACACGGTGTCACATTTGCAGCTGCTTTCCTCTGGGAGCTATCTTCAATACCACACTTTTTCTCCTCAGCTCCCTTTGAAATAAATACATTTTGTCGGTTAGGTTATACCACTGCATATAGGAGGTACAAGAAAGCAGGAAGGCAGACCCCAGCTACAGAAGTAAGTAGGTCCCCATGCAGTCTATCAGCCAGCACGGTGTCACATTTGCAGCTGCTTTCCTGTGGGAGCTATCTTCAATACCACACTTTTTCTCCTCAGCAGCCATTGAAAGAATACATTCTGTCTATTAAGTTATACCGCTGAGTATGGGAGCTACAAGACAGCAGGAAGGCAGACCCCAGCTACAGTAGTAAGTAGGTCCCCATGCAGTCTATCAGCCAGCACGGCGTCACATTTGCAGGTGCTTTCCTGTGGGAGCTATCTTCAATACCACACTTTTTCTCCTCAGCTCCATCTGAAAAAAATACATTTTGTCTGTTAAGTTATACCGCTGAGTATGGGAGCTACATAAAGCAGGAAGGCAGACCCCAGCTACAGTAGTAAGTAGGTCCCCATGCAGTCTATCAGCCAGCACGGTGCCAGATTTGCAGCTGCTTTCCTGTGGGAGCTATCTTCAATACCACACTTTTTCTCCTCAGCCCCATTGAAAAATACATGTGTCTGTTAAGGTATACCACTGAGTATGGGAGCTACAAGAAAGCAGGAATGTAGACCCCAGCTACAGTAGTAAGTACGTCCCCATGCATTCTATCAGTCAGCACGGTGTCACATTTGCAGCTGCTTTCCTGTGGGAGCTATCTTCAATACCACACTTTTTCTGTTCAGCTCCCATTGAAAAAATACATCTGTCTGTTAAGTTATACCACTGAATATGGGAGCTACAAGAAAGCAGGAAGGCAGACCCCAGCTACAGTAGTAAGTAGGTCCCCATGCAGTCTATCAGCCAGCACAGTGCCAGATTTGCAGCTGCTTTCCTGTGGGAGCTATCTTCAATACCACACTTTTTCTCCTCATCTCCCATTGAAAAAATACATGTGTCTGTTAAGGTATACCACTGAATATGGGAGCTAAAAGAAAGCAGGAAGGCAGACCCCAGCTACAGTAGTAAGTAGGTCCCCATGCAGTCTATCTGCCAACACGGTGTCACATTTGCAGCTGCTTTCCTGTGGGAGCTATCTTCAATACCACACTTTTTCTCCTCAGCTCCCTTTGAAATAAATACATTTTGTCGGTTAGGTTATACCACTGCATATAGGAGGTACAAGAAAGCAGGAAGGCAGACCCCAGCTACAGAAGTAAGTAGGTCCCCATGCAGTCTATCAGCCAGCACGGTGTCACATTTGCAGCTGCTTTCCTGTGGGAGCTATCTTCAATACCACACTTTTTCTCCTCAGCAGCCATTGAAAGAATACATTCTGTCTATTAAGTTATACCGCTGAGTATGGGAGCTACAAGACAGCAGGAAGGCAGACCCCAGCTACAGTAGTAAGTAGGTCCCCATGCAGTCTATCAGCCAGCACGGCGTCACATTTGCAGGTGCTTTCCTGTGGGAGCTATCTTCAATACCACACTTTTTCTCCTCAGCTCCATCTGAAAAAAATACATTGTGTCTGTTAAGTTATACCGCTGAGTATGGGAGCTACAAGAAAGCAGGAAGGCAGACCCCAGCTACAGTAGTAAGTAGGTCCCCATGCAGTCTATCAGCCAGCACGGTGCCAGATTTGCAGCTGCTTTCCTGTGGGAGCTATCTTCAATACCACACTTTTTCTCCTCAGCCCCATTGAAAAATACATGTGTCTGTTAAGGTATACCACTGAGTATGGGAGCTACAAGAAAGCAGGAATGTAGACCCCAGCTACAGTAGTAAGTACGTCCCCATGCATTCTATCAGTCAGCACGGTGTCACATTTGCAGCTGCTTTCCTGTGGGAGCTATCTTCAATACCACACTTTTTCTCCTCAGCTCCCTTTGAAATAAATACATTTTGTCGGTTAGGTTATACCACTGCATATAGGAGGTACAAGAAAGCAGGAAGGCAGACCCCAGCTACAGTAGTAAGTAGGTCCCCATGCAGTCTATCAGCCAGCACGGTGTCACATTTGCATCTACTTTCCTGTGGGAGCTATCTTCAATTCGACAATTTTCTCCTCAGCTCCCATTGAAAAAATACATGTGTCTGTTAGGTTATGCCAATGAGTATGGGAGCTACAAGAAAGCAGGAAGGCAGACCCCAGCTACAGTAGTAAGTAGGTCCCCATGCAGTCTATCAGCCAGCACGGTGTCACATTTGCAGCTGCTTTCCTGTTCGAGCTATCTTCAATACCACACTTTTTCTCCTCAGCTCCCTTTGAAATAAATACATTTTGTCGGTTAGGTTATACCACTGAGTATGGGAGCTACAAGAAAGCAGGAAGGCAGACCCCAGCTACAGTAGTAAATAGGTCCCCATGCAGTCTATCAGCCAGCACGGTGTCACATTTGCAGCTACTTTCCTGTGGGAGCTATCTTCAATACGACAGTTTTCTCCTCACCTCCCATTGAAAAAATACATGTGTCTGTTAGGTTATGCCAATGAGTATGGGAGCTACAAGAAAGCAGGAAGGCAGACCCCAACTACAGTAGTAAGTAGGTCCCCATGCAGTCTATCAGCCAGCAGGGTGTCACATTTGCAGCTGCTTTCCTGTGGGAGCTATCTTCAATACCACACTTTTTCTCCTCATCTCCCATTGAAAAAATACATGTGTCTGTTAAGGTATACCACTGAATATGGGAGCTAAAAGAAAGCAGGAAGGCAGACCCCAGCTACAGTAGTAAGTAGGTCCCCATGCAGTCTATCAGCCAGCATGGTGTCACATTTGCAGCTACTTTCCTGTGGGAGCTATCTTCAATACCACACTTTTTCTCCTCATCTCCCATTGAAAAAATACATGTGTCTATTAAGGTATACCACTGAATATGGGAGCTACAAGAAAGCAGGAAGGCAGACCCCAGCTATAGTAGTAAGTAGATCCCCATGCAGTCTATCAGCCATCACGGTGTCACATTTGCAGCTGCTTTCCTATGGGAGCTATCTTCAATACCACACTTTTTCTCCTCAGCTCCATCTGAAAAAAATACATTTTGTCTATTAAGTTATACCGCTGAGTATGGGAGCTACAAGAAAGCAGGAAGGCAGACCCCAGCTACAGTAGTAAGTAGGTCCCCATGCAGTCTATCAGCCAGCACGGTGTCACATTTGCAGCTGCTTTCCTGTGGGAGCTGTCTTCAATACCACACTTTTTCTGTTAAGCTCCCATTGAAAAAATACATGTGTCTGTTAAGGTATACCACTGAGTATGGGAGCTACAAGGAAGCCTTAAGGTAGACCCCAGCTACAGTAGTAAGTAGGTCCCCATGCAGTCTATCAGCCAGCACGGTGTCACATTTGCAGCTGCTTTCCTGTGGGAGCTATCTTCAAAACCACACTTTTTCTCCTCAGCTCCATCTGAAAAAAATACATTTTGTCTATTAAGTTATACCGCTGAGTATGGGAGCTAAAAGAAAGCAGGAAGGCAGACCCCAGCTACAGTAGTAAGTAGGTCCCCATGCAGTCTATCAGCCAGCACGGTGTCACATTTGCAGCTGCTTTCCTGTGGGAGCTATCTTCAATACCACACTTTTTCTGTTAAGCTCCCATTGAAAAAATACATGTGTCTGTTAAGGTATACCACTGAGTATGGGAGCTACAAGGAAGCCTTAAGGTAGACCCCAGCTACAGTAGTAAGTAGGTCCCCATGCAGTCTATCAGCCAGCACGGTGTCACATTTGCAGCTGCTTTCCTGTGGGAGCTATCTTTAATACCACACTTTTTCTCATCTCCCATTGAAAAAATACATGTGTCTGTTAGGTTATGCCAATGAGTATGGGAGCTACAAGAAAGCAGGAAGGCAGACCCCAGCTACAGTAGTAAGTAGGTCCCCATGCAGTCTATCAGCCAGCACGGTGTCACATTTGCAGCTGCTTTCCTGTGGGAGCTATCTTCAATACCACACTTTTTCTCCTCATCTCCTATTGAAAAAATACATGTGTCTGTTACGGTATACCACTGAATATGGGAGCTAAAAGAAAGCAGGAAGGCAGACCCCATCTACAGTAGTAAGTAGGTCCCCATGCAGTCTGTCAGCCATCACGGTGTCACATTTGCAGCTGCTTTCCTGTGGGAGCTATCTTCAATACCACACTTTTTCTCCTCAGCTCCCTTTGAAATAAATACATTTTGTCGGTTAGGTTATACCACTGCATATAGGAGGTACCAGAAAGCAGGAAGGCAGACCCCAGCTACAGTAGTAAGTAGGTCCCCATGCAGTCTATCAGCCAGCACGGTGTCACATTTGCAGCTGCTTTCCTGTGGGAGCTATCTTCAATACCACACTTTTTCTCCTCAGCTCCATCTGAAAACAATACATTTTGTCTGTTAACGTATACCACTGAGTATGTGAGCTACAAGAAAGCAGGAAGGCAGACCCCAGCTACAGTAGTAAGTAGGTCCCCATGCAGTCTATCAGGCAGCACGGTGCCAGATTTGCAGCTACTTTCCTGTGGGAGCTATCTTAAATACCACACTTTTTCTCCTCATCTCCCATTGAAAAAATACATGTGTCTATTAAGGTATACCACTGAATATGGGACGTACAAGAAAGCAGGAAGGCAGACCCCAGCTACAGTAGTAAGTAGGTCCCCATGCAGTCTACCAGTAAGCACGGTGTCAACATTTGGAGCTGCTTTCCTGTGGGAACTATATTCAATACGACACTTTTTCTCCTCAGCTCCCATTGAAAAAATACATGTGTCTGTTAAGTTATACCACTGAGTATGGGAGGTACAAGAAAGCAGGAAGGCAGACCCCACCTACAGTAGTAAGTAGGTCCCCATGCAGTCTATCAGCCAGCACGGTGTCACATTTGCAGCTGCTTTCCTGTGGGAGCTATCTTCAATACCACACTTTTTCTGTTCAGCTCCAATAGAAAAAATACATTGTGTCTGTTAAAGTACACCACTGAATATGGGAGCTACAAGAAAGCAGGAAGGCAGACCTCAGCTACAGTAGTAAGTAGGTCCCCATGCAGTCTATCAGCCAGCACGGTGCCACATTTGCAGCTGCTTTCCTGTGGGAGCTATCTTCAATACCACACTTTTTCTCCTCAGCTCCTATTGAAAAAATACATTTTGTCTATTAAGTTATACCGCTGAGTATGGGAGCTACAAGAAAGCAGGAAGGCAGACCCCAGCTACAGTAGTAAGTAGGTCCCCATGCAGTCTATCAGTAAGCACGGTATCACATTTGCAGCTGCTTTCCTGTGGGAGCTATCTTCAATACCACACTTTTTCTGTTCAGCTCCCATTGAAAAAATACATCTGTCTGTTAAGTTATACCACTGAATATGGGAGCTACAAGAAAGCAGGAAGGCAGACCCCAGCTACAGTAGTAAGTAGGTCCCCATGCAGTCTATCAGCCAGCACGGTGCCAGATTTGCAGCTGCTTTCCTGTGGGAGCTGTCTTCAATACCACACTTTTTCTCCTCAGCTCCCATTGAAAAAATACATGTGTCTGTTAAGGTATACCACTGAGTATGGGAGCTACAAGGAAGCCTGAAGGCAGAGCCCAGCTACAGTAGTAAGTAGTTCCCCATGCAGTCTATCAGCCAGCATAGTGTCACATTTGCAGCTGCTTTCCTGTGGGAGCTATCTTCTATACCACACTTTTTCTCCTCATCTCCCATTGAAAAAATACATGTATCTGTTAAGGTATACCACTGAATACGGGAGCTACAAGAAAGCAGGAAGGCAGACCCCAGCTACAGTATTAAGTAGGTCCCCATGCAGTCTATCAGCCAGCACGGTGTCACATTTGCAGCTGCTTTCCTGTTGGAGCTATCTTCAATAACACACTTTTTCTCCTCATCTCCCATTGAAAAAATACATGTATCTGTTAAGGTATACCACTGAATACGGGAGCTACAAGAAAGCAGGAAGGCAGACCCCAGCTACAGTATTAAGTAGGTCCCCATGCAGTCTATCAGCCAGCACGGTGTCACATTTGCAGCTGCTTTCCTGTTGGAGCTATCTTCAATACCACACTTTTTCTCCTCAGCTCCATCTGAAAAAAATACATTTTGTCTATTAAGTTATACCGCTGAGTATGGGAGCTACAGGAAAGCCGGAAGGCAGACCCCAGCTACAGTAGTAAATAGGTCCCCATGCAGTCTATCAGAGAGCATGGTGTCACATTTGCAGCTGCTTTCCTGTGGGAGCTATCTTCAATACCACACTTTTTCTGTTCAGCTCCAGTAGAAAAAATACATTGTGTCTGTTAACGTATACCACTGAATAAGGGACCTACAAGAAAGCAGGAAGGTAGACCCCAGCTACAGTAGTAAGTAGGTCCCCATGCAGTCTATCAGCCAGCACGGTGTCACATTTGCAGCTGCTTTCCTGTGGGAGCTATCTTCAATACCACACTTTTTCTCCTCATCTCCCATTGAAAAAATACATGTGTCTGTTAAGGTATACCACTGAATATGGGAGCTAAAAGAAAGCAGGAAGGCAGACCCCAGCTACAGTAGTAAGTAGGTCCCCATGCAGTCTGTCAGCCATCACGGTGTCACATTTGCAGCTGCTTTCCTGTGGGAGCTATCTTCAATACCACACTTTTTCTCCTCAGCTCCCTTTGAAATAAATACATTTTATCGGTTAGGTTATACCACTGCATATAGGAGGTACAAGAAAGCAGGAAGGCAGACCCCAGCTACAGTAGTAAGTAGGTCCCCATGCAGTCTATCAGCCAGCACGGTGTCACATTTGCAGCTGCTTTCCTGTGGGAGCTATCTTCAATACCACACTTTTTCTCCTCAGCTCCATCTGAAAACAATACATTTTGTCTGTTAACGTATACCACTGAGTATGGGAGCTACAAAGAAGCCTGAAGGTAGACCCCAGCTACAGTAGTAAGTAGGTCCCCATGCAGTCTATCAGCCAGCACGGTGTCACATTTGCAGCTGCTTTCCTGTGGGAGCTATCTTCAATACCACACTTTTTCTCCTCAGCTCCATCTGAAAAAAATACATTTTGTCTATTAAGTTATACCGCTGAGTATGGGAGCTACAGGAAAGCAGGAAGGCAGACCCCTGCTACAGTAGTAAGTAGGTCCCCATGCAGTCTATCAGACAGCACGGTGTCACATTTGAAGCTGCTTTCCTGTGGGAGCTATCTTCAATACCACACTTTTTCTGTTCAGCTCCCATTGAAAAAATACATCTGTCTGTTAAGTTATACCACTGAATATGGGAGCTACAAGAAAGCAGGAAGGCAGACCCCAGCTACAGCAGTAAGTAGGTCCCCATGCAGTCTATCAGCCAGCACGGTGCCAGATTTGCAGCTGCTTTCCTGTGGGAGCTGTCTTCAATACCACACTTTTTCTCCTCAGCTCCCATTGAAAAAATACATGTGTCTGTTAAGGTATACCACTGAGTATGGGAGCTACAAGGAAGCCTGAAGGCAGAGCCCAGCTACAGTAGTAAGTAGTTCCCCATGCAGTCTATCAGCCAGCATAGTGTCACATTTGCAGCTGCTTTCCTGTGGGAGCTATCTTCTATACCACACTTTTTCTCCTCATCTCCCATTGAAAAAATACATGTATCTGTTAAGGTATACCACTGAATACGGGAGCTACAAGAAAGCAGGAAGGCAGACCCCAGCTACAGTATTAAGTAGGTCCCCATGCAGTCTATCAGCCAGCACGGTGTCACATTTGCAGCTGCTTTCCTGTTGGAGCTATCTTCAATACCACACTTTTTCTCCTCAGCTCCATCTGAAAAAAATACATTTTGTCTATTAAGTTATACCGCTGAGTATGGGAGCTACAGGAAAGCCGGAAGGCAGACCCCAGCTACAGTAGTAAATAGGTCCCCATGCAGTCTATCAGAGAGCATGGTGTCACATTTGCAGCTGCTTTCCTGTGGGAGCTATCTTCAATACCACACTTTTTCTGTTCAGCTCCAGTAGAAAAAATACATTGTGTCTGTTAACGTATACCACTGAATAAGGGACCTACAAGAAAGCAGGAAGGTAGACCCCAGCTACAGTAGTAAGTAGGTCCCCATGCAGTCTATCAGCCAGCACGGTGTCACATTTGCAGCTGCTTTCCTGTGGGAGCTATCTTCAATACCACACTTTTTCTCCTCAGCTCCATCTGAAAACAATACATTTTGTCTGTTAACGTATACCACTGAGTATGGGAGCTACAAAGAAGCCTGAAGGTAGACCCCAGCTACAGTAGTAAGTAGGTCCCCATGCAGTCTATCAGCCAGCACGGTATTACATTTGCAGCTGCTTTCCTGTGGGAGCTATCTTCAATACCACACTTTTTCTCCTCATCTCCCATTGAAAAAATACATGTATCTGTTAAGGTATACCACTGAATACGGGAGCTACAAGAAAGCAGGAAGGCAGACCCCAGCTACAGTATTAAGTAGGTCCCCATGCAGTCTATCAGCCAGCACGGTGTCACATTTGCAGCTGCTTTCCTGTTGGAGCTATCTTCAATACCACACTTTTTCTCCTCAGCTCCATCTGAAAAAAATACATTTTGTCTATTAAGTTATACCGCTGAGTATGGGATCTACAGGAAAGCCGGAAGGCAGACCCCTGCTACAGTAGTAAGTAGGTCCCCATGCAGTCTATCAGACAGCATGGTGTCACATTTGCAGCTGCTTTCCTGTGGGAGCTATCTTCAATACCACACTTTTTCTGTTCAGCTCCAGTAGAAAAAATACATTGTGTCTGTTAACGTATACCACTGAATAAGGGACCTACAAGAAAGCAGGAAGGTAGACCCCAGCTACAGCAGTAAGTAGGTCCCCATGCAGTCTATCAGTCAGCACGGTGTCACATTTGCAGCTACTTTCCTGTGGGAGCTATCTTCAATACCACACTTTTCTCCTCATCTCCCTTTGAAAAAATACATGTGTTTGTTAACGTATACCACTGAGTATGGGAGCTACAAAGAAGCCTGAAGGTAGACCCCAGCTACAGTAGTAAGTAGGTCCCCATGCAGTCTATCAGCCAGCACGGTGTCACATTTGCAGCTACTTTCCTGTGGGAGCTATCTTCAATACCACACTTTTTCTCCTCATCTCCCATTGAAAAAATACATGTGTCTATTAAGGTATACCACTGAATATGGGAGCTACAAGAAAGCAGGAAGGCAGACCCCAGCTACAGTATTAAGTACGTCCCCATGCAGTCTATCAGCCAGCACGGTGTCACATTTGCAGCTGCTTTCCTGTTGGAGCTACCTTCAATACCACACTTTTTCTCCTCAGCTCCATCTGAAAAAAATACATTTTGTCTATTAAGTTATACCGCTGAGTATGGGAGCTACAGGAAAGCCGGAAGGCAGACCCCTGCTACAGTAGTAAGTAGGTCCCCATGCAGTCTATCAGACAGCATGGTGTCACATTTGCAGCTGCTTTCCTGTGGGAGCTATCTTCAATACCACACTTTTTCTGTTCAGCTCCAGTAGAAAAAATACATGTGCCTTTTAAGGTATACCACTGAATATGGGAGCTACAAGAAAGCAGGAAGGCAGACCCCAGCTACAGTAGTAAGTAGGTCCCCATGTAGTCTATCAGCCAGCACGGTGTCACATTTGCAGCTGCTTTCCTGTGGGAGCTATCTTCAATACCACACTTTTTCTATTCAGCTCCCATAGAAAAAATACATTTTGTCTGTTAAGTTATACCACTGAGTATGGGAGCTACAAGAAAGCAGGAAGGCAGACCCCAGCTACAGTAGTAAGTAGGTCCCCATGCAGTCTATCAGCCAGCACGGTTTCACATTTGCAGCTGCTTTCCTGTGGGAGCTGTCTTCAATACCACAATTTTTCTCCTCAGCTCCCATTGAGAAAAATACATTTTGTCTGTTAAGTTATACCACTGAGTATGGGAGCTACAAAAAAGCAGGAAGATAGATCCCAGCTACAGTAGTAAGTAGGTCCCCATGCAGTCTATCAGCCACCGCGGTGTCACATTTGCAGCTGCTTTCCTGTGGGAGCTATCTTCAATACCACACTTTTTATCCTCAGCTCCCTTTGAAAAAATATATTTTGGCTGTTAAGTTATACCACTGAGTATGGGAGCTACAAGAAAGCATGAAGGTAGATACCAGCTATAGTAGTATGTAGATCCCCATGCAGTCTATCAGTCAGCACGGTGTCACATTTGCAGCTGCTTTCCTGTGGGAGCTATCTTCAATACCACACTTTTTTTTTGCAGTTCCCATTGAAAAAATACATTTGTCTCTTAAGGTATACAACTGAGTATGGGAGCTACAAGAAAGCAGGAAGGCAGACCCCAGCTACAGTAGTACGTAGGTCCCCATGCAGTCTATCAGCTAGCACAGTGTCACATTTGCAGCTGCTTTCCTGTGGGAGCTATCTTCAATACCACACTTTTTTCCTCAGCTCCCCTTGAAAGAATACATTTGTAAGCTAAGATATACCATTGAGTATGGGAGCTACAAGAAAGCAGGAAGGCAGACCCCAGCTACAGTAGTAAGTAGGTCCCCATGCAGTCTATCAGCCAGCACGGTGTCACATTTGCAGCTGCTTTCCTGTGGGAGCTATCTTCAATACCACACTTTTTCTCCTCATCTCCCATTGAAAAAATACATGTATCTGTTAAGGTATACCACTGAATACGGGAGCTACAAGAAAGCAGGAAGGCAGACCCCAGCTACAGTATTAAGTAGGTCCCCATGCAGTCTATCAGCCAGCACGGTGTCACATTTGCAGCTGCTTTCCTGTTGGAGCTATCTTCAATACCACACTTTTTCTCCTCAGCTCCATCTGAAAAAAATACATTTTGTCTATTAAGTTATACCGCTGAGTATGGGAGCTACAGGAAAGCCGGAAGGCAGACCCCTGCTACAGTAGTAAGTAGGTCCCCATGCAGTCTATCAGACAGCATGGTGTCACATTTGCAGCTGCTTTCCTGTGGGAGCTATCTTCAATACCACACTTTTTCTGTTCAGCTCCAGTAGAAAAAATACATTGTGTCTGTTAACGTATACCACTGAATAAGGGACCTACAAGAAAGCAGGAAGGTAGACCCCAGCTACAGTAGTAAGTAGGTCCCCATGCAGTCTATCAGCCAGCACGGTGTCACATTTGCAGCTACTTTCCTGTGGGAGCTATCTTCAATACCACACTTTTCTCCTCATCTCCCTTTGAAAAAATACATGTGTTTGTTAACGTATACCACTGAGTATGGGAGCTACAAAGAAGCCTGAAGGTAGACCCCAGCTACAGTAGTAAGTAGGTCCCCATGCAGTCTATCAGCCAGCACGGTGTCACATTTGCAGCTACTTTCCTGTGGGAGCTATCTTCAATACCACACTTTTTCTCCTCATCTCCCATTGAAAAAATACATGTGTCCATTAAGGTATACCACTGAATATGGGAGCTACAAGAAAGCAGGAAGGCAGACCCCAGCTACAGTATTAAGTAGGTCCCCATGCAGTCTATCAGCCAGCACGGTGTCACATTTGCAGCTGCTTTCCTGTGGGAGCTATCTTCAATACCACACTTTTTCTCCTCAGCTCCCTTTGAAATAAATACATTTTGTCGGTTAGGTTATACCACTGCATATAGGAGGTACAAGAAAGCAGGAAGGCAGACCCCAGCTACAGTAGTAAGTAGGTCCCCATGCAGTCTATCAGCCACCGCGGTGTCACATTTGCAGCTGCTTTCCTGTGGGAGCTATCTTCAATACCACACTTTTTATCCTCAGCTCCCTTTGAAAAAATATATTTTGGCTGTTAAGTTATACCACTGAGTATGGGAGCTACAAGAAAGCATGAAGGTAGATACCAGCTATAGTAGTATGTAGGTCCCCATGCAGTCTATCAGTCAGCACGGTGTCACATTTGCAGCTGCTTTCCTGTGGGAGCTATCTTCAATACCACACTTTTTTTTTGCAGTTCCCATTGAAAAAATACATTTGTCTCTTAAGGTATACAACTGAGTATGGGAGCTACAAGAAAGCAGGAAGGCAGACCCCAGCTACAGTAGTACGTAGGTCCCCATGCAGTCTATCAGCTAGCACAGTGTCACATTTGCAGCTGCTTTCCTGTGGGAGCTATCTTCAATACCACACTTTTTTCCTCAGCTCCCCTTGAAAGAATACATTTGTAAGCTAAGATATACCATTGAGTATGGGAGCTACAAGAAAGCAGGAAGGCAGACCCCAGCTACAGTAGTAAGTAGGTCCCCATGCAGTCTATCAGCCAGCACGGTGTCACATTTGCAGCTGCTTTCCTGTGGGAGCTATCTTCAATACCACACTTTTTCTCCTCATCTCCCATTGAAAAAATACATGTATCTGTTAAGGTATACCACTGAATACGGGAGCTACAAGAAAGCAGGAAGGCAGACCCCAGCTACAGTATTAAGTAGGTCCCCATGCAGTCTATCAGCCAGCACGGTGTCACATTTGCAGCTGCTTTCCTGTTGGAGCTATCTTCAATACCACACTTTTTCTCCTCAGCTCCATCTGAAAAAAATACATTTTGTCTATTAAGTTATACCGCTGAGTATGGGAGCTACAGGAAAGCCGGAAGGCAGACCCCTGCTACAGTAGTAAGTAGGTCCCCATGCAGTCTATCAGACAGCATGGTGTCACATTTGCAGCTGCTTTCCTGTGGGAGCTATCTTCAATACCACACTTTTTCTGTTCAGCTCCAGTAGAAAAAATACATTGTGTCTGTTAACGTATACCACTGAATATGGGACGTACAAGAAAGCAGGAAGGCAGACCCCAGCTACAGTAGTAAGTAGGTCCCCATGCAGTCTACCAGTAAGCACGGTGTCAACATTTGGAGCTGCTTTCCTGTGGGAACTATATTCAATACGACACTTTTTCTCCTCAGCTCCCATTGAAAAAATACATGTGTCTGTTATACCACTGAGTATGGGAGGTACAAGAAAGCAGGAAGGCAGACCCCACCTACAGTAGTAAGTAGGTCCCCATGCAGTCTATCAGCCAGCACGGTGTCACATTTGCAGCTGCTTTCCTGTGGGAGCTATCTTCAATACCACACTTTTTCTGTTCAGCTCCAATAGAAAAAATACATTGTGTCTGTTAAAGTACACCACTGAATATGGGAGCTACAAGAAAGCAGGAAGGCAGACCCCAGCTACAGTAGTAAGTAGGTCCCCATGCAGTCTATCAGCCAGCACGGTGCCACATTTGCAGCTGCTTTCCTGTGGGAGCTATCTTATATACCACACTTTTTCTCCTCAGCTCCCATTTAAAAAAATACATTTTGTCTATTAAGTTATACCGCTGAGTATGGGAGCTACAAGAAAGCAGGAAGGCAGACCCCAGCTACAGTAGTAAGTAGGTCCCCATGCAGTCTATCAGTAAGCACGGTATCACATTTGCAGCTGCTTTCCTGTGGGAGCTATCTTCAATACCACACTTTTTCTGTTCAGCTCCCATTGAAAAAATACATGTGTCTTTTAAGTTATACCACTGAATATGGGAGCTACAAGGAAGCCTGAAGGCAGAGCCCAGCTACAGTAGTAAGTAGTTCCCCATGCAGTCTATCAGCCAGCACGGTGTCACATTTGCAGCTGCTTTCCTGTGGGAGCTATCTTCAATACCACACTTTTTCTCCTCATCTCCCATTGAAAAAATACATGTATCTGTTAAGGTATACCACTGAATACGGGAGCTACAAGAAAGCAGGAAGGCAGACCCCAGCTACAGTATTAAGTAGGTCCCCATGCAGTCTATCAGCCAGCACGGTGTCACATTTGCAGCTGCTTTCCTGTTGGAGCTATCTTCAATACCACACTTTTTCTCCTCAGCTCCATCTGAAAAAAATACATTTTGTCTATTAAGTTATACCGCTGAGTATGGGAGCTACAGGAAAGCCGGAAGGCAGACCCCTGCTACAGTAGTAAGTAGGTCCCCATGCAGTCTATCAGCTAGCACAGTGTCACATTTGCAGCTGCTTTCATGTGGTACCTATCTTCAATACCACACTTTTTTCCTCAGCTCCCATTGAAAGAATACATTTGTAAGCTAAGATATACCATTGAGTATGGGAGCTACAAGAAAGCAGGAAGATAGATCCCAGCTACTATAGTAAGTAGGTCCTTATGCAGTCTATCAGCCAGCACGGTGTCACATTTGCAGCTGCTTTCCTGTGGGAGCTATCTTAAATACCTCACTCTTTCTCCTCAGCTCCCATTGAAAAAATACATTCGTCTCTTAAGGTATACAACTGAGTATGGGAGCTACAAGAAAGCAGGAAGGCAGACCCCAACTACAGTAGTAAGTAGGTCCCCATGCAGTCCAGCAGCCAGCACGGTGTCACATTTGCAGGTGCTTTCCTGTGGGAGCTATCTTGAATACCACACTTTTTCTCCTCAGCTCCCATTGAAAAAAAAACATTTTGTCTGCTAAGTTATACCACTGAGTATGGGAGCTACAAGAAAGCAGGAAGGCAGACCCCAGCTACAGTAGTAAGTAGGTCCCCATGCAGTCTAGCAGCCAGCACGGTGTCACATTTGTAACTGCTTTCATGTGGGAGCTATCTTCAATACCACACTTTTTCTCCTCAGCTCCCTTTGAAAAAAAAAAATTTTGTCTGTTAAGTTATATCACTGAGTATGGGAGCTAGAAGAAAGCAGGAAGGCAGACCCCAGCTACAGTAGTAAGTAGGTCCCCATGTAGTCTATCAGCCAGCACGGTGTCACATTTGCAGCTCCTTTCCTGTGGGAGCTATCTTCAATACCGTAGTTTTTCTCCTCAGCTCCCTTTGAAAGAATACATTTGTCAGTTAAGGTATACCACTGAGTATGGGAGCTACAAGAAAGCAGGAAGGCAGACCCCAGCTACAGTAGTAAGTAGGTCCCCATGCAGTCTATCAGCCAGCACGGTGTCACATTTGCAGCTGCTTTCCTGTGGGAGCTATCTTCAATACCACACTTTTTCTCCTCAGCTCCCATTGAAAGAACACATTTGTCAGTTAAGGTATACCACTGATTATGGGAGCTACAAGAAAGCAGGAAGGCAGACCCCAGCTACAGTAGTAAGTAGGTCCCCATGCAGTCTATCAGGCAGCACGGTGCCAGATTTGCAGCTACTTTCCTGTGGGAGCTATCTTAAATACCACACTTTTTCTCCTCATCTCCCATTGAAAAAATACATGTTTCTATTAAGGTATACCACTGAATATGGGACGTACAAGAAAGCAGGAAGGCAGACCCCAGCTACAGTAGTAAGTAGGTCCCCATGCAGTCTATCAGCTAGCACAGTGTCACATTTGCAGCTGCTTTCCTGTGGGAACTATATTCAATACGACACTTTTTCTCCTCAGCTCCCATTGAAAAAATACATGTGTCTGTTATACCACTGAGTATGGGAGGTACAAGAAAGCAGGAAGGCAGACCCCACCTACAGTAGTAAGTAGGTCCCCATGCAGTCTATCAGCCAGCACGGTGTCACATTTGCAGCTCCTTTCCTGTGGGAGCTATCTTCAATACCACACTTTTTCTGTTCAGCTCCAATAGAAAAAATACATTGTGTCTGTTAAAGTACACCACTGAATATGGGAGCTACAAGAAAGCAGGAAGGCAGACCTCAGCTACAGTAGTAAGTAGGTCCCCATGCAGTCTATCAGCCAGCACGGTGCCACATTTGCAGCTGCTTTCCTGTGGGAGCTATCTTCAATACCACACTTTTTCTCCTCAGCTCCCATTTAAAAAAATACATTTTGTCTATTAAGTTATACCGCTGAGTATGGGAGCTACAAGAAAGCAGGAAGGCAGACCCCAGCTACAGTAGTAAGTAGGTCCCCATGCAGTCTATCAGTAAGCACGGTATCACATTTGCAGCTGCTTTTCTGTGGGAGCTATCTTCAATACCACACTTTTTCTGTTCAGCTCCCATTGAAAAAATACATCTGTCTGTTAAGTTATACCACTGAATATGGGAGCTACAAGGAAGCCTGAAGGCAGAGCCCAGCTACAGTAGTAAGTAGTTCCCCATGCAGTCTATCAGCCAGCACGGTGTCACATTTGCAGCTGCTTTCCTGTGGGAGCTATCTTCAATACCACACTTTTTCTCCTCATCTCCCATTGAAAAAATACATGTATCTGTTAAGGTATACCACTGAATACGGGAGCTACAAGAAAGCAGGAAGGCAGACCCCAGCTACAGTATTAAGTAGGTCCCCATGCAGTCTATCAGCCAGCACGGTGTCACATTTGCAGCTGCTTTCCTGTTGGAGCTATCTTCAATACCACACTTTTTCTCCTCAGCTCCATCTGAAAAAAATACATTTTGTCTATTAAGTTATACCGCTGAGTATGGGAGCTACAGGAAAGCCGGAAGGCAGACCCCTGCTACAGTAGTAAGTAGGTCCCCATGCAGTCTATCAGCTAGCACAGTGTCACATTTGCAGCTGCTTTCATGTGGTACCTATCTTCAATACCACACTTTTTTCCTCAGCTCCCATTGAAAGAATACATTTGTAAGCTAAGATATACCATTGAGTATGGGAGCTACAAGAAAGCAGGAAGATAGATCCCAGCTACTATAGTAAGTAGGTCCTTATGCAGTCTATCAGCCAGCACGGTGTCACATTTGCAGCTGCTTTCCTGTGGGAGCTATCTTAAATACCTCACTCTTTCTCCTCAGCTCCCATTGAAAAAATACATTCGTCTCTTAAGGTATACAACTGAGTATGGGAGCTACAAGAAAGCAGGAAGGCAGACCCCAACTACAGTAGTAAGTAGGTCCCCATGCAGTCCAGCAGCCAGCACGGTGTCACATTTGCAGCTGCTTTCCTGTGGGAGCTATCTTCAATACCACACTTTTTCTCCTCAGCTCCCATTGAAAAAAAAACATTTTGTCTGCTAAGTTATACCACTGAGTATGGGAGCTACAAGAAAGCAGGAAGGCAGACCCCAGCTACAGTAGTAAGTAGGTCCCCATGCAGTCTAGCAGCCAGCACGGTGTCACATTTGTAACTGCTTTCATGTGGGAGCTATCTTCAATACCACACTTTTTCTCCTCAGCTCCCTTTGAAAAAAAAAAAATTTTGTCTGTTAAGTTATATCACTGAGTATGGGAGCTAGAAGAAAGCAGGAAGGCAGACCCCAGCTACAGTAGTAAGTAGGTCCCCATGTAGTCTATCAGCCAGCACGGTGTCACATTTGCAGCTCCTTTCCTGTGGGAGCTATCTTCAATACCGCAGTTTTTCTCCTCAGCTCCCTTTGAAAGAATACATTTGTCAGTTAAGGTATACCACTGAGTATGGGAGCTACAAGAAAGCAGGAAGGCAGACCCCAGCTACAGTAGTAAGTAGGTCCCCATGCAGTCTATCAGCCAGCACGGTGTCACATTTGCAGCTGCTTTCCTGTGGGAGCTATCTTCAATACCACACTTTTTCTCCTCAGCTCCCATTGAAAGAACACATTTGTCAGTTAAGGTATACCACTGATTATGGGAGCTACAAGAAAGCTCGAAGGCAGACCCCATCTACAGTAGTAAGTAGGTCCCCATGCAGTCTATCAGCCAGCACGGTGCCACATTTGCAGCTGCTTTCCTCTGGGAGCTATCTTCAATACCACACTTTTTATATTCAGCTCCCATAGAAAAAATACATTTTGTCTGTTAAGTTATACCACTGAGTATGGGAGCTACAAGAAAGCAGGAAGGCAGACCCCAGCTACAGTAGTAAGTAGGTCCCCATGCAGTCTATCAGTCAGCACGGTGTCACATTTGCAGCTGCTTTCCTGTGGGAGCTATCTTCAATACCACACTTTTTTTTTGCAGTTCCCATTGAAAAAATACATTTGTCTCTTAAGGTATACAACTGAGTATGGGAGCTACAAGAAAGCAGGAAGGCAGACCCCAGCTACAGTAGTACGTAGGTCCCCATGCAGTCTATCAGCTAGCACAGTGTCACATTTGCAGCTGCTTTCATGTGGTACCTATCTTCAATACCACACTTTTTTCCTCAGCTCCCATTGAAAGAATACATTTGTAAGCTAAGATATACCATTGAGTATGGGAGCTACAAGAAAGCAGGAAGATAGATCCCAGCTACTATAGTAAGTAGGTCCCCATGCAGTCTATCAGCCAGCACGGTGTCACATTTGCAGCTACTTTCCTGTGGGAGCTATCTTCAATACGACAGTTTTCTCCTCAGCTCCCATTGAAAAAATACATGTGTCTGTTAGGTTATGCCAATGAGTATGGGAGCTACAAGAAAGCAGGAAGGCAGACCCCAGCTACAGTAGTAAGTAGGTCCCCATGCAGTCCAGCAGCCAGCACGGTGTCACATTTGCAGGTGCTTTCCTGTGGGAGCTATCTTCAATACCACACTTTTTCTCCTCAGCTCCCTTTGAAAAAAAAAAATTTTGTCTGTTAAGTTATATCACTGAGTATGGGAGCTAGAAGAAAGCAGGAAGGCAGACCCCAGCTACAGTAGTAAGTAGGTCCCCATGCAGTCTATCAGTCAGCACGGTGTCACATTTGCAGCTGCTTTCCTGTGGGAGCTATCTTCAATACCACACTTTTTCTCCTCAGCTCCCTTTGAAAGAATACATTTGTCAGTTAAGGTATACCACTGAGTATGAGAGCTACAAGAAAGCTCGAAGGCAGACTCCAGCTACAGTAGTAAGTAGGTCCCCATGCAGTCTATCAGCCAGCACGGTGTCACATTTGCAGCTGCTATCCTGTGAGAGCTATCTTCAATACCACACTTTTTCTCCTCAGCTCCCATTGAAAGAATACATTTGTCATTTAAGTTATACCACTGAGTATGGGAGCTACAAGAAAGCAGGAAGGCAGACCCCAGCTACAGTAGTAAGTAGGTCCCCATGCAGTGTAGTAGCCAGCACGGTGTCACATTTGCAGCTGCTTTCCTGTGGGAGCTATCTTCAATACCACAGTTTTTCTCCTCATCTCCCATTGAAAGAATACATTTTTCATTTAAGGTATACCACTGAGTATGAGAGCTACAATAAAGGAGGAAGATAGATCCCACCTACAGTAGTAAGTAGGTCACCATGCAATCTATCAGCCAGCACGGTGTCACATTTGCAGCTGCTTTCCTGTGGGAGCTATCTTCAATACCACAATTTTTCTCCTCAGCTCCCATTGAAATAATACATTTGTCAGTTAAGGTATACCACTGAGTATGGGAGCTACAAGAAAGCTCGAAGGCAGACCCCAGCTACAGTAGTAAGTAGGTCCCCATGCAGTCTATCAGCCAGCACGGTGTCACATTTGCAGCTGCTTTCCTGTGGGAGCTGTCTTCAATACCACAATTTTTCTCCTCAGCTCCCATTGAGAAAAATACATTTTGTCTGTTAAGTTATACCGCTGAGTATGATAGCTACAAAAAAGCAGGAAGATAGATCCCAGCTACAGTAGTAAGTAGGTCCCCATGCAGTCTATCAGCCACCGCGGTGTCACATTTGCAGCTGCTTTCCTGTGGGAGCTATCTTCAATACCACACTTTTTCTCCTCAGCTCCATCTGAAAAAAATACATTTTGTCTATTAAGTTATACCGCTGAGTAAGGAAGCTACAAGAAAGCAGGAAGGCAGACCCCAGCTACAGTAGTAAGTAGGTCCCCATGCAGTCTATCAGTAAGCACGGTATCACATTTGCAGCTGCTTTCCTGTGGGAGCTATATTCAATACCACAATTTTTCTGTTCAGCTCCCATTGAAAAAATACATCTGTCTGTTAAGTTATACCACTGAGTATGGGAGCTACAAGGAAGCCTTAAGGTAGACCCCAGCTACAGTAGTAAGTAGGTCCCCATGCAGTCTATCAGCCAGCACGGTGTCACATTTGCAGCTGCTTTCCTGTGGGAGCTATCTTCAAAACCACACTTTTTCTCCTCAGCTCCATCTGAAAATAATACATTTTGTCTATTAAGTTATACCGCTGAGTATGGGAGCTACAAGAAAGCAGGAAGGCAGACCCCAGCTACAGTAGTAAGTAGGTCCCCATGCAGTCTATCAGCCAGCACGGTGTCACATTTGCAGCTGCTTTCCTGTGGGAGCTATCTTCAATACCACACTTTTTCTGTTAAGCTCCCATTGAAAAAATACATGTGTCTGTTAAGGTATACCACTGAGTATGGGAGCTACAAGGAAGCCTTAAGGTAGACCCCAGCTACAGTAGTAAGTAGGTCCCCATGCAGTCTATCAGCTAGCACGGTGTCACATTTGCAGCTGCTTTCCTGTGGGAGCTATCTTTAATACCACACTTTTTCTCATCTCCCATTGAAAAAATACATGTGTCTGTTAGGTTATGCCAATGAGTATGGGAGCTACAAGAAAGCAGGAAGGCAGACCCCAGCTACAGTAGTAAGTAGGTCCCCATGCAGTCTATCAGCCAGTACGGTGTCACATTTGCAGCTGCTTTCCTGTGGGAGCTATCTTCAATACCACACTTTTTCTCCTCATCTCCCATTGAAAAAATACATGTGTCTGTTAAGGTATACCACTGAATATGGGAGCTAAAAGAAAGCAGGAAGGCAGACCCCAGCTACAGTAGTAAGTAGGTCCCCATGCAGTCTGTCAGCCATCACGGTGTCACATTTGCAGCTGCTTTCCTGTGGGAGCTATCTTCAATACCACACTTTTTCTCCTCAGCTCCCTTTGAAATAAATACATTTTGTCGGTTAGGTTATACCACTGCATATAGGAGGTACAAGAAAGCAGGAAGGCAGACCCCAGCTACAGTAGTAAGTAGGTCCCCATGCAGTCTATCAGCCAGTACGGTGTCACATTTGCAGCTGCTTTCCTGTGGGAGCTATCTTAAATACCACACTTTTTCTCCTCATCTCCCATTGAAAAAATACATGTGTCTATTAAGGTATACCACTGAATATGGGACGTACAAGAAAGCAGGAAGGCAGACCCCAGCTACAGTAGTAAGTAGGTCCCCATGCAGTCTACCAGTAAGCACGGTGTCAACATTTGGAGCTGCTTTCCTGTGGGAGCTATCTTCAATACCACACTTTTTCTCCTCAGCTCCCATTGAAAAAATACATTTTGTCTATCAAGTTATACCGCTGAGTATGGGAGCTACAAGAAAGCAGGAAGGCAGACCCCAGCTACAGTAGTAAGTAGGTCCCCATGCAGTCTATCAGTAAGCACGGTATCACATTTGTAGCTGCTTTCCTGTGGGAGCTATCTTCAATACCACACTTTTTCTGTTCAGCTCCCATTGAAAAAATACATCTGTCTGTTAACGTATACCACTGAATAAGGGACCTACAAGAAAGCAGGAAGGTAGACCCCAGCTACAGTAGTAAGTAGGTCCCCATGCAGTCTATCAGCCAGCACGGTGTCACATTTGCAGCTACTTTCCTGTGGGAGCTATCTTCAATACCACACTTTTCTCCTCATCTCCCTTTGAAAAAATACATGTGTTTGTTAACGTATACCACTGAGTATGGGAGCTACAAAGAAGCCTGAAGGCAGACCCCAGCTACAGTATTAAGTAGGTCCCCATGCAGTCTATCAGCCAGCACGGTGTCACATTTGCAGCTGCTTTCCTGTTGGAGCTACCTTCAATACCACACTTTTTCTCCTCAGCTCCATCTGAAAAAAATACATTTTGTCTATTAAGTTATACCGCTGAGTATGGGAGCTACAGGAAAGCAGGAAGGCAGACCCCTGCTACAGTAGTAAGTAGGTCCCCATGCAGTCTATCAGACAGCATGGTGTCACATTTGCAGCTGCTTTCCTGTGGGAGCTATCTTCAATACCACACTTTTTCTGTTCAGCTCCAGTAGAAAAAATTCATTGTGTCTGTTAACGTATACCACTGAGTATGGGAGCTACAAGAAAGCAGGAAGGCAGACCCCAGCTACAGTAGTAAGTAGGTCCCCATGCAGTCTATCAGTAAGCACGGTATCACATTTGCAGCTGCTTTCCTGTGGGAGCTATCCTCAATACCACACTTTTTCTGTTCAGCTCCCATTGAAAAAATACATGTGCCTTTTAAGGTATACCACTGAATATGGGAGCTACAAGAAAGCAGGAAGGCAGACCCCAGCTACAGTAGTAAGTAGGTCCCCATGTAGTCTATCAGCCAGCACGGTGTCACATTTGCAGCTGCTTTCCTGTGGGAGCTATCTTCAATACCACACTTTTTCTATTCAGCTCCCATAGAAAAAATACATTTTGTCTGTTAAGTTATACCACTGAGTATGGGAGCTACAAGAAAGCAGGAAGGCAGACCCCAGCTAAAGTACTAAGTAGGTCCCCATGCAGTCTATCAGCCAGCACAGTGTCACATTTGCAGCTGCTTTCCTGTGGGAGCTGTCTTCAATACCACAATTTTTCTCCTCAGCTCCCATTGAGAAAAATACATTTTGTCTGTTAAGTTATACCACTGAGTATGATAGCTACAAAAAAGCAGGAAGATAGATCCCAGCTACAGTAGTAAGTAGGTCCCCATGCAGTCTATCAGCCACCGCGGTGTCACATTTGCAGCTGCTTTCCTGTGGGAGCTATCTTCAATACCACACTTTTTATCCTCAGCTCCGTTTGAAAAAATATATTTTGGCTGTTAAGTTATACCACTGAGTATGGGAGCTACAAGAAAGCATGAAGGTAGATACCAGCTATAGTAGTAAGTAGATCACCATGCAGTCTATCAGTCAGCACGGTGTCACATTTGCAGCTGCTTTCCTGTGGGAGCTATCTTCAATACCACACTTTTTTTTTGCAGTTCCCATTGAAAAAATACATTTGTCTCTTAAGGTATACAACTGAGTATGAGAGCTACAAGAAAGCAGGAAGGCAGACCCCAGCTACAGTAGTACGTAGGTCCCCATACAGTCTATCAGCTAGCACAGTGTCACATTTGCAGCTGCTTTCATGTGGTACCTATCTTCAATACCACACTTTTTTCCTCAGCTCCCATTGAAAGAATACATTTGTAAGCTAAGATATACCATTGAGTATGGGAGCTACAAGAAAGCAGGAAGATAGATCCCAGCTACTATAGTAAGTAGGTCCTTATGCAGTCTATCAGCCAGCACGGTGTCACATTTGCAGCTGCTTTCCTGTGGGAGCTATCTTAAATACCTCACTCTTTCTCCTCAGCTCCCATTGAAAAAATACATTCGTCTCTTAAGGTATACAACTGAGTATGGGAGCTACAAGAAAGCAGGAAGGCAGACCCCAACTACAGTAGTAAGTAGGTCCCCATGCAGTCCAGCAGCCAGCACGGTGTCACATTTGCAGGTGCTTTCCTGTGGGAGCTATCTTGAATACCACACTTTTTCTCCTCAGCTCCCATTGAAAAAAAAACATTTTGTCTGCTAAGTTATACCACTGAGTATGGGAGCTACAAGAAAGCAGGAAGGCAGACCCCAGCTACAGTAGTAAGTAGGTCCCCATGCAGTCTAGCAGCCAGCACGGTGTCACATTTGTAACTGCTTTCATGTGGGAGCTATCTTCAATACCACACTTTTTCTCCTCAGCTCCCTTTGAAAAAAAAAAATTTTGTCTGTTAAGTTATATCACTGAGTATGGGAGCTAGAAGAAAGCAGGAAGGCAGACCCCAGCTACAGTAGTAAGTAGGTCCCCATGCAGTCTATCAGCCAGCACGGTGTCACATTTGCAGCTGCTTTCCTGTGGGAGCTATCTTCAATACCACACTTTTTCTCCTCAGCTCCCATTGAAAGAACACATTTGTCAGTTAAGGTATACCACTGATTATGGGAGCTACAAGAAAGCTCGAAGGCAGACCCCATCTACAGTAGTAAGTAGGTCCCCATGCAGTCTAGCAGCCAGCACGGTGTCACATTTGCAGCTGCTTTCCTGTGGGAGCTATCTTCAATACCACACTTTTTATATTCAGCTCCCATAGAAAAAATACATTTTGTCTGTTAAGTTATACCACTGAGTATGGGAGCTACAAGAAAGCAGGAAGGCAGACCCCAGCTACAGTAGTAAGTAGGTCCCCATGCAGTCTATCAGCCAGCACGGTGTCACATTTGCAGCTGCTTTCCTGTGGGAGCTGTCTTCAATACCACAATTTTTCTCCTCAGCTCCCATTGAGAAAAATACATTTTGTCTGTTAAGTTATACCAGTGAGTATGGGAGCTACAAGAAAGCAGGAAGGCAGACCCCAGCTACAGTAGTAAGTAGGTCCCCATGCAGTCTATCAGCCAGCACGGTGTCACATTTGCAGCTCCTTTCCTGTGGGAGCTATCTTCAATACCACACTTTTTCTGTTCAGCTCCCATTGAAAAAATACATTTGTCTCTTAAGGTATACAACTGAGTATGGGAGCTACAAGAAAGCAGGAAGGCAGACCCCAGCTACAGTAGTAAGTAGGTCCCCATGCAGTTTAGCAGGCAGTACGGGGTCACATTTGCAGCTCCTTTCCTGTGGGAGGTATCTTCAATACCACACTTTTTCTGTTCAGCTCCCATTGAAAAAATACATTTGTCTCTTAAGGTATACAACTGAGTATGGGAGCTACAAGAAAGCAGGAAGGCAGACCCCAGCTACAGTAGTAAGTAGGTCCCCATGCAGTCTATCAGTCAGCATGGTGTCACATTTGCAGCTGCTTTCCTGTGGGAGCTATCTTCAATACCACACTTTTTCTCCTCAGCTCTTTTTGAAAGAATACATTTGTCAGTTAAGGTATACCACTGAGTATGAGAGCTACAAGAAAGCTCGAAGGCAGACTCCAGCTACAGTAGTAAGTAGGTCCCCATGCAGTCTATCAGCCAGCACGGTGTCACATTTGCAGCTGCTATCCTGTGAGAGCTATCTTCAATACCACACTTTTTCTCCTCAGCTCCCTTTGAAATAAATACATTTTGTCGGTTAGGTTATACCACTGCATATAGGAGGTACCAGAAAGCAGGAAGGCAGACCCCAGCTACAGTAGTAAGTAGGTCCCCATGCAGTCTATCAGCCAGCACGGTGTCACATTTGCAGCTGCTTTCGTGTGGGAGCTATCTTCAATACCACAATTTTTCTCCTCTACTCCCATTGAAAAAAAATACATTTTCTCTGTTAAGTTATACCACTGAGTATGGGAGCTACAAGAAAGCAGAAAGATAGATCTCAGCTACAGTAGTAAGTAGGTCCCCATGCAGTCTATCAGCCAGCACGGTGTCACATTTGCAGCTGCTTTCCTGTGGGAGCTATCTTCAATACCACACTTTTTCTCCTCAGCTCCCTTTGAAAAAGATACATTTTGTCTCTTAAGTTATACCACTGAGTATGGGAGGTACAAGAAAGCAGGAAGGTAGATCCCAGCTACAGTAGTAAGTAGGTCCCCATGCAGTCTAGCAGCCAGCACGGTGTCACATTTGCAGCTGCTTTCCTGTGGGAGCTATCTTCAATACCACACTTTTTCTCCTCAGCTCCCATTGGAAAAAAAAAAATATTGTCTGTTAAGTTATGACAGTGAGTATGGGAGCTACAAGAAAGCAGGAAGGCAGACCCCAGCTACAGTAGTAAGTAGGTCCCCATGCAGTCTAGTAGCCAGCACGGTGTCACATTTGCAGCTGCTTTCCTGTGGGAGCTATCTTTAATACCACAGTTTTTCTCCTCAGCTCCCATTGAAAGAATACGTTTGTCATTTAAGATACACCACTGAGTATGAGAGCTACAATAAAGCAGGAAGATAGATCCCATCTACTGTAGTAAGTAGGTCACCATGCAATCTATCAGCCAGCACGGTGTCCCATTTGCAGCTGCTTTCCTGTGGGAGCTATCTTCAATACCACAATTTTTCTCCTCAGCTACCATTGAAAGCATACATTTGTCAGTTAAGGTATACCACTGAGTATGGGAGCTACAAGAAAGCTCGAAGGCAGACCCCAGCTACAGTAGTAAGTAGGTCCCCATGTAGTCTATCAGCCAGCACGGTGTCACATTTGCAGCTCCTTTTCTGTGGGAGCTATCTTCAATACCACACTTTTTCTGTGCAGTTCTTATGGAAAGAATACATTTGTAAGTTAAGGTATACCACTGAGTATTGGAGCTACAAGAAAACAGGAAGATAGATCCCAGCTATAGTATTAAATAGGTCCCCATGCAGTCTATCAGCCAGCACGGTGTCACATTTGCAGCTCCTTTCCTGTGGGAGCTATCTTCAATACCACACTTTTTCTCATCAGCTCCCATTGAAAAAATACATTTGTCTCTTAAGTTATACAACTGAGTATGGGAGGTACAAGAAAGCAGGAAGGTAGATCCCAGCTACAGTAGTAAGTAGGTCGCCATGCAGTCTAGAGGCCAGCACTGTGTCACATTTCAAGCTGCTTTCCTGTGGGAACTATCTTCAATACCGCACTTTTTCTCCTCAGCTCCGATTGAAAGAATACATTTGTAAGTTAAGGTATACCACTGAGTATGGGAGCTACAAGAAAGCAGGAAGATAGATCCCAGCTATAGTATTAAATAGGTGCTCATGCAGTCTAGCAGCCAGCACGGCGTCACATTTGCAGCTCCTTTCCTGTGGGAGCTATCTTCAATACCACACTTTTTCTCATCAGCTCCCATTGAAAAAATACATTTGTCTCTTAAGGTATACCACTGAGTATGGGAGCTACAAGAAAGCAGGAAGATAGATCCCAGCTACTGTAGTAAGTAGGTCCCCATGTAGTCTATCAGCCAGCACGGTGTCACGTTTGCAGCTGCTTTCCTGTGGAAGCTATCTTCAGTACCACACTTTTTCTCTTCAGTTCCTATTGAAAAAATACATTTGTCTATTAAGTTATACTGCTGAGTATGGGAGCTACAAGAAAGCAGGAAGGCAGACCCCAGCTACAGTAGTAAGTAGGTCCCCATGCAGTCTATCAGCCAGCATTGTGTCATATTTGCAGCTCATTTCCTGTGGGAGCTATCTTCAATACTACCCTTTTTCTCCTCAGCTCCCATTGAAAGAATACATTTTTCACTTAAGGTATACCACTGAGTATGGGAGCTACAAGAAAGCAGGATGATAGGCCCCAGTTACAGTAGTAAGTAGGTCCCCATGCAGTCTATCAGACAGCACGGTATCACATTTGCAGCTGCTTTCCTGTGGGAGCTGTCTTCAATACCACAATTTTTGTCCTCAGCTCCCATTGAAAAAAAAACATTTTGTCTGTTAAGTTATACCACTGAGTATGGGAGCTACAAAAAAGCAGGAAGATAGATCCCAGATACACTAGTAAGTAGGTCCCCATGCAGTCTATCAGCCACCACGGTGTCACATTTGCAGCTGCTTTCGTGTGGGAGCTATCTTCAATACCACACTTTTTCTCCTCAGCTCCCTTTGAAAAAATATATTTTGGCTGTTAAGTTATACCACTGAGGATGGGAGCTACAAGAAAGCAGGATGATAGGCCCCAGTTACAGTAGTAAGTAGGTCCCCATGCAGTCTATCAGCCAGCACGGTATCACATTTGCAGCTGCTTTCCTGTGGGAGCTGTCTTCAATACCACAATTTTTGTCCTCAGCTCCCATTGAAAAAAATACATTTTGTCTGTTAAGTTATACCACTGAGTATGGGAGCTACAAAAAAGCAGGAAGATAGATCCCAGTTACAGTAGTAAGTAGGTCCCCATGCAGTCTATCAGCCACCACGGTGTCACATTTCCAGCTGCTTTCGTGTGGGAGCTATCTTCAATACCACACTTTTTCTCCTCAGCTCCCTTTGAAAAAATATATTTTGGCTGTTAAGTTATACCACTGAGTATGGGAGCTACAAGAATGCAGGAAGGTAGATCCCAGCTACAGTAGTAAGTAGGTCCCCATGCAGTCTAGAGGCCAGCACTGTGTCACATTTCCAGCTGCTTTCCTGTGGGAACTATCTTCAATACCACACTTTTTCTCCTCAGCTCCGATTGAAAGAATACATTTGTAAGTTAAGGTATACCACTGAGTATGGGAGCTACAAGAAAGCAGGAAGATAGATCCCAGCTATAGTATTAAATAGGTCCCCATGCAGTCTAGCAGCCAGCACGGTGTCACATTTGCAGCTGCTTTCCTGTTGGAGCTATCTTCAATACCACACTTTTTTCCTCAGCTCCCATTGAAAGAATACATTTGTAAGTTAAGGTATACCACTGAGTATGGGAGCAACAAGAAAGCAGGAAGATAGATCCCAGCTATAGTATTAAATAGGTCCCCATGCAGTCTAGCAGGGAGTACGGCGTCACATTTGCAGCTCCTTTCCTGTGGGAGGTATCTTCAATACCACACTTTTTCTGTTCAGCTCCCATTGAAAAAATACATTTGTCTCTTAAGGTATACAACTGAGTATGGGAGCTACAAGAAAGCATGAAGGCAGACCCCAGCTACAGTAGTAAGTAGGTCCCCATGCAGTCTATCAGTCAGCACCGTGTCACATTTGCAGCTCCTTTCCTGTGGGAGCTATCTTCAATACGACACTTTTTCTGTTCAGCTCCCATTGAAAAAATACATTTGTCTCTTAAGGTATACCACTGAGTATGGGAGCTACAAGAAAGCAGGAAGATAGATCCCAGCTACAGTAGTAAGTAGGTCCCCATGCAGTCTATCAGCCAGCACGGTGTCACGTTTGCAGCTGCTTTCCTGTGAGAGCTATCTTCAATACCACACTTTTTCTCTTCAGTTCCCATTGAAAAAATACATTTTTCTGTTAAGTTATACTGCTGAGTATGGGAGCTACAAGAAAGCAGGAAGGCAGACCCCAGCTATAGTAGTATGTAAGTCCCCATGCAGTCTATGAGCCAGCATTGTGTCATATTTGCAGCTCATTTCCTCTGGGAGCTATCTTCAATACCACCCTTTTTCTCCTCAGCTCCCATTGAAAGAATACATTTTTCACTTAAGGTATACCACTGAGTATGGGAGCTACAAGAAAGCAGGATGATAGGCCCCAGTTACAGTAGTAAGTAGGTCCCCATGCAGTCTATCAGACAGCACGGTATTACATTTGCAGCTGCTTTCCTGTGGGAGCTGTCTTCAATACCACAATTTTTCTCCTCAGCTCCCATTGAAAAAAATACATTTTGTCTGTTAAGTTATACCACTGAGTATGGGAGCTACAAAAAAGCAGGAAGATAGATCCCAGCTACAGTAGTAAGTAGGTCCCCATGCAGTCTATCAGCCAGCACGGTGTCACATTTGCAGCTGCTTTCCTGTGGGAGCTATCTTCAATACGACACTTTTTCTGTTCAGCTCCCATAGAAAAAATACATTGTGTCTGTTAACGTATACCACTGAGTATGGGAGCTACAAGAAAGCAGGAAGGCAGACCCCAGCTACATTAGTAAGTAGGTCCCCATGCAGTCTAGAAGCCAGCACGGTGTCACATTTGCAGCTGCTTTCCTGTGGGAGCTATCTTCAATACCACACTTTTTCTGTTCAGCTCCCATTGAAAAAATACATCTGTCTGTTAAGGTATACCACTGAATATGGGAGCTACAAGAAAGCAGGAAGGCAGACCCCAGCTACAGTAGTAAGTAGGTCACCATGCATTCTAGAAGCCAGCACGGTGTCACATTTGCAGCTGCTTTCCTGTGGGAGCTATCTTCAATACCACACTTTTTCTGTTCAGCTCCCATTGAAAAAATACATGTGTCTTTTAAGGGATACAGCTGAGTATGGGAGCTAAAAGAAAGCAGGAAGGCAGACCCCAGCTACAGTAGTAAGTAGGTCCCCATGCAGTCTATCAGCCAGCACGGTGTCACATTTGCAGCTGCTTTCCTGTGGGAGCTATCTTCAATACCACACTTTTTCTCCTCAGCTCCCATTGAAAAAAAAAAATATTTTCTGTTAAGTTATACCACTGAGTATGGGAGCTACAAGAAAGCAGGAAGGCAGACCACAGCTACAGTAGTAAGTAGGTCCCCATGCAGTCTAGTAGCCAACACGGTGTCTCATTTGCAGCTGCATTCCTGTGGGAGCTATCTTCAATACCACACTTGTTCTCCTCAGCTCCCATTGAAAAAAAAAAATATTGTCTGTTAAGTTATACCACTGAGTATGGGAGCTAAAAGAAAGCAGGAAGGCAGACCGCAGCTACAGTAGTAAGTAGGTCCCCATGCAGTCTATCAGCCAGCACGGTGTCACATTTGCAGCTGCTTTCCTGTGGGAGCTATCTTCAATACCACACTTTTTCTCCTCAGCTCCCATTGAAAAAAAAAATATTGTCTGTTAAGTTATACCACTGAGTATGGGAGCTACAAGAAAGCAGGAAAACAGACCCCAGCTACAGTAGTAAGTAGGGCCCCATGTAGTGTATCAGCCAGCATGGTGTCACATTTGCAGCTGCTTTGCTGTGGGAGCTATCTTCAATACCACACTTTTAATGTTCAACTCCCATTGAAAAAATACATGTGTCTCTTAAGGTATACCCCAGCTCCCTGTTAAATTATACCACTGAGTATGGGAGCTACAAGAAAGCAGGAAGGCAGATCCCAGCTACAGTAGTAAGTAGGTCCCCATGCAGTCTATGAGCCAGCACGGTGTCACATTTGCAGCTGCTTTCCTGTGGGAGCTATCTTCAATACCACATTTTTCCTCTTCAGCTCCCATTGAAAAAATACATTTGTCATTTAAGGTATACCACTGAGTATGGGAGCTACAAGGAAGCAGGAAGATAGATCCCACCTACTGTAGTAAGTAGCTCACCATGCAATCTAGCAGCCAGCACGGTGTCACATTTGCAGCTGCTTTCCTGTGGGAGCTATCTTCAATACCACAGTTTTTCTGTTCAGCTCCCATTGAAAAAATACATGTGTCTCTTAAGGTATACCCCAGCTCCCTGTTAAATTATACCACTGAGTATGGGAGCTACAAGAAAGCAGGAAGGCAGATCCCAGCTACAGTAGTAAGTAGGTCCCCATGCAGTCTATCAGCCAGCACGGTGTCACATTTGCAGCTGCTTTCCTGTGGGAGCTATCTTCAATATCACACTTTTTCTCCTCAGCTCCCATTGAAAAAAAAAAATATTGTCTGTTAAGTTATACCACTGAGTATGGGAGCTACAAGAAAGCAGGAAGGCAGACCACAGCTACAGTAGTAAGTAGGTCCCCATGCAGTCTAGTAGCCAACACGGTGTCACATTTGCAGCTGCATTCCTGTGGGAGCTATCTTCAATACCACACTTTTTCTCCTCAGCTCCCATTGAAAAAAAAAAATATTGTCTGTTAAGTTATACCACTGAGTATGGGAGCTAAAAGAAAGCAGGAAGGCAGACCCCAGCTACAGTAGTAAGTAGGTCCCCATGCAGTCTATCAGCCAGCACGGTGTCACATTTGCAGCTGCTTTCCTGTGGGAGCTATCTTCAATACCACACTTTTTCTCCTCAGCTCCCATTGAAAAAAAAAAAATATTGTCTTTTAAGTTATACCACTGAGTATGGGAGCTACAAGAAAGCAGGAAGGCAGACCCCAGCTACAGTAGTAAGTAGGGCCCCATGTAGTGTATCAGCCAGCACGGTGTCACATTTGCAGCTGCTTTGCTGTGGGAGCTATCTTCAATACCACACTTTTAATGTTCAACTCCCATTGAAAAAATACATGTGTCTCTTAAGGTATACCCCAGCTCCCTGTTAAATTATACCACTGAGTATGGGAGCTACAAGAAAGCAGGAAGGCAGATCCCAGCTACAGTAGTAAGTAGGTCCCCATGCAGTCTAGTAGCCAGCACGGTGTCACATTTGCAGCTGCTTTCCTGTGGGAGCTATCTTCAATACCACACTTTTTCTCCTCAGCTCCCTTTGAAATAAATACATTTTGTCGGTTAGGTTATACCACTGCGTATGGGAGCTACAAGAAAGCAGGAAGATAGATCCCAGCTACAGTAGTAAGTAGGTCCCCATGCAGTCTATGAGCCAGCAGGGTGTCACATTTGCAGCTGCTTTCCTGTGGGAGCTATCTTCAATACCACACTTTTTCTCCTCAGCTCCCTTTGAAAAAATATATTTTGGCTGTTAAGTTATACCACTGAGTATGGGAGCTACAAGAAAGCAGGAAGGTAGATCCCAGCTACAGTAGTAAGTAGGTCCCCATGCAGTCTAGAGGCCAGCACTGTGTCACATTTCCAGCTGCTTTCCTGTGGGAACTATCTTCAATACCACACTTTTTCTCCTCAGCTCCCATTGAAAGAATACATTTGTAAGTTAAGGTATACCACTGAGTATGGGAGCAACAAGAAAGCAGGAAGATAGATCCCAGCTATAGTATTAAATAGGTCCCCATGCAGTCTAGCAGGCAGTACGGCGTCACATTTGCAGCTCCTTTCCTGTGGGAGGTATCTTCAATACCACTCTTTTTCTGTTCAGCTCCCATTGAAAAAATACATTTGTCTCTTAAGGTATACAACTGAGTATGGGAGCTACAAGAAAGCAGGAAGGCAGACCCCAGCTACAGTAGTAAGTAGGTCCCCATGCAGTCTATCAGTCAGCACCGTGTCACATTTGCAGCTCCTTTCCTGTGGGAGCTATCTTCAATACAACACTTTTTCTGTTCAGCTCCCATTGAAAAAATACATTTGTCTCTTAAGGTATACCACTGAGTATGGGAGCTACAAGAAAGCAGGAAGATAGATCCCAGCTACTGTAGTAAGTAGGTCCCCATGTAGTCTATCAGCCAGCACGGTGTCGCGTTTGCAGCTGCTTTCCTGTGAGAGCTATCTTCAATACCACACTTTTTCTCTTCAGTTCCCATTGAAAAAATACATTTTTCTGTTAAGTTATACTGCTGAGTATGGGAGCTACAAGAAAGCAGGAAGGCAGACCCCAGCTATAGTAGTATGTAAGTCCCCATGCAGTCTATCAGCCAGCATTGTGTCATATTTGCAGCTCATTTCCTCTGGGAGCTATCTTCAATACCACCCTTTTTCTCCTCAGCTCCCATTGAAAGAATACATTTTTCACTTAAGGTATACCACTGAGTATGGGAGCTACAAGAAAGCAGGATGATAGGCCCCAGTTACAGTAGTAAGTAGGTCCCCATGCAGTCTATCAGACAGCACGGTATCACATTTGCAGCTGCTTTCCTGTGGGAGCTGTCTTCAATACCACACTTTTTCTCCTCAGCTCCCATTGAAAAAAATACATTTTGTCTGTTAAGTTATACCGCTGAGTATGGGAGCTACAAAAAAGCAGGAAGATAGATCCCAGCTACAGTAGTAAGTAGGTCCCCATGCAGTCTATCAGCCAGCACGGTGTCACATTTGCAGCTGCTTTCCTGTGGGAGCTATCTTCAATACGACACTTTTTCTGTTCAGCTCCCATTGAAAAAATACATTGTGTCTGTTAACGTATACCACTGAGTATGGGAGCTACAAGAAAGCAGGAAGGCAGACCCCAGCTACATTAGTAAGTAGGTCCCCATGCAGTCTATCAGCCAGCAAGGGGTCACATTTGCAGCTGCTTTCCTGTGGGAGCTATCTTCAATACCACACTTTTTCTGTTCAGCTCCCATTGAAAAAATACATCTGTCTGTTAAGGTATACCACTGAATATGGGAGCTACAAGAAAGCAGGAAGGCAGACCCCAGCTACAGTAGTAAGTAGGTCCCCATGCAGTCTATCAGCCAGCACGGTGTCACATTTGCAGCTGCTTTCCTGTGGGAGCTATCTTCAATACCACACTTTTTCTGTTCAGCTCCCATTGAAAAAATACATCTGTCTGTTAAGGTATACCACTGAATATGGGAGCTACAAGAAAGCAGGAAGGCAGACCCCAGCTAAAGTACTAAGTAGGTCCCCATGCAGTCTATCAGCCAGCACGGTGTCACATTTGCAGCTGCTTTCCTGTGGGAGCTATCTTCAATACCACACTTTTTCTCCTCAGCTCACTTTGAAATAAATACATTTTGTCGGTTAGGTTATACCACTGCGTATGGGAGCTACAAGAAAGCAGGAAGATAGATCCCAGCTACAGTAGTAAGTAGGTCCCCATGCAGTCTATGAGCCAGCAGGGTGTCACATTTGCAGCTGCTTTCCTGTGGGAGCTATCTTCAATACCACACTTTTTCTCCTAAGCTCCCATTGAAAAAATACATTTTGTCTGTTAAGGTATACCACTGAGTATGGGAGCTACAAGAAAGCAGGAAGTTAGATCCCAGCTACAGTAGTAAGTAGGTCCCCATGCAGTCTATCACCCAGCACGGTGTCACATTTGCAGCTGCTTTCCTGTGGGAGCTATCTTCAATACCACACTTTTTCTCCTCAGCTCCCATTGAAAAAAAAAATATTGTCTGTTAAGTTATACCACTGAGTATGGGAGCTACAAGAAAGCAGGAAGATAGATCCCAGCTACAGTAGTAAGTAGGTCCCCATGCAGTCTATGAGCCAGCAGGGTGTCACATTTGCAGCTGCTTTCCTGTGGGAGCTATCTTCAATACCACTCTTTTAATGTTCAGCTCCCATTGAAAAAATACATTTCTCTCTTAAGGTATACAACTGAGTATGGGAGCTACAAGAAAGCAGGAAGGCAGACCCCAGCTACAGTAGTAAGTAGGTCCCCATGCAGTCTATGAGCCACCACGGTGTCACATTTGCAGCTGCTTTCCTGTGGGAGCTATCTTCAATACCACACTTTTCCTCTTCAGCTCCCATTGAAAAAATACATTTGTCATTTAAGGTATACCACTGAGTATGGGAGCTACAAGGAAGCAGGAAGATAGATCCCACCTACTGTAGTAAGTAGCTCACCATGCAATCTAGCAGCCAGCACGGTGTCACATTTGCAGCTGCTTTCCTGTGGGAGCTATCTTCAATACCACAGTTTTTCTGTTCAGCTCCCATTGAAAAAATACATGTGTCTCTTAAGGTATACCCCAGCTCCCTGTTAAATTATACCACTGAGTATGGGAGTTACAAGAAAGCAGGAAGGCAGATCCCAGCTACAGTAGTAAGTAGGTCCCCATGCAGTCTATCAGCCAGCACGGTGTCACATTTGCAGCTGCTTTCCTGTGGGAGCTATCTTCAATATCACACTTTTTCTCCTCAGCTCCCATTGAAAAAAAAAAAATATTGTCTGTTAAGTTATACCACTGAGTATGGGAGCTACAAGAAAGCAGGAAGGCAGACCACAGCTACAGTAGTAAGTAGGTCCCCATGCAGTCTAGTAGCCAACACGGTGTCACATTTGCAGCTGCATTCCTGTGGGAGCTATCTTCAATACCACACTTTTTCTCCTCAGCTCCCATTGAAAAAAAAAAATATTGTCTGTTAAGTTATACCACTGAGTATGGGAGCTAAAAGAAAGCAGGAAGGCAGACCCCAGCTACAGTAGTAAGTAGGTCCCCATGCATTCTATCAGCCAGCACGGAGTCACATTTGCAGCTGCTTTCCTGTGGGAGCTATCTTCAATACCACACTTTTTCTCCTCAGCTCCCATTGAAAAAAAAAAATATTGTCTGTTAAGTTATACCACTGAGTATGGGAGCTACAAGAAAGCAGGAAGGCAGACCCCAGCTACAGTAGTAAGTAGGGCCCCATGTAGTGTATCAGCCAGCACGGTGTCACATTTGCAGCTGCTTTGCTGTGGGAGCTATCTTCAATACCACACTTTTAATGTTCAACTCCCATTGAAAAAATACATGTGTCTCTTAAGGTATACCCCAGCTCCCTGTTAAATTATACCACTGAGTATGGGAGCTACAAGAAAGCAGGAAGGCAGATCCCAGCTACAGTAGTAAGTAGGTCCCCATGCAGTCTAGTAGCCAGCACGGTGTCACATTTGCAGCTGCTTTCCTGTGGGAGCTATCTTCAATACCACACTTTTTCTCCTCATCTCCCATTGAAAAAATACATCTGTCTGTTAAGGGATACCACTGAATATGGGAGCTACAAGAAAGCAGGAAGGCAGACCCCAGCTAAAGTACTAAGTAGGTCCCCATGCAGTCTATCAGCCAGCACGGTGTCACATTTGCAGCTGCTTTCCTGTGGGAGCTATCTTCAATACCACACTTTTTCTCCTCAGCTCCCTTTGAAATAAATACATTTTGTCGGTTAGGTTATACCACTGCGTATGGGAGCTACAAGAAAGCAGGAAGATAGATCCCAGCTACAGTAGTAAGTAGGTCCCCATGCAGTCTATGAGCCAGCAGGGTGTCACATTTGCAGCTGCTTTCCTGTGGGAGCTATCTTCAATACCACACTTTTTCTCCTCAGCTCCCATTGAAAAAATACATTTTGTCTGTTAAGGTATACCCCTGAGTATGGGAGCTACAAGAAAGCAGGAAGATAGATCCCAGCTACAGTAGTAAGTAGGTCCCCATGCAGTCTATCACCCAGCACGGTGTCACATTTGCAGCTGCTTTCCTGTGGGAGCTATCTTCAATACCACACTTTTTCTCCTCAGCTCCCATTGAAAAAAAAAATATTGTCTGTTAAGTTATACCACTGAGTATGGGAGCTACAAGAAAGCAGGAAGGCAGACCCCAGTTACAGTACTAAGTAGGTCCCCATGCAGTCTATCAGGCAGCACGGTGTCACATTTGCAGCTGCTTTCCTGTGGGAGCTATCTTCAATACCACTCTTTTAATGTTCAGCTCCCATTGAAAAAATACATTTCTCTCTTAAGGTATACAACTGAGTATGGGAGCTACAAGAAAGCAGGAAGGCAGACCCCAGCTACAGTAGTAAGTAGGTCCCCATGCAGTCTATGAGCCACCACGGTGTCACATTTGCAGCTGCTTTCCTGTGGGAGCTATCTTCAATACCACACTTTTCCTCTTCAGCTCCCATTGAAAAAATACATTTGTCATTTAAGGTATACCACTGAGTATGGGAGCAACAAGAAAGCAGGAAGATAGATCCCAGCTATAGTATTAAATAGGTCCCCATGCAGTCTAGCAGGCAGTACGGCGTCACATTTGCAGCTCCTTTCCTGTGGGAGGTATCTTCAATACCACACTTTTTCTGTTCAGCTCCCATTGAAAAAATACATTTGTCTCTTAAGGTATACCACTGAGTATGGGAGCTACAAGAAAGCAGGAAGATAGATCCCAGCTACAGTAGTAAGTAGGTCCCCATGCAGTCTATCAGCCAGCACGGTGTCACGTTTGCAGCTGCTTTCCTGTGAGAGCTATCTTCAATATCACACTTTTTCTCCTCAGCTCCCATTGAAAAAAAAAAAATATTGTCTGTTAAGTTATACCACTGAGTATGGGAGCTACAAGAAAGCAGGAAGGCAGACCACAGCTACAGTAGTAAGTAGGTCCCCATGCAGTCTAGTAGCCAACACGGTGTCACATTTGCAGCTGCATTCCTGTGGGAGCTATCTTCAATACCACACTTTTTCTCCTCAGCTCCCATTGAAAAAAAAAAATATTGTCTGTTAAGTTATACCACTGAGTATGGGAGCTAAAAGAAAGCAGGAAGGCAGACCCCAGCTACAGTAGTAAGTAGGTCCCCATGCATTCTATCAGCCAGCACGGTGTCACATTTGCAGCTGCTTTCCTGTGGGAGCTATCTTCAATACCACACTTTTTCTCCTCAGCTCCCATTGAAAAAAAAAAATATTGTCTGTTAAGTTATACCACTGAGTATGGGAGCTACAAGAAAGCAGGAAGGCAGACCCCAGTTACAGTACTAAGTAGGTCCCCATGCAGTCTATCAGGCAGCACGGTGTCACATTTGCAGCTGCTTTCCTGTGGGAGCTATCTTCAATACCACTCTTTTAATGTTCAGCTCCCATTGAAAAAATACATTTCTCTCTTAAGGTATACAACTGAGTATGGGAGCTACAAGAAAGCAGGAAGGCAGACCCCAGCTACAGTAGTAAGTAGGTCCCCATGCAGTCTATGAGCCACCACGGTGTCACATTTGCAGCTGCTTTCCTGTGGGAGCTATCTTCAATACCACACTTTTCCTCTTCAGCTCCCATTGAAAAAATACATTTGTCATTTAAGGTATACCACTGAGTATGGGAGCAACAAGAAAGCAGGAAGATAGATCCCAGCTATAGTATTAAATAGGTCCCCATGCAGTCTAGCAGGCAGTACGGCGTCACATTTGCAGCTCCTTTCCTGTGGGAGGTATCTTCAATACCACACTTTTTCTGTTCAGCTCCCATTGAAAAAATACATTTGTCTCTTAAGGTATACAACTGAGTATGGGAGCTACAAGAAAGCAGGAAGGCAGACCCCAGCTACAGTAGTAAGTAGGTCCCCATGCAGTCTATCAGTCAGCACCGTGTCACATTTGCAGCTCCTTTCCTGTGGGAGCTATCTTCAATACGACACTTTTTCTGTTCAGCTCCCATTGAAAAAATACATTTGTCTCTTAAGGTATACCACTGAGTATGGGAGCTACAAGAAAGCAGGAAGATAGATCCCAGCTACAGTAGTAAGTAGGTCCCCATGCAGTCTATCAGCCAGCACGGTGTCACGTTTGCAGCTGCTTTCCTGTGAGAGCTATCTTCAATACCACACTTTTTCTCTTCAGTTCCCATTGAAAAAATACATTTTTCTGTTAAGTTATACTGCTGAGTATGGGAGCTACAAGAAAGCAGGAAGGCAGACCCCAGCTATAGTAGTATGTAAGTCCCCATGCAGTCTATCAGCCAGCATTGTGTCATATTTGCAGCTCATTTCCTCTGGGAGCTATCTTCAATACCACCCTTTTTCTCCTCAGCTCCCATTGAAAGAATACATTTTTCACTTAAGGTATACCACTGAGTATGGGAGCTACAAGAAAGCAGGATGATAGGCCCCAGTTACAGTAGTAAGTAGGTCCCCATGCAGTCTATCAGACAGCACGGTATTACATTTGCAGCTGCTTTCCTGTGGGAGCTGTCTTCAATACCACAATTTTTCTCCTCAGCTCCCATTGAAAAAAATACATTTTGTCTGTTAAGTTATACCACTGAGTATGGGAGCTACAAGAAAGCAGGAAGATAGATCCCAGCTACAGTAGTAAGTAGGTCCCCATGCAGTCTATGAGCCAGCAGGGTGTCACATTTGCAGCTGCTTTCCTGTGAGAGCTATCTTCAATACCACACTTTTTCTCCTAAGCTCCCATTGAAAAAATACATTTTGTCTGTTAAGGTATACCACTGAGTATGGGAGCTACAAGAAAGCAGGAAGATAGATCCCAGCTACAGTAGTAAGTAGGTCCCCATGCAGTCTATCACCCAGCACGGTGTCACATTTGCAGCTGCTTTCCTGTGGGAGCTATCTTCAATACCACACTTTTTCTCCTCAGCTCCCATTGAAAAAAAAAATATTGTCTGTTAAGTTATACCACTGAGTATGGGAGCTACAAGAAAGCAGGAAGATAGATCCCAGCTACAGTAGTAAGTAGGTCCCCATGCAGTCTATGAGCCAGCAGGGTGTCACATTTGCAGCTGCTTTCCTGTGGGAGCTATCTTCAATACCACTCTTTTAATGTTCAGCTCCCATTGAAAAAATACATTTCTCTCTTAAGGTATACAACTGAGTATGGGAGCTACAAGAAAGCAGGAAGGCAGACCCCAGCTACAGTAGTAAGTAGGTCCCCATGCAGTCTATGAGCCACCACGGTGTCACATTTGCAGCTGCTTTCCTGTGGGAGCTATCTTCAATACCACACTTTTCCTCTTCAGCTCCCATTGAAAAAATACATTTGTCATTTAAGGTATACCACTGAGTATGGGAGCTACAAGGAAGCAGGAAGATAGATCCCACCTACTGTAGTAAGTAGCTCACCATGCAATCTAGCAGCCAGCACGGTGTCACATTTGCAGCTGCTTTCCTGTGGGAGCTATCTTCAATACCACAGTTTTTCTGTTCAGCTCCCATTGAAAAAATACATGTGTCTCTTAAGGTATACCCCAGCTCCCTGTTAAATTATACCACTGAGTATGGGAGTTACAAGAAAGCAGGAAGGCAGATCCCAGCTACAGTAGTAAGTAGGTCCCCATGCAGTCTATCAGCCAGCACGGTGTCACATTTGCAGCTGCTTTCCTGTGGGAGCTATCTTCAATATCACACTTTTTCTCCTCAGCTCCCATTGAAAAAAAAAAAATATTGTCTGTTAAGTTATACCACTGAGTATGGGAGCTACAAGAAAGCAGGAAGGCAGACCACAGCTACAGTAGTAAGTAGGTCCCCATGCAGTCTAGTAGCCAACACGGTGTCACATTTGCAGCTGCATTCCTGTGGGAGCTATCTTCAATACCACACTTTTTCTCCTCAGCTCCCATTGAAAAAAAAAAATATTGTCTGTTAAGTTATACCACTGAGTATGGGAGCTAAAAGAAAGCAGGAAGGCAGACCCCAGCTACAGTAGTAAGTAGGTCCCCATGCATTCTATCAGCCAGCACGGTGTCACATTTGCAGCTGCTTTCCTGTGGGAGCTATCTTCAATACCACACTTTTTCTCCTCAGCTCCCATTGAAAAAAAAAAATATTGTCTGTTAAGTTATACCACTGAGTATGGGAGCTACAAGAAAGCAGGAAGGCAGACCCCAGCTACAGTAGTAAGTAGGGCCCCATGTAGTGTATCAGCCAGCACGGTGTCACATTTGCAGCTGCTTTGCTGTGGGAGCTATCTTCAATACCACACTTTTAATGTTCAACTCCCATTGAAAAAATACATGTGTCTCTTAAGGTATACCCCAGCTCCCTGTTAAATTATACCACTGAGTATGGGAGCTACAAGAAAGCAGGAAGGCAGATCCCAGCTACAGTAGTAAGTAGGTCCCCATGCAGTCTAGTAGCCAGCACGGTGTCACATTTGCAGCTGCTTTCCTGTGGGAGCTATCTTCAATACCACACTTTTTCTCCTCATCTCCCATTGAAAAAATACATCTGTCTGTTAAGGGATACCACTGAATATGGGAGCTACAAGAAAGCAGGAAGGCAGACCCCAGCTAAAGTACTAAGTAGGTCCCCATGCAGTCTATCAGCCAGCACGGTGTCACATTTGCAGCTGCTTTCCTGTGGGAGCTATCTTCAATACCACACTTTTTCTCCTCAGCTCCCTTTGAAATAAATACATTTTGTCGGTTAGGTTATACCACTGAGTATGGGAGCTACAAGAAAGCAGGAAGATAGATCCCAGCTACAGTAGTAAGTAGGTCCCCATGCAGTCTATCAGCCAGCACGGTGTCACATTTGCAGCTGCTTTCCTGTGGGAGCTATCTTCAATACCACACTTTTTCTCCTCAGCTCCCATTGAAAAAAAAAATATTGTCTGTTAAGTTATACCACTGAGTATGGGAGCTACAAGAAAGCAGGAAGGCAGACCCCAGTTACAGTACTAAGTAGGTCCCCATGCAGTGTATCAGGCAGCACGGTGTCACATTTGCAGCTGCTTTCCTGTGGGAGCTATCTTCAATACCACTCTTTTAATGTTCAGCTCCCATTGAAAAAATACATTTCTCTCTTAAGGTATACAACTGAGTATGGGAGCTACAAGAAAGCAGGAAGGCAGACCCCAGCTACAGTAGTAAGTAGGTCCCCATGCAGTCTATGAGCCACCACGGTGTCACATTTGCAGCTGCTTTCCGGTGGGAGCTATCTTCAATACCACACTTTTCCTCTTCAGCTCCCATTGAAAAAATACATTTGTCATTTAAGGTATACCACTGAGTATGGGAGCAACAAGAAAGCAGGAAGATAGATCCCAGCTATAGTATTAAATAGGTCCCCATGCAGTCTAGCAGGCAGTACGGCGTCACATTTGCAGCTCCTTTCCTGTGGGAGGTATCTTCAATACCACACTTTTTCTGTTCAGCTCCCATTGAAAAAATACATTTGTCTCTTAAGGTATACAACTGAGTATGGGAGCTACAAGAAAGCAGGAAGGCAGACCCCAGCTACAGTAGTAAGTAGGTCCCCATGCAGTCTATCAGTCAGCACCGTGTCACATTTGCAGCTCCTTTCCTGTGGGAGCTATCTTCAATACGACACTTTTTCTGTTCAGCTCCCATTGAAAAAATACATTTGTCTCTTAAGGTATACCACTGAGTATGGGAGCTACAAGAAAGCAGGAAGATAGATCCCAGCTACAGTAGTAAGTAGGTCCCCATGCAGTCTATCAGCCAGCACGGTGTCACGTTTGCAGCTGCTTTCCTGTGAGAGCTATCTTCAATACCACACTTTTTCTCTTCAGTTCCCATTGAAAAAATACATTTTTCTGTTAAGTTATACTGCTGAGTATGGGAGCTACAAGAAAGCAGGAAGGCAGACCCCAGCTATAGTAGTATGTAAGTCCCCATGCAGTCTATCAGCCAGCATTGTGTCATATTTGCAGCTCATTTCCTCTGGGAGCTATCTTCAATACCACCCTTTTTCTCCTCAGCTCCCATTGAAAGAATACATTTTTCACTTAAGGTATACCACTGAGTATGGGAGCTACAAGAAAGCAGGATGATAGGCCCCAGTTACAGTAGTAAGTAGGTCCCCATGCAGTCTATCAGACAGCACGGTATTACATTTGCAGCTGCTTTCCTGTGGGAGCTGTCTTCAATACCACAATTTTTCTCCTCAGCTCCCATTGAAAAAAATACATTTTGTCTGTTAAGTTATACCACTGAGTATGGGAGCTACAAAAAAGCAGGAAGATAGATCCCAGCTACAGTAGTAAGTAGGTCCCCATGCAGTCTATCAGCCAGCACGGTGTCACATTTGCAGCTGCTTTCCTGTGGGAGCTATCTTCAATACGACACTTTTTCTGTTCAGCTCCCATAGAAAAAATACATTGTGTCTGTTAACGTATACCACTGAGTATGGGAGCTACAAGAAAGCAGGAAGGCAGACCCCAGCTACATTAGTAAGTAGGTCCCCATGCAGTCTAGAAGCCAGCACGGTGTCACATTTGCAGCTGCTTTCCTGTGGGAGCTATCTTCAATACCACACTTTTTCTGTTCAGCTCCCATTGAAAAAATACATCTGTCTGTTAAGGTATACCACTGAATATGGGAGCTACAAGAAAGCAGGAAGGCAGACCCCAGCTACAGTAGTAAGTAGGTCACCATGTATTCTAGAAGCCAGCACGGTGTCACATTTGCAGCTGCTTTCCTGTGGGAGCTATCTTCAATACCACACTTTTTCTGTTCAGCTCCCATTGAAAAAATACATGTGTCTTTTAAGGTATACAGCTGAGGATGGGAGCTAAAAGAAAGCAGGAAGGCAGACCCCAGCTACAGTAGTAAGTAGGTCCCCATGCAGTCTATCAGCCAGCACGGTGTCACATTTGCAGCTGCTTTCCTGTGGGAGCTATCTTCAATACCACACTTTTTCTCCTCAGCTCCCATTGAAAAAAAAAAATATTTTCTGTTAAGTTATACCACTGAGTATGGGAGCTACAAGAAAGCAGGAAGGCAGACCACAGCTACAGTAGTAAGTAGGTCCCCATGCAGTCTATGAGCCAGCACGGTGTCACATTTGCAGCTGCTTTCCTGTGGGAGCTATCTTCAATACCATATTTTTCCTCTTCAGCTCCCATTGAAAAAATACATTTGTCATTTAAGGTATACCACTGAGTATGGGAGCTACAAGGAAGCAGGAAGATATATCCCACCTACTGTAGTAAGTAGCTCACCATGCAATCTAGCAGCCAGCACGGTGTCACATTTGCAGCTGCTTTCCTGTGGGAGCCATCTTCAATACCACAGTTGTTCTGTTCAGCTCCCATTGAAAAAATACATGTGTCTCTTAAGGTATACCCCAGCTCCCTGTTAAATTATACCACTGAGTATGGGAGCTGCAAGAAAGCAGGAAGGCAGATCCCAGCTACAGTAGTAAGTAGGTCCCCATGCAGTCTATCAGCCAGCACGGTGTCACATTTGCAGCTGCTTTCCTGTGGGAGCTATCTTCAATATCACACTTTTTCTCCTCAGCTCCCATTGAAAAAAAAAAATATTGTCTGTTAAGTTATACCACTGAGTATGGGAGCTACAAGAAAGCAGGAAGGCAGACCGCAGGTACAGTAGTAAGTAGGTCCCCATGCAGTCTAGTAGCCAACACGGTGTCACATTTGCAGCTGCATTCCTGTGGGAGCTATCTTCAATACCACACTTTTTCTCCTCAGCTCCCATTGAAAAAAAAAAATATTGTCTGTTAAGTTATACCACTGAGTATGGGAGCTAAAAGAAAGCAGGAAGGCAGACCCCAGCTACAGTAGTAAGTAGGTCCCCATGCAGTCTATCAGCCAGCACGGTGTCACATTTGCAGCTGCTTTCCTGTGGGAGCTATCTTCAATACCACACTTTTTCTCCTCAGCTCCCATTGAAAAAAAAAAATATTGTCTGTTAAGTTATACCACTGAGTATGGGAGCTACAAGAAAGCAGGAAGGCAGACCCCAGCTACAGTAGTAAGTAGGGCCCCATGTAGTGTATCAGCCAGCACGGTGTCACATTTGCAGCTGCTTTGCTGTGGGAGCTATCTTCAATACCACACTTTTAATGTTCAACTCCCATTGAAAAAATACATGTGTCTCTTAAGGTATACCCCAGCTTCCTGTTAAATTATACCACTGAGTATGGGAGCTACAAGAAAGCAGGAAGGCAGATCCCAGCTACAGTAGTAAGTAGGTCCCCATGCAGTCTAGTAGCCAGAACGGTGTCACATTTGCAGCTGCTTTCCTGTGGGAGCTATCTTCAATACCACACTTTTTCTGTTCAGCTCCCATTGAAAAAATACATCTGTCTGTTAAGGGATACCACTGAATATGGGAGCTACAAGAAAGCAGGAAGGCAGACCCCAGCTAAAGTACTAAGTAGGTCCCCATGCAGTCTATCAGCCAGCACGGTGTCACATTTGCAGCTGCTTTCCTGTGGGAGCTATCTTCAATACCACTCTTTTTCTGTTCAGCTCCCTTTGAAATAAATACATTTTGTCGGTTAGGTTATACCACTGCGTATGGGAGCTACAAGAAAGCAGGAAGATACATCCCAGCTACAGTAGTAAGTAGGTCCCCATGCAGTCTATGAGCCAGCAGGGTGTCACATTTGCAGCTGCTTTCCTGTGGGAGCTATCTTCAATACCACACTTTTTCTCCTCAGCTCCCTTTGAAAAAATATATTTTGGCTGTTAAGTTATACCACTGAGTATGGGAGCTACAAGAAAGCAGGAAGGTAGATCCCAGCTACAGTAGTAAGTAGGTCCCCATGCAGTCTAGAGGCCAGCACTGTGTCACATTTCCAGCTGCTTTCCTGTGGGAACTATCTTCAATACCACACTTTTTCTCCTCAGCTCCGATTGAAAGAATACATTTGTAAGTTAAGGTATACCACTGAGTATGGGAGCTACAAGAAAGCAGGAAGATAGATCCCAGCTATAGTATTAAATAGGTCCCCATGCAGTCTAGCAGCCAGCACGGTGTCACATTTGCAGCTGCTTTCCTGTTGGAGCTATCTTCAATACCACACTTTTTTCCTCAGCTCCCATTGAAAGAATACATTTGTAAGTTAAGGTATACCACTGAGTATGGGAGCAACAAGAAAGCAGGAAGATAGATCCCAGCTATAGTATTAAATAGGTCCCCATGCAGTCTAGCAGGCAGTACGGCGTCACATTTGCAGCTCCTTTCCTGTGGGAGGTATCTTCAATACCACTCTTTTTCTGTTCAGCTCCCATTGAAAAAATACATTTGTCTCTTAAGGTATACAACTGAGTATGGGAGCTACAAGAAAGCAGGAAGGCAGACCCCAGCTACAGTAGTAAGTAGGTCCCCATGCAGTCTATCAGTCAGCACCGTGTCACATTTGCAGCTCCTTTCCTGTGGGAGCTATCTTCAATACAACACTTTTTCTGTTCAGCTCCCATTGAAAAAATACATTTGTCTCTTAAGGTATACCACTGAGTATGGGAGCTACAAGAAAGCAGGAAGATAGATCCCAGCTACTGTAGTAAGTAGGTCCCCATGTAGTCTATCAGCCAGCACGGTGTCACGTTTGCAGCAGCTTTCCTGTGAGAGCTATCTTCAATACCACACTTTTTCTCTTCAGTTCCCATTGAAAAAATACATTTTTCTGTTAAGTTATACTGCTGAGTATGGGAGCTACAAGAAAGCAGGAAGGCAGACCCCAGCTATAGTAGTATGTAAGTCCCCATGCAGTCTATCAGCCAGCATTGTGTCATATTTGCAGCTCATTTCCTCTGGGAGCTATCTTCAATACCACCCTTTTTCTCCTCAGCTCCCATTGAAAGAATACATTTTTCACTTAAGGTATACCACTGAGTATGGGAGCTACAAGAAAGCAGGATGATAGGCCCCAGTTACAGTAGTAAGTAGGTCCCCATGCAGTCTATCAGACAGCACGGTATCACATTTGCAGCTGCTTTCCTGTGGGAGCTGTCTTCAATACCACACTTTTTCTCCTCAGCTCCCATTGAAAAAAATACATTTTGTCTGTTAAGTTATACCGCTGAGTATGGGAGCTACAAAAAAGCAGGAAGATAGATCCCAGCTACAGTAGTAAGTAGGTCCCCATGCAGTCTATCAGCCAGCACGGTGTCACATTTGCAGCTGCTTTCCTGTGGGAGCTATCTTCAATACGACACTTTTTCTGTTCAGCTCCCATTGAAAAAATACATTGTGTCTGTTAACGTATACCACTGAGTATGGGAGCTACAAGAAAGCAGGAAGGCAGACCCCAGCTACATTAGTAAGTAGGTCCCCATGCAGTCTATCAGCCAGCAAGGTGTCACATTTGCAGCTGCTTTCCTGTGGGAGCTATCTTCAATACCACACTTTTTCTGTTCAGCTCCCATTGAAAAAATACATCTGTCTGTTAAGGTATACCACTGAATATGGGAGCTACAAGAAAGCAGGAAGGCAGACCCCAGCTACAGTAGTAAGTAGGTCCCCATGCAGTCTATCAGCCAGCACGGTGTCACATTTGCAGCTGCTTTCCTGTGGGAGCTATCTTCAATACCACACTTTTTCTGTTCAGCTCCCATTGAAAAAATACATCTGTCTGTTAAGGTATACCACTGAATATGGGAGCTACAAGAAAGCAGGAAGGCAGACCCCAGCTAAAGTACTAAGTAGGTCCCCATGCAGTCTATCAGCCAGCACGGTGTCACATTTGCAGCTGCTTTCCTGTGGGAGCATTCTTCAATACCACACTTTTTCTCCTCAGCTCCCTTTGAAATAAATACATTTTGTCGGTTAGGTTATACCACTGCGTATGGGAGCTACAAGAAAGCAGGAAGATAGATCCCAGCTACAGTAGTAAGTAGGTCCCCATGCAGTCTATGAGCCAGCAGGGTGTCACATTTGCAGCTGCTTTCCTGTGAGAGCTATCTTCAATACCACACTTTTTCTCCTAAGCTCCCATTGAAAAAATACATTTTGTCTGTTAAGGTATACCACTGAGTATGGGAGCTACAAGAAAGCAGGAAGATAGATCCCAGCTACAGTAGTAAGTAGGTCCCCATGCAGTCTATCACCCAGCACGGTGTCACATTTGCAGCTGCTTTCCTGTGGGAGCTATCTTCAATACCACACTTTTTCTCCTCAGCTCCCATTGAAAAAAAAAATATTGTCTGTTAAGTTATACCACTGAGTATGGGAGCTACAAGAAAGCAGGAAGATAGATCCCAGCTACAGTAGTAAGTAGGTCCCCATGCAGTCTATGAGCCAGCAGGGTGTCACATTTGCAGCTGCTTTCCTGTGGGAGCTATCTTCAATACCACTCTTTTAATGTTCAGCTCCCATTGAAAAAATACATTTCTCTCTTAAGGTATACAACTGAGTATGGGAGCTACAAGAAAGCAGGAAGGCAGACCCCAGCTACAGTAGTAAGTAGGTCCCCATGCAGTCTATGAGCCACCACGGTGTCACATTTGCAGCTGCTTTCCTGTGGGAGCTATCTTCAATACCACACTTTTCCTCTTCAGCTCCCATTGAAAAAATACATTTGTCATTTAAGGTATACCACTGAGTATGGGAGCTACAAGGAAGCAGGAAGATAGATCCCACCTACTGTAGTAAGTAGCTCACCATGCAATCTAGCAGCCAGCACGGTGTCACATTTGCAGCTGCTTTCCTGTGGGAGCTATCTTCAATACCACAGTTTTTCTGTTCAGCTCCCATTGAAAAAATACATGTGTCTCTTAAGGTATACCCCAGCTCCCTGTTAAATTATACCACTGAGTATGGGAGTTACAAGAAAGCAGGAAGGCAGATCCCAGCTACAGTAGTAAGTAGGTCCCCATGCAGTCTATCAGCCAGCACGGTGTCACATTTGCAGCTGCTTTCCTGTGGGAGCTATCTTCAATATCACACTTTTTCTCCTCAGCTCCCATTGAAAAAAAAAAAATATTGTCTGTTAAGTTATACCACTGAGTATGGGAGCTACAAGAAAGCAGGAAGGCAGACCACAGCTACAGTAGTAAGTAGGTCCCCATGCAGTCTAGTAGCCAACACGGTGTCACATTTGCAGCTGCATTCCTGTGGGAGCTATCTTCAATACCACACTTTTTCTCCTCAGCTCCCATTGAAAAAAAAAAATATTGTCTGTTAAGTTATACCACTGAGTATGGGAGCTAAAAGAAAGCAGGAAGGCAGACCCCAGCTACAGTAGTAAGTAGGTCCCCATGCATTCTATCAGCCAGCACGGTGTCACATTTGCAGCTGCTTTCCTGTGGGAGCTATCTTCAATACCACACTTTTTCTCCTCAGCTCCCATTGAAAAAAAAAAATATTGTCTGTTAAGTTATACCACTGAGTATGGGAGCTACAAGAAAGCAGGAAGGCAGACCCCAGCTACAGTAGTAAGTAGGGCCCCATGTAGTGTATCAGCCAGCACGGTGTCACATTTGCAGCTGCTTTGCTGTGGGAGCTATCTTCAATACCACACTTTTAATGTTCAACTCCCATTGAAAAAATACATGTGTCTCTTAAGGTATACCCCAGCTCCCTGTTAAATTATACCACTGAGTATGGGAGCTACAAGAAAGCAGGAAGGCAGATCCCAGCTACAGTAGTAAGTAGGTCCCCATGCAGTCTAGTAGCCAGCACGGTGTCACATTTGCAGCTGCTTTCCTGTGGGAGCTATCTTCAATACCACACTTTTTCTCCTCATCTCCCATTGAAAAAATACATCTGTCTGTTAAGGGATACCACTGAATATGGGAGCTACAAGAAAGCAGGAAGGCAGACCCCAGCTAAAGTACTAAGTAGGTCCCCATGCAGTCTATCAGCCAGCACGGTGTCACATTTGCAGCTGCTTTCCTGTGGGAGCTATCTTCAATACCACACTTTTTCTCCTCAGCTCCCTTTGAAATAAATACATTTTGTCGGTTAGGTTATACCACTGCGTATGGGAGCTACAAGAAAGCAGGAAGATAGATCCCAGCTACAGTAGTAAGTAGGTCCCCATGCAGTCTATGAGCCAGCAGGGTGTCACATTTGCAGCTGCTTTCCTGTGGGAACTATCTTCAATACCACACTTTTTCTCCTCAGCTCCCATTGAAAAAATACATTTTGTCTGTTAAGGTATACCCCTGAGTATGGGAGCTACAAGAAAGCAGGAAGATAGATCCCAGCTACAGTAGTAAGTAGGTCCCCATGCAGTCTATCAGCCAGCACGGTGTCACATTTGCAGCTGCTTTCCTGTGGGAGCTATCTTCAATACCACACTTTCTCTCCTCAGCTCCCATTGAAAAAAAAAATATTGTCTGTTAAGTTATACCACTGAGTATGGGAGCTACAAGAAAGCAGGAAGGCAGACCCCAGTTACAGTACTAAGTAGGTCCCCATGCAGTCTATCAGGCAGCACGGTGTCACATTTGCAGCTGCTTTCCTGTGGGAGCTATCTTCAATACCACTCTTTTAATGTTCAGCTCCCATTGAAAAAATACATTTCTCTCTTAAGGTATACAACTGAGTATGGGAGCTACAAGAAAGCAGGAAGGCAGACCCCAGCTACAGTAGTAAGTAGGTCCCCATGCAGTCTATGAGCCACCACGGTGTCACATTTGCAGCTGCTTTCCTGTGGGAGCTATCTTCAATACCACACTTTTCCTCTTCAGCTCCCATTGAAAAAATACATTTGTCATTTAAGGTATACCACTGAGTATGGGAGCAACAAGAAAGCAGGAAGATAGATCCCAGCTATAGTATTAAATAGGTCCCCATGCAGTCTAGCAGGCAGTACGGCGTCACATTTGCAGCTCCTTTCCTGTGGGAGGTATCTTCAATACCACACTTTTTCTGTTCAGCTCCCATTGAAAAAATACATTTGTCTCTTAAGGTATACAACTGAGTATGGGAGCTACAAGAAAGCAGGAAGGCAGACCCCAGCTACAGTAGTAAGTAGGTCCCCATGCAGTCTATCAGTCAGCACCGTGTCACATTTGCAGCTCCTTTCCTGTGGGAGCTATCTTCAATACGACACTTTTTCTGTTCAGCTCCCATTGAAAAAATACATTTGTCTCTTAAGGTATACCACTGAGTATGGGAGCTACAAGAAAGCAGGAAGATAGATCCCAGCTACAGTAGTAAGTAGGTCCCCATGCAGTCTATCAGCCAGCACGGTGTCACGTTTGCAGCTGCTTTCCTGTGAGAGCTATCTTCAATACCACACTTTTTCTCTTCAGTTCCCATTGAAAAAATACATTTTTCTGTTAAGTTATACTGCTGAGTATGGGAGCTACAAGAAAGCAGGAAGGCAGACCCCAGCTATAGTAGTATGTAAGTCCCCATGCAGTCTATCAGCCAGCATTGTGTCATATTTGCAGCTCATTTCCTCTGGGAGCTATCTTCAATACCACCCTTTTTCTCCTCAGCTCCCATTGAAAGAATACATTTTTCACTTAAGGTATACCACTGAGTATGGGAGCTACAAGAAAGCAGGATGATAGGCCCCAGTTACAGTAGTAAGTAGGTCCCCATGCAGTCTATCAGACAGCACGGTATTACATTTGCAGCTGCTTTCCTGTGGGAGCTGTCTTCAATACCACAATTTTTCTCCTCAGCTCCCATTGAAAAAAATACATTTTGTCTGTTAAGTTATACCACTGAGTATGGGAGCTACAAAAAAGCAGGAAGATAGATCCCAGCTACAGTAGTAAGTAGGTCCCCATGCAGTCTATCAGCCAGCACGGTGTCACATTTGCAGCTGCTTTCCTGTGGGAGCTATCTTCAATACGACACTTTTTCTGTTCAGCTCCCATAGAAAAAATACATTGTGTCTGTTAACGTATACCACTGAGTATGGGAGCTACAAGAAAGCAGGAAGGCAGACCCCAGCTACATTAGTAAGTAGGTCCCCATGCAGTCTAGAAGCCAGCACGGTGTCACATTTGCAGCTGCTTTCCTGTGGGAGCTATCTTCAATACCACACTTTTTCTGTTCAGCTCCCATTGAAAAAATACATCTGTCTGTTAAGGTATACCACTGAATATGGGAGCTACAAGAAAGCAGGAAGGCAGACCCCAGCTACAGTAGTAAGTAGGTCACCATGCATTCTAGAAGCCAGCACGGTGTCACATTTGCAGCTGCTTTCCTGTGGGAGCTATCTTCAATACCACACTTTTTCTGTTCAGCTCCCATTGAAAAAATACATGTGTCTTTTAAGGTATACAGCTGAGGATGGGAGCTAAAAGAAAGCAGGAAGGCAGACCCCAGCTACAGTAGTAAGTAGGGCCCCATGTAGTGTATCAGCCAGCACGGTGTCACATTTGCAGCTGCTTTGCTGTGGGAGCTATCTTCAATACCACACTTTTAATGTTCAACTCCCATTGAAAAAATACATGTGTCTCTTAAGGTATACCCCAGCTCCCTGTTAAATTATACCACTGAGTATGGGAGCTACAAGAAAGCAGGAAGGCAGATCCCACCTACTGTAGTAAGTAGCTCACCATGCAATCTAGCAGCCAGCACGGTGTCACATTTGCAGCTGCTTTCCTGTGGGAGCCATCTTCAATACCACAGTTGTTCTGTTCAGCTCCCATTGAAAAAATACATGTGTCTCTTAAGGTATACCCCAGCTCCCTGTTAAATTATACCACTGAGTATGGGAGCTGCAAGAAAGCAGGAAGGCAGATCCCAGCTACAGTAGTAAGTAGGTCCCCATGCAGTCTATCAGCCAGCACGGTGTCACATTTGCAGCTGCTTTCCTGTGGGAGCTATCTTCAATATCACACTTTTTCTCCTCAGCTCCCATTGAAAAAAAAAAATATTGTCTGTTAAGTTATACCACTGAGTATGGGAGCTACAAGAAAGCAGGAAGGCAGACCACAGCTACAGTAGTAAGTAGGTCCCCATGCAGTCTAGTAGCCAACACGGTGTCACATTTGCAGCTGCATTCCTGTGGGAGCTATCTTCAATACCACACTTTTTCTCCTCAGCTCCGATTGAAAAAAAAAAATATTGTCTGTTAAGTTATACCACTGAGTATGGGAGCTAAAAGAAAGCAGGAAGGCAGACCCCAGCTACAGTAGTAAGTAGGTCCCCATGCAGTCTATCAGCCAGCACGGTGTCACATTTGCAGCTGCTTTCCTGTGGGAGCTATCTTCAATACCACACTTTTTCTCCTCAGCTCCCATTGAAAAAAAAAAATATTGTCTGTTAAGTTATACCACTGAGTATGGGAGCTACAAGAAAGCAGGAAGGCAGACCCCAGCTACAGTAGTAAGTAGGGCCCCATGTAGTGTATCAGCCAGCACGGTGTCACATTTGCAGCTGCTTTGCTGTGGGAGCTATCTTCAATACCACACTTTTAATGTTCAACTCCCATTGAAAAAATACATGTGTCTCTTAAGGTATACCCCAGCTCCCTGTTAAATTATACCACTGAGTATGGGAGCTACAAGAAAGCAGGAAGGCAGATCCCAGCTACAGTAGTAAGTAGGTCCCCATGCAGTCTAGTAGCCAGAACGGTGTCACATTTGCAGCTGCTTTCCTGTGGGAGCTATCTTCAATACCACACTTTTTCTGTTCAGCTCCCATTGAAAAAATACATCTGTCTGTTAAGGGATACCACTGAATATGGGAGCTACAAGAAAGCAGGAAGGCAGACCCCAGCTAAAGTACTAAGTAGGTCCCCATGCAGTCTATCAGCCAGCACGGTGTCACATTTGCAGCTGCTTTCCTGTGGGAGCTATCTTCAATACCACTCTTTTTCTATTCAGCTCCCTTTGAAATAAATACATTTTGTCGGTTAGGTTATACCACTGCGTATGGGAGCTACAAGAAAGCAGGAAGATACATCCCAGCTACAGTAGTAAGTAGGTCCCCATGCAGTCTATGAGCCAGCAGGGTGTCACATTTGCAGCTGCTTTCCTGTGGGAGCTATCTTCAATACCACACTTTTTCTCCTCAGCTCCCTTTGAAAAAATATATTTTGGCTGTTAAGTTATACCACTGAGTATGGGAGCTACAAGAAAGCAGGAAGGTAGATCCCAGCTACAGTAGTAAGTAGGTCCCCATGCAGTCTAGAGGCCAGCACTGTGTCACATTTCCAGCTGCTTTCCTGTGGGAACTATCTTCAATACCACACTTTTTCTCCTCAGCTCCGATTGAAAGAATACATTTGTAAGTTAAGGTATACCACTGAGTATGGGAGCTACAAGAAAGCAGGAAGATAGATCCCAGCTATAGTATTAAATAGGTCCCCATGCAGTCTAGCAGCCAGCACGGTGTCACATTTGCAGCTGCTTTCCTGTTGGAGCTATCTTCAATACCACACTTTTTTCCTCAGCTCCCATTGAAAGAATACATTTGTAAGTTAAGGTATACCACTGAGTATGGGAGCAACAAGAAAGCAGGAAGATAGATCCCAGCTATAGTATTAAATAGGTCCCCATGCAGTCTAGCAGGCAGTACGGCGTCACATTTGCAGCTCCTTTCCTGTGGGAGGTATCTTCAATACCACTCTTTTTCTGTTCAGCTCCCATTGAAAAAATACATTTGTCTCTTAAGGTATACAACTGAGTATGGGAGCTACAAGAAAGCAGGAAGGCAGACCCCAGCTACAGTAGTAAGTAGGTCCCCATGCAGTCTATCAGTCAGCACCGTGTCACATTTGCAGCTCCTTTCCTGTGGGAGCTATCTTCAATACGACACTTTTTCTGTTCAGCTCCCATTGAAAAAATACATTTGTCTCTTAAGGTATACCACTGAGTATGGGAGCTACAAGAAAGCAGGAAGATAGATCCCAGCTACTGTAGTAAGTAGGTCCCCATGTAGTCTATCAGCCAGCACGGTGTCACGTTTGCAGCTGCTTTCCTGTGAGAGCTATCTTCAATACCACACTTTTTCTCTTCAGTTCCCATTGAAAAAATACATTTTTCTGTTAAGTTATACTGCTGAGTATGGGAGCTACAAGAAAGCAGGAAGGCAGACCCCAGCTATAGTAGTATGTAAGTCCCCATGCAGTCTATCAGCCAGCATTGTGTCATATTTGTAGCTCATTTCCTCTGGGAGCTATCTTCAATACCACCCTTTTTCTCCTCAGCTCCCATTGAAAGAATACATTTTTCACTTAAGGTATACCACTGAGTATGGGAGCTACAAGAAAGCAGGATGATAGGCCCCAGTTACAGTAGTAAGTAGGTCCCCATGCAGTCTATCAGACAGCACGGTATCACATTTGCAGCTGCTTTCCTGTGGGAGCTATCTTCAATACGACACTTTTTCTGTTCAGCTCCCATAGAAAAAATACATTGTGTCTGTTAACGTATACCACTGAGTATGGGAGCTACAAGAAAGCAGGAAGGCAGACCCCAGCTACATTAGTAAGTAGGTCCCCATGCAGTCTAGAAGCCAGCACGGTGTCACATTTGCAGCTGCTTTCCTGTGGGAGCTATCTTCAATACCACACTTTTTCTGTTCAGCTCCCATTGAAAAAATACATCTGTCTGTTAAGGTATACCACTGAATATGGGAGCTACAAGAAAGCAGGAAGGCAGACCCCAGCTACAGTAGTAAGTAGGTCACCATGCATTCTAGAAGCCAGCACGGTGTCACATTTGCAGCTGCTTTCCTGTGGGAGCTATCTTCAATACCACACTTTTTCTGTTCAGCTCCCATTGAAAAAATACATGTGTCTTTTAAGGTATACAGCTGAGGATGGGAGCTAAAAGAAAGCAGGAAGGCAGACCCCAGCTACAGTAGTAAGTAGGTCCCCATGCAGTCTATCAGCCAGCACGGTGTCACATTTGCAGCTGCTTTCCTGTGGGAGCTATCTTCAATACCACACTTTTTCTCCTCAGCTCCCATTGAAAAAAAAAATATTTTCTATTAAGTTATACCACTGAGTATGGGAGCTACAAGAAAGCAGGAAGGCAGACCACAGCTACAGTAGTAAGTAGGTCCCCATGCAGTCTAGTAGCCAACACGGTGTCACATTTGCAGCTGCATTCCTGTGGGAGCTATCTTCAATACCACACTTTTTCTCCTCAGCTCCCATTGAAAAAAAAAAATATTGTCTGTTAAGTTATACCACTGAGTATGGGAGCTAAAAGAAAGCAGGAAGGCAGACCCCAGCTACAGTAGTAAGTAGGTCCCCATGCAGTCTATCAGCCAGCACGGTGTCACATTTGCAGCTGCTTTCCTGTGGGAGCTATCTTCAATACCACACTTTTTCTCCTCAGCTCCCATTGAAAAAAAAAAATATTGTCTGTTAAGTTATACCACTGAGTATGGGAGCTACAAGAAAGCAGGAAGGCAGACCCCAGCTACAGTAGTAAGTAGGGCCCCATGTAGTGTATCAGCCAGCATGGTGTCACATTTGCAGCTGCTTTGCTGTGGGAGCTATCTTCAATACCACACTTTTAATGTTCAACTCCCATTGAAAAAATACATGTGTCTCTTAAGGTATACCCCAGCTCCCTGTTAAATTATACCACTGAGTATGGGAGCTACAAGAAAGCAGGAAGGCAGATCCCAGCTACAGTAGTAAGTAGGTCCCCATGCAGTCTATGAGCCAGCACGGTGTCACATTTGCAGCTGCTTTCCTGTGGGAGCTATCTTCAATACCACATTTTTCCTCTTCAGCTCCCATTGAAAAAATACATTTGTCATTTAAGGTATACCACTGAGTATGGGAGCTACAAGGAAGCAGGAAGATATATCCCACCTACTGTAGTAAGTAGCTCACCATGCAATCTAGCAGCCAGCACGGTGTCACATTTGCAGCTGCTTTCCTGTGGGAGCCATCTTCAATACCACAGTTGTTCTGTTCAGCTCCCATTGAAAAAATACATGTGTCTCTTAAGGTATACCCCAGCTCCCTGTTAAATTATACCACTGAGTATGGGAGCTGCAAGAAAGCAGGAAGGCAGATCCCAGCTACAGTAGTAAGTAGGTCCCCATGCAGTCTATCAGCCAGCACGGTGTCACATTTGCAGCTGCTTTCCTGTGGGAGCTATCTTCAATATCACACTTTTTCTCCTCAGCTCCCATTGAAAAAAAAAAATATTGTCTGTTAAGTTATACCACTGAGTATGGGAGCTACAAGAAAGCAGGAAGGCAGACCACAGCTACAGTAGTAAGTAGGTCCCCATGCAGTCTAGTAGCCAACACGGTGTCACATTTGCAGCTGCATTCCTGTGGGAGCTATCTTCAATACCACACTTTTTCTCCTCAGCTCCGATTGAAAAAAAAAAATATTGTCTGTTAAGTTATACCACTGAGTATGGGAGCTAAAAGAAAGCAGGAAGGCAGACCCCAGCTACAGTAGTAAGTAGGTCCCCATGCAGTCTATCAGCCAGCACGGTGTCACATTTGCAGCTGCTTTCCTGTGGGAGCTATCTTCAATACCACACTTTTTCTCCTCAGCTCCCATT